>NC_044322.1:113351037-113958849 GCF_007399415.2 Gopherus evgoodei | reverse complement strand
GAGGAACAACAAGGTAGAGAGCAAGGTAAATCCAGGACAGACCTGGACTCTCTAGGTAAACAATAGGTAAACTGGAGTAATTAGAATGAAGATACAGCAACAGAGCTAGAATGATTACGTGTGTGTCAGAAGGTAGCTTATGGACCTCTTATGATCACAACATGTTAAGAGGTAAATTTTCACAGCAGGCCACAATGGTGCACCTTCAGTTTCCTTCCCCCAAAAGCAACATTAGAGACCAACCAATTGACAACACTGATTTTTTAACAGGTACTTGTCAACCACCTACTGGAGTGATGTTGGCACCTTAGCAGACTTTGAGAATCTCCAGTAACAATACACCTACTATCTTATCACAAGATTTTGAAAGCCAAGAAGGATATGGTCCAAATCACAGGTCACAACACTGTTTCCCCAGGCACTCCACCCAGAACCTCAGCAACACACACCAAAACCCAAACAGAGATCATCTTGCATTTTATTGCCTGTCTCTTCTCCACTATCACAGAGCTGCTGCTACAGGGGCTTCCGATCTGAGAAACCAAGGAATCTCATGGTGGCAAGGTGGGCATGTAAATTGTTTAGCAACCTGCTTATTGTTGACATAGGTTATTTGCAGGTGTATCCTGCTTTGAAAACTTATTCCTATCTTTCCTCTGGTTTGGAGACTTGATATTTAGGACTGAATTTTCAAAGTTTAGCACAAGAGACTGACCTGACCTGGTTTCATGAGACAATAAGGTTTCTTTAATGCCTGCAAAAGATCAATTTCATGCACATGAAAGGGCATTAGTATGTGTCAGTTTGGTAACTCTATATCTACTTGCACACTGATGCACCAAATTGAGGGCGGTGGATGCACATTCCTTATGACTTACATTGAAAAAATGGCCATTCAATTTTTTCCCCACTTGGGTTGCCCTCCACGTAGCGGATCCATTCAGACTCACATGGAAAGGGGGGCCTTGAACAGCTGAAAATTGTAGGGGTTATCTAGTTCTTTTTAACTTACTTGCAAGGGGACTTCCAACCAGCAATTAGTGGAAATGGTATATTGTCTCTTTGCTCACAGGACTGCAGGCCTGTGTTAGGTTTTCCCCGGCTTATTTTCTCAAGTAGCTTTTTTTCAAAGCTTTGAAACACATTATTTATTGTCTGTATTATCAGGATGCCAGTCATAGATCAAGGCCCCATTGTGTTAGACACAGTTTAAAAACAAATACAAAACTCAAGCTTATCTCATTTGTTTCTGTTTTAATTTCTGAATTAACTTCTCTTCCTGACCTGTTAGGTGCATCACACTAGCCATCTATCAGCTAGAGGAAGTGGAGAACTGCTTGAATCCAGTTTTATAAAGGATCTTGTTCTGCCTACCTGAGGTGGAGTAGGAGAAGGATGTTCAACTGCAGGCTTTTACCTCCACTTACAATTTTAAAAAGCCTCATGTTAGCAGCTCAGGAAGAAACAGAGCTAGCAGTGGTCATGTTAAGAAAGGTATAGCCCCAGAATAATTTTCTCTATAAGGATTTTGTCTACAGATGCACTCCCCAGAGTCTTTTTTCCCTATTAGAAGGAATTATTGATGGTATAAGTTTTTGAATTTTAAATATATATTGTATTTTTTTTAATCTTTTTTGCACAATATATACTTCAGCACAGAAAAACCCTAAGCCTGGAATTGTCTGCTTTACCCCAAGCCATGAAAGTTCAAAACCAGACAAAGCTGCACCTGGCAAATGTGGATAAATCTGAGAATAGATAAGTCATGTAAAATAAGTCTCTCTGATGGCAAGATTCACAAAGGGATTTAGGCTTACTGATGCTGAGCATCACAATGATTAATTTTTAAGTGCCTAGAAAATCCCAGGAATATCACTGAGTTTCACAAAGCCTGAGTTAGGAGCTTGAGATCCCTGTATAATGATGGCAGGAAAGAGAAGGGCTTTAGAATGGAATTCACAAAAGACAGCCTGCTAGGGAGAGAGCCACCTAAACTAGCCGATGAGAAATGAGGACCAGATAGAGGGATGGGATTTAGCACACACCTAACAGAGAGAGGTACCTAAATCTGGGCTGTAGGAACATGCCTGCCTCTGCTTGGGATTCATGCTAGGAACCCTTCTATAGGAGTCAGGTGGCTCAGGCACAAAGTGTTTCTTGTGAGAATGACTTGGGTTAACTTCTAATCCACACAAAACAGCAGTGGCAGGAGGAAGAGGTGGGGGTGGTGCTCATTTTATAATCTGTGGTCCAATAGTTAGAGTGCTCCTCTGGGATGTGGGAAACTTGTATTTATATTTCCCCCACCGCCATCAGAGGGGAAGAAAGAAGTGGGAGACCATCCCACAAATCATCAGGACTCAGCCCTAAGCACTGAGGTATGGGATATTCTGATGTGGGGTTCCCTCAGTCTCATCTGGTGAAACATCTTCCACTGTGGATAAAAACTTGGATAGTCGTTGGGCCACAGAAGTGAGAGAGTATCAGAGGGGTAGCCGTGTTAGTCTGGATCTGTAAAAGCAGCAAAGAATCCTGTGGCACCTTATAGACTAACAGACGTTTAGGAGCATGAGCTTTCTCTCAGAAGTGAGAGAGTGACTCTGTCACCTGGCAGTTAGAAGGGAAGTCCTAGGGTCCAGTTCTTCTGCTCCAGTCATAGTTTAATTTGCCTCTAGTCTATATTACTGTTTCCCCAGTGTAGACAATCAGTTCCCCCCTTGTCTGTGGGTCTTTCACACCCTAACAAGAAGGGGAGAAGGGACTTATTAGCCCTGAGGGAAAGTCCCTTCACCTCCTGCCCTAAACTGATGAAGTCCAAAACTGCAGAGTTAACTTTTGCAATCCTAGTAGAGAGAGATAAGGGACTAGAAAGAAATATTGGAAATCCAGTTTATCATCTAGCTATAAAGACCTACATTTTATCCCACACACTTTGACCAAATTGTATTACTCTGCAACGTTAAATATTCAGAAGCTGGGTTCCTCAGTCGTTGCAGACGTGTTTTTCTTCTTGTCTTGAAGGAATGATCTATCTACAACCAGCTTCACATTATCGCTGTACTCAGGTGTCTCACTCCAGTGTGTAACTCAGTAAGTCAGGTGACGCAACTCAAAAGTAAACCCACGGAGCTGGTAGGCACATCGGCATGCGGAACAGCAGATACTGGGAGGATCTGTGCTGAAAGCCTGAATTGTGGATTATCCACAGCGCAGGTCATTCGGATTGCTCGATAATCTCGTGATCTCACTTTGGCTTTCCAAAATGGCCTTTCAACTAGCAATTGATTGCTTCTCTCTTCAGAAACGAATTTTCCCATATTCCTTGTATTCTGCTCTGGCAAAGCGTCTTCTCCTAAAGGAGGAGGCTGCTTGCTGGGCTTGTTGTTATTTAAACGGTGCGAAACCCAACCCTGGAGTTGGAGAGACAAAACTGTCTCTTTCCCAATTCGATCGTTTCCTAAAAGGCACACAGAGCCCACCCTGGGGGCTGAATAGGTATTGCGGGAACTCTTCTCATTAAAGGAGTAACAGGGGACAGAAAGTGCCAGTGATTTCAGACTGAACATTGTTCAGTCCTCTTTCTGCCCAGCTGGTTCTTATGCGCATGGGCAACAAGAAAGCGGTTTGCCAGCTTTGGCTTGATGTATTCCTGGACGTTTTATCTCAAGACAATCTTTAGTTAAAGATTAATCTTTAATTCCGGACCCCAGGACAGTGCTGGAGTAGACAAACCCTAACAAGAGCATAAAGCTGCAGCCTCCTCTGGCTCGTAGGAAAGGAAAGGAGCCAGGGCACTGAGATGCTGAGCTCCGCAAGCTGTTGCGTACAGAGAAGGGCAGCCGTGGCGGGGGAAGAAGAGTGTCTCCCAGAGGATCAGCCCCCCCGCAGGATGTGCACACAGAAGCCAAACGCTAAACAGGATAAGCAGCCCCCCTCCAGGCACACACATGTGCGCGTCTGTCACCTCTCCTTGGGCACGTGGAGCCGAGCTGGATGTCAATGCCAGGGGCCGCGGCCACAGCTTGAGCCCTGGCAGCGGCGTCTCTTGCAGCAGCAGCAGCAGAGCAGCTGCTACCCCCGTTCCTTTGGGGAGGCTGAGTGTGCAGCTTTCTCTGCAAGGCTCCCAGCGCCCCGCGCCGCATCCTGCTCCCTTCAAAGCTCCCGCCGCCGGAGGAACAGCCCGGCCGGGGCCGGGGCCGGGGCCGGGGCGGGCAGAGGGAGGAGCTACAGGAAAGGTGCGCGCCGTGGGGCGGAGGGAGGCTGCCAAGGGGAAGGGGTTGGGCCCCCACCCCCCAATGGGCAGAGAGCGGGGCGGAGCCTGGCCGGGGGGCGAGGCGCCCCGCGGGGCTAGGGAGCGCCAGGGCTGACTCGCTCGCCCTTTTAGAGCGCTGGCTGGACGGGCGCTGGGCGCGGTGGCTGGAGTCGCGCTTCCCGAGCCGGCAGCGCCGAGCCCCCTGCCCCCCGGGAGCGGGGCGGGAGACGGAGACTCAGACTCACCCGCCGGCCAAGTTGGCGGGGACCCCCGGCCGCTGAAGGGGGGCAGCGGCCGGCTTCGCTTCCCCCGTGTGGCTCGGGAGCCGCACAGCCCCCAGCGCCCCGGAAAGGAAGTAGCGTTTGCACAGACCTCCCGCCCGGCTGAGACCCCGCTGTCCCTCTTCGGCGGTGCTGCGGTGAGTGCGCAGGGGGGATTAAAACGCCCAGGAGCCGCCTTTCTGGTTTGAGGAATAGGGGGGCTAATCTGTCTTGTGTGGGGGTCGTCAGGCACCTTCCAACTCTGCCCCTCTGCAACATGCTGATAGCACGAAATTAAATGAGGCGGGGTTCCCTGCTGGTGGGGCATCTTCCGATCAGAATTAATTTTTCACTTACAATTTCTTCAGCCTTGTTCCTACCCATAATTGAGAAACCTGCATGTAACTTTCAGATATGATTATGTTTTCTAATTCCTCGGGCTGCGGGGTAGCAGCCTGCACGGAATTGCAGGGGATTACATCTCCTCTACAGCATATCTAAGAATCACCGTGCTGAAGACATGATTTTCTTTAAATCCTGACTTCTAAACAGATGTAGATGTATTTTTCTACGTGCCAGATTAAAATTATCTGAAAAAAATCTATAAAATTTTTTTAATAAATCAGAGTAAGTCACAAACAACTATCTAGGCAGTGTTGTATTTCTTTCCCTTGGTATTTGGTCATACATATTTACTCTGCTGGCAGATGTGAGGGAGTTTAAATGCTTGGGCAGTTTTAAGGTACTCAGTGAAGATGCTGTCTATTAATCTGTTGGAGAGTTTCCCTCTTGTAGCTGGTAAAGCCTAAAATAGTATCCCAGAGTTACTCCCAAGTCCCAAAAATGGCACCTCTTCATTACTTTTGCTTAATGCTTAACTGTGTTGTCTAGTTGGTAGTTAGAATTGAACTATACTGACAATTGCTTGCTTTTCCTTGTTGAATAACAAAGATCTCTAGGGTGTGACTTTAATTTTTAAGGTGCTAAAGAGGTGGTCCAGCTACAAAAGTGGCTCGGAGTTTTCCTGCAAACTATTCACCCCCCCTCCCCGCTTTAATATTCAAAAATTTCTTGCCTATCTTAAGAACTAGTACATTTTCCCCTAAGTGTGATAGACAATCTAGTCTAGGTTTTATAGTTTGTTTTACTACATTAGTGTAAAGGGAGAGCAAAGTTTTCAAATGTGGTATCTAAAGTTAACTATCTAAACAAGTAGTCTGATTTTCAGAGGTTTGGGGACCCAGCAATCAATGCGATCTGAGAGTGCTTCAAAAAATTTGGCCAGAGTTCTGTTTCTTAATTGTTTTTAAATGCCTGAATCTAAATCATTCCTGTGCCATCAAATGTCACTTTGGACATGTACAAGTCTCTGCCATTCCTGCCATCTCCATGTATCCTGGGTCATTCTTTGAGAGTCCCATAAATTCTCTCTCTCTCTCTCTGAGTAGTATTCAAGAGGGATTTTTTTCGTCTGCCCCTTTTGTATGTGGAGAACTCAAATAATTGTACTAATTTGGTTTGCCATATATAAACTAAAAAGGTAAGATCTGATCATGTTGATATTTGCTATTTCAAAATTCAAAATAAAACTTAGCCTTTTATTCAACAGTTTAAGATAAATGGTGACTGTTCATTAATCCAGCATAAACTCCAAGAATTAGTTGTTTGCATCTTTAAAAGATTTTCAGTCAAGATTTACTTTGAAATATCAAAACAGTTTTAAATGTTACATTTTTCAGTACACTTTTATGCTGGATAAATGTATTTAAGTTATTTTTTTTAAATGAACCACTGCACTTACTGTGAAATCTTAAATCAGGAAATTGTTCAGGGCTGTATTCACAACAAGCGACAAGTTTGTTATACTGCTCTGATGCGTACCAAAAGAATTATTTTTTTAAATTTTATTTTATTTGCAAGAGGTTTTGGACATCTGAATGTTTTTCTTTATAGTTTTATCAACAATTAAGTTTGGAAGTGAATCGAGGACCATTCTCTGCCATGGTTTACAACTTTGCAAGATAATGTAGATTAAGAATCCCTCAATTGGAAATAAAGAAGTGTAATTTCAAAAATATAAACAGAAACCCCTTAATGCTGACAAGCTCGATAACTTTCAAGTCACAAGCTACATCCTTCTTTTGGGGCAAAGTTGGAAGGAATGGTTTAATCAATGCAAAGCACAGATCATACTTATTTGTCTCTTTTCCCACAAGATTGCTTCAGAAGAAACTGCTAACAATGACGGGAGTCCGTGCATTCAGCATCTTGTTGACTAGTATTTGTCAGAACTATTTTTAAAATTTGTAACATATAAAATAAAAAAAATGGTCTGTTGAGGCTCATTGGTGACTTGTACTGATATCCAAGACATTTCACTTGGCCAAATGTTTCAGATAATTTTCAGTGTTTTCCTTCCTGCCCAGAAGCAAGCTAATATGCAGAGACCTGGCAATACTGTTTGATGAACGCTATGCAATTCATTTACTAATGGTATTTTTTAAATGCTGGAAAGCCACTTAGAGATTTAATATTTAAAAAAAACAACAGAATTGACTGTTCAGTTAAGAATTTGCTAATGAGAAGAGGTGAAAAATCATACTGATGTAGGGCTCAATCTTGCATAGTGATGAAGTAAGTTGGCACTGAGAGTACTGAAGCATCTTACAGCAGAACTGATCAAATCCATATTAATCAATTATACGCTAATATTAAGGCAGGATAAATCCAACTCGGGGTCTCAAATAAATAAATAAGAAAGCTGCTAGGCTTCATTTAACACCATCATTTGGCATGTGGTTTGTCTAAATCTATAAATAAATTTAGGATATGGTACTGTATTTGTGTTTTTAATATGGGACTATTCTTAGTCAGAACTTCAGACTTTCCCCATTAGATACCCTTATGTCTTCTTGGGGACTTAAGCAAACCTTACTCAGCCTGCTTTTTATTTTATCTGGTAGTATCAGCAGACATCCCCCATGTGTGTGGTTTTTAAAAAAATATTATTTTATTTCTCTAGCCAATACACAAGCTCTATGTTTCTGCATAGGAGCTATGTATTACTGGTATATACATAAGGAGTCTATTGCACTTTGCAGCGATGACAAACATATACCCTACCTTAAGGAGTTGATAGTCTGAGGTCCCAATTCTGCAAATATGCAGGTATATTGCTTTGTGCACCAAGGATTTATTCATGAACTCAGTAGAGATTTTCCTCCTATGTAAAGTTACTCATATGCTCGTTTTATAAGTTTGTAACCTAAGGCCTTGTCTATGCACAAAAATTGTATCGTGTGTCGGTACGATTAAAGTGATACAACTCTTCTTGTTTAGATGAAATTATATTGATATGAAAGTGCTTATACTGGTAGAGTTTTTTTCCATACCACGTGAAAGGAAATAAGCTATACTGGTATAAAGGCACCTTTACACTGACATAGGTGCATCCACACTACAGGTTGTACCAGTATAATTATTTTAGTTTAAAAATATCCTACAAGCCTAATTGAAATAGCTATACCAGAACAAAAATCTGTGTGTGGATGAACTTTGAAGCCAAATTCTTCAGTACAGTTGATTGGTTATAAACAAAGACAGAGTTGTGGGGGGCTGAGAGCAGGATCAATCTAAAACAAGTGGTCAGATGAAAAAGAGATGGGTAAAGCTGTATGGGAAATGGAAAAAAGTAAACTACATTTTTTAGATTGATATAAATACAATTATAAAAAACACTCATGAATAGTCTGTTCTTCAGATTATAGTGCTGGCTAACAGTTCCCCAGCACCTATAAACCCTCCCTGAGCTCTTTCTTGGGGCAGTGTGAGTGCTTTTTCTCGAAACTGAGCTGCATCTACTGGTCCAAACTAGGTTGAAATGAACCTCAGTTTTCACTGCAGAAGATGTGACATTCTTTTTAAATGACAAATCTGAGGAACTATCTTAGATTGAGATGTCAATAGAGGAAGCTTTGGAACAAATTGATGATAAATTAAACAGTAATAAGTTACCAGGACCAGATGGTATTCACCCAAGAGTTCTGAAGGAACTCCAAATATGAAATTGCAGAACTGATAACTGGTATGCAACCTATCGCTTAAATCAGCCTCTCATCCAAATGACTGGCAGATAGCTAATGTAATGCTGATTTTGAAAAAAAAAAAAAAAAAAAAAGCACCAGAGGTGATCCGGGCAATTACAGGCTGGTAAACCTAACTTTAGTAATAGACAAAATGGTTGAAACTATAGTAAAGAACGAATCAGATATACTCACACTATCTACACTGTAATTAGACATCCGTGGCTGGCCAAGAGGCTGTTTAATTGCATTGTAGACGTCCAGATTTAGGCTGGATCCCAGTGTGACAGGTTGGATCACAAAAACCCCCTTGGGTTTGCCAACTGATGTTCCAAGACTACTTCTGCCCCTGCTTTCCTTGCCAGCTTGGGACTCCAGCACCCTGTCTTGTTGAGCCAGGCACGCCAGTCTGCTCCAACACAGACCCAGGGTCTGAACCACGTGTCCCAAAGCTGCAGACTTCACTGAAAGCAATTTGAAAAGTGTTCCTATCTTTAACACTCAGATGCCCAACTCCCAATGGGGTCCAAACCCCAAATAAATCCGTTTTACCTTGTATAAAGCTTATACATGGTAAACTCATAAATTGTTTGCCCCCATACCACTGATAGAGAGATATGCACAGCTGTTTGTCCCCTCAGGTATTAATACATACTCTGGGTTAATTAATAAGTAAAAAGTGATTTTATTAAGTACAGAAAGTAGGATTTAAGTGGTTCCAAGTAATAGCAGACAGAACAAAGTAAATTACCAAGTAAAATAAAATAAAACACGCAAATCTAAGCCTAATACAGTAATAAAACTGAATACAGATAAAATCTTACCCTCAAGCTTCTATCACAGACTGTACGCATTCCTAGTCTGGTCACAGTCCTTTCCCCGGTATAGTCCTTGTTCCAGCTCAGGTGGTAGCTAGGGGATTTCTCATGACTGCAGCCTCCTTTGTTCTGTTCCATCCACTTTTATATCTTTTGCATAAGGCAGGAATCCTTTGTCCCTCTCTGGGTTCCCACCCCTCCTTCTCAATGGAAAAACATCAGGTTAAAGATGGATTCCAGTTCAGGTGACATGATCACATGTCATTGTAAGACTTCGTTACCTACTTGCCAGCACACAGGTATACAGGAAGACTTAAAAGTAAAACATGTTGTGGAAAAGACGTCCACTCGGTTGATTTGGGTCAGACAAGCAGAGGCTCCTTTTATTGTTATAACAAGTTACAAGTATGCATACAGGGAGAGACAATGTAACCCCATGCAAGAGGTAGGCTGCTCTGCCCTTTACAATTTTACCAAGCTTATAAAGGTTAAAACCGCAAAACGTCACACATAAACATACCCATATTTGGGTTATATTGCTAACACTGCAAATTAAGATTAACATTTTTACCATATCAGGCATAAATTTTTGTAAATCAGCAAGCTATTTCAATGTTTCATGTGTTTTGGCAGTGTTGCGCTGGTCATTTTGTAACCCCTCCTTGCGGTTACCTTAAATAAGCAATATTTGCCACACTATACTTGCCTAAGTAGGCAATATTTGCCACACTATACTTGCCTAAAGCTGAGCTGGCACCCAAGGGACCCCTTGTCCTCCTCCCAGTTCCTCTTTTGTCAGTGTTTCATACCCCGTTTCTTCATACCTAGTTTCTTCACATCCCAGTTTCTTCATGCTCCAGTGCTCAGTATGCTGATAAACAAATTGTTCTTATTTAGCATGGGTTTAGTTAAAGCCTGAGGCCTGCATATAGGGGCGTGTAAAAACAATTGCAAAGCTTATCTAATTACAAAACAATGGCAAAACTTATTTAATGAGATGGGGGTGAGGGGTTATGTTCCCTATCAAACAGAACTATCTACAGTCAATTGTCCTGGTTAATGGGAGCCATCAAGATTCCACCATTAATGTCCCACGCTTTGCATAATTACAGTAGGCTCTCAGAGTTATATTTCATATTTCTAGTTTCAGATACAAGAGTGATACATTTATACAAATAGGATGATCACACTCAGTAGATTATAAGCTTTGTAACAATACCTTACAAGAGACCTTTTGCATGAAGCATATTTTAGGTATGTTACCGAAATGTCTGGTCCACCTAGCTGAGAGCCAGTGACGGCCAGACAGGGATAAGGAAAGATTGCTTTATTCTGCAGAAGAAAGGAGAGTTCTGTACCTTGGTACAAAAAAACTCTACTTCACACAAAAACCAAGAATCTTTTAAACACATTCACACACAGGCTTCGGTCGTGCTAGCCTTTGATTGGTGGTTAGCAAACCCTGCACTTCTGCAATCTGCTCAGCAAAAACCGGCTTAGGACCAGCTTCAACTGCCTCAAGACCGATAAGGGAAGACAGTTCAAAAGTTCAGGCTACTGTGTCCGTGAGGTTTCCAATTTCCCCTAACGGTTGCCAGCTATTATAAAACTACTATCTGTTATGGGGTCGCTGCTGACTGTCACAGTTACATTATGTTCACACTTATCAGCATACTTTCATATAGAGTGCAATGTCACATCCAGACTCTAGGACCCTGCGAGGTGGGCCTCAGAGTTTGGGCTGGACCATTGGTCTGACCAGCATGGCCGTTCTGATGTTAAACTGTTGGACTCTCCTGCTATGAAATTTTATTGTCCAAAAAATGCTTAATATAATAAATCTATATTTTGTTTACCTCTGCATTTTGTTCCTGCATACTTTCCTGCTACTGCTCTAAAGTTACTTCTAGTTGTGTTTAAAGCACATCTCATTCACAGAACAGAACCATTCACTTTCCCTTCATTAGGAAAGCCCAGGACCAGACCTATCCGGGACAACTTAAAAGGTATTGTCAGGGCTCCAAACATATTCTTTTCCTTGGCTTTACCACTTAATTTTATCAAACCAAATTATTCTACTTCTGATAAAAGGGAGAGATGCAGGAAAAGTTAACCTTTTGAATTGTAAGTTAATAATGAAAATGGCTCCTGAAAAACATCTATATTTTATAATTCACAAAGGTAAAGTCATGATACATTGTGTACTTTAAATAAAATCATTACAGTAATAAGATGGATGTAGCAATATGATTGTTTAGAAGTGCACAATGACTTTGCAAGTATGGTACAGTATGAAGAAAAAATACTTGCTAGAAAAACACATCATGACACCAGAGAGACATTGTATGAAATAGCTAAACAGAATTTTTAGTAAACTCTTCAGCTGTTTTGTGCCATACCTTTTTGGTGTCTTGATGCATCTTTCTATCGAGTACTTCTCAGATAAACTACTGGTTAGGAGCAGTGCCAGGGATAAAACATTTCATTTATGAAGAAAGAATATAGATAATGAATAATATGGGAACACTTGGTGTCTGAAACAGAAATTTTAACTCCCCTTTTTTAATTTATCTTTTAGTTCAGATACCATGCCCTTTTTAAATTGGGAATGGAAATCTGTATGACATCATAACGGTCCTTTTAGTTCTCTTTTAACAAAAAGATCTATGTAAACTAAGAATATAGATTAATTATGTTCTCAGCAACCTGTTCTGAAAGCGGTGGCTAAAGAGTTAATACCTCTTTCATGATATTGTGCTTTACTAGTTTCCTTTTTCTTTGTGTTATAGTCTCTGTGGTATTAATTAATTAAATTTTAATTGAACAAATACAATATTTATATAATGAACATATGATATACATTTTTAAGTCTTGTGAGGGGAAAAAGCATTGAGAAGCTGGTTGAGGTCTATGAATAGTGGAGACGAACGTCTGATAGCCAGTGAATGCGGTAGATATGAAATAGATCTTGTAGGTCTTTCAGTCTTGCAACATGTTTTATCTTCAAGGAATGCACTAACAGTGCTGCTGCTTGGATATGAAAACCTTTCTTTTTCCCTTCAGATTCTTAGTAATCAGTGCTTACGTATGGTATAGTAGGTTCCCCCACCCTCCCAAGGTCCCAGTCAGGACTGAGACTTCACTGCGTTGGAAGCTGTACAAACACAGCAGGAGAGACACTGGAGTGCTTAAATAAAACCATATTCCTTATTAAATGTTTTCTCACGCTAGTGCCTGTCTTATAAAGTGCCTAAGTAATCTTATGCATAACAAACTGCTGGCTAGAGGGAAGCCTTCTAGAATAGCTTTCATAAATGCAAAAAGAACTCCAAGACCTAAAATAACTGATTTTATTCATGCAGAGAGAAAACAAAAGACTGAGTTTTAACAAAAGTTCTTCTTGCCAAAGGGGAAGAACTGTTAGCAGACAATGTAGCCTCTTGGTATTAATATGAAAGAATTGTCTTGAATGTAATGCTTGTTGTTTTCTTTCTGTGTGTGCAGGATGTTTTTGTCGTGAAGAACCCATTTGTGACAATGGGACTGATCACAATTACTAGAAATTGCTTTGCTCTGAAGACCTGGCTGCTCTTAAAGATGCCTTCTACCTTTGGTCTAAAAGTAATCATCTGAAATAGTCCAATTTTAAAATAACAATGGTGCCCTTGAAGCTATCCGTCTCTTCTGTTATGCAGCCTATGAGTTTCATAGACAGATGATTACAGAATAAGCAGTTACTATTGAAACACTATTTTCTATTATTAACAGTCAAGAAGTAGTTTGCCAACTGACTGAAGACCGCAAGAATCTAGTATCGATTTGTATTGTAATGGAGAGATATTTCTGTAAAGTGGCTAGAAGATCTGAGAGTAGAACATTTAATATTTCTGCACTCTCCGGCCTACTATAATGTCAGAAATGAGTACCAACTGGACAGCCAACCTGAGCTTTGGAGCATCTACAGATCCTCATGAGCCAAGACCTGGACTCTCTAGAACAGGGCACACCATAGTGGCTGTTTTCCTTGGATTTATCTTGGTATTTGGCTTCTTGAATAACTTGATAGTTCTCATACTCTTCTGCAAGTTTAAAACCCTGCGCAACCCTGTGAACATGCTACTGCTGAACATCAGTGCCAGTGACATGTTAGTGTGCATCTCTGGCACCACACTCAGTTTTGCATCCAACATCCATGGCAGATGGATTGGAGGAGAGTATGGTTGCATGTGGTATGGCTTTGCCAATTCCTGCTTTGGTAAGAGTTTAAAGATTTTGTCTTATGCTATTATTTGTAACATGGTGGATGCGGAAGGTGAATGTGTACCATCCGTGCAACTAGCACAGTTCTATGACTTCCGGGTTTCTAAGACCACACGTACCACTTTGGATTACACACCCCTGCAGTATTTGATGTACAGTCATGCTCCCATGCAGCATAATTTCACCAAATATGGCCTCCCTAGCCCCAAACTGATGCTCTACTGGTGGTAAACATCCAAGGCAGCCATCTTCCACTGGGCAATTGCCACTTTATCACAGTGAGCTGTCAGTAGTAAAGTGGCAGTATATAATTAAAGTGTATTTTAGATTGTCTGAAAATAGATTCTCAGCACTAAGACGGTCTTGTTTTTCAAAAACATATCCAGGTCAGTTTGTCATCTTGCTCTGCCTGTCAGTTTTGTTTTTATAAGCCACCAATGTATTGAAATATACAAGAATTCTTTTCTCTGGACTACTTGGAGATCAGGTTTGCTGTATACTTTATGTAAGGGGACTGTTATCCCCTTACTAACATTCAGCTTTGGTTGGCTAGCGCCCAGTACTAAAAGAATGTGGAGAGGCCAGTGCTCCAGGTCAGCCTGATTGACAGGGATGGCAGGCTAATCAGAGAGTCAGGAGACCAGGGCAGGTCCCATCCTCTGTGTGAGCTGGAATTGCCTGGGTCAGACAGAGTGGGGCCAACCTAAGGAGAAAGCAGGAGCCGAAGCTGAGCTGGGGAGCAGAGCCAGGCCAGCCAGAGGGGCCAGAAAAGCAGCCCAGGAAGCAAGTCAGAGCTGGGAGCAGAGTCACAGAAGCAGCCCACAGAGCAGACCTGTGCTCGGAGCAGGGCTGCAGCCACAGAGCCAGAGGGGCCAGAGAAGCAGCCTGGGGGCTGGAGGCAGAGCAGCAGCATCAGTGCTAAGGCAAAGTAAAGCTGGAGCTAGAACAGTGGAGCTGGGGCTGGAGCTGGGGCAGTCTGAAGCCGGGTGTGGTGAGCAAGTGGGGTCAGCCAAGGGGGGACTCTGGGCAAAGGGCCCAGCGTAGAAAGACATCCCCAGCCAAGGGTCCTTGCAGGTCAGACTGGGAGGGGGATCTTAACCCAATGGGGAGCTGATGCTGGGAAGAAGGGTTCCACCACCCAAAGCCCAGAGGTGTGTGGCCACCACCAAAGCAAGTGTCCAACCTGCAGCACCCTGCGGCATAGCCAGGACCCTGAGAAGAAGACCTGGGACCTATAGGGAACAGAGACTGCACTGCCCTGACATTCCAGAGACACTGTTTGTGATGTTCCCTGAAACAGAGCAGGGGGATGTTTTCTTTAACCTTTCCCATTTTTCCTTATTCTTTTTTTAAATTAATAGTTTATTAAATAACTTGTATTTGTTTAACTTATGTAATGATCAGTGGGTCAGGGAAGTGTCCAGTGCAGAGAGAGCACCCCGGAGTGGGGACACCCTAGCCCGTCTTAGGTGACCACAACAGGGTTGGGGGCCCAGCCTTGTCGGGGTTATGAGGACTCTGCCAGACAGGAGAGTGGAAGAGGAGGCCTCAAGGACAGAGAGGCCTCTGGGTAAAGGAAGTGGGAGTGAGGACTCAGATCCTTGCGCTAGCCCATTTCACCGAGGTAGTGCAGAAGCCAGGAAAGCTCCCCACAATAGCAAGACCATTCCCATGCTTACATTTAGTACCCAGTCTGGTCACAGGAATATATTAAGTATCAGAGGCCAATGGGGGCTGTGGGAATTGGTGTGGGCCAAGGGATGTCTGGCTGCAGCTTCCCGCCATCTCCATTGGCTTGGAGCGGTGAACTGCGGCCAGTGGGAGCTGCGGTCAGCCAAACCTGCGGCCGTAGCAAGTAAACAACCTCGCCTGGCCTGACAGAGGGCTTACCCTGGCAGGCCACATCC
Organism: Gopherus evgoodei; assembly: GCF_007399415.2. Lineage (NCBI taxonomy): Eukaryota > Metazoa > Chordata > Testudines > Testudinidae > Gopherus > Gopherus evgoodei. The sequence goes on along the minus strand of NC_044322.1, from coordinate 113,943,270 downwards.
CAAAGTTTGCCGATCCCTGGTGTAGGCAATAGAACCAAGGAAGCAGTATTCCAGAAAAGGTCACGACGGGAAATCAGAAATTAGCTTTTTTTTTTTTTTTTTTAGTTGGAAGTTATTGGCAACTCCTTTGCTGTTACAGAATGTTTTGTAAATTATTTCACCAATTTAAAGGACAATGAAGTGCTCCTTCAAAGTAAATCCTGTGGTGAGAATTTTACACGGTTACTTATCACTTCTTTATTTTGCATTGTATGAACTAAGGAGCTCCATGGAGGTCACATCCCATTGACGTCTGTGATACTCATTGGGGCAGGAACAATTTTGTTGTGTTTGTACAGCACCTAGCACAGTAAGATCCTAGTGTATGACTAGGGCTTCTAGTTGCTATGATAATATAAATAATAATGATGCCACTCAAGACTCTGTCCATGCAGAGCTTGTTGCAGGAGCAAAGTCTTAATTCTCTTCTGTAGAAAGGTGTCATGTGGTTCACGCACCACATCTTGCATCTCTTCCTCTGGAGATTAACTCTTGCCAGATGCTGCCTCCTCTGGTGGTCTCTCTCCCCATCATCTCTTTCAGCCTGTGCCCCTCTCACTACCAGAGTTGCAGCTTCCTGTTTGTGGCTTGGTCCTCTGGCCAGATCATTAAGGTCCTCTCCTTCTGGGGAAATCAAAGTCCTTCCAGAGCAGCTATCTGGCTGGCATCTCCAATGTCCTGCACCACGTCCCAGTGGCTGGTGTCGTCAGACATTACTGGTGTGGTGCTCTGCTCTGTTTAATGTTAACAGTTGGCGACGTGCATGTGTTCCCCGTGTGTTTCCCCGACTCTGCAGATCGCTGACACAGTAGACCCCAAGAGAACCCCCAATGACCACTGACTCTGATAAGGTAGAAAGGCACCCGGCCAGGTTTATTGCCAAACGAAGTACAGTAATAGTTTCCCGCAGACTCTACAGGACATACTATGTCCTCTGACAATGGACCGGCTCAGTCAGTGGCAAAACTCTCCACTGCCCCCTAGGCTGGACAAAGACATCGCCCCAGGAATGCATTCTTATACACAGGTACGAACAAGTTACGCATCACTGCTGACGTATTGAGGTGCAACCCCTCTACATAGCAAGGTGCTGCCTCTCACCTTGTACATGTTGGTTTGAACAAAAAAAACTGTCCATCATATTACCCTTTTGCTCCTGTCTTTAGGATGGGTCAGACTGTTCTGGTACCATCCTGGCACATGTTTATATTACTAGTGCTTAGCACCTTTAAGGTATGTGTTTAATTGCAGCATCAGCCTTCTTGCCAGCTTCTGTGAGCAGGGACTGCCTCTGGCTCACAGCTTAACTTTGCTTTATGTTAGCAAAGTCTTGACCAATACTTTAGTTCAGGCCTTAGGACTCATACGGGGCCTCTGATATAAGGGCGTATGCTTCAGGGCCTCATCTTACCACAGCTAGTAGGGGAACCCAGGCCCACCCTCTAGATTGAGTTCCAACCCAGGGAACCTATAACAACCAGCCAAGGTCTGTATGGTCCTATCCCTTGCTGCTGTTTTCCTGGGCTTCCCCGTCTCTCTGGGTTTGCCAGCCCAAGCTCCCTCATCCCAGGGAGTAGCCATAGACTATGTCCTAACAACCTCTTTCTGCTCACAGCTCCTGGGTTTTTATATGGGTCCCTCCTGTTTCAGGTAAGCCCCTTTCCAGTTAGTGACCTGCTGCCTGTCTTCTTCCTCAGGTGCAGTCTGGGCAGTTAATTGGCCTGCCTAGCCACTTTAATCGCTTGAGGCTTTGTGTGGGGTGGGCACCCATCACAAAAGGGTTCAACCCTGCAAGGTTCTAAGCATCCTCAATTCCCACTGAAGTCAGTTAAGATTGCTTAGCATCTTGCTGGTTAGCACTCAGACTGTGGTTTAAAGGATGCTTGTTATAAACAACTCCGAAATGAAGCATAACAGGTCTTTTGTTTCAGAAGCTTTAGTTCCCTGGCTAGCCTAAAAGCTCTCCTTTCTGAGTGAGTAAACTTGACTCCCTCTTGCACTTATATGCCTCTAGTCATCACTGTGACCTAAGTAAGTTTTCATGGGTGGTAGTTTCTCATTAAATAGACATTGCTATTTTAAACTAATGAAAAATGCTGACAACCAGTGGGAGTGCAGTTCAGGTGCGTACAATACCATTATTTTTACAATGCCATTTCCCTCACGCCCCCAGAAATATTGAAACTTGCAGGGGATAATGTACTTTTAAAATTGTTCTCTTGACATTTTAAAATTGGTGCTTGCACTCAAAATGCTTAGCTAAACACAGCTTATAAATAACAGGGCCTCTGCTTGGACATAGTTTAGAAAGCCAAAATGCTTTAGTCTCATATTGCTTTAGGACCACAAATGTTTGGGGAATCTTGAGCAGAGAGGTTATTTTACCTCTGTACTTGGCAGTGGTGGTACTGCTTCTAGAATTTTGTGTCTAGGTCTGGTGTCCACAGCTCAAGAAGGATGTTGATAAATTGCAGAGGGTTCAGAGAAGAGCCATGGGAATGCACAAGGGAGTAGAATACATGCCTTATAGTGATAGATTGAGCTCCTTGAGTCCATTTAGTTTAATAAGGAGAAGATTATGGGGTGACTTGGTTACAGTCTATGAGTACCTACATGGGGAACAAATATTTGATAATGGGCTCTTCAGTCTGGAAGGGAAGGGTATAACATGATCCAGTGGTTGGAAGTAGACGCTAGACTAATTCAGACTTGAATTAAGGTTTACATTTTTAACAGTGAGGGAAATTAATCATTGGAACAATTTACCAAGAGTTATGGTGAATTCTTCATCATTGGCAATTTTAAAATCAAATCCTCCTCCTGCAAGTTTAGCCATTAATGTCACTAGTCACAAGATTGCAAGATTCACAAAAGGTATTTAGTTGCTTAACCCCCAGACTTAGGCACCTAAGACCTGCTTTTGCTACACTGCAATCCACAAAACTCCCGCCAAACACTGTAGGCACCTAATCTCACTCAGCACTTAAGGTTCAGGGGAACAGTTCCCTTGGTGCCTATGTTTTTGCCTCTGAGCATGCTCATAGCCGCCTCCCTCTAAGTGTCTGGACACCTGTCTCCTACCAAAACCCCACGGTGACCCACAAAGTGAGGGAAAATAGGCATTCCTCCTGCCTATTTTGCACTTGGGGCCAGATCCAGTAGGCTTGCTTAGAGGCTGCTTAACTGATCAGATCCCATTCAAAATCTGGCTGGAGAAGTAGATGTGGTGAGGATGGTGATAACTAACTCATTCTGCCTGCCAAATTCATTGTCACAAGAAATGCCTTAGGTGGCTAAGTTGCCTGACTCCAGGAGAGGGGCTCCTGGTTATAGATCACTGGCAGAGATAGGCACCTCCCTGCAGTCCAGACTCAGGGTATGTCCATACTGCAAAAAAGACCTGTGGCAGCAAACATCAGCTCATGCTAGAGGGCTAAAAAATTGCAGAGTAGACATTTGGGATCAGGCTGGAGCTGAGACCTTCTCCCCTCACTGAGAATATGTCTACAGTACTCGCCAGATCGGTGGGCAGCAGTCGATCCAGTGGGGATTGATTTATCGCGTCTAGTCTACCTGAAGTTGCATAACTTATCTTTACCCGCCCCCTAGTGAGACCAGGCCTGAGTTTAAGAGCCTGGCTCCAACCTGAGGTTTAATGTCTACAGTGCTACTTTTAGCCATGCAGCACAAGCTTGAGTCAGTTGACCTGAGCTCTGAGACTCGCTGCCGCAGATCTGTTTTTGCAGTGTAGATACTGAACTCAGTGAGAGGGTTGGGGTTTAAGACATAGGCCTCTCATCGCCATGATACAGCAGTGGGTGGGTGAGATTCTGTGGCCTGCTGTCATAAACGGATAGTTAAGAGTTAATAGAACAGAAGTACTTCATGTCTCTTTTGCCTGTAAAGGGTTAACAAGATTAGTGAGCCTGGCTGTTACCTGACCAGAGGACCAATCAGGGGACAGGATACTTTCAAATTTTGAAGGAGGGAAGTTTTTGTGTGTGCTGTTAGTTTTTGGTTGTTGTTCACTCTAGGGGCTCAGAGGGACTAGACGTGCAACCAGGTTTCTCTCCAATCTCTCTGATACAGGCTCTTATAAGTTCAGAATAGTGAGTACTAGGTAGATAAAGTGAGTTAGGCTTATGTTTGTTTTGTTTATTTGCAAATGTGTATTTGGCTGGAAGGAGTTCAAATGTGTATTTGGCTGGGAGGAGTTCAGATTTGTATTTTGCTAAAAGGATTTTAATTTGTACTTGTATACTTAGGCTGGGAGGGTATTCCCAGCGTCTATAGCTAAAAGACCCTGTACCTATTCCATTTTAAATTCACAAAAATAATTTTTACTGTTTTTCTCTCTTTAATTAAAAACTTTTCTTGTTTAAGAACCTGATTGTTTGTTTTTTTATTTTGGTGAGACCCCAGGGGACTGGGTCTGGACCCACCAGGGAATTGGTGGGGAGAAAGGAGGGAAGGGGGAGAGAGAGGTTAATTTTCTCTCTGTTTTAGGATCACTGTCTCCTTCTCGGGGAGAGAAGAGGGGGGGAAAGGGAATTTCCTCTCTCTTTTAGGATTCAGGGAGTTTGAATCACAGTGATCTTCCAGGGTAACCCAGGGTGGGGAAGCCTGGGAGAGGCAACGGTGAGGGAAAGGGTTTACTTTCCTTGTGTTAAGATCTGGAGGGTCTGGGTCTTGGGGGTCCCCGGGCAAGGTTTTGTGGGGACCAGAGTGTACCAGGCACTGGAATTCCTGGTTGGTGGCAGCGCTAAAAGTACTAAGCTGGTAATTGAGCTTAGAGGAATTCATGCTGGTACCCCATCTTTTGGACGCTAAGGTTCAGAGTGGGGAATTATACCATGACACCTGCGTTGTGCAGTAGGTCAGACTAGATGATCATAATGGCCCTTTCTGACCTTAAAGTCTATGATTCTATCTCCCGTGGGCTAGCTTAGGTAGTTCTGTGCCTAGCATGTTGGCTTTGGCCTTTGTGGATTGCAATCTAAAGTGACTTTCTCTCCCCATTCATTGTAAAGGGCCCCTAGGTGCCTACCTCAGGCTTTGTGGATCGCAGTGTTGTTCCTGTGATTTTTCTAGGCACTTGGAAGTTTGGTGTTGCAACACTCAGGGTCAGACCTCCTAAGCCCCTTTGTGAATTCAGCTCCTGGTGAGAGTGACAAAACAATTTCCGCTTGATTTTGTTGTAACACAAGCAAACACCACGTACAACTCATGTAAGCCCTTATTACAGTTACTCGTGTGCCTCTAAGCCTAATACATGTTATGTAGTCAGAGAGAAAAAGTAACACCGACACCACACAAAATAGTCTCTTACCAGTTTAAGCACCTGATCCAGCAAACCCATACTTACCTTAGTATTTACTCATGCTAGCAACTCCTGGAGGATGGGTTTGGAGACTTGGGCTGTGCATATGTTGAAACAGGTTTGGTAATTTTGTAGGATATTCTTTTTTATTTAAAAAGAATGACTAATTCTAGAGTAAGGCTGACACAATGAAAATATGCATTTAATAATACTAATGCAGTGACTAATACTTCGGCCCTGATCCTGAACATTTCTCCACTTCTGGGTCCCTGCACCCCACACGGTGTCCTATTGAAATCAATGCAGCACCATATAGGTGCAGGGCTCTGCCTGTGCAGAGGAACTGGCAGAACTGGGGCCTATATTAGTATATCCTGACCACTGTGCATATTAAAACCATTTTTTACATCTAAATGTGAAGCTCTGATCCCTGATTGAGATCTGGTGTCTGTTGACTAGGGCCGGCTCTAGGCACCAGCATTCCAAGCTGGTGCTTGGGGCGGCAGTCCCTGTTGTTTTGCCCTCAAGCAGTGGCCGAATTGCCGCCATGGGCGGCGGGGGCAGTCTGTGTGCCGTTAGGGTGGCAGGTGCGTTTCTGCAGTGGCTGCAATTCGGCAGCAGCTTCTATGTTTAGCTGTCTGCGGCGGCTTCAGCTACACATAGAAGCTGCCACCGAATTGCCGCCGCTGTGGAAACAAGCCTGCTGTCCTAAGGGCACACGGACTGCCCCTGCTGCCCGCGGCAGCAATTCGGTGTGCAGCTTGGGGCGGCAAAAACTGTAGAGCTGGCCCTGCTGTTGACCCTTCTTCTTCCTCTTAAACTTTTACTGTTCTCTCCCCACTTTTCCTTTTAATCACATACTTTCCTGTTCAGAAGGCCCTGTTCCAGGATATTGGTTGCTGTTACTTTAGCATCTCTAGCTCCTATTGACAGCTTAAAAATATGGATTATTTGTCTAAATATGAATGTTCAGTAACTTACCATTTATTTCCAAGAGAAGATCATTCAGAACCTGCTTTAGAGCCTGATCCTACATCCATTGTGCACCAAAACCTCCCCTTGGCTTTATTCAGAGAGTTTGGAATGCATAAGAGCTGAGACTTTAATTTGTAGCCATGGTTCAGAAGCCGGAAGCAGTCTCCTGATAGCACCTTGTGTAAGTTTGTAAATCATATGCTGTAGGAATGGTGCAAAGCATTATAGCCTACAATAGTTATACCATACTGTTTGAAATATTAATATTGAATACTCATTCATCAGTAGGGTAGGGAGTTGAGGGTGAGAGGAAGTGTCCTCATGTTAGGATATATGATCATTCTCTGCCCTATTGCTACCTTTCAGATGACATTTATCAGCCTTTTTTAAAAAAAAAAAAAAAAAAGGAAATCCTTGCTGATGCCTGAGGTGTCGCTGTTCCTGCTAACATCATTATGCTCAGTGTGTCTCAAGCACAATGGCCAGGTCTCTGTTCATTGTCAGGTAGCTGTTGTTAGCACTGTCTGCTCTACTCAGTTCACAGCCTTTGGGGATTAAGAAAACAATTGTCTTCATTTTGATAGAGGAAGGTCTGGAGCATGTTACTTATCCACTGCTCAACAGCATGAAGACATATCAACAGTGAAGGGTGGCATGCAGTGGTGGATTAGTCAATGGGGCCCATATCCAGGGGCCTTGGCCAATTGGCGGGCCTCGAAAAAATAGGCACCCCTGCATCTTGACCCCACTCCGCCTGCCTGGAACTCCTGCCAGGGAGTGGAGGAAGCCCCTGTGCCCTGACTCCTCTCTCCATGGCAGGAGCGCTGGGCGGGAAAGGGAAGCCCCTGCACCCCAATCCCACAGAAGTGCCGGGTGAGCAGAGTGGGGCAAGCCCCTGTACCCCGACCCATTTCCCTGACAGGAGCTCCAGGGGCAGCAGGGGTGGGAGGGGGGGGAATCACACGGGGATGGGACTGCAGGCAGAAGGAGTAGGGAGGGGCCCCCACTTGCTTTGGCTCAGGACCCCACAATACCCTAATCCATCTCTGGTGGCATGTAGTCTTTTTTCTGTGCATTGGAAGTGATAGAAACACAGTAGCACAGAACGAGTAAACTGGGCAGTTGTGCTCAGTCTGTAATGTAAGTTAGGCTTCCTGACTGATTGTTAGCAGTTATCTCTGTGTTGCTGTCACGTTTTGTAAAACGTGTTCAGTCCATGTCCAGTCTGACTTAGGTTATGTCTACATTACAGAGTCTAAACGCAACCACATAACCCCATAGTGTAGATGTAGCCTACACCTATAGCAGGGTTTTTTTCACCACCTCCTCTCATTCTTCCATTGACATAGCTGTGTCTACACTAGGGGTTATTTCAACATGGTTACTTCGGTCAGGGATGTGGATTTTACACACTCCTGACTAATTTAGCTCTGTCAACTTAACTTTTAAGTGTAGACCAGGTCTGTGTTCCCTCACACAAGCAATAGAACACGAAGCCCTGTTCTGTACTTGATACTCACTGAAATGGAGAAACTCATGGTATTGTTGCATGTTTTAGGTACCATTACCTGGTCACATGTGATGGCCATTTTTGATTGATTGCTTGCAGCAACCAGAACACACATCTATATTGTGTAGAGAAAATATGGAAACAACATCTTAGCTAGCTTAGGGGGCTTAATCTGAGACAATGATAATCTGGGATTTCCTGCAAAGTTATGTTGAATACGAGCCAACTATAAAAGGTTGTGGTTGTCAGCTCTCTTTAAAAAGATGGAACGTTTTTTCTGGTGAAGTTAGGTTTAATCAGTTGCATTTGATAGCACTGTTCCTTAATCTTAGTAAACAATGTGAATGCAGGAAATGTGCTGTCTATCAAACATATTGTATTTGTGGCCTAATGTTGATGCAATAAAATGCCGAGGACAACCGTGTCTTTAATCATTTAACTTATCTATGAAGTAATGTATTATTGAAATATACTAGGCCGAATCCTGTCTTCAGTTATAACTCTACATCCTCATTGACATCCATGGGAGTGGATGTCAATAAGTGAATCCAGGAACTGTATGGTAAAATGTATTTTGTATACTCAGGCAAAAAAACCAAACAAACATGGGAGAGTTCTCAACTGCGTATCATGAAAAGCTATTAATTTTCTTTGACTTTAGTAGCCTCTGATCTTCTTCCACCTGCTCTAGCACCTCCTAATTGAAGGTCATTACAACCACTTTCCTACATTTTGTAAAAGTTAAAAACATTTAATGCAGCAATCTCTGAAATTTGCCAATGAGGAGAGACATTGCCTTTTCTCTACCTATTTAAATTACAATTAATTAGGCAAATGGCTCCTTTATAAAGACTGATATTTATTTTCCATTATGGTTTCTTTTAGGAAATATTTAATTAGGACACAGATATTTTCCAGACTGCTAACCAAATGAATGCTTATAGACAATAATTGATTCAGTGATTCCAAATAATTACATGACCATATGCAATAATTAAAATATTTAAGATTGTCCAACTTCTCAGCCATAAGATATTTCTCACGTAGAGCTATTACAGTTCTGCCCGTTAATGTGTCTGCCTGTGTCCTCAGTAAGAATACTTCCTGAAATGAAAAAATACTTTGCAAATTTTTGTATTGTTAGAGAAAAGGGGGGGCTTCTAGAATGATATATCTAAATTGTTTAGATTTGTATTTTCCTAAACATCGAAAAGGGACCAACATTACAGGGAAAGTATCTTCCAAACACACTTACTCCGTAAATGGCTTGTGAATCAATAAAGCACAGCTTCTATTGATTCACAAGCCATTTATCGTCTTTGTATATTTCACAGCAATAGAAGCGCTACTTAAATAATCTATACCCCTGCCTTGTAATCAGAAATTTTCTGGATTATTGAACTAATGTGACCTCTTTTTGCTTTAATCTTTTCCATAATTGACACAGATGGGATGCTATTGATTGACTGGACATGCTAGGGAGACTCACTCTGGGGATAGCTGCAATACAGTGACGTCCTTGTCCTATTTTTTAAATGTTCATATTCCATTTCATTTTTGTGGACCCTAAGTGATTGTGGATCTGGTTACTCAAGAGACTGCCTCTTTCCCAGTGCCACACAACCCCAGATGAGATCAATGGAGGTACCTGATCTAGAGAGCCTTTGATATAAATGAGAGGGATCTGTGGTAGGGTATTTGCCATGACTGGTCCTTGACTTTGCAATATGTTGGCCCATCTGGTCTGTTAGAGCCACATTTGTTAGTTTTCTGCAATCATCCCAAAGCCCATCCTTACCCACCTCCCTCCTCCAGGCTTTTGGTGAGGTCTGGGTCAGCAGATTTATTGTATTATCCTCATGGGCTCAATCCTGCAAGGTGCTGAGCCTTCAACTTCAACTGACTTCAATGGGAGTGTAGAGTGATGAGCATCTTGCAGGATCAAGCCTTATATTTGCTATTGGTGTCACATTTGATGAGCAATCCCTTTATTTTAGATGGCACAGGTAGTACTGCTAATAGTTAAGGTTGTCCAACCCTTGCTGTATAGAACTCTGATTTCAATTGCTTATAACTTTAGCAATCTTTAACTGGTTGGGCTATAGCTTTCCATGCTAGGTGCCTGCCTCAGGCTGAATAGTTTCAGCAAAAACAAACAGTTAAGCTCTTTCCTCGAATGAGGTTTGGCAAAAAACACATTGTTTGCCCACTGAACAAATTATTTCAGCCATTTCATTGAGAAGCTCTAACAGCTAAGTGCTTTGAAGCAGGAACATCTTCCTGGTTGTAAACCTCTGAAAAGAAATCAGTTTGCACATGCTCAGAGGTTTCTTAGAGACTCACATTTTTTGCTATTTACCATGTTCTTGCTCAGACATTTCAGCTATACAGTCAGGAGCAGAGACAACATATGATTAAGAGATCAGTCACACCACACAGAGAGCAATTAGTCAAAGTGGCACAAGTCTTCAATCAACCAATAGTCTGAAATTTGTTTGCATAAGCTGGTTGGATAATTAAATATATTTGTAAAAATCAAAACCTATTTTGAACAATTCATGAACAGAGAAAAGAAAGCTAAGTAGATGGCATAACTTTTTCAGAATTAATAATTAAACTGTTTTTTAAAATCAGCACTAGCTCATGGCTCTGCTTAAAATATATATGTAATTATTTATAAGGTTCAAAACCATCAGTTACTTCTACACTTCTGGGTTTTGGTTGGGCCTGAAGCAGAAATACTGAAATGCCACTGAGGGAGCACATCCTGCTATACTTTTAGTGTATTTGGAACTAGAAAATAGTGTACTTTTATGAGATTTCTAGAACATGCAGCCATGGGTTGATATTGACTTTGGATATGCATTTAAACTGTTACTCAAACTGAAGCTTGTGAGTTTCACGCCTCACTATTATATACAGAACTGATAATGTGCATGTTAGTGGCCTTCTGAGTCCTGCCTACTATGTTAATAGGGGACCTTGTTAAATTCACCTAACTAATAATCCTAATGAAATTAAATAATTCATTAGAGCTCCACACAGCAGCAAATGTAATACAGACTAGAAACTAGCATAGCAAAGCTGACAAGTTACATATAAACCCTCTCAGAGTTCAGCATTTCAGTGAGGAGACATAAGTGGTTTTATTTTCTCTCTGTGACTTTCATGTCCATATAGTAAGAAAGTCAATTGTAGTGAATACGTCTACGACTTTGATGATTGTAGAAGCAGCTTTTCCCCAAGTCAGCTACAATTAAAACGTTCTCTTTAGTCTGTACAGGCCTTTGGTAAGAACTCCCCAGGACTCAGCCTTAATTCGCCAAAAGATTTGCCGAGTTTCACAAACCACTTGGTAAATCTTGGCAGAATTTTCCAAAGGAAGAGTGTGGAGTAGCATGGAGCATCTCAGATCTCAGACTGAGTTGGAACAGTCACAGCATCAGCTGCAGCAGGAGCAGATAGTAGAGCATTGTACAGTAGAACCTCAAAGTTACCAACACTTTGGGAATGGAGATTGTTCGTAACTCTAAAATGTTCATAACTCTAAACAAAACATTATGGTTGTTCTTTTAAAAGTTTGCAACTGAACATTGACAATACAAATTTGAAACTTTACTATGCAGAAGCAAAATGCTGCTTTCCCTTAATTTTTTAAATTTACATTTAACACAGTCCTATACAGTGTTTGCTTTGTTATTTATTAATTTTTGTCTCTGCTGCTGCCTGATTGTATACTTCCAATTCCAAATGAGGTGTGTAGTTGACTGGTCAGTTCGTAACTCTGGTGTTTGTAACTCCAGGGTTCTACTATCCTGTGAATGTGGTATTGACAATTGTGTTTTAAAGTTATAAAGCTTTAACTTTTTGAATCTCCACATCTACTGTCATTAAATACTTGTCAGAACTCTGCACATAAATTCCTGCAACTGTGAAAATTTAAGTCAAATTAAAAAAAGTTTAAATCCCATAATTTTGCACAACTGAAAACTTAGATAAAATAGAAACAATGCTTTAAAATAAACAGATTATCCAATTAAATTATAAAAATAAAATTCTGCCAAACCTAAATACTTAGTATAAAGCTACTTCTATCATGTCATATGAGAGCATCGTCTAGTATTAGCAATGTTACTTTACATATTCTGTAACCCAAAGGCAACTGGATAGTAGAAGAACCAAGATGGTGGCCTGCTGAGAGTCCAGGAGGCTTCATGTTCACACACTGGCTTTGTATTTCATGATGAAGGTGGATACTGGAGAGTGAATATAAAACTAATCTTCTTTGTGCCCTGTAAGCTGTAATGAAAATGCACTGTACACAGAATTCTACAGGTAATGATATTTACCTGTATTGATATTGTTCAGACACAAGAGGGAACTCTTTCCTTAAAAATGTCTTCATGTAGAAAAGTGGGTGTATATGTGTATGTTAAAAGCATTATTAATAATGGTACCATGTATTAGTAAATGTCAAATCACCAAGTAGGAATAATAATTAGAATAATCCTTAATGCAAAGTAGAAAAACTTTGTATTAAATCGATCTACAGGAAAAAAAGATAAGGAAAAAGTGGTCTGATTTTTTTTTTTTAAGGTATCATTTACATAGTGCTTTACAATGAGAGTAAGACATAGTCTCTGTCCCAAAGATCTTACCAGATAAAGAGAAGAGGAGCAAAGATAGGACAGAATTTCAGGTAAGGGAAGATGAAGAGAAATGATAGGTAAGGAGAAAAGGGTAAGATAAATTATTGAACGAGACTGGTACTTTGTGCTTCCAGGCTTGTCTTAGAAGGTCTGGTTGTGCGACGGATTCTGTATCAGTTTCTTTCAAATACCTGTTAGAGTCAAGAAGAGAAGAGCTGTGCATTTAAAAAAAATGATTGCAAAGTTGTGTTGCTTTAATAGACCACTACTACAAGTTATACAGATAGAAGGAAAAAAAGCAAACAAGCATAGAACAAGTTCTGGTCTCTCAAGAAATAGCTTCTACTTTATCTGATTAAATTAAAAAAAATTCTCAATGTCTGAAGTTGGCTGTATTCCGAAAGACTAATTCGGAGACATTAAAAAGCTGGGTTTTGGAACTAATGGATTGTAAATGATTCTGTATGAAATGCTTTTCCAATTTTGTCACCGGAAGAACGCAAGACATAAAGAAAATGGTAATCTGATCATTAAAATCTGCGAGTATCACATTGGAATAAAAGGATCTAAAGATAGAAGTGTTTTATGATTTTGGCTGATAGTTAAGTTTGTAAAAAATGTTCAATAGAGATACTCAGTATGATATTGTAATTTGGGGAACATGTTCAGCTCTGATGGACCCCAATAGGATAATAGGGCATTCAGCATATTGCAGGCTTGGCCTTACAGGGAAATTCCTTGGTGGTATATAGAAATATTGCCAGGAGTGGATAGACTGAGTTTGATTGCAGTTCACTGTATAACCCTAGCAAGATACATTTTGTAATTTGTTTCTTTATTGAAGGTTAGGTACTTAGTAGCCATATAACTTAGAGAAGTTGGTTCGGTAATGTTCAGTTATTCATTAATAACAATGCCTGTTTGAGAGTATAGGCACTTCGGTTCTGGAAAGTTTTAAGGTTTTGAAGAGGTAGGCCCTGTAATGTTTCAATAATCAAGTGGCACTCTTTTACCCCAGTGTGGGAAGTCCTACATATGGGCCAGAATACTTCATGAAGTTTGCCTTGCAGAATTCTATCAGGTGGAGGGCTTGTGCCAACAAACCACATTGATTTCATGTTTTTTCTGGGGGTGGTGTAAGGACGGAAGGCCATCTGCTGGAGTTCTTGTACTCTGCACTGGCTTTGGACTTATGTAACTCTATTCCTGTTCCAATGCATGCCTCTACATTTGTAGTTCTATCCTAAAAAAAAGTGACTTGGTAAAAAAATGGTGGCTTCTATATTCACTGTGTGTCACTCATTTTCATAGCAAATTTGCTCAGTATATATGATTTTTCTTCTGTCAGCCGCACAAACTCAAACTGGGCTCTAACAATCCTCTTTTCATCCTCTGCACTATCTCCAGTAAGAAAGATTTTGCAGACCAAGGTATGCTTGGTTCCACCTGTGCAAGTCTATTGTCTGCACAGATATTGCTGAGGGCATAATCTGTAAACTCACTAAATGCTGATGGGGTTGTACAGTTGTAGCTGAGGATATAATCTGCAGAACGTATTACTGGCGATTGTGTACATGACTGGGAAAACAAAGATTGACTGTCAAAATTCAGAGTTTGCAAATTTCAGAGTTGGAATAAAATATTTTATTTTACAGTGAGAAAGTTTTGTTGTTTGTTCATGTTTAGTGTTATGTTTTGCAACAATAATTTCTTGTTTTTGCAAACATGCTCATATTTGCTATGGGGACTTCAATTGCCAGGTCATCAAGCTCCCCCTGCCCCCTATTCTGCACAGTGAGTTAGCTTTTGAAAATTTCTGCTATTGTTGTTATATTATTTCTACATCAACACACACAAGAAAAATGCTGTCCTCAGCAGCTATTGTAAATTTGGAAATCTCCAGGAGGTTGTGTTCTAAGTGCTTTGATCTGTTCTAGTAAACCTGATGAAGGAGTTCTGTTCAGTACAATAACTAACCAATTGAATGAGAAATGAACCAGAGGCCCAAATGGTGCCTGGCTTACACCTTACACATTCTCCTAGGTCTCCACGGACTGCAGCAGATGGTACACAAGCTGCAACTGGGCCTGATGTCTATTTGAAAATGACATCTTCATACCAATTGCCTTTTCCTCCAAACCCACTTTTATACACTTCATATAAAGCTTCCTGTGCTCATATTTCATACGCTCTCGACTAAGGGAATGCATTTTCAAAAAAGAAATTGAAAGATGAATGTGCTAGAAAGGTCACTATTTTGCTTTTGAATTGCTTAAACTACGTATTTCATATGTACAGTGTATTTTTCCCATAGGAAACTAAAATAAAATGCACTCTAGTTTAAATAGAGTAATAAAACTATTTCCCTTCAAAGCCAGCCCCAGGCCCTCTCACACTGGGTCAGAGTAAATTAGTTATATAAATGAAGCAGATATTCAAAAATCACCACTTCCTAACAGTGTTGAATGAAGCCTGATCTCTTAAAATGGAGCCCCCCAAAGAGCCTCAATATACAAAGTATTATCAGTATTGGAACTGCTGTATGTTCTCTCGGGGGCAGACATTTAAGTTCTTCTTTAAGTGCTCACATATGACCAATGTAGGTGTGTGCACACATCGAGCACACTTGCCAATTTCCCCCCCCCCAGTGATATCTGTTGCATCAGCTCCAGCACTCTCTGGTGCCACATTCTCATAACGCCATATAAAAGGCCCTGTTGACCCTGCTCCCTTCAGTTCCTTCTTACTGTCTGTGATAGTTGCTGGAACCCCTCATTGCTCAAGCAATTAATCTCCTATGGTTTTCTCCAGTTTTTAATGTGAATCGTTGTTGTAGTGTAGTAGTTAGGAATTAGTTGTGGATGCCTCCATGCTTAGCAGGATTGTCCGCTTCCCCGGTGTCAGGGCATGCCTCAGCTGCCAGATTTCAAGCCCTGAGCATTCTGTGGTAATTCTTTGCCTTTCAGCAGCCTGCCCTGGAGCTGTCTCAAGTACTTGGGGAAAGCTCATAGGAAAGACGACTGCTAAATCTGCAGGCACTTCTGACCCCGAACCAATAGGACCAAGCTGCACAACTGTGGGTCCTCCTCATGGAGGCAGCCTTAAGATCTGCCTTGGAGTCACATTCGGACTCATCACCAAGCACCTCAGCCTCAGTGCAGAACTATCCTCCAACGATTCCTGAATCTCTGCACCAATCCTCTTCCCTGGTGCCGAAGAAGAAGCACCACAAGACCAAAAGAAGAGCCGGTCCCTGGTGCCAAAGGTGAAAGGAAACAAAAATAGAGTGATACCTGTGTTGGGCCACTCTTTATCCCTGGCACTGCACTGTCAAGTGCCTGCAACTCCAGTGCTGCCGCAAGCTCCTTTGTCACTGCACAGGAGCCACCTCCTCAGGGAAGACAGTGTATCAGACTGTTTGTGGTGCTGTCGAACCCTGAGGTTTTTACAGCAGCTGGGGACCTTACACTACCAGCACCAGTGTCCACGGAGTGTCAAGATTTGGCACTACTGGTGCAGCCAAGCAGCAGGGAGTTATAACCAGGCTCTTGCCTGGTGCCCAGGCCACTGTCTAGGGGAAAACCTCCATTGACAGCCTCGAGCTCCACCCCAGTAACCTTTTCCATTCTGAGGGGCACAACATTGCCTTTGCACCGCAGAACAGCTTGTTGGATTTGGAGGTGGGATTTTATTCCCCTCATCGGCACAACCAACCTTGCCGTTCCCCGGGCCATTCCTATTCCACCCACGGCCCTGAGTTCAGTGGTACCTCCAAACATTTGGCCACCAGGTCCATGGGGATTGGAAGCTATACAGTGGCCCTTTTGGAAGTCTTGGGGATTTCCCCCACTGCAGGGCACCCCCTCAAGGCACTCGTACTCCGTTGTCTGAGGCTATGTCTCAGTCCTCTCCAGGCCTGGCTAGTCACGGTATACTCCCCCTCCTTATCATCACCTGGATTCAGTGCTCACGGTACCTGCCCAGGTCCTCAGGCACCACTAAGGTTTCTGCTACACCTGGACCTGATCTCCTAGGACCACGATCTGCTCCTCCACTTGAATATCAGCTCTCTTCATCTGTCAGCTTGGAGGATCTATGGCTGAATCCGGAGGAGTGGGCTTGCTCCGTGCAGCTCTGTGAGGTTCCACAGGGCAGTAGGAAGCCCTCCACAAGGTACTTACCTTGTGAAATGGAAATGGTTCTCCATCTGGTGCTCCCAATGACAAATTCCACCTTTGCAGTTGTCATGGTATAATTCCCTACTCTGAACCTTAGCGTCCAAAAGATGGGGTACCAGCATGAATTCCTCTAACCTCAGTTACCAGCTTAGAACCTCTAGCACTGCCACCAACCAGGAATTCCAGTGCCTGGTACACTCTGGTCCCCACAAAACCTTGCCCGGGGACCCCCAAGACCCAGACTCTCTGGATCTTAACACAAGGAAAGTAAACCCTTTCCCTCAGCGTTGCCTCTCCCAGGCTTCCCCTCCCTGGGTTACCCTGGAAGATCACTGTGATTCAAACTCCTTGAATCTTAAAACAGAGAGGAAAATCCACCTTCCCCCCTCCTTCTCTCTCCCCCTCCCAGATTTTCCCTGAGAGAGACAGTAATCCTAACACAGAGAGAAATTAGCCTCTTTCTCCCCCTTCCTTCCTTTCTCCCTACCAATTTCCTGGTGAATCCAGACCCAGTCCCCTGGGGTCTCACCAGAATAAAAAAACAATCAGGTTCTTAAACAAGAAAAGCTTTTAATTAAAGAAAGAAAAAACAAAAATTATCTTTGTAAATTTAAGATGGAATATGTACAGGGTCTTTCAGCTACAGACACTGGGAATACCCTCCCAGCCTCAGTATTCAAGTACAAATTAAACTCCTTTCAGCAAACTATAAATTTGAACTCCTTCCAACCAAATACACATTTGCAAATAAAGAAAAGAAACATAAGTCTAACTCGCTTTATCTACCTAGTACTTACTATACTGAACTTATAAGAGCCTGTATCGGAGAGATTGGAGAGAAACCTGGTTGCACGTCTGGTCCCTCTGAGCCCCCAGAGAGAACAACCAAACACTAACAGCACACACAAAAACTTCCCTCCCTCAAGATTTGAAAGTATCCTGTCCCCTGATTGGTCCTCTGGTCAGGAGACAGCCAGGCTCACTGAACTTAACCCTTTACAGGCAAAAGAGATAAGTACTTCTGTTCTATTAACCCTTGACTATCTGTTTATGACAGCAGTCATCTCTGAAGCTCATCTCAGAATACCTCTTATAGCTGAAACAACAAGGTCTAGCCCTCTCGTTAAGCATGGTTCACCTAGCAGCCATCTCTGCCTTTCATCCCAAGGTGGACAACCAATCTGTCTTTTCACATGAGATGGTGATTCATTTTCTCAAAGGCCTAGAGATCCCATCCTTCCCTGGGACCTGAACCTCATTCTATCAAACCTTATAGGGACCCTGTTTGAGCCACTAGCAATATGTTCCTTGTTACACCTTTCCTGGAAGGTGGCCTTTCTGGTGGCTATTACTTCAGCCAGGAGAGTTTCAGAGATCTGGGCCCACATATCGGAGCCCCCTTATATGATCTTTTTCAAGGACAAAGTCCAGTTGTGACCACACCCATCATTCCTTCCAAAGGTGGTCTTATAATTCCATTGCAGTCAACCAATCTTCCAACCAGTTTTCTACCTTAAGCCACATGCAAATAGAGAGGAACAGCTCCTCCACTCATTGGTTGTTAGGCAGGCTCTGGCTTTCTATATAAAAAGGACGAAACCATTCTGCAGATCTACTCAGCTGTTCATAGCGATAGCAGAAAGAATGAAGGGTCTTCCCACCTCTGCACAGAGAATCTCATTGTGGATTACTTCTTGTATCTGGGCATGTTATGAACTAGCAAACATCTCCTTCAGCTAATCTGATGGCTCACTCCACAAGGTTTCAAGCCTCCTCCGCTGCATTCGTAGCGCAAGTCCCGATTCAAGACATCTGCGGGGCAGCAACCCATTGGTTCACACATTCACAACACCCTATGCCATTATACAGCAGGCTAGAAACAATGCCAGCTTTGGCCACACAGTCTTGCAGTCATCTTGTACTTGAACTCCGAACCACTTGCAGTTGTACAGGTTGTGAGTCATTTATATCGGAATGGACATGCAAGCAGTTGAAGAAGAAAGAACGTTTACTAACCTTTCTGTAATTGTTGTTCTTCAAGATATGATGCACACGTCCATTCCAAAACCCACTCTGTGTCCCCTCTTTCAGTGGTGGTCAGTAAGAAGAAACTGAAGGGGAGCAGGGTTGGCAGGGCCCTTTATACCAGCGCTATGAGTGCATGGCACCAGAGGGTGCTGGCACCAACACAACAGATACCATTAGGGAAAAAATTCCAGCAACTGTGCTCAGGGCATGCACACCTGCATTGGAATGGACATGTGTAACACATCTCAAAAGAAGAACAGTTACAGAAAGGTTAGCAACCATTCTTTTTAGACCTCTCAGCTAGATGACCCAAGTGCCTAGACTGGGGGTAGTGGTGGTGGTGAATTTCTCAAACTTTCCCATCATGGGATAGTCTGCTGCAACACAGAACCTCTCTGCTTCCAAAAGAGATCACCTGGAGCACGCTCTCTCCTCATTCCTCTAGCTGTTTTATATTTCTCCCCTCATCCCCCAATCACTCTAGTCCCTAAGAGCATCTCCTCCTAATCATGATCACATTCTGGCTACTGATGCAGTTGCTTACAAGTAATATTGGGGAAGTTACCTCCGTGCCTGTAGACGCTCGAGGTAAACAACCCATCTCGGACCACCAGAGGCTTATCCTGAAGGCCCGGGAGCCAAAATTTGCTGACCTCTGAATTATACCATCAGCTTATGAACAGGTTATAAAAATTTTCCATTTTTACTTATCTTGGGGGGTGGGGGTCGGCTTATAAATGAACCGGCTAATGGTAGTGTGTGTGTGTGTGTATGTGTACATACATACACACATCATACATACATTTTTGCAACTGCATCACAGTTTTTATGCCTCTTCAATATGTAATCCGCTATAACCTCCAAGTCCTTTTCAGCAGTACTACCACCTAGCCATTTATTCCCCATTTGTAGTTGTGCATTTGATTTTTTTCTTCTTAAGTGAAGTACTTTGTCTTTATTGAATTTCATCTTGTTGATTTCAGACCAATTTTCCAATTTGTCAAGGTTGTTTTGAATTCTAATCCTGTCTTCCAAAGTGCTTGCAACCCCTCTCCGCTTGATGTCATTTGCAAATTTCCTAAGCACGTTCTCCTCTCCATTATCCAAGTCCTTAATGAAAATACTGAATAGTACCAGACAAAAGACTGATTTTTGCAGGACTCTCCTAGCTACATCCTCCTGGTTTGACAGTGAACCATTGATAATTGCCTTTAAATATGGTCATTCAAATAGTTGTATACCCACCTTACATATAATGTATAATGAAGTCTCAGATAATAGTTCTGGATTGTCTGAAGGTCCTAGTTTGTGATATTAACTTACATTTTTTACAACCTATTCCCTGCAACTAATTGCCACACAGGAAATTCCCTATGCCTAAGACCCAATTTAGCTAGCTATTAGGTTTTTATTTTAGTGCTTGACACTTCATTTAGAGAGAATTCTGTCTGGTGCTTGTTTATTATATTGAGGAAGGGGGGTTAGGGAGTTACGTTTGAGACCTGCTTGTTCTATTTTCAGGCCCATTTCAGGGTATATAGGACAGCATTTTGAAAGCTAGCTATCCAATTAGAACCTAAAGCCATGCTGATCAAACATCTGCTCTAGCTAATAGGACCATGATTACAGCCAGCTCAGTTTTGAATTGCAATGTGGCCAGAGCACATATAAGTAAGCTACCTTTCTGAAAAACAACTGTCAAGACAAGGAAATGTATGTATGTGAGAAAAATAAAATGCATTGAGCAGAACTCTATGAATAACACTGTATGTACACATTGGCACTGCATAGTCCCAATATTCAAATATCATTTTAACCACATTAAGCCCTATTCTGACTTAGAAGAACATTAAGCCCTATTCTGACTTAGTAGAACATTGACCTATCTGAAACCTATTGTTTTTGTTTGTTTTGGGTTTTTTTTGGGGGGTAATTAGTTAGACAGAGCCTAAGCAATTTTGGGGGCAGGATCTGTCACTCACTAGGTGTTAGTACAGTGGGGTCCTGATACTGATTTAGAGTAACTGGATACAATCACAATATCAGGAATAAATAACTATATATGTAAAACAGCTTTATTAAGATTGCAAAATCAAGCACTGAAAGGTTAGGAAATGCCAGAATTGAGGTTGCCCATACAGTGCTAATTTTTTTTGTATCCACTGTAGTAGTCCTTAATTATGTGATCACAGGCAACCTTTGGGCTGTTCTACACTACGGGGGAAAATCGATCTTAGATACGCAACTTCAGCTACGTGAATAACATAGCTGAAGTCGAAGTATCTAAGATCGAATTACTCACCGTCCTCACGATGCGGGATCGATGTCCGCGGCTCCCTCTGTCGATTCCGCAACTCCGTTCGGGTTGGTGGAGTTACGGAATCGATATAAGCGCGTTCGGGGATCGATGTATCGCGTCTAGATGAGATGCGATCTATCGATCCCCGAGCAATCGATTGCTACCCGCCAATACGGCGGGTAGTAAAGACATATTCTTAATCCTGGCATTTCTTAGCTTTTAGACTTTGCAAACTTAATGATGCTCTTCTAATAATAGATTTGTGTGCAATGTTGATAAATGCAAAGCAATGCACATTGGAAAACAATCCCAACTATACATATAAAATGATGGGGCCTAATTAGTTGTTACCCCTCAAGAAAGAGATCTTTGAGTTATTGTGGCTAATTCTCTGAAAACATCCATTCAATGTGCAGTGGCAGTCAAAAAAGCTAACAGAATGTTGGGAATAATTAGAAAGGGATAGATAATAAGACAAATATCATATTGCCTCTGTATAAATCCATGGTGCACTCACACTTGAATACTGCATGCAGATTGGTCACTCTATCTCAAAAAAGATACATTGGAACTGGAAAATGATTAGGGCAAGCCTGCACAACTCGTAAAGCGGCGAGGACCACATTACTCCAAAGAAAACAGCTGAGGGCCGAAATCCCCCGGCCTGTGGAAACACTCCCCCCAGGACCTCTCGGCCCTGCAGAAACACCCTGCCCCAGCACTGCCCAGCCCTGCAGAAACAAATCCTCCTTCCCTAGCGCTGCCTCACCAAAACAGCTGTGGGCCAAAAAGAAAGGTTGGGGGTGGGGAGATGATACTTTATTTTAAATCAACCAGGGGCTCCCAGCTGAAGAGGTGGCTGGGAGCTGTCAGGGGCAAATTAAAGGGCCCGGGGCTCTGGCGGCTGAGGAAACCCGGAGCTTTGCAGAGCTGGGGCAGGGATTTAAAGGGCCCAGAGCTCCTGCCGCTGAGGGGAGCCCAAGCCCTTTAAATCCCAGCCCCAGCCCATCCGCTGGAGCCGCGGTGGGGATTCAAAGAGCTCTGGGCTGCCTGCAGCCACGGGGAGCCCAGAACCCTTTAAATCTCAGCCGCTGCCGAGAATCTCTGCGGGCAGCCCAGAGCCCTTTGAATCCCTGTTGCGGCTGAGATTTAAAGGGCTCGGGGCTCCCTGCCGCTGCAGGCAGCCCAGAGGCCTTTGATTTCCCACCGCAGGCTGAATGGTGAGCTTCCGCGGGCTGCACGTTGTGCAGGCCTGGATTAGGGTATGGAACGACTTCCACGTTAGGAGAGATTAATAAGACTTTTCATCTTGGAAAAGAGATGACTACAAGTGGATATGATAGAGGTGTATAAAATCATGACTGGTGTGAGAAGGTAAGTAAGGAAGTGTTATTTATTCCATCTCATAACATAAGAATTAGGGGCCATCAAATGAATAGGCAGCAGTTGTAAAACAAACAAAGTATTTCTTCACACAACACACAATCAACCTGTGAAACTCTTTGCCAGAGGATGTTGTGAAGGCCAAGACTATAACAGGATTCAAAAAAGAACTAGATAAATTCATGGAGGATCGGTCCATCAACGGCTGGGAATGGGCGACAGAAGATGGATCGCTTGATTACCTGTTCTGTTCATTCCCTCTAGGGCACCTGGCATTGGCCACTGTTGGAAGACAGGATACTGGGCTAGACAGACCTTTGGTCTGGCCCACTATGGTCGTTCTTGTGTATTAGTGCGGATATTCCCTGCTCCTTGTCTTAGGCCTATTCTCGTTGCTTACCGAGTCTCAGTATCCCCTTCTGAAGCTTCTCGCACCAGTTCCAGTCTCCCCCTCCTCCCAGCTCTTTATCCAGTCTCAGTGCTTTTGTACACAGGTTTTTCTAAAGCCTTGTATATGCTAGAAAAATTAGTACTTTTATTACAGCAACTTCCTGCAGAGGTCGTGCTGCACCAGTGCAATAGCAGAAGTCCTAGAACATGACACTTTGACCTATGAGCAGATTTTCATGATGTGACGGTAAAAAAATGCCTGGGTCCTATTTAGACTAGCAATGTAGCACAATTGCTAAATGTAACTGTAATAACAGCTGCTAGTTATTCTAGTGTAGTTGTACTTCAGTGACCATCTATCCCATTCATCTGCCTTTTTCTTCAGTGTCCTAGTCGTTTCACTCACTAAGATAAGATTATATTTGTCATAAACAGATAGTTAAGGGTTAATAGAACAGGAGTACTTCATGTTTCTTTTTGCCTGTAAAGGGTTAACAGGTTCAGTGAGCCTGGCTGTCACCTGACCAGAGGACCAATCAGGGGACAGGATACTTTCAAATCTTGAGGGAGGGAAGTTTTTGTGTGTGCTGTTAGTGTTTGGTGGTGGTTCTTTCTGGGCTCAGAAACCAAGTTTCTCTCCAATCTCTCTAATACAGTCTTTTATATGTCCAGAATAGTAAGTACTAGGTAGATAAGGCGAGTTAGGCTTATGTTTGTTTTCTTTATTTGCAAATGTGTATTTGGCTGGAAGGAGTTCAAATTTGTATTTTGCTGAAAGGATTTTAATTTGTACTTGTATACTTAGGCTGGGAGGGTATTCCCAGTGTCTATAGCTGAAAGACCCTGTAACATATTCCATCTTAAATTTACAAAGATAATTTTTACTGTTTTTCTCTCTTTAATTAAAAGCTTTTCTTGTTTAAGAACCTGATTCTTTTTTTATTCTGGTGAGACCCCAGGGGACTGGGTCTGGATTCACCAGGGAATTGGTGGGGAGAAAGGAGGGAAGGGGGAGAGAGAGGTTAATTTTCTCTCTGTGTTAGGATTACTTTCTCTCTCAGGGAGAGTCTGGGAGGGGGAGAGAGAAGGAGGGGGGAAGGTGGGTTTTCCTCTCTGTTTTAAGATTCAAGGAGTTTGAATCACAGTGATCTTCCAGGGTAACCCAGGGAAGCCTGGGAGAGGCAACGGTGAGGGAAAGGGTTTACTTTCCTTGTGTTAAGATCCAGAGGGTCTGGGCCTTGGGGGTCACCGGGCAAGGTTTTGTGGGGACCAGAGTGTACCAGGCACTGTAATTCCTGGTTGGTGGCAGCGCTACAAGTACTAAGCAGGTAATTGCGCTTAGAGGAATTCATGCTGGTACCCCATCTTTTGGATGCTAAGGTTCAGAGTGGGGAATTATACCATGACAATATTAATATGCAACAGCTAACAAACTCATTAAAAGCTCTCTTTTCATTTATTTCATGTACTGTAGATCTTACAAATACAGTATTTTTTTATAATGCAGGATGTCAGCCATAAGTTCCATTTTATAGCAGAGCATCAAAAAACTGTCCAAACTAGAAAGGTCTCATTCACTTTAGGACCAATTTATAAAAATGTACGTGCTTCAAGGAGCAACCATTTACTAATAGCATAGGGCCCAATTCTCCCACCTCTCTTCTCGCTAAGTAAATTCAATGGGACACTGACATGAGTAAGTGCTGCTCCGTGGGAGTAGGGGTTGAAGGGTCAAACACTACAGGTGTTTAGTGCTATACAAGATACAAAATGAGACATGGTCTTTGCCCTGATGAGCTTAAGTCTAACTACATCTTAATTTGTGCCAGGGCTGAACCCTGGCACCTCTAGGGCTAGCAGTTTATAGCCTTGGCACATTGGGGCTTGCTGCATCAGTTATGAATGTAAAAAAAAAAATTGCTTGAGCCCCAGCACCTCTTTCATTACAAATTAACCACTGAACTACACTGATGTACGGTCAAGGTAGAACAGGCAAACATACAGACACAGGCATAATATGGGTTTGGCAGGTAACAGCCTTTAACTCTTACAGCCCTTTTTTCAGACTAACTTACAACAATGCTGGAGGTTGGAGGTTACAACATGTATGATTGACAAACACCCCCACTTTACATCAGGCAAAGCAATATGCACAGAGGCATAAGTCTTCTTTGTCCAGCCTCTAATGACACTTTGTGATCTAAAGCCTACTGATGTCAGTTAAAGTCTTTTTTCTGACTTCAATGGGCTTTGCAACAAGCTCTAGATTTTCATCAAATAGACCTAATTTATGATTCATTCATTTAATATAAAGCAAGAAGGCACCGCTGCATTCATGTAGTCAGACTGCTGTATAATAGCACCAGCCATTAGGACTTTCCTGAGTTAATGCCAATACCAGACTTATAATCAAATCCAAAAAGAGATCAGGTGAGTTTGCCAAGATTTATTTTCCATAACCCCATGTTGACTGACATTAATTGTATTACCTTCCTTTAATTCTTTATTAATTGAGTCCCATATCAGCCACTCCATTATTTTGCCCACAGATTGATGTCAGGCTGACAGACCTATAGTTACCCAGGTCATGCCATTTACCTTTTTAGAATATTGTCACAGTTGCTTTCTTCAAGTCCTCTGGACCTTCCCCAGCATTCCAGGCTTTACTGAAAATCATCATTAGTGCTCCAGAAAGCTCTTCAGACAGCCCTTTTAAACACTTGGATGCAAGTTATGCGGATCTGCTGATTTAAAAATGTCTAGCTTTAGTAGCTGTTTACCAGCCTCCTGAGTTACTGTTGGAATGGAAAGTATTCCATCATTATATGATCTCACTACGTCGTCTGCTTTTTACCCGAGTACAAAATAGAAATATTTATTGAGCACTTCTGTCTTTTCTACATTATTGACAGTTCTGCCATTTCCATCCATCCATTAATAGACGAATACCGTTGTTAGGATTCCTTTTGTTCCTTAAGTTCATTTTTATTTTCTTTAACTCTACTGGCCATAGATTTGTCCTTTGGCTTCCCTTATTTTCTAATATTCCTAACTTTTGATTTATATTTATTACTATCAGCTTCCCCTTTCTTCCCTCCATTTGTTATATTGTTTGTTTTTTATTAATATAGCTGCTTTCACTTCCCCCCTAAGTCTCAGATTTATTTGTTTTTTTTTAAAAACCAGTCTGGCCTTCTCTCTTATCTGTGGCTTTTTTGGCATCTAGTAAAGTGTTCTTAGATAGTTCTCATTTATCATTCACATTTTTCTGTTTAAAAACTCACGCAACTGATTTGGTTCATAATTGTTTTCATCTTTGTGAAGTTGTCCCTTTTATAGCACCACAGATGTATATTACTGGTTTGTAAAAAATTCATATGATCATTTATACCTAAGCTGCCACTAATGTTTAGTTCTGTGATCAGTTCCTCTTTATCTGTCAAGATAAGGTTTAATATAGAATTCCTTCATGTTGGATGCACCAATTTTTGAGTTTGGAAATTGTCATCTGTAAGTTTTAGAAACTCGGAGGACATTTTTGTACTGGCTTTTTTCCTATATATTATAGCAATGTTTCTCAAACTGGGGTCGCCGCTTGTGTAGGGAAAGCCCCTGGCAGGCCAGGCCGGTTTGTTTACCTGCCCCACCCGCAGGTCTGGCTGATTGCAGCTCCCACTGGCCACAGTTCGCTGCACCAGGCCAGTGGGAGCTGCTGGAAGTGGTGTGCGCCAAGGGACTTACTGGCCGCTGCTTCCAGTGGCCCCCATTGGCCTGCAGCAGCGAACTGCAGCCAGTGGGAGCCGCAATCGGCCAGACCTGCGGACGGGGCAGCTAAACAAACTGGCCCGGCCCACAAAGGGCTTTCCCTACGCAAGTGGCGACCCCAGTTTGAGAAACACGGCATAATAAGATATGCTAGTGAACAGGATGACCCAATTTGATGATCTGTAGTATCTCATCTTTTCCTTTATCACTTATAACATTAATCCATAAGCATTCAAGGTCATTTGCTTGTGAGTTATCAGTGACCCCAAAACAGCTAATGCTATTTTTGACTCAGAGTGCTTGCAACATAGTCTGCTGCCTCCCAAGCATCCCCTCATGACCAGGTACCCTACCTCAGTTTCCATTCATCCTGGGCTCCTCAGTAGACTTCACACAGGCCTGTATTTGTGCAGACATTTGTGCAAACATCCCTCCATAGGGTCTAGGTTTATCAACATAAAAATTCAGAACAAAACTTAAAGTCCCTAAAATAAAGTCCAATTCAAATCCCTCTTTATAGCAATTCCCACTTCCTGCCTGGCTGGAGCCTGGTTCCCCTGCTGTCTCCAATGCTTCTGCAGCTTTCTGGTTCCTACAAGAAGCTCCTGTCTTTCTCCAGCTCCCCAGTCCCAGGTTTCTCTGTGTTCCACTCCACACTAGTCTCTTTCAGCATTCCCCTCTTCTCTGCAGTTTTCTGTTTGCTTTTCATGGAGGGCAGCTGATTTCTATCAGGCCCCATAAAGAAGCTGTTCATGAGGTGAGCTAGACCCGTTCTCTCTTCAAGGGCCCAGTCCACCCTTGACAGTGCCAATAGGTTTTAGCAGTTCTAAGTAGGTTTTAACCAGTGCATTTTAACATTTAAATCAGGCAAATCTTCCTAACAGGTTTCAGTAATACCAATTAGGTCAAATTTATGCTCATAAACGAGAAATTCCAATTTCTCTTGTTTTTTTTACTCCAGCTCCTAGCATTGGTGTACAGTTTATGAATTCCCTTCACATCCTTTGGGTACTTGATTAATTTTGTTCTCAACATCTTGATTTATGCCCAAAAATGCTAATTTGCTTCCTCTTTTAACCATCCTCTTTTAATTAATTTAAGCCCATCCCAACTAGTTTACCCATCCTCTCCCCTGGAAGACAGGTTCCCCTTCTAATGAGATAGACACCATCCAAACTGTGTTGCCTCCTTTCCCCATGCAAGGTGGACTAGTATTCCACAAAATGAAAACCCTCTACTATAACACTACATACCTAGTCGGCAGTTCTCTTCAAGAATCTTCTGCCTTCTGTCTTCCATCGCCAGTGGGGCAGGAAGAATCTCCAGGATGATCACTTGGACATTCTACTCTTTCAGTGTACTAATGAGAGGACCAGCTGTTTTCAATATTTTTGTAGGCTATTGAGAAGAGCTGCTCCTTTAATTAGCATAGCGTGCACCACCTTTTCTTGGTCAAAAAGTATTAAAGTGTCAAACTGCTACATTGTAATAAACAGGAGATCCTTTGATCTAGAAAATAAAATAAGATGCTTCAATCTTAACTAAGTAGCAGCTGCCCTTAATGATTTTAAAAATAAACTTGAATATTTCAACTATTATGTTATCTCATATTATGCACTACTAATTACATATAATACAATAAAGTAATATAAAACTGAAAACAAAGTAAATTTTGAAACAGAAGTTTCCTACATAATTTTTCAAAACTTCAATTTTGCAGGAAATTTTGCAAGGGTGTTTTTGTTCAGATTCAGAATGAAAACAAATTTTGAAAAGTTACAATGCCCCACAAAATGTCAACCAGTTCTAGTTATGAACTGCAGAGCCTCATCTGATTTTCTCTGTGTATCCTTTCTTCCTTGAATCTCAGGTTCTTCGCAAATGTGGTTGTTCAAGAACTCTTCAGCCTTTCTGATACTCTATAATGTCTGTACCTATCCTTCCAATCCATTAATTGTTTCTTCCAGCACAGCCACCAGTTCATACTCAGGAAGTCTCTTCTGACTTCGGGCATGAATGAAAACATGGCACGTCTATTGGAAGTCCCAAACAGTATTTCACTGATGCCCATCATGGTTTTGAGAGTAGAACTGTACCTGGAAAGCAAGCTTCTCAAACACTCTCTCCAAAGTCCCTCTAAAAACTCTCCTGTTTTCACTTCTTTTCATCGACTTGGAAATGAATCAGGCAGAAATGGGAATAGTCAGTAATGTAAGTATTCAGAAAATAACCAGGGCTGAACTTGCAAATGAAGCCAGAGGTCTTATCTACACAAGAAACAGATTTTACTAATTTGGTACAGCTTTCTCATGGACACAATCTCTTGATAAATACACATAATTGCTATTAACATTAACGGGGTCTGCATGAAATTTATCAAGAAAGAATACAATATGTTCAAGTCAAGTCTGTAACAGGATAGATATGAAAAAGTTTCAATTTGTTAAAGAGAAGGTTATTGTTTGTCACTGGTCATGTCTTGTTGCCAGTAAAAGTTGCAGTTCATAGATGAATTCCTTAGTTCATAAAGGCAGCACAAGTAGAACTCATAATTGGTAGAGCTGAACATGCTTATTCTTATTCTAATGCTGTAGCTTACTCAAAAGTTAAGTCATTCATACCTCTTGGATTTGCAAGGCTGGGCTAAAATCTTGTGCTAACTATCTCTCTGAATATTACAGCACTTCCGTTTCAGGACACTGAGAAGTAAAAAGGCATACTATAGTGAAAACAACTTAGGGGAGAATAAGTATGTAAAAAACCTACTTTAATAAAAGTTTTATTAATGCTTTGGACATAGTTTGGGGTCAGTTCTTCATTAATCCAAATTCATTAGTCAATTCTTTTATATTATCTTGTAGATTAGCAAGTGATAATTAAACTGAAAATATTTAATGTAAATATTAAAAAAGCAAGGTAATTGAATTATTTATAATAAGCACACATTTATAGCTTGACTGGAAATGTTCAAATAAGTCATTTTTTAATTAAAATGAAACATTATGTCAGGAGGAAATTGCACGAGGGTGCAATATCTTTATCAAAGAATTCACTCTGGTTCTCTCTAATCTTCATCTCTTTCATGTGGCTTTCAAACCTACCCAGACAATCACGAATTGAGCCTGATGTCCTCCTAGCTCCCTTGTCGCATACCAAGACGTTGAGACCAGTAAAAGGCATCAAATGCATAAGTCACTCCACTTTCCCTTTATGTGTATAGGAAAAATATAGAAAGATCTTTACGTGTGTTTCAGCAAGTATCCAATAGTACTGTCACCAATCACTTTGAGTTGTTAGTTTTCTTTTATACAGCTGTAATATGCAGACAAGGTTCACTCATAGTGGGGACTCTTCCACTTCCCATTTTTTCAGGTTGGCGTTAGCGAGCCACATCTGCTGCAATGAGTCTTCAGTGGGAAGCAGTCAGTGTCTCCAGACAAGACTCTAAAATCTCTTAACAGGGTGGGTCACCAGCAGAGTTACAGGCCTTAAGGAAGTCTTAAGAAAAGGGAAAAGAATCACTGCAGCTAATCTTATGTGTTGTTGATAGGAATTTAAGTTTTATATCTCTGTATGGCTGCTTATACAGCTGAGCAAACCTTGTCTGCATATTACAGTTGTATAAAAGAAAACTAACAAACTCAAAGTGATTGATGACAGTTGGACTTAGGTGTTGCTAAGTGTTGGATTTAGGTGTTGAAGTCCTTTTGTAGGTCTGGGCCAAAGCTCAGAAGGGAAGCCCTAACAAAGGCCATGCTCAGAGAGAAACTTGTGCTGCAGTTTGTTATGCTATTGCTTGTTTTCAAAATATGAATAAAACCAAACTCCAGCCATGGGTGAGCTGAGGATTCCAAGAGTACAAATGGAAGACTTAGTCCTGCTCCCACTGAAGTGAGTGGTGACCATATCTTTTGCTGGTATAAACTAGTGTAGCTCCAGTGACTTTGATGGAATTAGACAGGTTTATGCCAGTTGAGGATTTGGCCCTGAACCTTTTTGCTGTTGCCTTTAAATTGAAAGCAGATTCTGGCCTAGAATTAGTGGGTTTAGTTTGGTCCCTATTTATAGAAGGCATTTCTTTATGGGCATGGATATACACAGTGTTGCTGATGCCAAAGGGCAAACCATCATTAAACAGGCCCTGAAATATCATGATTGTCTTCAAAATCTCGAGATTAAGAAAAAGCCCCACACCAAAATGTGGATACTTTTCATTTGCATTATGGTGGTTGAACTGTTTGGGTACACTTGGGGAGAGTGTCACATTTTTCATGCTTTTCTCTGCAACCATGCAGGCTAAAACATTGATTTTCTTTTTAAAAAGCTGATTCTCACATTTACATGACTGCAGCAGCTGGGGATTTTAGGAAAGCATCCATTGCTGTGAAACTCACAATAAGAAAATCACAAAAGTTGAGACTTATATTGCATCAAGTAGACTCTGATTTTATAAACATAGGAAATATAACAAAGCAGTAATATGATTTATACCACTTTAGCTAAACAAGGATTCCAAAGTTGTTGACAGTTCTATTTCTCAGTCTATACACCAATTCTTCATTGGTGGCACCCTCTGGAGCTTGTAAAATCCATTTAGGGACAGTTGGGACTGTCTTATTTTCATTGCCAACTAATACATAAAGTATAAAAATATGCAGAAATTTTTGTGAAGAATCATCTTTAGGAGAATTACCCAAAATATTATTTGGATCCAGTGGTAAATTTTCATTCTATCCTGAGAGTTCATTCTCTATTTGTTACATTTCCCTAGGTATTTATGTAGTTTCAGAGTTTCAAACTAGAAAATCAGCACCTGTTTTTTTCCATTGGTATGAAATTAGAATCTTTCAGTTAAATCTGTTATTTCTTATGTTTTCATGGTGCTTCAACTGTCAGTGGTGATGGTGAAGATAGAGATTGACGGGAACTGTTTGGTCCCCAGTCCCCTTTTCTACCTCTGTGTTGGTATAAGATTGGTCTTTATTGTGTATCTTCTAATACTCTGTCTGGTCTTGTTATAAATGTTGAAGTGAAAGGCCTTCCATTACTTCTCTTGCAAACCTATTCCATTCTAATACATCTCATTCTTAGGAAGTGTTCCCTCATGATAACCCTGGGTTTTTGTTTGTTTGTTTTGGCTCTCTTTAATTTTATCTCATTGTTCCTTTTTATACAATCTCTTGTACAACTGTTTTCCCCTTCATCAGTATTTGTAGTCTTCAAAAGATAGTTGTCTCTCCTCGCCTGAGAAGGTTGTGAAGGCTAGGATTATAACAGAGTTTAAAAGAGAACTGGATAAATTCATGGAAGTTAAGTCCATAAAGGGCTATTAGCCAGGATGGGGAAGGAATGGTGTCCCTAGCCTCTGTTTGTCAGAGAGTGGAGATGGATGGCAGGAGAGAGATCACTTGATCATTACCTTTTAGGTTCACTCCCTCTGGGGCACTTGGCATTGGTCACTGTTGGTAGATAAGATACTGGGCTGGATGGACCTTTGGTCTGACCCAGTATGGCCATTCTTACGTCTCATAACTGCTTAATCTTTATTTAGCCAAGTTACACAGTGTGTTCTTTCATTTCCATGCCATCATGTCAGTCTCTCCTTAGCACCTCCATATTTTTCCCCGCTCTTCTCTGAATTCCCACTTATTCACATTAAAGTCAGCAATCTACTGTTTTAAAAGTACCAGACTCAGTGTGGCCTGATATTAGTTTCAACACTATTATGTGCTCAAATACAATACATGATTTAAAGTCTTATGGTGACAGAAAAGAGGAATATGAATTTTTAGAACTCCTGTAGTTTGGGATCACATATATCATCGCCCTGGACCTGCAGAGAGAAGTGGAATATGGGTCATGTCAGTGAAACTCAATAAAAGAGAAGTAAAACTGAAATGGCTTTTGGCAAGGAATGTATGTGTGTAATGTTTTGTGTAAATAAGAAAAATGATTTCCTATGCAATATTCTAAAGGAAAATGTGTTTTGGGGGTAGTTTATGTTTTAAACTGATTTGCCAATATTTTGTTAGGTCATGGCTGATGATGCCCTGGTCCTAATTTATTAGCTGAACTTCAATTCTGTGTTATTTCAAAAGAGAACCTCCTTTAGTTCAAAGAAAGTGCAATGGTTTATCAAATAATTACAATGCAGGTCTGGGAGCTACTCAATGTATTTACTTTTGCCTGTAAAAAAGGTAGTGTTCCCGCAAGAGGAACCAGTCTTGTGTGTTTTATGGATTTATTAAGATAATATGCAAACAAATATAAATTTAAGCAAAATATGTCACTAACTAATTTACTTCCAGTTTCCCTAAACTAAACAAATACAACACAATGTGATGATCAAATCAAAGTTACAATTGGAATTCAGTCAATAAATCAATGGTTCAGTTTATCTGACTTGGCAATTACTATTAAGTCAATGTATAAGGTTGACACAAGAATTAATTCAATATTTCACAGGAAAGTTAAGGAAAAATGCCTCTCTTTTGATCTAACCAATTGGGCTAAGTCTGTGAAAGACAGAAGCGGACTCTTGCCTTTGTTCTAAGGAAGTATAACTCTCAGAATGATTTCTTTATAGCTTCCTACTTCGGTATTCCACTAAGTTTCTCTGAACATACAACCGATGTTAGAGTCTATTTACTTAACTTATTATCTTTTACACGTTATACAGCATCTGCATCTTTCTGACACTTTTACAAAGAGGCAGAAGTGTTAAATCAGGCTTAGCAACTTTGGAATAACACTTTTAACCCAAACTAGTCTCTTACAAATAACTTGCCAGATGTGCGTGGGGGGGATTGGATGGAGGGGATTAGTGGCTTATTCACACCCCTGAGTGACATACATTCTACTGACATAAGACGTAATGTAGACATATTAGAGTCTCAAACTCGTGGTTAGTCTTAGAGCAGTGTTTCTCAAACTGGGGTCGCCGCTTGTGTAGGCAAAGGCCTTGGGGGGCCGGGCCAGTTTGTTTACCTGCCCCATCCACAGGTCCGGCTGATCGTGGCTCCCACTGGCCGTGTTTTGCTGTTCCAGGACAATGGGAGCTGCTGGGAGTGGCGCGGGCCGAGGGACTTACTGGTTGCCGCTTCCAGCAGCCCCCATTGGCCAGGGGGAGCCGCAATCGGCTGAACCTGCGGACGCGGTAGGTAAACAACCGGCCCAGCCCGCCAGGGGCTTTCCCTGAACAAGCGGTGGACCAGCTTTGAGAACCACTGGGTTAGGCAAGAAGAATTTGATATACTGTATAGAGCTACTGGCTCCAGAGCGGATTTCAATGCAAAAAGGCATTTCCACTGCTACATCAAATACTCTAATAATGTAGAAAAGGGTATTTAGTTTTTTGCTGCCAGTCATAGTCCAGTGCAACTGCATCTGTATTCCCCCACCCTCTATAGTCCAGAAAAGGTATCCACTCTAGGTTTCCAGCTCCTCAGCTGTTTCCTTTCTTGGGCAGAGATTTGTGTCTCTCCCTCTTCTCAGCAGGGTGTTTCCAGGCTGCAGAGTTCCCTGATTATACTGTGAGCGTCCCTGCAAAAGACAGACTACCTAAGCAGGCCTGCCTCGCTTCTCTCCTCAGTGACGGCACACAGTGTAATTGCCACAGTTAAGTTACCACATGGCCCTTTCTAAGCAAGCACATTTATTCTTAAGGTGAAAGCGTTGCAGAGAAAACATATTAAAAACAATGAAAGAACCTACACATGTGCTAATCAATTTATCAGGCATCTCCCCGTGATTCCCAGCAAGGTCGCTGGTTGGTAATTAGTCCTTCAAACCTCACACAGTGGTTTTTCCTGTGGTCACAAGTTCATCAAAGCTTCAGTTCAGAACTAGCTCCCAACTCTTATGCGGCTTCAGTGAGCCAAAGACATTCCAACCATTCCCTAAGGATTGGGCTCCCTTTGGAACAGAAGGTCCTGTCTGTCTACTGGATCAGAGAGAAGGCCCTGAGTCACTTTTAACTCAGGCTATTTAACCAAAAATCTTTTCTTTGACTTTTAGTCTCTGGAGAATCCAGTTTGAATCAATATTAGTGATTCTCTCACCAGCTGGTGGCACCTCTCTGGAGATGTTGAAACTTGAGTGAATTTTCCTAATCACCCTCCCACTGTTCTTAGTTCCTGGAGGACTATGGTCCCCCTCCCCCATGATAATTCATACAATCTCTCAATAGTACATAAACATTTGCACTTTCAATACAATGTACTCCTAAAATGCTTAAAATGTAATTCAGTAAGGTTTACACTTATAATTCAGTAATGTGTGTCCAGGATATTCTCATAGCTGTTACACTGGTGCCATATAAAACAGGGGTACTAAATCCCTGAATTGTTTGGTTTTTTTGCAGGTATTGTGTCCCTGATCTCCTTGGCTATCCTGTCTTATGAACGCTATAGCACCATCACCCTATGTAACAAACGAGGCTCTGACTATCAGAAGGCTCTGCTAGCAGTTGGTGGTTCCTGGCTTTATTCTCTGATCTGGACAGTACCACCGCTCATTGGCTGGAGCAGTTATGGGATTGAGGGGGCTGGCACAAGCTGTTCAGTACGTTGGACCTCTGAATCAGCTGAATCTGTGTCCTATATCATCTGTCTCTTCATATTCTGCTTGGTCATCCCTGTAATGGTCATGATATACTGCTATGGGCGTCTCTTTTATGCTGTTAAACAGGTAAGCTATGATATGCTAAATATAGGCAGTATAATGATCTGAGATGTTGCCTCTAGGAAATATCATTTTCCTTTAAGTATCTGGTTGTAAGATGCAGTACTGATAAGGAGAAGGAAGATGGACTGCACCAAGTTTTCTTATTTTTCTCAACTTGAAACAGATGTCTGGGTAGCCAGGTAGGTCCTATAGAACATGCTGGCTCTCAAATTAACAAAATAGAGCAGCAAAATATTGTATGTTAAACAAGCCAATGCATTTGGATGAGCCCTGCGGTCATATCAACAAGGACTTCCATCATTGTTCCCCATTTCAGTCCTACATAGATGACATATCACTGTCTTTTAAAATACTCAGTCCTAATTCAATACTCACGTAACTCCACTGCAGGCATTGAAGTTACACTAAAGCTTAGTCTGACCTTTCAACTCTGATACACTTTAAAAAAATTGATTGGAAAAAAAAGATTCAGTGCACAGCCCCCTCTTATAGTAGCATGGAGCATCAGGCACTGTGAATTTTATCTTCAGACGTAGCTGGATGGAAGACAGAGCACGGTGAAGTTTTGATACTGTTGGAACAGTGATGCAGCTCAGTGATGAATAAGGAAGGAAGGAGTGAATGTTTAGGTCTTGTCTATATGGGAACACTGGAAAATTAAGATGGATTAACTAAAAACGTGAAGTTAAAGAGCATTAATTCTCTGAGTGGATGCTGTTATTCAGAAATAAATTAGCCTTAGTTCCTGCTTTGGCTTAAGCCTTGGGGATTCATTTTACACCTTTAGTTAATTAGTCTTAACTCTCCTGAGCGTCCCTGTGTATATAGGCTCCTAGAGGCGACCCAGAATAGAGTGCATACTTCTAGCAGTGATCACAAAAGTGTCATTTTCTTACTCATCTCTTGCTTCCCTAAATATTTTGTACTATCACCCATCATCATAGCATATGAATATCTATATAGATAAAGTGCCAATAGCATATGCCAGGGGGTTCTCAACCTTTTTCCTTACAAGGCCCCCCCAACATACTATAAAAACTCCACAGCCCAGCTGTGCCACAACAACTGTTTTACTGCACTGCGTATAAAAGTCAGGGCTGGTGTTAGGGGGTCGCAAGGAGGACAATTGCCTGGAACTCTACACCACAGGGGGCACCACAAAGCGAAGTTGCTCAGACTTTGGGTGGTGGGGCTTGGCCCGGGTCTGCAGTCCCACATGACAGGACTTCAGCTTTTTGCCCTGGGCCCTACTGAGTCTAATGCCAGCCATTCTTGGTCGACCCCCTGAAACCTGCTCATGGCCCCCACAGAGGGCCCCAGACCCTTGGTTGTGAACCACTAGCATATGCCTCATTTACTAGGTACTGCTGTAAACATCAATGTCACTTTATTCAGTTTTATTTAAAAAAATGAGTAATATTCTTTTCCTATGTATAGGTGGTTGGTCTCACCCTGAAATAGTGAGCATGTTGAAAAAGCAGAATGTTGGAGACAAGATTTGAGTGCAATCCATAGCCACACTGAATTTAGACCCAAAGGGATTTCTGCAGAATGTAGTATAGAAAAACTACTTGATTTTATTGGTAATTGACCATAACAGAGAAATAAGCAGTAGGAAAGGTGTGACTCCTTCCCTGAGACTTTTAAAAAGACTGGTTTCTGGTCAAGTCAGAAGATCAATGGAAAACATTGGGACATTTAGAAACACATGGATTTTATAAAATTATGGAAGTGGAAAGTAGTCAAATTGGAGTCTTGGGTATTTTTTCAGAAGGGTGGACCCAGGAGACATGGGGAGCTCAGATTAATTCAGAACAAAGGAATTTACCATATTGGATTAGACCATAATCAATACATAAAAGATGTATAGATCCAGGTCTACTGAAGTGGTTTAATTACTACAAAGTCTGTATCAGATAAACATTAAACTGTTAGACATAGCATCTAATTCACATCCTGTCAATATTTTTTTAAAAATCATCTAAATAAGACGCCTGTTGCTGAAAAATAATATAGCAAAATCCTGACTGCATTCATAAAGTGTACTTAATATTCAGTGGTATGAATTTGCTGTAACACATTCATGTAACATAACTTTTCAGATGATTTCCATGGTTTCCAGAAGTTTTTACCATGACTTCTATGAAACTTTCAAAAATTTTCCATAGCAAGCTTGCTTAGAAGATAGTTTTTTCTCCAGTTTCATGTCATCTAACTATTCATAATCTCACAATATGCAACTATCTTCTGTAAAATGCTAGAGAACATTATGGTTTGATGTACTGTACTGTACAGATGAGCTCTGGGTGATAAGAAATTAGCTCCTTTCTATACAGAAATAGAGAGAGTATTTTTTGTAATAGAAGAATATTTGAGAGGTTACTATATGCATGTTAATATTGTTACTTTTTTGAGTGAGCAAAAAAGAGTCCATTAATAGAAAGCAGAACCATATTCTTGTTTTATAGATAAAAAGGTGAGTCTTATTGTAACATTACCAGTAACACGTTAGAAGTAATGTAGGTCTGCAGCACATCATATAAGCATAATAACTATGCTGTAGCTGCTGGTAAGTTTTCTAAGATATGCATTGTTACGTTTTTATAAGCTCTGAAAGAAGTTTATACATTAGAAAATTAGATGCATAAATTGTATTATACCCAGAGATTAACAGAAGAGCTATGCCACTATTAATCTTGTCATGTAAATTCACTGAGGTAGAAGAAATATCTTAATAGACAGGGAACAGATAATGCAAAGACTGGCATGGTGCCTATGTTTTTTTTTCAGGAACTGTAATTGTGTATTTTTTTCTTTTCCTTTTCAAAATTTAACAGGCTATTATAGTTTTCTGGGATACCAGGCATTCGTACTCTGTGTAGTCATTTGTAGGTAATTCATTGGTAGAATTTTGCAAGAATTTCATTAACACAAAAGTGTTGTAAAGGATAACTTTTCCCAAAGAATGTAATAAACTTATAGAAAGTCACATATCAGTAGAATCTGTGTATAAATATTGAAGAACACCTTTTAGATGCAAATACTATTAAACTAAACTAAAAAAAATCAGACTGATCAATTATCAGAGTCCCTGTGATTTAAGGGTCTCAGAAGACTTTTGGATGTTTTTTTTCGAGAATGTTATCTTAGAACAGGTTTTCCTGAAGAAGATTTATCCTGAATGGCTGGGATTGGTTAGTTAGACTGTATGCTGCCAATCTTATGGGCTGCACCTGGGAAACAGAGGTGTCCACCCTAGTCAGGGTTGGACTCCAGAAGAGTCATGGGACCCTGATTGGGAAACAGTAAAATAGGGAATGGTCTGTGTTATGAGACCATAACTTAGGCACAGAATGTTCTGCATAGAGAACTATAAAATAAACCATGGCTTGAGAAGCTGGTAGGCCTCTCACGGGTATATCAAAGTTTTAAGATAGACACACAAAGATACAAACACTTAATCTGAATTTCCTTCAGAGTCCCTATGTACATTCTTGTTAAACTTGTGTAAAGTTTATATCATGTTTTTTATGA
Source organism: Gopherus evgoodei (assembly GCF_007399415.2). Lineage (NCBI taxonomy): Eukaryota > Metazoa > Chordata > Testudines > Testudinidae > Gopherus > Gopherus evgoodei. Next base: position 113,904,515 of record NC_044322.1, on the reverse strand, counting down.
GAACCATTTTTTCCCTGTTGCTGGTGTTGAATGTTTCATTTATACTTTAAGATTTTTGTTGATGAGCAAGATTCACTACAGGAACTTGGACTGAGGAGCTGTGGAAAGGAAGAGGGGGCAGAAAAATGATCACCATTATCACAGTACATTGTTCACATATATTCTGGTCAGATTTTGCACCTTATACAGTAGAGGGAGAGGGAATTGGGATCAGTTTATTTATTAGACTGCAATTTGGGTTTTTAATTTTCTTTTGGTCCTTGGATTATGATACTTCTAAATAATTCTATCATTGTGTACCTCAGGGAAAAAATATCTATACAATTGACATTAAGTTGTTTTGTACTTTGGAAACCCAACCCAACTCCCAAATGTTGAATTATACAGATTGGTACTGAGAGCTCTATAGCACAGAAGGTGCAGTATGATTAGATCCCCAATGGAAAGACCCAAAGAGATCACACAAATGAAATATGATGTGTTCGATAATGTAAATTAGTAATGTATAAGACAGGGGTTGGCAACCTTTCAGAAGTGGGGTGCCAAGTCTTCATTTATTCACTCTAATTTAGGGTTTTGCGGCCAGTAATACATTGTGATATTTTTAGAAGGTCTCTCTCTATGTCTATATTATATAACTAAACTATTGTTGTATGTAAAGTAAATAATAGTGCAGCGAGGTGAGTGGGACCGGCAGCTGGTATCCCAGGCCGGCAGTGGGCTGAATGGGGCCAGTGGCCAGGACCCTGGCTGGCACGGGGCCGGTGGCTGGAACCTAGGACGAGCTGCAGGCTGAGTGGGGCCGGGGGCAGAGACCCCGGCCAGCAAGGGGCTAGGAGCCAGAACCCCAGACTGTCAGCGGTCTGGGGTTCTGGTCACCGGCTCCTGCCAGTTGGGTTCCTGGCTGCCATCCCCATGCCAGCCAAGGGTTCCATTCATCCAAGCAGGCAGGAGGCTGAGCGGGGACCGGTGGCCAGTGGCCGGGACCTTGGCTGACAGCAGAGTGCCACTAAAGATCGTCTCACGTGCCACCTTTGGCACGCGTGCCGCAGGTTGCCGACCCCTGGTATAAGAAATTTCTTCAGCCTACATTATCTCTTCCTTGCATAGCAAGAGACCTGCCAAAAGGACAAATGACAGACCAGAAAAGTGATCCATTAACAAAGGGATTCTACACAAAGCCAGGCTGGAATCAATCTCCTAAGATATTTCATCAGGAGACTTTCTCTCATCAAGGCCTTACAAAGTGTAACTAGAACACTTCAAATATTCAAGAAGAATGTGAGTAATAGTTCTATCAAATGTGCAATTTAACACACGAGTCTGAGCCTGCAGTTCTTATTCATGCAACAGACCTTAAGTTAACAGTCCCATTGAGGAACATGGACAAAAGGCTAATGGTCAGACTGATTCCTTTTAGAGCTGGTTGGGGGGGGGGAGGAGGGGATTAGTTCTCCGCCTCCATGAAAAAAATCATTTTTCAGCAGAAATGAAAATTTTTATTTAGTTTTTGATTTTTGTTTGGTTTTCAAAAACAAATCTTTCTCCCATTTTTGATTGAGATTTTTGGATTCCTCTTCCCACTTCTCTCAATTTTTATTTTTTTCTGCCTTTTTCCACTGGAAAAGGGAGAGTGAGAGAAAAAAAAACTGAGGGAAAAATTTGTTTCCTCATCTTTTCTCCCTTTTTCACTCCCCGCTCTTCCAGTGTGAGAAGGTGTAGTAGGGAAGGGGGGGAAAGGAGAGATGAGATCCCCAAATACAAAGACTAAAAATTGAATTTTTTTTGAAAACTGAAACAAAATGAAACTTACAATGTGAAACAATAATATGAAAAATGTGCATTTTGATTTTTCATAGAAATGTCAAAATTGAACTGTTTTCACAAATAGTTTAATTTTGACAAAACAGTATTATTTTAAGGAAAAATACATTTGGTTGAAAAATTTCAACCAGCTCTAGTTTTTTTAGAGATGTTATCTAGAAGTGCTGGCGGGGAGAGGGGAGAGGGAGGGCATGGTTGAGAGAGCTTAAGGCTATGTGTACACTAGAGCTTTTTTCGGTCAGTTGTGTAAAAAAACCACCCCCTGACTGATGTAAGTTTCACCGACAGAAGTGCCAATGTGGACAGCACTATGTTGGCGGGAGATGCTCTGCCGCTGACATAGCTACCACTGCTCATTTGGGGGTACAGCTGTAATGTCTGTAGTGTAGACATAAAGCTGTAGATTATTTTGTGGCTACTACAAAAACAACTTCACAGCCCACCTTAGGCTAGAATCACAAAGCTGAGAATTACTGCAATAGGGATGGCCATTGTGACTACATAAGTAGGATTAAAAAAAAACAACTAAAATTGATAGAGCTTTGTAATTCATAAAGAGTAAGACGAGAAGTTGACTTGGAACTTATTAATCCTTTCCCTCCCCTGAAGGTTTGCCCATTGTAGAAATTTGTTTTTTAACATATCTCCAAATGGGTACCAGCCCACAACAGTTTTGAATATGTGGGGAGAAAATAAACTAGCCCACTTGAGTGAGAAATGGGCAGTCTGGTAATGCTGTCCCCAGTGTCCCTCCAATACTCTGCTCCTTCTACCTCTATTACTTTGCCCTTCAAAGCCACTCATCAAGCCAGCTGAGAAATGGAATAATATTTGTTTCCTATTACAATACCACTGTTGTTCTATTAAAAAAATACCATGGACCCCACCAGATTGGTTAGAGAAACTAGCCCTTTGGGTTTTTTGTGACCCTGTTCATTGACAATTCATTTTTTTCTTTTTGTAATAAAACATTAAGTCATTAGCAAAATTGATATACCAAACCTGCCACTGTTCAGCAGTCTTTTGGGTAGTTTTGGCAATGCACAGTGGGGCAGAAGCAAGTTGTGCGGGGGTGACTGGGAGCAAGGGGTCAACTTCCCATAATACAAAGTTCTCCATCCCACAATATTATCTCTAGCCCATCATTTTAATGCCTGTTTTCAATTTCCCACAAACCCACACTGGACTTGTTGCTCACTGCCATCTCTGACAGACGCATGGAGCTTGAACACCTTTGTACTACAGCCATGAGTGCTGCAAGCAAAAGATGCACAATCCTCTGATATTTGCAGAGCTGCCAGAAGAACATGGAGAATATGATGATTTCTTGGAGCACAGATTGCTGTGGGAGATAGCACAAACCAATTCACAGTTGTTGGTAGCATTCACAGAGCAGCAGCAGAGGTGGAGTGCCACTTCTGGGCCCAAGAAACCAGCATGGACCGGTGGGATTGCATTGTAATGTAGATTTCGGATGACGAGCAGTGGCTGCAGAACTTTCGGATGTGCAAGGCCACATTTCTGGTTCTGTGTGCCAACCTCGCCTCAGCCATCCAACACAGGGACACCAAGCTGAGAACTGCACTGTCAGTGGAGAAGTGGGTGGTGACCACACTGTGGAAACGTGTAGTGCCATTTTGTAATGACACGATAAGTCAGTGGGAAGTCATTTTGGACTGGGAAAATCCACCATGGGGACAATTATTGAGCAAGAATGCAAGCCATTGTCTCCTGCTACTCAGGACTGTGACTCTTGGCCATGTGCAGGGCATAGTGGACGACTCTGCAGCAATGGGGTTCCCAAACTGTGGTGGAACAAGGAACAGCACGCATATCCCTATTTTGGCCCCAGAGCACCTTGCCACAGAGTACATTAACAGAAAGGGCTACTTTTCTGTAGTTATGCAAGTACTGGTGGATCAGCGGGGATACTTCACTGCCATCAGTGTTGGCTGGTCAGGGAAGGTGCATGATGCTTGTGTCTTTAAGATCACAAAACTGTTCCGAAAGCTACAAGCAGGGACCTTCTTTCCCAACTGGTGGATTAGCACTGGTAATGTTGAAATCCAGGCTACCCCTTATTCCACTGGCTAATGAAGCCATACACTGGCCACATCTACAGCACCAAGGAACGATTCATCTACTGGCTCAACAGGTGCAGAATGATAGTTGAATGTGGTTTTGGTAGATTGAAAGGGCGCTGGTGTTGTTTACGCACCAGGCTGGATCTCAGTACAAAAAATATCCCAATGGTTACAGCTGCCTATTGTGTCCTGCATAATATTTGTGAAGCAGAGGGGGAAACTTGCTGCAAGGGTGGAAGCTGAGCAGCTCTCTGCTCAGTTTGACCAGCCAGATCCAAGGGCTGTTAGAAGAGGTGAACACAGTGTTATACAGCTCAGAGAGGCTTTGAGAGGGTATTTTAACCATGAGCCACAGTAGTGCATTGTGGTGAACTGTGCTCAATCTGGATTTGCTGTTTTGGGGCCTGACAGGAATTGTCTAGTGCTTGGTGTACCTGCATGAATGACACTGTCAGTGCACCTATTAATATTGTGATGCTGGCTGTACATTTATGAATATGACTGTGTTTATCACTGAGCCTATGGATTGTGAGTGTACTAGACCACTACTTTCACTGCCAGCAGGCATTGTATACCATGTGTGTCAAGGTATTATTCCCACTTTGAACTTTAGCGTCCAGAAAGTGGGGACCTGCATGTACCCTTCTAAACTTAATTCCTAGCTTAGATCTGATAGCGCTGCCACCAACCAGAAATTCCAGTGTCTGGTACACTCCCTGTCTCCTCAAAAATCTTCTCTGGGGGACCCAAGACCCAAACCCCTTGGGTCTTAAAACAAAGGGAAATAAACCATTTCTCCTCCTTTTCCCCCTCCCAGACTTTCCCTGAGAGAGACACTGATCCGAACTCCTTGGATCCTAAAACAGAGGAATTAACCTTCCCCCCACCTCCTTTTCCCCCTTCACTCCCTGGTGAGTTCAGACCCAATTCCCTTGGGTCTTACACAAGAAAAAAAAATCAGATTCTTAAAAAGGAAAGCTTTTAATTAAAGAAAGAAAAAATTATCTCTGTAAAACCAGGATGGAAAATGTTTACAGGGTCTAAGCTTATACATAGACTAGAGGGACTCTCTCCTCGCTAGCCTAAGATACAAGTTACAGCAAACAGAGGTAAAATACCCTTCCAGCAAAATACACATTTGCAAATTAAGAAAACACACAAACTAATTCGCCTTTTCTAGCCAGTACTTACTATTCTGAACATGAAAGACTGCTAGAAAGAATGGAGATAGATCTGGTTGTACGTCTGGCCCCTCTTAGCTCCAAGAGAGAACAAAGAACAAAACAAACAGCACAAAACAAAGACTTCCCTCCACCAAGATTTGAAAGTATCTTGTCCCCCGATTGGTCCTTTGGTGAGGTGTCAGCCAGGTTCACTGAGCTTGTTAACCCTTTACAGGTACAAGAGACATTAACCCTTAAGTATCAGAGGGATAGCTGTGTTAGTCTGGATCTGTAGAAGCAGCAAAGAGTCCTGTGGCACCTTATAGACTAACAGACGTTTTGGAGCATGAGCTTTCGTGGGTGAATACCCACTTCCTCAGATGCATGTAGTGGAAATTTCCAGGGGCAGGTGTATATATGCAGGCAAGCTAGAGATAATGAGGTAGTTCAATCAGGGAGGATGAGGCCCTGTTCTAGCAGTTGTGATGTGAAAACCAAGGGAGGAGAAACTGGTTCTGTAATTGGCACGCCATTCACAGTCTTTGTTTAATCCTGAGCTGATGGTGTCAAATTTGCAGATGAACTGAAGCTCAGCAGTTTCTCTTTGAAGTCTGGTCCTGAAGTTTTTTTGCTGCAGGATGGCCACCTTAAGGTCTGCTATAGTGTGGCCAGGGAGGTTGAAGTGTTCTCCTACAGGTTTTTGTATATTGCCTTCCTAATATCTGATTTGTGTCCATTTATCCTTTTCCGAAGCGACTGTCCAGTTTGGCCAATGTACATAGCAGAGGGGCGTTGCTGGCATATGATGGCGTATATTACATTGGTGGAAATGCAGGTGACACCGTCACCTGTTCATTCACCTGCACATCCACCAATGTAATATACGCCATCATATGCCAGCAACGCCCCTCTGCTATGTACATTGGCCAAACTGGACAGTCGCTTCGGAAAAGGATAAATGGACACAAATCAGATATTAGGAAGGCAATATACAAAAACCTGTAGGAGAACACTTCAACCTCCCTGGCCACACTATAGCAGACCTTAAGGTGGCCATCCTGCAGCAAAAAAACTTCAGGACCAGACTTCAAAGAGAAACTGCTGAGCTTCAGTTCATCTGCAAATTTGACACCATCAGCTCAGGATTAAACAAAGACTGTGAATGGCGTGCCAATTACAGAACCAGTTTCTCCTCCCTTGGTTTTCACATCACAACTGCTAGAACAGGGCCTCATCCTCCCTGATTGAACTACCTCATTATCTCTAGCTTGCCTGCATATATAGACCTGCCCCTGGAAATTTCCACTATATGCATCTGATGAAGTGGGTATTCATCCACGAAAGCTCATGCTCCAAAATGTTTGTTAGTCTATAAGGTGCCACAGGATTCTTCGCTGCTTCTATTAACCCTTAACTATCTGTTTATGACAGAGTGTACTAGTCCACTACTTTCACTGCCAGCAGGCATTGTATACCATGTGTTGTAAACTAATAAAGATTAATAGTTTTCAAAGTAAGTTTTATTCATTAACAAAAACAGTACCTAACAAAATCTGAACATAGTAGTAATTACTTTCGAACTTAAGGGCTTTGCATATTCCTGCCACAGGCCCAGAAATGCAATATCTCCATTCTACTCCAGGCAGGAGTGTGTCCGGAGCTTGTAGCCAAAATGGTTAGCTGGGCAGTTGCACACAACAATGGAGAGATGGTAGGTGTGCTCGCTCAGCTGGACAATCAGAAAAAGATATTTCAGAAATTAGCAGGGATTTTAAAGTGCGGGGGGGAGGCTTCCAGTCTACGTAACCCTTGTAGACCCCTGTATCTACACTCACACTGTGTTAACCTGTGTGCATAGACCGTGGTTCAATGCTGCTTGGGGAGGTGGTGTTACTATATAGGTAGGCGTAATATCTTACATTGGTGGGAGACAACTTAGAGTGTAAACCCATGTACAACTAGGTCAGTGCAAAGTGGCTTACGTCAACCTAACTTTGTAAGTTAGACCAGGCCTTTGTGCAACTTGGAGATTTTCAGGAATATTTTGGGTCTGTTCCTAAGCCAGCTGAAGTCAATGTGACATTTTGCCACTGACTCCAATAGGCTCAAGGCCAAAAACTTTCAAATGTGATCATATGTGCTAGAACTAGAGGTGCTACCGCAACCCCTGGCTTGAAGTGGTTTCCATCATATGCAGGGTTTACAGTTTGGTTCAAGGGCTCCTCTGCACCCCCACTATACAAATTGTTTCAGCACCCCTGGATGTATTCCTTTAAAGTTAGAATGTGTGGTCTGATTTTCCAATGTGCTGGCACCGATTACTCTTTTACTTCCACGGGAGGGTGCTCAGCTCCAGTGATAAGGCAATTTCTATTAGGCTTGACTTCCTGTCTTCCCTGTGGGCTTCATGTTCCCCCTCTCTCCCCCGCACTTTGTGAAGTGGGTATTATTATTCCTGTTTTATGGGAGACAGGGGCATGAGGAACAAGGGAGTTAACTACAGAACGCTTTGTAGTATATGAAGTTTTCTTTATCTAGATGAATAGCAGTTGTTTGCTTACACTTTCCCACCCCTCCTCAACCTTCTCTTCAAGAAGATGCATATAAAGCAAGCTTTGATTAGTCTTTGAGTTAGTTCTTATGTTCCTTGCTTTTAAGGCTGATGGAATTAAAAGTCTGCTTTAGCTGACTTATAAGGTGAAATCATTAGTGCAGTTAGTTTTTAAAGGTATAAATTGTCCTGCCATTGTCTGAGTTGTCAATGGTTACCCAGCAAGTGAACATGAGAATCTGTTACAGTGAGGCTAGTGTGAACCTCACGACTGACTACTTTTGGGTCTAAAAGAGTCTAAGCATATGTCCAGTACTAATGCCAAGGCATTGTTAAGGCAGTGTGCCTGCAGCTGCAGAATCCAATATTTCTGTAAAAGCTGAAAAGTCAAGAAATAAAGATAGCTGGGTAGCATCTGATTTTTCTCCATATTGCTGCAGGAGTCAAAAGTTCATCAGCTTAACTGTCAGAGGGGTTAATACAAGGTGAATCCAATCAATGTAGAAATGTCTAAACACTTTGGAAGGCTATCCTGACAACAGCTGATAGTCACTTATTGCATCTAGTTTAGGGATCTTTGGAAACATTCAGCTGGTCTCATTTAATGTAGTTTTAACTAACAAGTGCAATGCTAATGTTTAAGCACACACGATAGGATCATTCTCAGTACCTTCAGTTATTTAGGAGCAACACGTAGGTCCCTCCCATTCATCTGTTGGGATGGAGACAGCAATGAAAAAAAGAAGTGATGATCGCAAGTCTCCTTTCACTTACACTGGTATAAATCATTAGTAATTTCACTGAATTCAGTTAGCTACAACCACACAACTAAACTGAGTATAATCAGGATCAGGTGCTCTATCAGTCCACTGTAAGTCAATCTATAAAATGGACCTTGGGAACAGGATTTCGTTTTTCCACCTTTAAGGACATTTTAAAGAAATTGGAGGTTGGGGGGGGAATGTGTCACTGTACATGGGCCCTTCGTCACTCACGGTACAAATTAGCTGGAGACCACTCTTTATCACATCAGTGCCCTTTTATTTCTCTGTCTTTTCCCACCACCACCTATAGACAGCGATATACAGTTCAGTATCAATCCCCCTTGGGGAACAGCTTGCTCTTCCAGCTAGCTGGGAGTAACAGGCCCTCACTCCTCACTGTCCTGTTCCTCTCCTTCTACTTCCTTCCTGCTAGCTTTATAGGCCTTCCCCCATCAAGCTCACAGGGGATTCTGTTTTAGTGCTTTAATCAGCCACACCCTGTCAGCTCCAATCACTTCCCCTCACTGGGAGCTGAGCTAGCAGGCTCTGAGCTAACGGGCTGGGTCAGTGTCTTTTGGCCAGCACCCTGTTACAGTCACATACAAACTAACAAACTTACAAACAGATACCTTAATGACAGCATCACCTTCCATAAGGGGTAGTCTGACAGATCATAGAAATGTAGGGCTGGAAGGAGCCTCAAGAAGTCATCAAGTCCAGACCTTGGTTCTGTGGCAGGACCAAGTAAACCTAGACTATCCCTGACAAATGTTTGTCCAACATGTTTTTACATGCTTCCAATGATGGGGACTCCACAACCTTGCTTGGAAGCATATTTCAGAACTTAACTATTGTAGTTAAAGTTTTGCCCAATATCTAACCTAAATCTCCCATGCTATAGTTTAAGCCCATTATTTCTTGTCCTACTTTCAGTGGGCATGGAGAACAATTGATCCCTGTTATCTTTAAAACAGCCCTTAACACAGTTGAAATCTATGAGTCTCCCCTCCCCCAGAGTCTTCTTTTCTCATGACTAAACATGCCCAGTTTGTAACCTTTCCTCATATATCGGGTTTTCTAAACCATTTGCCATTTTTGTTGCTCTTCTCTGGATTCTTTCCAATTCGTTCACATCTTTTCTAAACTGTAGAGTCCAGAATTGGACACAGTATTCCACCTAGCAGCCTCACCATTTACAAGCATAAATCAAATAAAATCAGTTTGCAGTAAGCTGATACTTACAATGCGTAAGGGGTCAATTTAAGGACTCATTCTGCAAAGATTTTAATGACAGCCTTTTGAGAAGGGAAAATATCATTATCCGAATTTTGCAGATGAGAACACTGAGTCAGGGAGGTTGTGACTTGTCCAATGTCAGACAGTGAATTAGTAGCAATGCAGGGTATCAAACCAGATGTCCTGAGTACTGGTCCTGTGCTCTAATCAGATCATGCTCTCACCCCATGTGGGTAGTAATTGGTGGGACTATGTAAGTAGAGGCATCACATGCTGAGTTAGGCAAATGAGAAAAAAGTGTGCAAAATTTAATTAAATTTTTATATATTTGACTAGTAGTCTATAAGCTGGGAAAATATTGACATTTGCAAAACCTGAATCATTTGGCCAACCCTACTCATTTGGCCATCTCTTGAATGATGGTGCATCCCACATTTGTGGGAAGAGCATGCTACAAACATGATGTTCTGGTATTCTGTGAAGTTAATGGAGCTGTGCATATTTACACCAGCTGATTGTGTAAATTCTCCCTACCTGTTTAAAATTAGGAAATAAAAACTCAATAAAATGTCCGCAGCCATGAAATAAAAAACTCTAAAAACCTAAAGGTAAACTGCAGTGTATCAAAACTGGTTACTATCCCTTTAAATAGTTTGAGAGCTGTCTACTAGTCCTCCCTATCTTCTATGTCGCAAGTCACCAAAACCCTGCCAGAGCAGCCAGGTGTGCAGTTAAGTAGGTCTCACATTCTATATTTAGTGAATGCAGATATTTGGACCCCACCATGCCTGTGTGGTTCCTTCATATTCTCTGTGTGTGTATATATACACACACACATACATACACTCATACTGTCTTTTGCTCTTTATGCAAAGTTATACCTCCTAGTGCTTTGGAGTTTTATATAGTAAATATAAAACGGGATTCTGGGTGACAATATACTCATTTTACTATAATTTATTGGGCTGTCTACGTACTGTCTCCTCACAGCCTCTATTTACTCTGCTCTTTGTGCTATATAGTATGAAAATGAAGAGGCTTAACATTGACTTTTTCCAGTTTTAAGTCTGAACTTTACATTTGGTTGAACATTTTCCCATAATCATGCTTACAGAAGACAGTGTGCATCTGATTAAGATCTTAAAAGCATAGGGCTAAACAAATATGTCCCTAGAGTTAGGATTTTTGGAGTAGTTGTGTTTGCTTTTAGCTGATGAAATGTGGTTTTGTTTGTTTTAACTAGTACAGCTGACATCTGCTAACCAGCTGTGTATTTGTTACAGCTGCCCTTAGGGTATATCCCAGGCATTATGTTCTAGTTAAGAGTGGTAATGAAAATTCAAACTGAATCTCTCTCAGCTATGCAAATAGATTCTAGCTGAAAAAACGCGTGTGAGATTTTTACCAAGAGACTCTTAGTAAGACTGCACACAGTTTCATTTCTTGGCACATTAAAGAGAAATGACACATAATGCCAAAATGTTTCAGAAGCCTGTAACATCCGTTTTAACTAGTAATGTAACCCATTCTCCTAATATTGGCTATTATGCATGGAGAGGAAGTTACATTTAATGAGCACCATTATTTATTCTGAGTTTAAAAATCTTCAATAGGCTAAATGAGAGGGAGAGAGATTTATTCGGAAGCAGAAATAAAAGCAACTTATCAATACTTTGAGCCTAAAAGATAAGAAGGTAAATATTACTTTGAAAAAGATTTCCTCAACCCTGCAAACACTTAAGTACATCATAACTCTATTCACATAAGTATTGCCACTGAGAATGTATAGGATTGGGGCTGTACTTGGTCACGCATTACACAACAAATCAGTGCGCCATTGTAATAGGAATCAGAACAAGGGGCCACTAGCTTTTGGCCACACCCTTCACTATGGTGAGGTCTGTTAGTAGGTGAAGGCCAGATTCTCAAAATGGCTCAGCTTCCACTTACTTTGCTGCCTAAATAGGAGCGGAGCTGAACCCTAAGAGACATCCACCTTCAGCACTAAGACCTGTATAATAGGCTAACACAACTCAACTTTGCTTTCAGTTTCACTAGGTGCTGGGCTTGGGAGTGTGCTAGGCACAGTGCAAGCAGGCATGACAATCTGAAGATATATAAAGTTAACATCTGATGGCTCTTGGGCTGTGTATTGGGGGGCCTCTGTCTAGTTTCCTTGGGAGAGGTATCTGCATAAAACAAAACCCAAAACAACTGGCACTGACTGATGCACTTTCTAGCCACCTCAGCTAAGAGGCCAAGAATTGAATATTCATGAACTCTCTCTTCTCAACCTGATCGCTCCAAATCAGGCTTTAGGCCCGTTGTGGGGAACCCTGCATTCCTGCTGCTGCCGCCAACCTGGACCTCAGCTCTTTAATATTTGCATGCTACTTTGGGTTTCCTTCTAGTACATTTTCTTCTACCAACAGTTATCTCCAGCACAGGATGATTTACCCTGCTCGCTATTCTCTTTCTGGAATAGACAATGGGTCTGTGATAGGGGGCTTGGAGAGCCGGGTGGCCTAGCAGATAGCATACTTGACCAACCCCTTGTCTATCAGGAGGGCAGTAGCAGCTACCCCCAGGCTAGGAGTGTTTGGGCCTCCCTTAAATGGGGCATGGTGGGAGGGGCACACATCCTCCTTTTCCATCAGGGCCCAGCCAAGGGTCCTGTAGAAAGTAACACCAGCAGGATCCTCCCTGCATGGAGGATAAGCCCACGTCCTTGGGCTGTTTCCTACCTGTGTGCTCCTTCAGTTTGGGGCATGGCGCCCCTACAGTTCAAACAGTCACTAGCTTCATACAAAACCTAAAGCCCTGCAAGACCTCCCGGTGCTCAGAGTGGGTGGTGAAGGCTCTGCCTGGGGTCGGGGGAGAGGATGAGCTTTACCTGATCTGTGCTGCCCCCTCAGGCACCACCTTCTGTCTGACTTCTCCTCTCCTGTAGCCTGTCTACCTCCCCTTGACTGGGGACGTCTGAGCTCCTTTTAACCTGGCCCTCCCTCTGGTGCATGCGCAGTAGGCCTGTAGGGGTGGGGCTGCATGGGCCCAGCATTGCCTTTTAACCCCCTTCAGGCCACAGGTTCATTAAGCACTTAGTCATGGATACCTAACATATTTTAATATAAAACTGAATGGATTTAGTTTGAGCTTCAGCCGTTGACAAGTATGTTTAGAATGTTAATTCAGTCTAAATGCCAAATTAAAATAAATATGCTTTCAACCTGCTGAATCATATGGTGATCTCAGCATTATTTTTGACTCTGACCTTTCCTTAGGGAGGCTCATGACTTGCTTGATTAGGTCTTTATATCCAAATTACAGAATTCTGTAAGATTACGCCATCCTTTTTGCAGTGGGCTGTGGAGATTCCGGCTTCATACGGTGTTTGAATTTTAGCCCTTACAGATCATTCACTGCACAATGATGGAGTCCTTTGGCATGGAACTCTGGAGCATTGCCTAAAATTGAACTGCATCAGTAATCTCACACAGCTGATTTTAAAGTTAGTGGCACATGTATCACTGAATGTAATCCCCTTAATTAGTCTGCCCTGAAATAGCTTGCATCATGGAACCTATTGTGCCAGTCATTTGGTGGAACTTTTCAAGCTGCCATACGTCAGTTGTGTTTTACATGAGGCTTTAACATGGAGAGCTGTAAATGGTACGTTTTAATGAGCAACACCTCCCTTTCTAGTTGTCATCAGTTGTCAGCTGTGTGTGAGTTTTCTCTGTGTGCTGCGCTGGCTCTGGTCAAGTAGCCAGTACAGCACACCTTGATCAAACTGCCCAAAATGACCACAGACTCGGTTCAGAAGCAAAGGCACTCAGCCAGGTTTATTGTCAACGAAGCATGGTAATAGCAACCATAGACTCTACAGGGATACTAAGACATGTATGCCCATTGAAATAGACCTGCTCAGTGAATGGCGGGACTTTCTATTCCCCCTAGGCCAGCCAAAGACATGCTCTCTGCAACCCTTCTTTTATACATGGATACAAATAAGTTACGTATTGCCCCTCTGACATTAATTATCACCCTTTCCCTTGTACCTGTTCATTTGATCAAAACATCTCTATTCATCAACTTTATCTTTAAGCAGGGTCAGTGTGTCCTTGTATTATCTTCAGGGAGTGTGTTTACACCATAACCTTGTATTGGGGTGTTCTGGTACTACCCTTCTGGAATCTGTTTAGGTGAATACTTAGTGCCTGGGAGTGCTTGTGCTTTTGCAATACCAGCCCTGTTCTTGCCAGGTTCTGTGAACTGGCAAGTAGGCATGTATTGCAACAGGCCCTGACTTCTGCTCACAGCCTGACTTTTGCTAACTTTGCTTTATATCAGCAGGGCTTAATTTTGGTTAGGCCTTAGGCTTTACACTAGGTCTTTCATACTGGGCCTCATGTCTCAGGCTCTGTCTTTCTACTATACTACTGATCCTAATAATTAGGAATGGGTGACCCAGTTCTGAAAACTCAAGACTCTCACCACATGCAATAAAAGATGTGACACATATAAGTGATGGCGAGAGACTTGTCTTTACTCACTAGCCCAGGGGTTAGCAATCTCTGGCATGCAGCTCACCAGGGTAAGCATGCTGGCGGGCCAGGCCAGTTTGTTTATCTGTCACGTTGGCAGATTTGGCCAATCGCGGCTCCCACTGGCTGTGGTTCACTGTCCCAGGCCAATGGGGGCAGTGGGAAGCGGCGCGGGAGAGGGATGTGCTTGCTGCGGCTTCCCACCGGAGCTGCGGGACCAGCGGACTCTGTGGGAGATCCTCCGGAGCCGCGGGACCGGCGAGCAGCAGAGCGCCCCCTGCGGCGTGCCGCCGTGCTTGGGGCGGCGAAATGACTAGAGCCGCCCTGTTTTGAACACCTCCCTGAAAGCTTGCCTCCTGCTCTAGGTTTCTCAATTTGATCTGACTGGGCCTTCGAGTAGCTCATTAACCCTTCCTACCTTGTGTGGACGCTTGTGTGCCCCAGTACACTGTATGTAGACAGAATCCCCAAAACATCACATGAACATTTGCCAGTTACTACCGCCTCTCAAACTCAGTCACTTTCTGATCACATGACCGCTTCTTGTTCTCTGAGCAGTGTGTTCTACAGTAGCCTATTCAGTGCTGAGGTGGATACACCATATGGAGCCTGTGTTTGCTAATCCCCACAGTTATCACTCCGAGTGACTGGGTGAGAATGTGTTAATTCTGTCAGCATATGAGCCAGTAAATTTGGGTGGGCCCCTAATATTTGGACAATATCTAATAGGTATGATGTGAAAGCAAACTGTTTATGCTGAAAAAAGATAATTAAAATAAATCAATTAAAATCTGGAATCTATCATATATATTAAATGCATTTAAAGTTGGGGAAGCAGCCGGAGCAGGTGCCAGCATGTCTTCAGCCTGGCTGCAGGGCAGCAGCTGCCCATGTGTGTGGGAGGCTAGGTCCTGGCCCCCAGGGGCGGCTCTTCCGCAGACCCTATGTGTCTGACTCAGGAGCACTCTCCCTCTCTGCTGCCTTGTGGGGTGCCCTTGTAGCCCGTGGCACAGCTGATCCCGGCCCTATGCTCAGCTGGGATGAGGAACTTGCTGATCTTTCTCTTCACCGCCTGCTGGAGTGGTGGGCCGGTAAGTCAGCCGCTCTTCTCTGCCTCCCCCAGCAGGCCAATCCCAGATATAGCATTTCCCGCAAGTTAGTTAGTAAGAACCTTGATGCTGGGAGAGCTGCCTGGTTCAGGGCCAAGCCTGGCCCTGCTAGCAGCAAAGTCAGGCTGCTGCACATTTCGTTTGCAGCTGCACTGCCAAGGGCCTGCAGGGGCAGGTGCTGTTACTTGTCTTCCTTTCCAGGCTGCTTCCCACGACAGTGCCCCTAGCCCAGCGTGCTGCAGCAGAGGGGTATGGCATGTCCCCGGCTGGGCTTCCCCACATGCTGCCCAACGGTGACCAACCGTATCCGACTGCTACGGGGCTCCATTGAAAGCATTGACAGGGACACCCCCTAAAACATTTAACCCTCAAACATCCTGAGCACCTGCCCATTCTACAACCACCACAACTCTTTACCAGATTGAAGAACTGGTTTATTTTAGTCATACACTGAGAACATCCTTATAAAGAGGTGTTAAAAACATAACTTTTCAGTTGTGGTGCAACGTAACACAGGGTTCCACATTTTGGCACATATTTGGATAATTTGTGTCACCCACTGGAAGGTTTGTAAGTTGACAGGTATGGTCTTTTAGTGTAACTATCTTGGTTGGCTCAAACTACCAGTCTAAGATTCATAATATGCATTGGGTGCTTCCGTCTAACCAAAATTAAAAAAATGCTGCAAACATAAGTTCTGGTGATAGAGTTCAGTGGTTGCTGTCCACCCCACTAATCAGTTATTATGACTTAGCCTGTATTGTTGATCAGCTATGGCTATGGTTATAAATGCAGCCACTTGCTAAAATGTAATCTTTCTTCGAATTTTTAAAAGTGATCTGCAAAGGAAAACATAATTTAGGTTGGGAATGTTTTTCTTCTGTGTGGTATATAAAGAAGATCTGAACATATGTTTGTTTAAGTGCTTTCTTTCTGATTGTTGTTCACATTAGGAATCCAGGTCTCATCTACTCTAGGAAGCTTCTATATGGATTGATAGAATTTAAGGCCAAAAGGGACCTTCAGATCATCTAAGCTGACTGCTTTTATATCACAGGCCATTAAATGTCACCCAGTGACCACCATATTGAGCCCAATAATTTGTGTTTGGCTAAAACACATCTTCCAAAAGACATCCAGTCTTGAAGGCACCAAGAGATGGAGAATTTATAACATTTTGCTAATCCTAATAACAAATGAGCTTTTCCTTTTTCATGATTCTTTTGCAGTTCCTCCAGTTCATGGGCATTTCATATAAATGTTTTAGAGACTGAATGCAGGAAGGATACCTAAAGGTAGGGAGTTCTTTTATAGTGCTTCACAAACGAGAGTTGTGGACCATTTTTCCTTTAATCTCTTTTCTTTATTTTGTTTTCAGATAGATGTGTTTTAGTCAAAAGAGATTTTGCTGAAAACAACTGTTTTTATATTAATTCACAATGTATAAAGGTGCAGTCATGATTCGTTGCCTTTTTGCTATCTGAAAGCTTAAATGGAAACATATTTCTGACTCTTATCTCAGATTACACCTATATTTCTCCTGCCCAAAAGCTGCTGGAGTATGAGTGGGTACTGCATTATGCATATCATAGATGGTCCTACTGGTGAAAAATTAGCATGTTATCCACTAAACCTATTAAATATTAAATACAAAAAAAAATCTGAGAGGCAACATTGTGGTCTAATTTTAACTCATAAGAGTACAAAAATCCAAAGATAAGACTGCCTGCTAATGTGCCTTTATCTCATCTCAGTGTGTGAGGGGCTTGCATACCTACCAATAGCCCAGATGAACTGGTACAGTACAGTACTGAATTTCTGGTAAAGAACACAAGAGATTTTCAATGTATTTTGATTTTTGAGCTGCCACTCCTACTACAATCTTTTGACTGTTATTCTTCACTCCATGCAGAATCTGTATAACACAAATCTATGGTTCTTTCATGCATCATTGGTAAAAAGTGCTATCCAGAATAGAGCAACAGAGCAGCAGCGGCAGCACAAAAATGAACTAGTGAAATGTTTAGTTTTCTCCTTTATGTGAAATTTATTTTTTTTAAAAGAAGAAAACAACATTCTTAGAAAATTAAGCTACAATGCCCGATGTCTCGTATCCAACTGCTCTTGCAGGTAGTTATTGTCGATGTCTCTAATGCCCTTTCTCAGAGATAGGAAGACTCAGACTATAGTGGTTGTTGGATCCAATATTGTGTCAGAACTGAGTGGTTAATCAATGTTTGGGGCCCTGGAGATATTTCAGTTGGGAGTAGAAATTG
Source organism: Gopherus evgoodei (assembly GCF_007399415.2). Lineage (NCBI taxonomy): Eukaryota > Metazoa > Chordata > Testudines > Testudinidae > Gopherus > Gopherus evgoodei. The sequence goes on along the minus strand of NC_044322.1, from coordinate 113,886,964 downwards.
ACAATAGGTATTTCTTTTGTGCAGTTTGTTTATTTACAAAGAATATACAAAATCAAGTGTACCTGGACACAGAAGGAATCAAACAGCAGGAAATAGCTTCTTTTGCTCGCAGCACCAAGAACACTTTTCTGCCTGCATCCCTGACCCAAAAACCTCTCTCCCAGGTTTCTTCTAGGGTCAGATACTGTGATTCAGCTGCTCCTTCTGTCTTTCTTTCACTCTCTCTCAGTTCTTGTCTGTTCTGCCTTTCTTCAAACACACACTCAAAGCAAGAGTCAGCAAAAGCTCCTGGGTCAGTTCACCTACTCCTTGTGTTAGGTGGGGATTTATCTTATACAGTTATATTTATTGAAGGATGATTTCACACCTCTCAATCTCAATGAGGTTTTAACTTAATCCATAACACTCAGCTCATAGCAACAGCAAACAACAAAGTCAATGCAAAGTGACAGAAGTGCCAATGTCTTTCATTCCTTTTTTTCAAACCGAGTGGGGCTATTGGGTAAGTCAGTAGTCTCCTGCACCTGCTGTAAACAACCAAACAAAAACAAATTTTCATATAAAACAATCTTTGCAAAACCGAGCACTTTACTTCAGTACATAACCTGCCCATCTTGTCTATAGACATCATTATATACTAACAGTATATTTTGTAAATGTGCTCCAACACCATATTTGTATTGGATGTTTCACAGAGAGGGGACAAGGACTTGTCTGATGGTGATGGAGTCCGTATCGCAAAACCACTTTCCCCATGCTTGGCCCATTCTAGTGATACCAGTAGGTCACCTAAACATAAGAACAGCCATATTGGTTCAGACCAATGGTTCATCTAGACGAGTATCCTGTCTTCCAACAGTGGCCAATGCCAGGTGCTTCAGAGGGAATGAATGGAACAGGTAATCATCAAGTTATTCACCCCCTGTCATCTAGTACCAGCTTCTCACTGTCAGAGTTTTAGGGACACCCAGAGCATGGGATTGTGTTGTTGACCATCTTGGCTAATGGACCTATAGTGCATGAACTTATTTAATTATTTTTTGAACCCAGTTATATTTTTGGCCTTTACAACATCCTCTGGCAATGAGTTCCACAGGTTGATTGTGCATTGTGTGAAGAAATACTTCCGTATGTTAGCTTTAAATCTGCTGCCTATTAATTTCATTGGGTGACCCCTTATTCTTGTGTTATGTGAAGGAGTAAATAACATTTCTCTATTCATTTTCTGCACACCATTCATGATTTTATAGACCTCTATTATATCCCCCCTTTAGTCATCTCATTTTAATCTCTTCTCATATAGAAGCTGTTACATAAGCTTAATCATTTTTGTCGCCCTTCTCTGTACCTTTTCCAAATCTAATATATCTTTTTTGAGATGGGGCAACCAGAACTGCACACAGTATACAGAGTGTAGGCGTACCGTGGATTTATATAGAGGCATTATGATGTTTTCTGTCTTAATATCTTCCATAACATATCATGTTTATCTATGTGCATGATAAACGTGGGTGGAAGTCTTAAAGGAGATCAGCCAACCCATTTTTTTTAGTCATAAGGATGTAAAAAGTAGCAAGTCTAGACTTGTGCAAAGAGTGGGTTTTTTTCCCCTTTCAAAAATGCTCAGGAGAGAAAATTTCCCTTTCACTTAGTGCAGGGGTCGGCAACCTCTGGCACACGGCTTGCCAGGGTGCTTACCCTGGCTGGCCGGCCCAGTTTGTTTACCTGTTGCCTCCACAGGTTTGGCCGATTGTGGCTCCCATTGGCCGCAGTTCGCCACTCTGAGCCAATAGGGGCTGCGGGATGCAGCGCGGGACAAGGAATGTCCTGGCTTCCCGCCACCCCATTGGCCCGGAGTGGCGAACCGCGGCCAGTGGGAGCTGCGATCGATCAAACCTGCAGACGTGGCAGATAAACAAATCGACCCGGCCCACTAGGGTGCATACCCTGGTGGGCCACGTGCCAAAGGTTGCCAATCCCTGGTCTAGACACTAGAAAGGGATTCTTTAAAATAAATGTGCTTACTCTAAGTAGATTGAAAACATACATAACTTCACACTACTATTTTGTGATTATTTAGTGGAGTTATTAGAGACCCATGGTGCAGCATTTGAGTTTACAAGGTGAAGTTGTTGAAAATTTGTTAAGCAATGTTTCATAAAGCAAATTTGTTTTACTTTATAAAAACTTTTTCATTAATAGTGAATTAAATATTTGTTTTAAAGAATATTTCTCCAGGCCTTTGGTCCCTGAGGCATCTTTATTAGCAAGAAATAAGCATTGGCCTATAAACGCTTAGTGTTGTCTTTTAAACTTTTCCTAATTTTGTAAGCAGTGTGTAAGTGCCATTTTGTGAGTCATATTCAATGGGCCATGACAACGAATGGGCGAGAGGTGTTGTGGTTAGTCCCACTCTTCCCTGCACATTAGCACATTAGCATTGCCAGCATGAAAACTTCAGACACCATGAAATACCAGAGCAATTTCTCTCCTGAACAGCTGCCTATGTCTGCTTGCCCAGCTCCAATGAAACAGGCTAGGAGCACTGGCAATCCATTCTGCCATCCCATCTCATACCATGGGCTTAGATTGCAGCAAGAGAGATTTAAAATCTTTAACTGTACAGATAATTAAGCACTGGAGCAAATTACCTAGGGAGGTTATAGAATCTCAGTCATTGGAGGTTTTTATGAACACGTTAGACAAACACCTGTCAGGGATGGTCTAGATAATATTTATTCCTGCCTCAGTGCAGGAAACTGGACTAGATGACCTCTCAAGTTCCCTTGCAGTCCTACATTATTATGATTCTATGTACAGGCTTACCTCTGCTTACTTCTCCTTACTCTTACCGACTAGCCTGAATTTCTTTGGAGGCTGACTAGTGAAGGGTACAAGGAGAAGGAAGAGATTGCCATGGGATGGAGTGCCCAACCAGGGTCAAGAGAACACAGCTATGCCTTGCCTATGCTAACAAACTTTGTAGCTGCAATTCGCCACCAGTGGAAGCTATAGTGCAGACAGGGCTCAGTCATTTCCCCCACTTGTCTAATCCGCCTCAGACTAGAGTTAGATGCCTTATTAAAAACACCTGAGCTCTGTCATCATTATAGCTTCCATGCAGCCAATGAAGTGGGTGTTCACCCACAAAAGCTCATGCTCCAATACATCTGTTAGTCTATAAGGTGCCACAGGACTCTTTGCTGCTATTATAGCTTCTTCCATTTCTATTAGCAGTTGAGCTGCACTGGTGGAGAATTACAGCTATAAAGTTTGCTAGTGTAGATGCAAGGCTTATGGTATTACTCACTCAAAAGCAGATGAACCATCCTGTTTTCCCAAGAGTGTAATACGATGATTTTAAATGGACATTTTGCATTTACAGACACAACAGTGCTTTTCCCCTTGAGAGGCCTGGGTTACAGTTACTAGGCAACTAGGCCTTTCTTTTCACACTGGTTTGTTTCTCTATGCCATAGCTCAGGTGCACAAATGTCTGTGGTATGTTCACACAGCAGCATGGCCACCTGGCAGATAAATTTCCAAAACATCGGGGTCAATAAGCCTGACTGCTCAGGAATTTGTGACCACAGCCACATCTGTCTTGTTAGCATATACAAATCCGTCAACAGTGTACGCAAATTGGCCTGATACATAAAAATATCTACTGCATAGTGTGACAGGCTGCAATGCCACACTAAGACTGACAAACCGGTCAGGATGGACTCTTCTGTTGCTACTCATAGTGATGCTTGGAATATTTCATACATAAAAATTCTCTCTGCTAGCGATCTGGTGTTCCTTATAAATCTACTGTTGTTCTCCTTTGTATAGATCTAGAGATGGACCATGGAGCCAGGTGCATAGAGGAAAGTCTCTGTATCCTGTAAATGAGTTTAGCTTGATTACTTATTGACACACTATGTAAGTACATAGTTTTTATGTGAAGTGACTCAGGGCAGCCTCACCCAGCAACTAGCCTTCTTGGAATGAGCAACTTCCAAGTATTGGGCCACCACAACAATGAAAGCCTTCCTGGTGATGCAGACAGCTCGTATGTTCATAGGCTAGCTGGCACTCAACCAAATAAGCAATTCTGAAAATAGACTGTGGGCCTCTAAAGAACCAGAGTCATAGAATTTAAGGCCAGAAGGAAGCACCCAGTCATCTAGTCTGACTTTCTATCTATCATAGGCCACCAACCCTCAGACACAAAAGTGAACTATGTAGAATAAAGGCCAATCTGTGTCCATGAACATCCCCAGAACGTGGTTCATTAGCGTGTGTATGTCCTCTGGGGCACTCAGGTCCTGCACATACCCAGCCACATCCTTTAAAAATCCAATACATGCTCATATCCCACTTGTACCTAGAATTAAATGCTCATGTGAGGATTTAGACATGCCCAAGCTTCTAAAAATTTAGCCCATAAATCCTTACTGGACATTTTTGCATGAACATCACATTCTGGAGACTTCCTGACCCCTAACTGTGAGGGATTTGGAGGGAGGATTACACAGTATTTAGTATAGGCTTTGGTTTTGTTTATTATGTGTATGTTCAACCATGGCTTTTTGCAAGCAGAAATAATTCTACACAATCAATGTTTGACTTACAAGATGATTTATCAGACTGATAAAAGCAATAGTTTTGTCAGAAGTCAGGAAAAGCAGAGGCAATAGAGATAAGAATCTAAAACAATATAAACCTTTATTACAAAGTAAATATATTTCCTAATTGGACGCTTGTAAATTATTTTTTATTTCTAGGAGATTGTCTTTAATACCCAAACCCAGGGAGGGCATACTTAATTCTGTCTAGGAGAGAGTCATGATGTTGTTGTGCATTCATTTTATAAATACTCAGGTTGAATATAATTCATTGAAGTAATTTCATTATGTTCACCATCTGTGATATTCTCAAGGCAGAGATTAGAAAGACCTAACTCTTCCCAGTTAGGATGTAATTTTTTTTTTCGAGCATTTAATGGTTCTAGATACATGACCTCCTTATTAAAAAATGAATAAACATCTATTTGACATGTAAATTTGAGGTAGAGATATTTTTATCTCCTTCAGGTTTACAGTGAAACCATCTTTACTAAACAAGCAGTGAGGAAGTGAATGAATGAAACCTGGCTGGGTACTGAGCCCTCTTAGCTTCCACTGGCATCAATGGAATGGGTGTTGAGGACATGCAGCACTTTGCAACTTTGCTGTTATAGAGTATGTTTCCATTACGGTGAAAGCTTCAACATTTGAGGGAAATTAACTAATAGCTGCTTGGAGTAGAGGCCCTTATGACCAATTTCAGTGCAACTTCTAGGGCAATTAGCTCCCACCTCTCAGTCCCCCAGGATAGCCTGGGCTGGGTGGGAGCAGCCCCCTTGCAAAGCCCCACCCAATTTACTGTGTCCTCACTGGTACTGTGCTTCCGTGTGTATTACCTGCACTTCTGGGGATATTGTTTTGTGCTGCATTAAGTGTGACTAATGAACCGCCCGCAGTTCCCATTTTACCATTTTTGATACCATCTAAGAGACTATCCAAAAAGACAGTTACTTGTCAAACAAGGTGTTTTTTTTTCTTTCTAAAACTCTCTAAAGGGAAAGAGAACAAAAAATGTTATTAAAAGGAAAGCCTTACTTAATATTTTACATTTCAAATGATTTAACTGGTTTTCCTTCTTGTCTGTATCTTTAAGATTAAAAGGATTTTTAATGCTGTGTTTGCCATGGTACTAAACAGACTGAGGTCTCTGTATGTCAAACCCAAAAGTGTTTAATGTTAGACAGAAACTGAGTATGTTAACACCTTTGACCCATATATTCCATTTAAATTAATACACTTTCCCTTTTTAAAGTTAAATGTTACTATGCAGTTTTCTTGTTTGTTTGATTGGTTTTTTTGTATTCTCTCCCCTCCCAGGATGCTAAATTTAATTGCATTATGGTCACTAGATGAACTGCTTGGTAAAATAGGTACCTCTTGGACCAGATCCTGTGTTTCACTTAGGACTAAATCACAAATTGCCTCTCTTTGCAGGTTCTAGGACTAGCTGCTCCAAGAAGCAGTTGTTTATCTTTGCATCACGCCCTGAGGTGTCATTTACCTAGTCAATATGAGGATAGTTGAAATCACCCATTATTATTTCTGCTTTTGTAGCCTCTCTAACCTCCCTTAGCATTTCACAGTCACCATCCTAGCCAGGTGGTCAGTTGTATATTCTTCTGGCTATACTTTTGTTATTCAAGAACAGAATTTCTATCCATCGAGATTCTATGGTACTGTTTGATTAATTTGACTTTCTTTTTTTTTAAACATAGAGTGACACTTCCCACCAGCACCTCCTACCCTGTCATTTCTCTATATTTTGGATCCTGGTATTACCATGTCCCACTGATTATTCTCATTCCACCAAATTTCCACAATGTCTATTATACTGATATCCCCAATGCCTATTATACCAATATCCTCATATAATAGCAGGCATTCTAGTTCTCTCATCTTACTAGCTAGACTTCTAACTGTCGTATATAAGTAATATACAGTTTGTCAATATTTAGTTGCTTGCTTTCATGTGTTATGTTTAACTGGGGGCTGGTCTACACTGGGGGGGTATCGATCTAAGAGATGCAACTTCAGCTACGTGAATAGCATAGCTGAAGTCGAAGTATCAGATCGATTTACCTCTGGTCCTCACGGCACGGGATCGACATCCACGGCTCCCTGTGTAGACTCCGCTACCACCGCTCGCTCCAGTGGACTTCCAGAGTCGACAGGCACATGTTCGGGGATCGATATATCATGTCTAGATGAGACGCAATATATCGATCCCCAAAAAATTGATCACTACCCGCCAATACAGCGAGTAGTCTGGACGTACCGCAAGACTCTTTCACATTTAACTTTTCCTTACTAGCTCCTATCTATCCTTTGCCAACTTCTTTCCTCTCTTCTACAGCAGGATACTAAGTACCTGTAACGGGATCGGCACCCACCTCTCATGAGTGCCTCCTCTGATTGAGTGTGTCTGTGGTCTTTAAATTCATCATTCCTGGCACGGGGCTATATCCCCAGGGCTTCCTCCCTGGAGACACTACCTTCCTGAAGCCCTCCCCCAGCTCAATCCCTATAGCCAACCAGAAGCTCATTCACTGATCCCCTGGTCCCTGCTAGCAAACTATCTTTGACTCAGCCCTAGCTACCACCTTGGACCACCAAGCATCTACTCTCCTCCAGCTCTAACAAGGAACTGAACTTGCTCTGGTCCTGCAGCACTTCTTATACTACCTTGCTGGGCCCTGATTGGCTGCTTTCCACACAGCCACTCTAGGCAGCTTGGTGGACCTCTCTACTGCCCTTTTCTAGAGTGGATGTGGCAGGGCCACAAGACATCTAGCAGGGGGCCTCAGGGCCTAGTCCACCCATCACACTCCTCCTCCTCCCTCAGACAAGATTGAGGTGGTACTCTTGCAGGTAATGTCTCTGCTTACCCAGTATTTCACCCTACTTTGGCAGGGTATTTACTCTCTCCAGCCTTTCCGTCTGGAGTTTTCCTTTGTCTGTGCCCTCATTTGTCTGGGCTCCCCCTCCCTGGTCTCTCTTACCTAGGGAGCTTGAGTAGTCCTTGCTCTGGTTTCTCAGGGTTTCCTTGCCTGGCCTCTCTGCCTGGAGAGATTTGGCAGTCTCTCAAGATCTTCTCCCTCAGGCCTTTCTACCCAGAGAGCTTTTGTAATCTCTGCCCCTTTTTTGTCTGGGTTCCCTCCCAGGCCTCTCTTACCTGGAGAGATTTTCTAGTTCAGGCTCCTCTCTTAAGTAGCTCTGCAACATGCCTTCTACTAATTTTGCCATGCTTGCTCAGAGTATATCTCTCCCAGGCCTTTCTACCTGGAGAGCTAGTCATGGTGATCCCTGCCCTCATTTATCAGGGTTTCTCTCCCAGGTCTCTCTGCCAGAGAGTTTTTAACAGTGAGTCTGGGTCCCTCTCAGACCTCTGTCTGAAGAGCTATTCACTGTAGCCTGCTGGGTAGCTGAGGGGACTACTGCCATTATTGCAGCCTCCGTTGTGCATGGGATCTTAGTATTCATGCCACATTTCTTTGTTAAACTGCTACCTGTTCCTTTGGTGCGGGGTGGGCTTCTAGATGCCTGGCACATCACTGGTATCCACCACTGGGCCCTGATTGGCTGCTTCCCACATAGCTGCTCTAGGACCTCTCTATTGACCTTTTCTGGGGCAGTGTGACAGGCCACAAGGCCTCCAGCTGGGGGCCTCAGACTAGGCCATCCCATCCCAATACCTGCTTAAAAATTCATCCTTACCTTAAGGTATGTCTCCATCCAGACTGTGTGCTCCTTCATACCTGTTGGCTTTCCCCAGACTTCAGTTTAAAAAATCCTCTGCCACCTTTTTAATTTTACGTGCCAGCAGTCCGGTTCCATTTTGGTGTGAGTGAAGCCCAAGTCTCTATATAGGATCCTCCTTCCACAAAAGTTTCCCTAGTTCCTAATAAACCTAAATCTGTCTTCCCTACACCATCATCTGATCCACTCATTTAGACCTCACAGTTATGCTTATGTTACTGGCCCTGCATATGGAACTGGAAGCATTTCAAAGAGTGCCATTGTACTGTATCAGAGGGGTAGCCATGTTAATCTGGATCTGTAAAAGCAGCAAAGAGTCCTATGGCACCTTATAGACTAACAGACGTATTGGAGCATGCATCTGATAAAGTCAGTATTCACCCACGAAAGCTCATGCTCCAATACATCTGTTAGTCTATAAGGTGCCACAGGACTCTTTGCTGCTTTTGTACCGGTTCTCAACTTTAATCTCTTACTTAGCACATTCATTCTAGGACCCTTGAGGCCATATTGCTATAGGGGTTTTTGTTGTTACAACTAGGCTACAATGAACTGAAAAGTGGTGACTGGCTGAACCTTTTGAAATTCTCTTTTCTGTCAGGATAAACAACCAAAAGTTCTTCAAACTATCTGTGCCCTAAGGGTATATCTACACTGATGTAAGCCCAAGGGTTAGTAGATCTTGAGTTAGCAGACTCTGGGTTTGTAACCTAGGGCTCGATCATCTATATTAATTTGTAACCCCAGGTTATGTATTGTTGAACCCTGGGTCCCAACCTGAGGCTCCAGTGTCTGCACTGCATTATGTGATCCCAAGTCCAAGCTGCCATATCCCAGACTTCCTAGCACCCTTCCAAAATGTGGCCACTCTAACCCTTTGTTCATGTTGCAGTGTGGAAAAATTTGACTGTCCACTAAACTTGACTGTCTCTAGGACAAAGAAAGTTAGCCCCTGAGATTCTTTGGTGGATTCCCAGAGCACAAGTCCAGTAGGGCTGTGTCTACACTGCAAAGCTATAGGGTTTGAACCACACTTTCTGACTTGACTCAGGCTCAGACCCTGCACCCCTGTGGAGGCCTCAGACCTTAGGCCCAAACCCTGGGCTAGTGTGATTTGGGTGTAGATGGAACAGGGGTTAGGCTTGAGCCTGAGTTCCAACCCTGGGCTTACACTGCAGTGCACGCATACTGTCAGTCTGCAGAATGGGGCATGAAAACATTTGAGAACAGGCTCCTGAGTGAAATTTCCAGCACCTATGGTGTTCTGGTTGGAATACAAAAGTAAGCGGCAAACCAGAAATTAAAAACAAATAGAAAGGAAGAGGAAGTGAACCAAACTATCCAAACTGAAAAAATAGTTTTGTCCAATTTGAATTTTGGGACAAGATTTTTGGTCTGTTCTTATTTTGGCCAAATCACTTTGCCCATCTCAATTGAAATGAACTATTGCTCTTCTCCTAACTGGCTGTCTAATGAAGACATGTGACTGTTCTTATTTTCTACTTCAGTTATCATGATTTCACTCTATCTTGATACTGTTTCACTCTTGACATCCAGTGCTACACTTCCAAGTGTAGGTGCAAATTCTATTCCCTACACACAAATGATATTAACATTGCATTGCTTGGCATCAAACAGCAACTTTTGTAACTGGAGCTTCTCATCTGTAATTTGACATCAGTCTTTGAAGAGTTCAACCACAGTTGCAATACTGCAGATATCCAGTTGAATAGATACTATCTCTGAAAGAAGGTGCATATAGATGGGCAGGGAATGAATGATTGACACTGAGTATAGGTCCTTTCATACTCTGCTTTAGCAATTCAGTCAGTGACTTTTGGGTGGTTGTGGTGTTTTTCCAAATTAATGTTTGGTTCCCTTTCCCTTTTAATAAAAGTTCTCTTTTGTTGAACACAGACTCATAGCTTGTATTGCCTCTTTAAGGCACCCAGGTTTGGTGTTAAATTTTCCTAGATTACTGGATGGGTGTTTGAGATGGTTCTGTGTTGTATTTTTAAGATGAACCTCTAAATTTTGACCTCGGACCTTCTTGCTGCCAATTCCAGGTACAGGAAGGATAGCAGATATCTATTTTTCTTTTTACAAATGACTCTGCTTTTCATTTTTTATTTAAAAAATAAATCCAACCAGTAGATATAGTTTGTGCAAGATACACACTGCTGCATGCAAAGAATGGTGCACAGCTGAGAGAGCACAAGGAGAAACTGCTTCAGGAAACACAATCTCTCCCAGAGTTCCTGGTGTGCTTCAGGAGTGTGCATTCAGCACCATCCATTGGAATGGTGCAACTTGTTGGCCTTGGGATGTTGGCTCTGCTCTGCAGGCTAGAATTATGGGGGAGGAACTAGTCCCACGTCCATCCCACTTATGCCTTTCAGATAATTTTCTCTAGAGAGGTAAGAGATGGCAAGCAGTCCCTGCACACAGTTCACTTAAGGCTAAAGGAAATAGTGTCAAGTAGATGGAAAAAGAGGAAGTCAGACAATGAAGTGTGAAAGTCTGGGGGATAATAAGGGAAAAAACCTCTTTCTAAGGTCAAGAAGGATCGTACTAAAGATGAAGTCCCTCCAGCATTTTTGTTTAATTTCATAACCAGATGTATTGTTTATGGCAATATTCATGTCTCTGAAATGTTATTTTTATATCCTTTAGTGGTAGTGGAGTATGTTTGGTGCAAACCAGGGCAGGAGAGAGCATTAGCTGACATTTACAACAGCACTTCCACATCATTCATCTGTCTGAGAAAATCATATATGTGAAGAAAATAAGACGTGGAAAATGGAAACTGAAAAGGCTGTGAGGTGTGTTTGATATTCAGAATACAACAGTTTGCCAGAAAAACCTGCGGGCATATTAATTCTCAAATGTTACATCCAAGGTTATTTACATTTAAATTATTTTTCTACCAGCAGTGATCAGTAGAAACAATTTTCTACAAAACTTTGGGTGGGAACACACCCAGTCCCTTCTTCTTAAGATTCCGTATTTTCTGTGGACTGGATGGTTTGGGAATTCTTAATAAGATACTAGGTCTTTCACTTTGAGATCATCAACTCTAGTTTGACCCAGATTGGTAACAATCGAAAGCTGTTACCATCTGCTTGTAATTTGTTGCTGTCACACCTCACACTCAGGACTGAATGGACCCATACATTGAATTATTTCCTGGGGATGGTTCCGACGAGTCCCAGTGGAGGCATGAGGGAAGGTCAGGGATGAAGTGCCAGAATGCACAGGCCACAATGGTCATGACTCCCCTCTAGGGAAGGTAGCTACATGCTTTGCTCGTCTGAAACCGCAACCACCTTATGAGTTGGTTCTGGTGGATGGTAAGGTTAGCTGTGGCTGCTGGGTGCAGGGAAGTTCTAAAAGTCTAAAGCTATGAAGTATGTGAATGTCATTCCAGGGGTGATTTTATTCCTGGACAGCCAGGATCAGGGAGTAGAAAGGTGGTTTAGTGTACAGGTGAAGATTAAGCTCTCTGAGAGATCAGTGTCCTATAGTTTCGCTGATCCTGAAAATGAAAGAGCTTAATTTGTTTTCCAACAAACTGAATGAATTTCAGTGCAAACCCATAGATAAGTTTGCATTCAGTGTGATATGTGCCCATTAGCATCAGTGTGCTGGAACAAGAAGTGGATGAGGCATAAATCTGAGGCAACAAAAGAGGGCAATAAGTTTCCCTTTCTAAAACCAGGCTCTATTATGGAAACCAAAATAACTGTACTTGCTGGATTTTGTCAGAGACATGTGAGAAAAAACACATGAATTTAACTATTTTAGGACTTCTATGCTGTGTGCAAATCTGGTCCTGGGAAATAAATCCACCCAGCAATAATGGAGCAATAAGGTTGACTTATTGCATGAGAATGTGTTTACCAAGTCAGAATGCTATTAAGAAACATAGACTTCCCTAAGTCCACAAGAGAGCTTAATTGATATTAACGGGAATAACATCTATGGGTCAAGGGCTGTACGTGGCCCTTAATTTGGGTCTATCGTATTTGCATTTTAGGCTGAAACATTAATATTAGGCTCAATAACTATTCCAGCATCAATACCCAAGATTCCAGTAATGCCAGAGTTAGGTTAATAAAATATTCTTGATCTCGACTTGACCTTGTAATCATAACAATGATATTAAAATAAATAAGAGTAAAGCACTCTTTTTATGATGTCATGACTTACTCATTTTGTATTTTCTGCTGATTTTAACATATGCATTATGACTCCAATTCAGCCAAAGCACGTCCCTTTTAAATCAGTGGAATCTAAGCATGTGCTTAAGTGCCGTGTTGAATCAGATCCCATAGGACGGTAACATGCCATTGATAAAGCCGAAGTTTTTGTTTGATTCCTGATTTCTAGAGGGATCTTATGTATCTTTGGTATTAGCATTTGTTTTGAACACAGTCATTTGAAGTTAAATCCCCCTTTTTACCAGCTTTCCATGGTAATCTACCTACAGTAAACTCGAAGACATTCTGTATATCTTGATATTCATAAAGTACCAATTACCATGTTACTAGGCTTGATAGCCACATTGAGACAGATTACCTCTTCCAACTCCTGTCCTTTCCAATAGCTTTTTAACAGCCCATATTTAATTTTTTTGAGACTGGTAACCAGATTGTGGAGTGTGATGGGGCAAGGCCAGATGGCTACAGTAAAGTACTGAGAAACAGGTATGTTAGCCCCAGGCTAAACAAATCCCTAGTATCCCTGGTAACCAAATGGCAGTTGCTCCAGGTTAATCAAGGCACCTGGGGCCAATTAAGATCTTTCTAGAGGGCAGTGGAGATAGTTACTTTAATTAGAACACCTGCAGCCAATCAAGGCAGGCTAATCAGGGCACCTGGGTTTAAAAAGAAGCTCACGCCAGTCAGGCAGGGAGGAGCCAGAGGAGAAGGAGTACGTGTGAGGAGCTGGGAGCAAGAGGGCAAGGAGCTGAGAGTGAGAGAGTGTACTGCTGGAGGATTGAGGAGGACAAGCATTATCAGACACCAGGAGGAAGGTCCTGTGGTGAGGATAAAGAAGGTGTTTGGAGGAGGCCATGGGGAAGTAGCCCAGGGAGTTGTAGCTGTCATGCAGCTGTTACAAGAGGCACTATAGACAGCTGCGATCCACAGGGCCCTGGGCTGGAACCTGGAGTAGAGGGTGGGCCCGGGTTCCCCCCAAGCCTCGCAACTCCTGATCAGACACAGGAGGAGCTGACCCAGACTGTGGGTTCCACAAGAGGGGAAGATCACTGAGGTGAGCAAATCCGCCAATAAGCGCAGGACCCACCAAGGTAGAGGAGGAACTTTGTCACAGGAGACAGAAGCAAGGTCAGCAACTGCTGGCTACCAACATTTGAATCACTGCCTATCTTGGGAGATGCCTGGGCTTTTATAGAAAGTGTGTGAAGTATTTAAGTGTCCAGTGATTGACTGTTAAAAGAGAAGACAATTTAATTTACTTGACTAGTTGTGGAAGGAAGAAAAATGATTCTTCCCTGGTCTCATTTTCCTCTACTGTGACTTTCCCATTAAAAAGTCTAGCCTCTTCTGTTTTTTCCTTTTCATTTCCAGACGTTTTAACTGACTAGTCAACCCAGGACTGGCACTCGATTATGACTATTGCATTATGTCTTGGTTTTTGGTAGTATAGTTAAATATTTGGTTGTGTCCAAGAGTTCATAACTAACATCTGAGAGGTTTTACCGGAAAGGAGAGCAGAGAGCCGGTGTCTCCAATGCTCTCAGTGGCCCCATGGAGAAGGAAGCTACCTGATTGGAATGCAAAGGGGAACCAAAGGCAGAGCTGGGATGGGTGAGGGGGTAGGGAAAGGAGTTGATGGGCACAAAGAGTCTAATAAGATTGAGACTAGAGAGGGAGAAATTCTGACTGGTAGTTGGAGGGGGAGATTGGGACTGGTTGGGAAAGAAGACTGGGCCTGGGAAGCGTAGGGGAGACTGGTACTCAGAGTTAGTGAGGGAAATTGGAGGGGGGACTGGGAGCCAATTGACTGGGGGCAGAGAACACTGAGACTGGATGAGGAGCTGGGTTACAGGATGGTGAAGACAAGGAGTAGCTGGACAAGGGGACTAGGAAGCAGGGGAGGCAGGAGAGCATATCTGACAAGGAGCTGTACTTAATGAGGGAGGGGTCCTATGGAATAAATAATGAGTGATCATGTAATTAAAGATTGTGCCATAAGGCTTATGTACCAGGGAGCTGAATTAAGGTTGCACAAGAAACTTTAATTGTGGCCTTTTCTAACATTTGAGTGCTTGACTTCGCAACCTTATCAAACAAATTGTGTTAAAAGAACATTATGTATAATATAGAAGGAGTTTGCAAGATCCTGATATTTCATCTGGTTTAGAAACTCATCCTGAGCCTCTGTAGTCTAAAATCTAGAGACCCCAGGAAATATAAATGTCATTATAATGACAAGCACAAGTCGTCACTACATGACTGTTTTCAGCCACACTAGGTTTTTTCCAGGAGTGGCTGTAGATATAACTTTTTTCTTCTAAGATCAGTGGTAACAAAGCAGACATGTACATTTTGGCCCAGGATAGGTCCATCTACATGTTTGCTCCCTAATCTTCAGAACAAATATAAACTTGACCCACACTGGGATTTCAGTGCATAGTTGAACTGATGCAAACCCCTAGTGTAGCCAAGGTAGCGTGATTTGTAGAAGCACATCCTTCTTAACCCAGGGCAAATAAACCACAAAGCTACAGATCATATCTATACTAGGGGTGAGATTCTTTGCTGTTCCTCATTTGACAGCCAGGGAAGACGGGGAGCTATGATGGCTTTAATTCTATGGATTCATGTCCTCCCAGTTCTAGGCTGCTCCTCAGCCCTTGGTGTGACTTAGCCCTATGGTTACAGTTACAGCAGCCTGTGAGTGCTGCCCTATGGGCTGCGGTACTGCCTGGAATCCCTGCAGTGCACCTTCTGCAGCCTGAGCACATCCCATATGCTCCCTATGTCAGGGCTTGCCCTGAGAAGGCAAACTTGCAGCTGTGCCAGGGGAATCATCTCCAGGCCACAACTGGGGCATAGAGAGCCACTTCACACTGCTTCAGCCTTTTCCCCCAGAGTACAGGCATTGTAGCAGGAGTAAGGGTTTCACCCTAGGAATTTGCATTGGGGCAACTGTACAGATGCAGCTAGTGGTTTCAAGCCCAGTTTAGATAAATCTCTCTATTATATATACACAAACAGACCTCAAATATATATTTTTACTATCATTTCAGTTTACTGCTTTATTTAATTAAAATACATTTAACTCAAAATAGCAGAAACAAAATATTTGAACCTCATTGCAGTTAATTTAGGCTTAACATAAATTCAGTTGCCATATACATGGAAACAGTTTTTGAACACTCTTTCGGTTGTGGTTGTCCAGTACTGTCTTTGTAGTTAGCTGTCTAGACACAAAGCTTTCTCTGAGAGAGGTTCATATTTGATTATTGCAAATAAGTTGTAGAGATTTGCTTAGTATCTGTTTTAAAATATGGAATGTAACCACTTCTTTGTTGTTTTTTAATTGGCCAGTGTTCTTGATCTTGGCAAAAACATAATTTTTCAGGTCTTCGATCACCTTGAAATGTATTGTATTTGAGGCTTTCTGACACCTATAAAGGTGAACTTTAAAAGGTAACACGTTTTAAAGGTGAACTATAAAACTGCAATGACAACTGAGTTAAATCCATAAAAATACATGGTATGTCCTCAAAAACTAGACTCTTGGGATAGCACACCAGTGGTGCACAACTTTATTGCACAGGAGGACCACATAAACTTAAGCACGACCTTGTGTGGGCCAAACAGATTCTATGGATTCTTTGATAAGATTTAAAGTCACCTGTACTGATCTATATTTTAAGTTCAGCTTATTTAATATGTATTTAGAGAGATTGTTTCTCTGTACAATATTGTCTACTTACACACTTAGAACCATAAAATTGTAGGACTGGAAGGGACCTCGAGAGGTCATCTAGTCTAGTCTCCTGCACTCATGGCAGGACTAAGTATTTTCTAAACCAGGGGTGGCCAACCTGAGCCTGAGAAGGAGCCAGAATTTACCAATGTACATTGCCAAAGAGCCACAGTCATATATCAGCAGTCGCCTCATCAATTCCCCCGCTCCCAGTGCCTCCCACCCACCGGCAGCCCCGCCGATCAGCGCCTCCCCCTCCCGTCTCTTACCTCCCGATCAGCTGTTTTGTGGTGTGCAGGAGGCTCTGTGGGGCAGGGGAGGAGGCGCAAGAGCATGACAGGCTTAGGGGAGGGGGCGGGAAGGGATGGAGTGGGGGCAGGGACTGTGGCAGAGCCAGAGGTTGAACAGTGACCACCCCCCAGCACATTGGAAAGTGGCACCTGTAGCTCCAGCCCCGGAGTCGGTGCCTATACAAGGAACCACATATTAACTTCTGAAGATCCACATGTGGCTCTGGTGTCAGAAGTTAATATGGCCACCCCTGATCTATACCATCCCTGACAGGTGTTTGTTTAACCAATGATGGAGATTCTACAACCTCTCTAGGCAATTTATTCCAGTGCTTAACTGCCCTGACAGGAAGTTTTTCTTAATGTCCAATCTACTCTGCCCTTGTTGCAGTTTAAGCTCATTGGTTCTTGTCCTATCCTCAGACATTAAAAAGGACACTTCTTCTCCCTCCTCCTTGTAACAACCTTTTACCTTAAAAAACTGTTATCATGCCCCTCTCAGTCTTTTCATTTCCAGATTAAACACGCTCAGTTTTTTCGGTCTTCCCTCATAGGTCATGTTTTCTAGCCCTCTAATCATTTTTGTTGTTCTTCTCTGAACTTTCTCCAGTTTGTCTACATTTTTCGTGAAATGTGGCACCCAGAACTGGACACAGTACTCCAGCTGAGACCTAATCAATGTTGGGAAAAGTGGAAGAATTACTTCTCGTGTCTTGCTTACAACACTCCTGCTAATACATCTCAGAATGGTGTTTGCTTTTTTTGCAACAACGTCACACTGTTGACTCATATTTAGCTTGTGGTCCACTATAACCCCCAGATCCCTTTCTGCAGTACTCCTTCTTAGGCAGTCATTTCCTATTTTTTAAGTGGGCAACTGATTGTTCCTTCCCAAGTGGAGTACTTCGTATTTATCCTTATTGAATTTTATCCTATTTACTTCAGACTATTTCTCCAGTTTGAACAGATCATCTTGAATTTGAATCCTGTCCTGCAAAGCACTTGCAACCCCTCCCAGCTTATCATCTACAAACTTTATAAGTGTACTCTCTGACATTATCTAAATAATTGATGAAGATATTGAACAGAACCAGACCCCAAACTGATCCTTGCAGGACCCCACTTGTTATGCCCTTCCAGCTTGACTGTGAACCACTGATAACTACTCTCTGGAAAATGGTTTTCCAACAAGTTATGCATCCACCTTATAGTAGCTCCAGCTAGATTGTATTTCTGTCGTTTGTTTATGAGAAGGTCATGCAAGACAGTATCAAAAGTCTTATTAAAATCAAGATATACCACATCTTCAGCTTTCCCCCATCTACAAGGCATTATCCTGTCAAAGCTATTAAAGTTTATTTGTGCAAACTAAAATGATGTAAACATGATGACAAAATGCTAATGAATGGACCGCTAGTATATTGTGTTGAAGCAGGCTCTGGGCTTTATGAAATGCTCTGGTGGGCTATGCATAGCCTGCCGGCTGTAGGTTGAACACCCCAGCAGAACACAATTACATTTTAGCTACCCTTTTAAACATTCCAGCACTTCCTGACATCCTCTGGAACGTCTTGGTTTGCTAAAGACATTCCAGAATGCATCCAACCGACTCAAAATCCCTGCCCTGTCTGTCCACCACCACTAAAAGCATCGGTGGCTGGACTTGAGCTGCTTTGAGAAATGGCAAAGAGGTACAGTAGGTGAGGCCAGTACTCTAAACCCCAACCCTAGGTCTGGGAGCTTTCAAATTCTAATGTGAGGATTAACTGGTTGTGTGTGATTGGTTGATTTTAATGAAATAGTACTGATTCTAGAATGTAAATGTGAGGTCAAGGTTTCTGATGGGGACCGGGAGCTGAAGCAGGATGAGAAGGAAGATTGATGACGAGGGATGGGGCATATGGAGAGGACTAGCCAATAGAACACTGGAGTGGGACGCAGTAGTCCTGGGTTTAATTCCCAGCTCTGCCACTGACCTGCTGGATGCCCTTGGGCAAGTCACATCCCCGTGCCTCGGTTTCTCCATCTGTAAAATGGGGCTAATGCTGCTGACCTCCTTTGTAAACTGCTTTGAGATCAATGGATGAAAAGTGCTATATAAGAGCTAGGGATTATTATTATTATTAGGAAGGAGGGTAGAGAAGAGCATGATATAAAAAAAAATCAGGAATCAGGAGAGAGTTTACCTAACTTGCATGATCACATAAACACATAGCAGTATTGCCAACTCCAAACATTAAAATATCATGGGTCAGGCCCCTTAAAAATCATGAGATTTTAAAAAGATACATTTGGCAATTTTTTTATTTGCCTTCTGACTTTTGAGCCTTTAGGTGCACTTGGGTCACATTTTCAAGCTTTTCTCTGCAACCATGAGGGCTAGAAATTTCCTTTTTAAAATGACTGTTGAGATGCTCACATAATCCCTTGTTTCCAGGAGCTGGGGCTTTAACTAAAACATCAAATATTGTGAGATTCACAATAAAATCACAGGAGTGGGCAACATTGGTAAAAATAAAGCCAATAAAACCCATGGAACTAGCTAGATGTGTGCCAAACATCACAGCACAAGCACTTTGCTTTTACTTGGCCTCCCTTCTTCATCAACTCTTTAGGGCAGGGCCATTATCTAAACTAGGGAGCACAAATGTGCGACTGAGGCCTCTGCCTTCACTGGTAATTTTTAACTCTGATTAACGTGACTAAGCTGAGGACTTTGCCTGCTTCTACTAAATCCCTAATATTATTCCAGCTCCCAGAGAAGCTGGACCTGCACTCTGTAATCAGACAAAATTTCCATTACAGCCAGTGGGAGTTTTATATGAACAAGCAATGCATGATTGGACCTTTTATCTATTAATATGTCTCATAGGATAAAATGTGTATATATAAGCAGCTTTGTTCCTACTAAATGTTTTTTCTCCTACATTTTCAGAAAAGCCAGATTTCTTTATTGCTACTTACAGAGAGAATTGGTATTAGAGGGCCCTGGGAAATTTGGCAAAATTCTTCTGTGTAGTGCAGTAGTGTGTTTGCTTTATGTACACATGCTAGAGTAAAATGTATTTGTTTTGCTACTGTGGTACCAAACAAACGCCACACCAAAAAGACTGACATCACATCATATTACTCTGCCTTTCATATAACTTCACATTAATCACAGTATATAATAATATCTGTTGATAACTCACAGTCAGCGGTGTATACACACATTCTCTCTCTCTCTCTCTCTACTTAGCGTATAGAGGGTTGAGCATACAAATGCCATTAGACTTTGCATGGCTTATGTGCTGCAGATTGCAATGGAAGATACTATACCTTTCAAATTGTCAACAGTTTCCACCTTCGGCTCTAATGATTTCATGTACATGTTTTTTCCCTGAAACAGAGCCTTCATTATGTGCATTTCTGCAGTGTACAACAGAATCTGTCCAAAATAAGTTCACTTCAAACTCTTATCTGTTTTTTGTTTGAAGTGTTTGACAATTTATATTCATGTGAGCTGCCCTTTTGTGTACAATTTACAAAGTTCTAGATGCTTTGGGTCTGACTCATTTTCACCAAGACCCCTCCATCCCTTTCTGCCATGGTTAAGAGGCTTTAAAGATAGTCTTTTAGAATTACAATTTTTATTTTATTAATGAGAGGATTATTGTTTAAAATATTGTGGGAAAAGTTGGGCTGTAAGTAGTGGGGATGGAGGAGCAAGGAGTTTCGGGGACATAAATGCTCAGGAAGAATATTTCATGTGTAGGGGGTCACTTGGAGAAACAACAACAACAAAAAAGGAACATATTCACAAAACATAATCTATTCCTCTTCAGTACCTAGTGAGGTTTCTGCCTAAGGGAGATATGTGTTTTCTGTGCACTCACTAATATTATCAAGGCCATCAGAGGTATGGATACAGTCGAAACAGTCCAGTAAGAGAGAGTTTGTTATAACTCTCAGGACACGTGCTAATAATGTTTTGTTCATTTTGATATCTCAACCAGATAAACTTTTAATGGTCCTATGTAAATATCATGAAGTTATTCCATTTCAAACAAGTCCTGTATACTGGACAAAACTGAGTTAAATTATTGTACATCTTTTATAAAACACCTGGGGTTGTTTTAGGAGACAAGAAAAAATAAGTGATGACTTTGTCATCTTTCTGCCTTTTTCTTTAAACTTTAGTGGAATTCTGGTTTGTATTGACAGATAGCATTATGCACTCAGTGCTTCATCCAAACCCCAGAGGAGTCGATGGAAAGACTCCCATTGACTTCAATCAGTTTTGGAGTGGGCCCTCAGTTTGCTTTTATAGTTATTTTTGTCAGTCAGAATGTGATACTTTGAATTGTATTCTGAGATTTATAAGCTGTTTGAGCGATAAAATGACCATTCTAGCTTCTTCATAATTCAATATTATTGTTTACTTTTCACTAGGTTGGAAAAATCCGGAAGAATGCTGCCCGTAAAAGGGAATACCATGTTCTCTTCATGGTGATTACTACAATAATCTGTTATCTATTATGCTGGATGCCTTATGGAGTTATAGCACTGCTTGCCACATTTGGTAGTCCAGGTGCAGTTTCTCCAGTAGCATATGTCATACCTTCCATCCTGGCAAAGAGCAGTACCGTATGCAATCCAATTATCTACATACTTATGAACAAGCAGGTAAGGAACATTGCTGTCATTACCTATTCACTACGCGGTCTTTTTAAATGGCTCATCTGTTACTACATGATCAAAACCAAAAGATTGACCTCAGAGCTGAAAATAGTTTGGACTCATTTAAAGGGATTAATGCCTAATATTTGTACTGATTGTCTTCCAGTTGATCTTATATGATTATCATTGATCTCTCCCAATCCCAACATCCTCTGCATTTCTGACAGAGTCCCACATCACAGCTATCCTCTTATTCTCCATCTTCAAATGGGGATAACCCATATCCAGCTCTGTAAAGTAGTTGTTATATTAAAGGTGCAAAGTATTATTATTTCGGCACCTCACAGCCAGAGTAACAGACAGAATAAAATGGTCAAGAGATTTTGGGTGGTTTAGTAAATGAAGTACTCCACTAGCCCTTTTACTCAAAGAGCTGCATCACTGTGGTGGTGCCAATTTACTGCCTTGTGGGAAAAGATGTGCATGATACACATGATGTCTAAAGTGTCTTTTTTAATTGGGTATGATTGGTTGAAATCCCTACAGAAGCTAGACCGTACTGAGTAAGAATGTAAGAGGAATTGCATCACGGTCTGAGAGATTGGTTCTTCAGTTCAAAGACATGGGGTAGACATTCTGTTGAGACATACATTGTCCTTAGGGATACTGTACTCTGTTCACAATACACCTGAGGTTCTCAGTCTGCAGTCGTCACCACCTCAGCCTTCCCACATTGCTAAGTAAAAGGGGTGTTCTGTTGTAGCTACATGAGAAGCAACATCAGCAGAATCCCAGTATAGAAAAGTTTGAGACCAATGTAATATCACCCTGGAAATGTATTTGCTTACTGAAACTGCTTTATCTCTTTTTCACACATACTGCATGTTAATTTGTAAGTTGCAGAGTTCCCTGTATAAGTGGGGTATGTTGGCATATATTTACCAAAAAGAGCACTTGAACCATTTAGGGTTTTTTTTGCGGGGGGCGGGGGAGGGGGCGGAAGGGTTTTTAAAAATGCATGACCTGGATAAAAAAATACAAGAAAAGAAGGCTGGAGAAATATTTATTATTTATCAGCCTTGACAATGACCCTTGAAAATAAATTGCTGTTACAATTGCAAATTTGAGAACCAAATGCTACATTCTTCCCCTTCAAATGCAGAGATAGCTGGCTGCTAATGTATGAGGATAGAGTTTGGCTCTTAACGGGCCAAGTGCTCCGCTGGTATAAATCAGCACAATTTCATTGAAGTGCATTCACAGATTTACAGCAGCTGAAGATCTTGCCCAAAATGTTTGAAATTAATGAGTTGGTATAGAACTTAAATAGTGCTAGTTATTTGGAAAACAGAACTGTTAATTAAAAGAAAGACATTAAAAATAACGTCTAGCATGGAATATGCCGAGGGAGCTTGTTGAGCCACCAACTGCAGAGATCTTCAAAAATAGCCTGGCTAAAAGACCCACATTTCTTGTGTAGAGAACAGGACTGTAGAAACCCAAGGGATGAATTAGATCCTCCAGCAGGTGCTTTCTAGCCACATCATTAGATGCTAAATTTTGCACTAGAGAAAATCTGTGGATGTTCTTAATGTTGAAAATTGTGAATCCATTGTTGTAAATGCTAAACATACATTGAAATTATGAATTCTAAAAGTTCATTGTGATTTATAAAGACGTCTTCTTTGATACTATAACTGTTAAAACTACTATAGAATTTCACCCCCAGTTCAATATATTATCAACACTTTTATTTATACTATAAAAAAACAAATAGTGGCTCTGGATTCTTTATTATATATCCCCTGGAATCTACTATTAATAATTATGACCAGTAGCATTATGTTCAGCTTCGATATGGAAAAATGAGATTGTAATAAACAAAGATATACTAACATTGCCTCTCCTATCAAACTACCTCAGAGCAATTAACTGCTTCACTGTTGTTCATGTAGGCCCATGTTTCCAAACAGGAAAAGGAAGTTTGACTGGACCTAATATGCACCCTGCATCAAGGGTTGAGGTTGCATTAAAATTGCAGGCTGACATGAGGACCTAATTAAAGTCAATGACAAAACTCCCATTGATTTCAATAAGACCAGGATTTTGCCTCTTTTGAAATCTTTTTTGAGCCATTGTTGAGGAGAACAAATTACTCCTACTGGAAGGTGCTAAGAGGGAAGCAAAACAGCAACTTCCTTATCTTCCCCCATGTGCTTCAAAAAGCTCATGAGTACTCCTTAGAAGCAGCCCGTGTCTTACCTGTATTTATTCTGAAAGGGTTCTGAATGATTAAGTCTTTAGTTTCAATCAGTGAGTACTGAGATTGCTGCAGAAAGATTTGACAAAGGGGATATGTTTTGGTATCATCTGCACACAAATAACATATCATCAGTGATAAAATTATGGAAGCCTGAGGAACAATATAGATACAGAAATATATAAGCATAGCACAGTGTCTTTTATATCTCAAAATTTCACAGGAACAATATCATAAGAATAATTATATGTAGTGTATAAATTGACACGCAGAGAGATAGACAGGACTGAGGTCATGTCAGAAGAGCAGCTGAAAGAGCACATTGCCCCCCACTTACCTCATCTCCACAGAGCAGGGGGGAGACAGGACAGGGCTCAGGATGGAGGGAGCTTGCTGGCAGTAGGGGCTCTCTCAACTGGCAGATCTACTTAAAAAGGCAATGTACATAGAGTGGGATCAGCATACTTAAAGCGGCAATGTGCATCTCTCTCACACACGTGAGAGTCTGCCTCTATCCGCCATGCTGTTTCCCCTCTCTCCATTTGTGCTGCCTTGTAGGGTGTGAGGATACATTAACAATGTGTTAACCCTTGAAGGCTCAGCTGTTCTAGTTCATCATTTAGCAGTAAGGCAGTCCCAGGAAAATATCCCACCCTCTAACTTCACCACCTCAACCAAGCTTCACAATCATCATTGCTGTGTAGAGTATTAAATTGTTTGTTGAAAACTTATAGTGTGTGTGTGTATATATATAATAAAATATTTTGTCTGGTGAAAAAAAATTCCCTGGAATTTAACCCCCTCCCCCATTTACATTAATTCTTATGGGGGAAATTGGATTAGCTTAACATCGTTTCGCTTAAAGTCACATTTTTCAGGAAAGCTACAACATTTAAGCGAGGAGTTACTGTAATAAGAACTCCATCTTTCACAGTGTCATAAGCTCACAGGAAAATCAGACTGGATTGAAATTGATGGTGCTATAGATTCCACCTACAACAGAAGTTCTTTACAGTCAGGGAAAATACAGCCAGGCAGTTTCTCAAGAAGAAAAACTTTTAGCACATATACCCAAGAAACATAGCTGCACTGTAGCAAGCCACTCTACTGTTGCAACACCTCCCCTCTCCTTCTTGGTAGATACTGCATTGGGATGGTGTTCTAGATACATGGCCCAAATAAACTTTGGAAGAAGGAGGAATAGCCATAGGAAAATCTCTTCTTTTCAGGGACAAAATCTGTTGGAAGAGTGTACAATGTGGCAACATCAGGAAGTGAAGTCAGACTTCAAAGATGCTAGAAACTTTGAAAAAGTTGAAGATGTCTTTGATTCTTTCTGAAATGTCCTTGCTTAGTCTCTGACGATACAGGATATTGGAGTATTACATTTATCTTTGCCCTCAGACAGCTTACTCCACTTGTTCTTACCGTCTACCTTAACATGATAGCCAGAGTTTAGCAAAGCAAAGAGGAAGAACAAAGCTGGCACAGCTATCAAGGCTAGTGCTTAAAATGGTGGCTACTCTTTGTGTTGCAGTTTCTTGCTGTTGTTTGGTTTGGGGGGTTTTAATAGTTACTTTCCTCATTCTCAGTTTTTTTAAGCTTCATGGCAAGAGTGAGTTCTAAGAAGGGACTTGGGTCAGGTGTCAGTGTAATGAAACACAAACAATAATAGTAATTAATAATGGGGATTCACTAGGGGAACTTGGACATTGTGGTGCCTAACTTTTAGGTGCTGTGCCACCTAGTGGAATTCACAACCTCGTTTATTAGCCAGGCTCCCTATACAATGTATGGGGAGAATTAGGTGCCTAAAAAGAGATCAGTAGAAACCATCACACTGAGCCAGAAGCAGCCTAAGCTAGCCAATAGGAAATGCAGAAGAGAGGCCTAACCCCCCTGCCTAATCTCTAGGCCAAAAGAAGATGCCATCCTCCACTCAAGGTGCACAGCTATGAACTCTCTCCTGCAGCTAAGTACCTAAGCCAGCTTGCTTCTTTCTTGAGAAAAAACAGAGGAGGTAGCAGTGGTGCCACCACCCTTATACCCAACTGCCCAGTGGTTTGAACACTGAATATGTGGGAGACCAGATCAGGCCGCACCGGTGAGGGCAGGAGAACATTTAGTTTGTGAATCCTGCTGGGGCTTTGGTGTGAGCTAGACACCAAGCTACTCAGAGCAGCATCAGGATTTGGCACTGTGCACATGCTTACCAACAGAAATGTAGGTGCCCAGGAGGATTTTACTAATGGAAACATAGGTGCTTAGAGAATTTAGGCCCCTACAGCGTTAGGACACAGCTAAACAGGGTTTTTTGAATACCAGGGTGCCTAAAACTTGAACCCCCAAATCCTCTAGCCCACAGAGCTGTATTTCAGCTCTCATACCATTTAGAAAGTTGTCAGAAGTAAAATAAAGTGATTTTTTTTTTCTCTCAGAACTGTGGAACTTAAGTGTGTAAGTTCAACACAAAAGAAGGAGGTTGATACAAATCCATATTTTCACCTTTTTTTTCAGAACAGGAACACTCTGATCAACTGGGTCATGGATCGTCATAACAGCTCAATTACTCTGCATTTGTTCTAATTCTGTCTGCAGTTTTGGTAGCTAAGGAAGCGATGCTGTCAGTGCATTTCTCGTGTCATCAGGGCTCCAGTCTGAGGTTTTCCTTTCAACATTAATATCTGAAGAGTTCTGGAAGTGCCATATACTTCATGTTAGTCTAATTTAAACCAAATTAAACTCCTATCAGTAAATTGTTTAAAGCTCTGTAGAACCTCTTGCTTGGATGCCAGTGTAAAGATTACAAGCTGCATCCTCTGCTGATGTTAAGTACCATAAACTCCACTGAAGGCAATGAAGCTATGCCTAATTACACAAAACAAGAGCTGTTCCAAAATATTTACTGTTTCAAGTTCTGCTCCTGAAATGACATCCACTAAGGCTTGCGTGGCTAATACTGCATTGTGAAAAATCATACCGTGATTATCAACTCTTCCTGATGTTGAAAAAGTGCATCTGAACATAACTGAGGAGAGCATACATGAGAAGGGCTATATGAGATGTGAATGTGAAGTCCCTGGTTAGTGGTTTGATCTCCACTCAGACTGTCTTTTTATATTAAAATAATTACACTTATAAAAATAGAAGCTGACTATAATTTTCTCAAAAGATTTGGAGAGAGAAGTGATGTTTAAACGACTAGGCACATCACTTGAAAAAGTTTAATACTGTGACCATTCAAAACTTCTCACACAACAGAGGAGGGACAGTATCTTTGGAAAATATAAGTGAACTCATCAAACTGCAAAGATTCCCATTGACTTCAGTGAACATTGAAACAGGCCCATAATGCATTAGAAATTGCCTCGGGGGTGGGGGGGTCTAAATTTGTGCAAGCCTTAGGTGAGCATCTAGTCATGCAAAGATTCCCATTGCCTGCAATGGGACTGCTCACATAAATAATTAGTTCAGTGGTGTGAATAAAGGTTGCCCAGTGGGGTGTGTTTAGGGACACGCTGCAGGGAGACTGTGGGCTTGTGTATACTTGAAAGTGGTTGCAGATTCATTTGAATTATTTCATGATAATGTGCTTTGCAACATTTGTTGTTGTGAATCATCTGCCATTTTAACCTGCATTGATAAACCTGCTTTGGAAGTGGATTTATTGAGATGTGGAAGGAGTTTACTTGAAACCAAGTAGGTGCAGATGCACTCCTATCCTCAAACAACTGTCCCACATCTATATAGCAGGCCTCCCATTGGTATCCTACACTGCATTGTTGGCTAGCTATGTTGGCTTCTCTTTTCACTTATGTGCCTTCTACTGCTCCACAGTCATCTTAACTGGATGTCACCTCCCCATTAAATGTGGGAAAGCATGAAGCCAGGTGTGGCCCTTTGCAAGTCCAACTCACGGTGAGTTCACATATCTAGAATTAAAAAAAAAAATATTCAGCAGCCAGGCTTATGCTTTGTATGTGTGCCTTTGCTGAAGTCCTGATCTATATTGTCCTCTGGGGCGAGGAGTGTTTCCAGGTCCCGGTGAAGAGCCATCACTGTAGTGCACTGGTCTACAAGAGGCTATCAGAGTAAATGAGGAGAGGAGGCAATCCCAGAACCCAAGACAAAGCAACAACAAGAGGTTCCTGAGAATGTTAGAGACAACAATAAGGTTTTGGGAGAGCTTGCAAGTCTGCAGCTACCAAGAGGAGCTGGACCATATTTTTAGCAGAGATGCTGTCACTGAACCACGGCACATTGTGGACACCATCCAGGACACCCCTGTGGTTGTCTAGTAGGACACTGAGACAGAGGAGACTGATCCTGAAATCAAGGATTTTGTCACTCTGCCCTACCCACAAAGTCAATCCAATGCTGGAGGCCCAGGAGTCTCCCAAATCATGGATGGAGACTCAACATGGGAAAGTGACTTCTTCCAATAAGTATTTTGTGCTATATTACAATACAGCTAGCCTGGAGGATTTAAACAACTTTGTTCTCAGTACTGTCAGAGCACTGCTGTGTTGGTCTACCCTTTCTCTGCCTCCATGTCTTTTAATCCCCACAACCCTCATTGCTCAAGATGTTGACTGTGCCACAGAATTAAAAAATTCCATCCCATTTATTTCTCAAAAATATGCAGCTACACAACTCCCAGTTAAAACTTGCCAGATCCATCCCTCACCCCTCTCTACCGTGGTGCTTATTGCTTCCTCTCCTTCCTGATTGACTGTCACCTACCATTCAAGACAGCAGTGATGGAGTCTCCTGTTGAGTTTGATGGATGAGCTACAGTTACTTATTGTGGATCCTGAGATGAGACCAAAGACCAATTTCAGACCTGCAGTCCTGTCCAGAAGTGCCACTGGTGAAGGCAGTTGTAGATGAATCTGAGCTGCTTTTAGCTTTATGCCTCACATGTCTCTCCTTAATTGCCGCAGTCTGTGAGCTCTTGGGCTCTTTCAGTCCAAGGTGGCAGAGCTGCTGCCATTGGATCTTGTCATGGGCTAATAGCTCACAGATATTGAGGTCGACGTTACAAGATTGGAGGTTGGCCTTGAGAATGTCCCTGTAACATTTTATTGGTCTGCACCTGAAACAAGCTCCCATTTGCAATTGTCCGTAGAAGATGGCCTTCAGTATTCTACTGTCCGACATATGGACCACACAACTGCACCAATTCAGCTATGTGCTCACTATGAAAGCTTCAATGCCTGTCACGTTGTATAGTCATGAAGCTCAGAGTTTGGAACCAAATCTTGGCATTTAATTCCCATTATCTGCCATAGACATCATAGCTGGAATTGGTCCAAGCATTTTGAGTGGCATCAATAAGTATTCCACGTATGGCAGCTGTAGAGGAGCGTGGTGATGATGACATTGCGGAAAACGCCAGTTTTTGTTTGGACTCTGACACTATGTTCTTGCCAGGGACAAAACTGAAGTATTTTCCAAAGGCATTGCTGGCTGCACCAATGAGCTTTGTAATATCAGTCATTGTATCTCATGAAATGACATTGCCTAGGTAGCAAAATTTGTCCATGACCCTGAATGGTACGTTGTCAATGGACACAATTGAAATAGTTGCAGAACTTCCTGGTCAAGGCTGGACCCATGACTTCTACCTTTTTCAGGCTGATCATTAAGCCAAAATGTTTTGCTGCATGCAGAAAGCAGTCAGAGCAAATGAATGTTCCTGAGGTTATAGGCCAATAAAGCACAATCATCAGTGAACAGTCATTCGCAAACGATTGTATTAATAACTTTTGTCTTTGCACAAAGGTGATGCAGATTCAAGACACCTCCAGTCATATGGTACTGCATATAAATATCACAATCAATGTCTCTGAATGCACCTATTAGAACAGCTGCAGACATGATGCTAAATAATCTCAGAGCAAGAACAAAGCCTTGTTTGACTCCATTGGTAACAACAAAGGTAGCTGAGAAGCACCGTTGGTTAAAGGCATGGACCAGCATTTCTGCATTAAGAGATTTAATAATGTTGACAAACGTATTGGGGCAACTGCACTTGTGGAGGACTGTCCACAGGGCTCCGTGATTTACAGAGCCAAAGGCCTTAGTAAGATGGACATAAACTATATATAGGACTTGATTCTGCTCAGAACATTTCTCCTGAATTTGCCAGAGGGCAGAGATCATGCCTGAAGTACCATGCCCGGGACAGAGGTCACACTGGATTTCAGGCAATATCTTTTAGGCGGTACAGCACGGGTTAAAAATGAGATGGATTGAACAGAAGGCTGTTTAGTGTAGCAGAAGATATAGGAAAGAAACAGCACTAGCAACATTTCTTTTTTGTCTTACAGTTTCATTAATGCCCTCAACTTTGAGCAAACTTGATTTGTTATGAGATAAATTGCCCAACTCAGGCTATACAGACACTGCAAAAGCAAAGAGATTTTCAGGGCTTTTAAGCATTCAGTCCCTGCTCTTTGGGTTACACCAGAATTCTGTTTATTTTGCGATGCACTTTCTGCTGATCTGTAGGTGCTAACAAAGAGAACTTAAACCAAAGAGAGTGCACTATTGTGGCACAAAAATTGCATGGTGCTACAGCTCTCTCACCACTGTCCATATAGCTTGATATTCCCTTCCATTCCTGCACCAACTCTAGGGGCACCATCTAGGATGGTCTTGTGATTTAAGGTACTCCAGGATATGACAGATGTGTTCTGTTCCTGGTTCTTCCACAAACTGCATCCTTGGGAGAAGCCAGCATCTTCAAAAGTTCAGCCAGGCATAAATGAGTGTTTGTGCACCCATCTGCACTGACTTGTAATACATTTGGGAATGAACTGAAATATAGAAATGTGTACTGATTCAGATATACTGTCAAACATATTCATACGTTGCCACCAATTCAGAAAGCTAATAGGACTAAAATTTTCAGAAGAAAGCTAGTCAAGAAGTGCTGAGTTCACATACACTACGGATCAGGTAATGCAAGAAAATGGTAGGCCAATGTAGTTGAATAAAGTAAGACAGGTTACGCTAAATTAAATTCTGATCCCCTGAACCAGAAAGAGAGAGAGACTTCATTTCTGTGTATCCAGAGTCATAGTTGCTTATTTAAAATAAGTTCTTGATAGGTTTCACTCCTTTAAGAGATTGTCTACACTACAGATGTCATAGCCTCCAGCATCCTTCCATTGCTGTAGAAACTGCACTAGGCCCAGGACAGCATGGGCTCAGTCAAAACCCATTGACTTCAGTGGACTTTGAATCAGGACTTTGAATCAGAACAATTGAAACTACCAGGGAAATGTAGGTAGGCATGTCATAACATTTTTTCCCAGATCTGGACCTTAGCGTCCAAAATATGGGTGTTAGCATGAAAACCTCCAAGCTTAGTTACCAGCTTGGACCTGGTACCGCTGCCACCAGCTAAGAAT
This sequence comes from Gopherus evgoodei, assembly GCF_007399415.2. Classification (NCBI taxonomy): domain Eukaryota; kingdom Metazoa; phylum Chordata; order Testudines; family Testudinidae; genus Gopherus; species Gopherus evgoodei. The sequence continues at coordinate 113,856,009 of NC_044322.1, read as the reverse complement.
TATACAGTGCCTAGCTCACTGTGGTCTCCCCAAAACCTTCCCTGGGGGACCCCCAGACTCAGATGCCTTGAGTCTTACAACAAAGGGAAATAACCCCCTCTCCTTGTTACTTCTTCCCAGGCTCCTCTCCTTGGACGACCCTAGGAGATTCCCTGCTTCCAGTCCTGGAAACACAAGTACCGAGAGATCTAATCTCTCTCCTCCTCACCCAGAGGGTATGCAAAGTCAGGCTTAGTAAATCTAACACAAAGAGATTTTCCCCTTGACTTCTTCCTCCCACAAATTCCCTGGTGAGCTGTAGACTCAATTCCCTGGAGTCCCCACTAAAGAAAAACTCCAACAGGTCTTAAAAAGAAAGCTTTATATAAAAGAAAAAGGACATTAAAAATAGGCTCTGTATTAAGTTGACAATATGCAGAGTCAATTGCTTAAAAGAAAAATGAATAAACAGCCTTATCCAAAAAGAATACAATTTAAAACATTCCAGCAACTACACGCATGTAAATACAAAAAAACAATATAAACCTATTGTCTTACTATCCTTGTACTTACAACTTGGAAACAGAAGATTAGAAAGCCAGGAGATAGAAAAATCACTCTCAGAGCCGAGAGGGCACAGGCACAAGACAAAGAACAAAGAACTCATACCCAAAACTTCCCTCCGCCCAGATTTGAAAAAGTCTTGTTTCCTGATTGTTCCTCTGGTCAGGTGTTTCAGGTTACTGGTGTTACCCCTTTACAGGTAAAAGAACATTAACCCTTAGCTATCTGTTTATGACAAGGCAGAATGTAGTACTGACTTCAGAAAAAATCCAAGATATATTTAAAAACCATCAAAATATCTCCACTATGCTTTGAACTCTCCAAGAAATGGGGACTAATAAAATAATCTGAAAATGCTCGTTGTGTATTGTGGCAGTAATAGACCCTTTGTTTTATCTTTAAGACAAATGTTGCAGTAGTGGCTGGTAGATTTGCCTCTGGCACTGTCAGTCGGTATCCATCAATCAGACTTCACTGTTCTAAATGATTCTGACTTAAAGGTAGGAATAGGAACTAGATGCAATGGCCTCTTTAGTATTGTTCAGTTCAGTGTTTGGAGGTTTTTGTTCTACAAATTACTTTCTCTCACACTGCATGTGCTGGACTTTGAAGTAATGTACTAGGTTTAGTTTCTCTATTGAAATCTGATGGGTAGCTTGTTTTAGATAGATACATACAACATTTAATTGACTTTGTAGTTATAAACCAAGTCCTGTAACTTATATAATCCTTATGTAGAATTATAGAATAAAGGACATATTAATACTTGCTACTTTTATATCAGTTGTGTAAGATCAAAAGCAAATTCCACTGGCAATTCTACTGAAGTGTTTGTGTGACATGCACACGAGTAGCAGCTAAGGTAGGAATTTGATGGTGTGCATGCTAGGAAAGAAGACAGGTTTGTTATGCAAAATAAGATGCTACATTAATAACTCACAACAAGATGTTTATTAGTGATCATGAAAGACAAGGCTCATATTTTATACCATCTCAGAGTTGTGCATGTAGGCAACTAATATTAACTCTGGGGTGTCCTATTGCTTTTAGACACGGCTCCTGAATTATAGGTGGGGCTGATAGTACTGCCTATTATTAAGGTTGCCTTCACTTCCGATTATAAGAATATTTTTTCAGTTGCTTTTAACTTTGCTAGGTTTTAACTGTTTGTGCTGAAATTTTCCATGCTGATTGTTTGCCTCAGGCAGATTTTTTTTTTTTAAATTTAACCCAAAGCTGTTTATCTGTTTCCAAGAACAAGGCTAGGAAAAAATACATTGCTTTGCCCATGATAAAAAACTCTTAAGACCTTTTCTTTGAAATTGTCTTGAGCCCTCATGCTTTGGAACAGGGACTTGACTTTTGGCAGGGGGATGGCGTTTGTGTCAGGAATGCGCCTTTTGCTATTCTCATGAAAATCCTCCCAAATTTGGCCAAGTTATAAACCTTTGAATAATCTTAGTTCGCACATGCTCCGTAGAGACTTCTTGGATTTTAGCTGCTAAAACCTCTGAAGGTTCCACCCTCACTGAGCATGTGCAAGCCTCTCACAGCTCTTAGTGCTAACCAGACTGCACATGTGCCATCCACCCAGAGAAACTTGACATGCTTCCTCCATCCCAGGGCTACTGGGGCAAAGCTGAACTTTCCCTATAATGGCTGCTCTGGGCCAGGCACTGGAACTGCGAGCAGGTTGCCTGTCTCTCTTGTGCTCTCAATGACTCCTCCTGCTGGCGCACCTCTGTTCTTAATATAATTCTTGCCATACTTCATTGCTGTATTTCCTTTTTGTATCCTCTTTTCTCTTCTCCATGTGCCCCAGTTGCCCATTACCCAGCCTAATGGCCTAATATCTATTTTCAGCCCAATTTATTTGTAAAATCTAAATTAGGACTATTGAAGAGCTTGTAATTGAGGTTTTGTAATAGAAAGTGAGAGCTGAAGGTGGCTTGAGGGCCACTTACTGCCACCAAAAGGCCATCTCATCTTGGGAGGTAGAGTGGGGGAGAGAAAGAGGCAGCTTAAAATCACAGGGAAGCTTGAAAGACCATATTTGGTTTCAGCAAACCCTCACATGTCATGGTTTTCCTTATCTGCCCCTGGTGTTTGCCAACATCCCTAGTCTTACTCAATGTGCAGCGACAGTCAAAAAAGCTAACAGAATGTTGGGAATTATTAAGGGATAGATAATAGGACAGAAAATATCATATTGCCTCTACATAAATCCATGGTATGCCGACATCATGAATACTGCATGCAGATCTGGTCACCCCATCTCCAAAAAGATATATTGGAATTGGAAAAGGTCCAGAAAAGGGCAACAAAAATGATTAGGGGTATGGAATGGCTGCCATATGAGGAGAGATTAATAAGACAGACATTTCAGCTTAAAAAAGAGACAACTAAGGGGGAATATGATAGAGGGCTGTAAAATCAAGAATGGTGGGGAGAAAGTAAATAAGGAAGTGTTATTTACTCCTCCTCATAACACAAGAACCAGGGGTTACCCAGTGAAACTAATAGGCAGGAGGTTTAAAGCTAACATAAGGAATTACTTCTTTACACAATGCACAGTCAACTTGTGGAACTCATTGCCAGGGGGTTGTTGTGACGGCCAAAAGTATAACTGGGTTTAAAAAAGAACTAGATAAGTTTATGGAAGACCAGTCCATCAATGGCTATTAGCCAAGATGGTTAGGGATGCAACCCATGCTCTGGGTGTCCCTAAGCCTCTGACTGCCAGATGCTGGAACTGGACAATAGGGGATGGATCACTTGATAATTTTCTCTGGCCTGTTCATTCCCTCTGAAGCAGCTGGCCTTGACCACTGTCAAGGAAACAAGACCAGTATGGCCATTCTTATGACACTTATCATCCATTAATTTACTGAATAAATAATAAAAAAGCAGAAGCCAGTAGGGAACAGCAGTTTTATCTGTTTCATTACTTCTAACCTCTCCTTCACTTGCTTCTCCTCTCCTCTTCCACCTTTTTATCTTTCTCTCATCCTTTGCTCACCTAAGTGTGACCTTCTCTTTCTCACCTCTCGCAAATCTTCATGTCATTTCAGACTTATTCTTTGCCTCCTTCTCCCCTCAGGTGATCTCTCTTCCAATCCAGGTCCACCCTTTCATGCCCATCCATTTCTCTCCCACTCTCTCCAGTGTTTATGTTCAGCTTCTGCTAATCTTATTTCCATCCTTCCCCATCTCCTTTTTCCTACTCAGAATCTATATTTAAGAAATCCATATTGATCCAGTACCTTTTTATCCTCTGCTCCCTCCACTTCCCTTCACTCATTATCTCAGCACTCCAAGTATACAGCTCAACATCTGCCTCGGCCCTCTCCTCTCCTTGGATGGTGGGGAGCAGATGATGCTCTCACTCTGAATGGCTGCAGCAGGATTAATCAGTTCTTACCTTCACAGATGTAGCTCCCTACAAGTAGAACAGTTTTCCATGTTCTGTCCGCTAAGTACCATTTCCTTTCTTCAACATTGTCCTTAAAACCTACAACTCACACCAAGCAGTACCCATATCAGCAGCAGATTTCCAAGGTGAAAAGCCTATGCCATATTAGAACAAAGAAGGCCTGGCCTGACATAAGTAATGAAACATGGGGAGGTGGGGGAGGCCTCATTTCCTAGACAACAGGAGTAGGAAGATTAATTAGCAGACTGAAAGCACAATATTTGTGCCAACTAAAATAAGTGAGTGGGTCAGTAAACTGAGACAATGTCTGAGCTAGCCAAGATGAGAGGGAAAACACTCAGGGAACCATTTGCTATGAGCAAAATAACAATGGACAAAATAAGTTGGAAATGTAAAAATGTGGTAAAAAGTAGGTCAAGTGTGGACAGTGCATAAACAGAGCCTGCCAGATAGGAATTGTTTCCTACAAAGTAACCAAGCAATCCCAAAATGTGTAAAGCAATGTACAGTAAGTGCAATGTAATGTGTCAATGGATATGAAGGAAGAGGTTTGCTGTGTAACTTTGCATGTGTTGCACGTCCAACCTTCACACCCTACTCTTGAGTCTGATCAACTCATCATAGCTTACTGCAGGGCCGCCGCGGGTCTTTGGGGCACTTCGGCAGTGGGTCCCGGAGAGGAAGGACCCCCCCCCCCCACCGCTGAATTGCTGACGATGACCCGGAGCGGAAGAAGCTCCAGGGGCCCAGGCCCCGCAAGAATTTTCCAGGGCCCCTGGAGCGTGTGAAGGACTCTGCTCCAGGGGCCCTGAAAAACTCTGGTGGGGGCCCCTGCGGGGCCCGGGGCAAATTGCCCCTCTTGCTCCCCCAACGCCCCCGGGCGGCCCTGCTTTACTGTATGCCAAATAAAAGAACCTAAGTGATGAGACTGGAGTCGAACTGAGTTCTTGGGGAACTGAATGGAAGAGGTCTTGGAAAAAGCCCAACAGAAGACAGCAAGCTGGATCTGTAACTTCGCTATAAAGGTTGGCTCTAAAAGCTGGGTTGGGCAGGCTAAGAGAGTGAATTAGGAAATCTGATAACCATGAACCATGTATGTAAATCATTCTTACCTTCTCCCCAGTTCTTCTCTCCACTCCCTCCCGCCTTAATGGAACTTATGTCCTGCATCTCAGAGAGTAAGTTCTTAGGGGCAGGAAAATGTCTTCCCCTATTGTGGTTTGTAAAGTGTCATGTACATTTACAGTTCTATAGATGTTAATTGCCTATACTCTGTGCTTATCCTGACATAGCAATACATCATTCATTTGGAAGTACAGTACAACTGAATACATCAGGGACACTCCTGCTCTTGACAAACTAATTCAGATTATCTCCCAGCCACACTTTTTTTAGTCAGCCAGTGCTACTGGTGAAATTTTGTTTTCATGAATTTACATTAACCATCTCTAATGTTTTGCCAGTAAAATAAAAATCTTAGCAACAGCATTAACTGAATGAGAAATTTTTTTGTTAATGTACATCTGGTTATACCGTTCACAGCTTCTTTGATTTCTTCCATTATATCTTCTTTGTACATGCTGTTGCATTGGCAATCTTTTTGGTGGACATATCTTTAATTTGTCTCCCCTACCCCCTGAAAAATCTACATTAAAACATTAAAATTGGATTCAAATGTTTTAATGTATCTGATTAACATTTCCATCAACGTTGATAAGCATTTAATTGAGCACTAATACATTTCTTAATAACAAGAAATGACAAGAAGTGCATTTCTAGCTTGCCTTGGGCAATACGGCACAAAGTCAAAGACTGACTGAATTTAACTTCCAAAGATGTGCAATCATTGCTTTGAAGTGCATTGTGTGGAATGACTTCTTGTTATTGTGAAATAGAATTTAAATAAGGAACTATACCCAGGTCTGTAAAAGACATTATTGCTGTATGATATGTATTAAAGAAATCCATCATTGCCACTCCAGTGAACCAAGCAAATCAGCTAGTCCTCAATAGATTTTGGTCCCAGCAGATCCCAAAATAAAAAACCACCAAATCAAAAGATTAATGTGTTGAAGAAGAACGCTCCAACTAACCTCTTAACAAAACCATTGACAAACTAGCCCCCAAGTGACCCTTTCCCTCACATCACTGCCGGAGGGACCATGAGTCTAAGAATACTTGCATAAAGGGGTTGGAATGCCCATGGCACAAGACTTGTTCATCAACAATTCATTAATATCTCAAGGAGCCCTTGAAGCTATAAAGGAAGATATAGTGATCTTCCTTGCATCAGCCAAATCACAACCAGCAGAACTGTTCCATGCAGTAAACTTGCTTATTCTTAAGTTCCAAGGCCAGAAGGGACCATAGTGATCGTCTGTTCTGTTCTGACCTCCTACATAACACAGGCCATAGAACTTCCCCAAAATAATGCCTAGAGCAGATCTGTTAGAGGAATGTCCAATCTTGAATTTAAAAGTTGTCAGTGTTGGAGAATCCAGCACAATCCTTGGTAAATTGTTCCAGTGGTTAATTAGCCTCACTATCAAAAATTGATGTCTTATGTCCAGTCTGAATTTGTCTAGCTTCAGCTGTCCACCTTTGGAACATGGTATACCCTTTGCTTCTATTTTGAAGAACCCATTATTGAATATTTGTTCCCCTTATAGGTACTTATAGACTGTAATCAAGTCACCCCTTAACCTTCTCTTTGCTAATCTAAATAGATTGAGCTCTGTGAGTTTGTCACTGTAAGGCACGTTTTCTAATCCTTCAATCATTCTCAGGCTCTTCTCTGAACCTTCTCCAATTTATTAACACCCTTTTTGAATTGTTGGCACTAGAACTGGACAGAGTATTCCAGCAGCAGTCACACCACCTCAAAATACAAAGGTAAAACAACCTCTCAAGGTTCCCCTCTTTATGCATCCAAGGATCACATTAGATCTTTTGATCACAGCATTATAGTGGGAGCTTGTGGTCAGTTGATTATCCACCATTATCTCCAAATCTTTTGCAGAATCACTGCTTCATAGGATGGTCCCCTATCCTATAAGTATGACCTACATTCTTTGTTCCTAAATCTATACATTTACATTAGCCATATTAAAATGCATATTGTTTGCTTGATCCCAATTTGTCAAGTGATCCAGATCACTCAGAATCAATGGCCTGTCCTCTTCATTATTTACCACTCCCACAATTTTGTGTCATCTGATAATTTTATCAGTGATGATTTAATGTTTTCTTCCAGCTAATTGATAAAAAAGTTAAATATCATAAGGCCAAGAAGCAATCTCCGTGTGCCATGTTAATTTTATATTCTAGTTTTTTAATCAAGATGTTGGGCAGAAGCAAGTCTAATGCCTTACAGAAGTCTATGTATACTACATCAACACTATTATATTTATCAACCAAATTTGTAATCTCATAAAAAAAGATATAAAGTAAGTTTGATGGGATCTATTTTCCATAAAGCCATGTTGATTTGCATTTATTTATTACAATACTCTGCTTTAACTCTTTATTAATCTAAACCCTTATCAGCCACTCCATTATCTTGCCCAAGTATCGATGTCAGGTTGACAGGCCTTTAATTACCTGGATCATCCTAATTACCTTTTTTAAAAATTGGCACAAAATTAACTTTCTTTCAGTCTTCTGGAACTTCCCCAGTGCTCCACAACTTATTGAAAATAACCATCAACAGTCCAGCAAGCTCCTTTTAAAACTCTTGGATTATTCATGCAAAATACGTACACATGACCCCAGATCCAAGTCCTACTTACCACAAGAAGTTCTTGGTCTACTCCCTAAACAAAAATTATCAAATCCAGACAGGATCCTGCTGGGATAAAAGTAACCATCTCAGTATGAGGAATGTCTGCTACCATCTGTTATGAAGAAATTTGGACCAATTACCAAACAGGAGATCCTGAAAGTTCTAAGGAATGTCCAGCGTCACCACCCATAAAACAGAACTAGCTCTTCATGGCTGCTGAAGTCTAGTAAAGAACTTCTGACTTCCATTAATAAATTAGATCATCAGTGCCTTTTTCAAAGAAGACAAACTACCAGCCATTCTACAGCATACAGCAGTTCAGTTGACTCTGATGAAATCTACACAGGACATCTACACCAGTTACCTCCCTTTCCTTGCAATGTCATCAGAAAGGTAGTGGTTCACCTTCTGCAGCCATCATCACTGAGCACAGAGTGGGTTAAGACATGTTGTCTTTCCTGATGGGTCTCAACCTTCTACTGAAATCCTGGATAGCTCCACATCACTGCATTTACTCTGATCTACCTGATAAAAGCAAATAGTGCTCAAGTGATCCCAGGCTCTGTCAGGCCAAGCATGTGAGGAGCTGAGGACCTTCAACTCCCAATGAAGTCAACCTGAGTGGACAATGTTCAGCACCTCCCAGGAGGCCCTCAGCCCACCATGCAGACAGCTGATTAGTGCAGGTCCCCTGCAGACTAAGGGAAATGGAATTTTCACATATGAGATAAAGGGCCTACTCTGTGACTAGTGCCAAAGCTGTAGAAATCCACAAGGTTTTGGATTCTTAATAGTTGACAAGCAGGTTTGCAGGTTAAGCCCCACACAATAAGATAAGATCACCACGTATCACCTTATGAAACAATGGAATTTAAATAATAAATCAGAAATGTAGGACTGGAAGTGACCTCAATAGGTTATTTAGTCCAGTCCTCTGCACCAGGGCAAGACTAAGTATTATCTAGACCATCCTTGACAGGTGTTTGTCTAACTTGCTCTTTAAAACCTCCAATGATGGAGGTTCTACAACTTCCCTAGGCAAATTGTTGCAGTGCTTAACTACTTTTTCAGTTAGAAAGTTTTTCCTAATATCTAACCTAAATCTCCCTTGCTGCAATTTAAGTCCATTGGTGCTTGTCGTGACCTCAGCAGCTAAGGATAACACTTTATCACCCTCCTCTTTATAACAACATTTCACATACTTGAAGACTGTAATCACGTTCTCCCTCCGTCTTCTCTTATCCAGACTAAACAAACCTATTTTTTTTCAGTCTTTCTTTGTAAGTCATGTTTTCTAGACTTTTTGATCATGTTTGTTGTTTTACTCTGGACTTTCTCTAATTTGTCCACATCTTTCCAGAATTGTGATGCTCAGAACTAGACACAATATTCCAGCTGAATAGAGTGGAAGAATTACTTCGTGTGTCTTGCTGTTTATAACACTCCTGATAATACATTTCAGAACAATGCTCACTTTTTTGCAACAGTGTTACATTGTTAACTCATATTTAGTTTGTGATCCACTATAACTCCCAGATCCTTTTCTGCAGTACTCTTTCCTACTCATTTCCCATTTTGTAAGTGTACAATTGATTATTAGTTCCTAAATGAAGTACTTCGCATGTCATTATTGAATTTCATCCTGTTTATTTCAGATAATTTCTCTAGTTTGTCAAGACCATTTTGAATTCCAGTCATGTCTTCCAAAGTGCTTGCACTCCCTCCCAGCTTGGAAAACTTTATAAGTATACTCTCTTTGCCATTATCCAAATAATTTCTGAAATATTAAATAGAACCAGACCCACTCTATACGCCCATCTTATAGTAGATTCGTCTAGGCTATATTTCTTGTTTCCTTATGAGAAAATCATGTGAGACAGTATCAAAAGCCTACTAAACTCGAGATATATCACATCTACTGCTTTCCCCCTATCCATAAGGCCTGTTACCCTGTCAAAGAAAGCTATTAGGTTGGTTTGACATGATTTGTTCTTGGCTTATTACTTAGGTGCTTACAAATTGATTACTTGCTCCAATATCTTTCTGAGTACCAAAGTCAAGTTGCCTGGTCTATCATTCGCTGGATTCTCCCTATTCCCCTTTTGATAGGTACTGTATTTGCCTTTTCTCCATCCTCTGGGATCTCTCCTGTCCTCCACAAGTTCTCAAAGATAATTGCTAATGGCTCAGAGATCTCAGAGATCTCTTCAGCCAGTTCTTTTTGTATTCTAGGATGTATTTCATCAGGCCCTGCCAACTTGAAGACATCCAACTTGTCTACATCATTCTCAATGTGTTCTTTTCCTGTCTTAGCCTCAGATCCCATTTATACAGCTGTTCATTATGTTAGTCATTCAGTCGCTGCTTTTTTGGTAAAAACTGAAACAAAAAAAGTCATTTAGCACTTCGGCCACTGCTGCATTTTCTGTTATGGTCCTTCCCTCCTCGCTGAGTAATGAGCTTATCCGGTCCTTGGTCTTTCTCTTGTTTCTCACGTATTTGTAAAATGTTTTCTTGTTACCCTTTATGTCCCTAGCTAATTTAATCTTGTTTGTTGCCTTGGCCTTTCTAATTTTGTCCCTATGTGCTTGTGTTGGTCTTTATATTCATTCTTCATCATTTGACTTTGTTTCCATTTTTAGTAGGACTTTTTTTTTGAGTTTCAGGTCATTCAAGATCTTCTGATTAAGCCAAGGTAGTCTCTTACCATACTTCCTATCTTTCCTATCCATTGGGATAGTTTGCTCTTGCGACCTTAATAATGTCTCTCTAAAAAAATGCCAACTCTTCTGAACTCTTTTTTCCTTAGACTTGCTTCCCATGAGATCTCACCCTGCCAGTTCTCTGAATTTACTGAAGTCTGTCTTTTTGAAGTTCATTGTTTTTATTTTGCTGTTTTCCCTCTTACCATTACTTAGAATCGTGGACTATCATTTTATGATCACTTTCACCCAAGCTGCCTTTCACCTTCAAATTCTCAACCAGTTCCTCCCAGTTTGTCAGAATCAAATCTAGAATAGCCTTTCCCCGAGTTGCTTTCTCCACCTTCTGTAATAAAAAATTGTCTCCAATGCATTTCAAGAACTTGTTGGATAATCTGTGCCCTTCTGTATTATTTTCCCAACAGATATCTGAGTAGTTGAAGTCCCCCATCACCATTGAATCCTATTTAAAAAAAGCCCCATCCACTTATTTTTCCTGGTTAGGTGGTCTGTATTAGATTCCGACATCACTTTTTTTTAAACCCCTTTTATTCTTTTCCAGAGATTTTCAACAGTTCTGCCTCTCACTTCTATCTCAACCTCAGTGCAAGTTTATACATAAGACAACACCTTCTCACTTTTTCCCCTGCCTGTCCTTCCGGAATAAGCTGTATCCTTCTATGCCAATATTCCAGGCATGTGAATTATCCCATCAAGTTAAAATCTGTGATGCCAGTTATGTCACATTGTGATCATTTACTAGTTCTTCCTGTTTCCCATACTTCTTGCATTAGTATACAGACATCTGTTTGTTAGATTTCACTTCTATATTCCCTCGTCTCTCTTTTGTCCCAGCTGTGATTGCCCACGTTCCCCACAGCATATTCCAATCCTTCACCGAAGTTTCCATGTTTTGGACAGTCCTATGGGCTTTTGTCTCCTGCCCCTGCCAAACCTAGTTTAAAGCCTGCGTCACTCTGTTAATCACCTGAAGATACTCTTACCATTTCTTGATAGATGGACTCCATCTCTACTCAGCAGCCCTTCTTGTCTGAACAGCATCCCATGGTCAAAGAAGCTGAAGCCCTCCTGGCAACACCATCCTCGAAGCTAGACATTCACCTCCAGGATGTATCTGTCTCTGCCTGGGCCCTTACCTTTGACTGGAAGGATTGATGAGACCACCACCGGCTCTCCCAGCTCCCTCACCCTTACTCCCAGAGCCCTGTAGTCACTTCTGGTCTGCTCAGGGACAGACCTCTCCGTACCATTATTGCCCAGGTGGATGAGCAGGATCGGAGTCAGAGGGCCAGAGATGATCCTCAATAATCCTTCCATAAGATCTCGAATATGGGCCTCTGGCAGGCAGCACACCTCTTGAGATGCCAGGTCAGGTCAGCAGCTCGATGCTTCTGCCTCCTTTAGAAGGGAGTCATTGGTCATTTCCTCTTGGGAGTAGCGGCCAGGATCCTTCCAGCCGTGGGGGTACATGGCTTCTGCTTCTCCACCTCTGGGGGAGATACCTCATCCGACATGGCCAGGGCAGCATACAATTTTTTATTTCTATGCATGGTGGCTTGGGAGCAGAGGTGGAGCACTGCCTGCTGCTAGAAGTTGCCACCAGTCAGTTTTCTCCCTGTGAAGAAGCCATTTTCTCCTCCCCTGGACTACTGCGGTCCATTCTAGCTGGATTGCTTCCTCAACCTTCATGTTTTCAGTGAATTCCTCATGTGTACGGAGGCTCCTCAGCCTAGCCACCTCCTCCTGTAGCTCTCCCACGTGTTTCCTGAGAGATTCCACCAGCAGACACCTTTCATCAGGCCGGCTTCAGGCACCAGCCCAGCAAGCAGCTGCTTGGGGTGGCCAGTGGCGAGGAGCGGCATGTCCGGGTCTTCAGCGGCAATTCAGTGGTGGGTCCCTCACTCCCTCTCGGAGCAAAGGACCAGCCACCGAATTGCTGCCGAAGACTGAAGCGACGGCAGTAAAGCTGCAGATTGCAATCACAGCTTTTTTTTTTTTTTTTTTTTTTTCTGCTTGGGGCAGCAAAAACCCTGGAGCCGGCCCTGCCTTTCACACTGGATGGTCTCCCCAGCCTGGGGAAATGCAGGCCAGTCTCTGCAAATCCACACCAGGACTTGGGTAGCGGCATCCATGGTCAGGTTCTCTGTCTGGACACAGGTGGAGGAGCCAGGAGCAGTCTTGGCACTGGCATCACAGCAGTTCCAAACCCTGCTAATTTTATTCTTTCCCCTTCTACAAACTCCTTCTCAAACTCCCCTGTGTGCTATGCTGCTCACTTAGCATGGGCCAGTCTCTCCTAGGTCAGACTTGCCCCCTCATTAACACACTGGCAGGGTAACCACAAGGATGATCAAGGGTAATGAAGGATCAGAGGACAGGAGACTAGAGCCTCGCTAGTGCCTGCTCAGGTAGCAGCTAGTAAACCCCTGGCCCCCACTCCAACTGTCCCCTTACACACAATTCCCAACAGGCCACACTGTAAATTTTAAGCAAGCCAAAAGAAAAACCAACCAGACAAACAAGCTTGCCCACTCACCCCAAGAATTAGTGCTCACTTCTTCTTCAGCAGCGAATCTCCCCCTCCAATGCCCCCTATTTGCTAGGTTCATTTTACCATGAAGAATGCAGTGATCTTGTGAAAAAATACAGGTAAAAAACACAAGTCAAGTTAACCCGAAGGGCCTGAAAGGGGAAGTCTTCTTCAAATCAAGTTTTTCAAAAGAATATTTTGTTCTGTTCAGCCCCTAGCCGATCAGAGTATAATTAAACAAAAAAGGCCTCCTTACTTACTTTCATGTTGTGTGGTAAGCGTAAATGACTACGTTTCCGTTCTGAAAAAGCGAAATTGGCTAGGTTCCACATGTGCACACTCCTCTCAAATACGTAGTATCATAAAAGGTGGGATTCTGACTTTGTAATGGCTTTGTGGTTATCTTAACAACAATCCAACATCTACCGCACTTCTGTTTAACTGACTTCCTCACAACTTGACCATGCCTAGTAAATAGGAACTTTCTGAGATGGAAAAAATTCAGGCTATCTAGATTAGTCCACCTCTCTAAATTAGGGGCCTGAGCCAAAGCTCTTTACAAGCTGAAAGACTCCCATAGATTTCAATGGGCTTTGGCTCAGGCCACTGGTGGGTGCACAATGTTGTATTTTATCCCCTAAGTGTCTGTGCAGTTATGTTTTCCCTTTTGTAGTTCATTATTCACTTTAAATTATGGTCTGTGTAAAGAAATTTTTGCTTAACTAACTTTAGGACATGATTTCTTGAGAAGGCAAAACTTTCACTTCAACAGAAATTTGCCAACAAGAGTGCAGCCTTTTCTTAGGACTTGTCTAAGCAGAGAAATTGACCAGCATAGCTATAGTGAAATAAACCATTCTTCTATAGCTATGCTAGCATAATGGCTCCTGAGGATGCTCTAGTCTATCATAACAGTGACTTGATTCTGAAATAATTATTCCACTAGAGAGATGCCAGCCAACTTCCCTGTGTACACAAGCCCTTGGCGTCTGTGTATTCTCCCTATTCTTGTCACTGAATGAAGTCTGTGTCCACAGTCACCCCACATCCTTTTATTGATCAGTGGTTTATAGCAACCATTTAGTCCATAATCCCTTTTACTGCTCTGTATCCCAATCCACTTACATAGTATGTTTTCCATTTTTAATTAAACAAGCTACTTGTCAGCCTCTACCTCTATTTCAATTCAAGATCTTGATCTCCTCACTATGTAGAGCTGACCAGTAACATCCTCATTTCATGTCACGTGCAATTTCATCCATTCAAGTTAAGGACCAGTGCTGCTAAATAAATGAAAACAAATGTTTTATTTACAGCAAAAATCTGTACACTGTGCATACATAAAAATATACAAAATCAAAATAGAAAATAGAAAAGTGTTAAAATGTATACAAACACTGTTTAAAAATGTGACTCCTGTAAAATCTCAAGATTTAATTTGTTGAAGAGTACACATTCATTTAAAAAAATCATCATACAAAATAATTCTCAAAGCTATTAAAAATTACACAGTCTTCCATATTTGAATAGTTCAATGATTACATTTCACAGAGGATGAGATGATATGGATACATGTAAGACTTCTACATAGCTGATATTTCAAGAACAAAACTCTGGATTTGATTGCCAAGTTGAAGAGAAGAAATTCAGAGTGTCAAAATTCATTTAATTAAATAAGCCTGTGAGAGGCATGCCCAGACATGGGCTACTTTAAAGTTCAAACAGTTAAATCAGGTATCCTCTTCGCACTGGAGAGGATAGCATTCAGGAAATCTGTATATGTTCTGTAGTGACATTTCATAGTCTGCTTCAAAAAACAAATCTAGCATATCTATGGATTGTAGACGAAGGGAAAGAACTCAAAGTGACACTTTCACAGACAACGCATTTAACATTACTTTCATCATAAGTTTGTATCAGTGTCTGAATAGCATTTCCCGGTTTATGAGAGCATTACTGAAGAGGGAGACCAACACAAAAGCAACCATGTACGGCCTTGTCTAGACACAATTTGAGCACCCATTTAATTCAAACTGTTCCTAAACAGATTGAGTTAAATCTGTGCAACTTCTGAACGTGGCATTCATGGTTAAAAATGAACTATTTCAATTTTGCTTCATTTGGCAAGAAACTGATGCAAACAGAATCAAGAAGGAATTCTTAATCTGAAACAAAAGAATGTCAACACCAGTAGGTTGCACTGATTTAGCTAAATATTTGAGCTTAGCATGTAGACCAGCCCTGTGTGTATAGATCAATATAATTATACATTGATCTCTCTCTCTTTATCACAAACAAATCTGTTACATTGGTGCACTAAACAGTGTAACCCTGTGGAGAATGAGGACCAGGGAAGCCTTGGAACCACAGAAGGAATGGAATATCGGGAGCATTTCCCCCCTTAAATAGTTTCTCTGGAATTAACAGAAGAATACCTTGATTTAACCATCTAAAGGCATCATGCATAAAGCACCATAGCCACCACATGTTGAAAAAGCTGCATAATTCACAGTGGAAAACACAGCAAACCAAAAAGTAACATAAATTCAGCAGATTTACCCAAGCTTTATGGTTGTTGTTTTTTTTCTTAAGTGCAACTGTCTCACCTCTTAATCATACACCATCAATTTGGCTTTTGTAACTCCAGAGGCATACAAGGTGAATGAGTCTAACTTGAGTATTTGTGTCACGTGTGTTATGTTTCAGGAGCGCATAGGCCTTGCCCAGACAAATCGCCCACTCACTTCAAGTGCGAGTTACATACATACAAGGGTGACAAGATCGCATCCTAAAATACTGATGAATGATTTGGATGGGGAAATGTATTACACGTCACTTATGTATATATAAAACATCAGTCATTAGTTACCATTATTAAAAAGCTATCCAGATGTCTATTGAACACCTAATACACATTCATTCACTTTTTTAAATGCAACTGATTTATATGGATTTTTGATACACGATTTCTACTCTCAAAAGTTAAAAAAAAACCACACACACACACACAAAAGCTTCAGTGGCCTCCCATAAAAGCAAAGAATGTCAAAGCTCAGGAGGGAGGCACCATGCAGGGAGGAAAGGCTGGTGAAAGCAGCAGTTCTATAGTTCTCTTCATGGTGCCCTTTGTTTCCCCCTGCTGGCCTCCTGTCATTCAGAAGTAAAATTGCAGTTGAATTCTCAGTTAGCAAATCAGACTCAGCTGAACTTGTACTGATTTTTTTTTTTTTTAAATAAGATAGAAGGAGTGGGAGGAGAAAAATCTTAAATTGTCAAGATGCCTGTGTTTGTAGAACAATGAAATATCACAGAGGAAACAAGGATTTGGAAGCTATCTTAAGGCCCTCCCTTCTTGGGATGATTTAGACCCTGTGCTTCACAGCATTGACACTGGCCTCCTTTTGGGGAAGAGGCTGGTGCACTTAGCACAGCTAAGCTAGGGTGTGCAGATAATACACCCATATGGCTGGTGAATTAAAATATACACAGAGATAGAATTAGGACAGATGACGTGGTGTATGAAAGAGCCACAACAATTTAAATAATTATATAATCTAGGGAAAGGTGAACGTTTCTTGGCATTTGCACTTGGCCAAGAAAGATTTGCTGCTCAGGTGCCTTGAGTGTGCACTCTTACTACACAAAAAAGGATGTGCATGTAAGATTAAAGTATAAAATACATTTCATGAATGTATACCCAGTTCTGTGTGAGAATTTTAAAAAGGCAGCACTTCATTTAAACAGAAGTGCTAAGAATGCTGCCTCATACTTCTCTTTACGGGAATCTTTAGAGTCCATAGGGCTGCGTACAAGCTGCACCATGATGAGAGACTATCTAGAGTGTAATACAACGCAATCCTATTGTTGTGGACAACAGAGAGTATTGCTGGTTAGCTTTTTTTTTATTCCCGATGGAAACAAGAGTTTGAGTTTCGCATGGGCAAATGAGTGGGAAACTGGCATGCTATTTTGTGGAGTCTGAGATACTTCTGCATATGGCACGGTGACTTACTCATTTATATTGGAAATATGATCAACTACATTTATTGAAAGGTGTGGAAGCTAATCCAATTTGAACTTGGCACATGGGAAACCCTGATCTGATACTAAGATCACTGTATTAGAAAGTGCCACTCTGCCCATGCAGAAAAAATCCTATTGAATGTGTTTCACAAAGGTGAATGAAGTGAAACAAATATATGGGAAAAGTATTTTTTTCCTTTGTAGGTTATATAGCACTACTAAGACTGGATACTGTTAAGAACAAAACCAGACATAAAATACTATTATAAAATGTTTTCCAAAATCAGTATGTAATGCATCCAGATACTAAGGCTGAAATTAATGAAAGCTGTCCATTTGGCAGTATGAAAAAATGCATTAAGAACATACCTATCCAATCAACACAAGGCTATCTGGCTCACATGAACACACTTGCTGGCAGGTAGGAAGAATTTTAGAAGGACTGCAAAGCCCAAGATAATGACAACTTGCAAAAAGACGGCCAAGTGTGTGCAGTGTGCAGTAAACTAATTCTGCTCTTATGGGGGGAAAAACAGCAGGAAAGGTTGGATGGGAGAATTACAACATTCTTCTGATTTATATTTATATCAGTGGTTTTCAATCTGTGGTGGATGGACCCCTGGGGGTCCACAGACTATGTCTAAGATTTCCAAAGGGGTCCACGCCTCCAGTTGAAATTTTTTAGGGGATCCAAAAAAGAAAGATTGAAAATCACTGATTTTTAAAAAGAAAGATGACAGAAAATACATTAACATGGTTTTCTCCATAGCCAGCTATCTCTCAGTAGCCAATAGCGAAATATGCTTTTCCCCTCCACTGTTTTAATAACAGTGTTTCTACCAGCCAATCACCTTTTTGCTGAATGGATATGGATAGGATATGTATGATTTCTTGTATGTAATTGCTCCTGCTGAATTTTGCTCACTGCAAAACCAAATTTTAAAAAGCAAACAAGAACATTAACCTACCTCCAGCCTGAAACTGAACTCTTGTCAGAGAAAACATATTTTAAATGCATTAACATCCCAGTGGATTTTAGAAGTGGTTTAGAGAATATCCATGCTGTGTTTTTACAATGAAATTATGAGATTGTCTCAGTGTGTAAGCCATAGTAAGATTTTTGAAGGCTTTACAATGTCTCCAGGATACAGACTTCATAATTTTGAATTAAAAAAATACTGACATCCTGTTTTTCCTCACAAAAACAAAAAAAAAATGCCGTGCTTTTTAAAAAAGTAATAATAAATGAATTTAACTTGGCTTACAACAAAATAGGCAACCAACTAATTTCTGAAATCTCCCCAGCCAAAATGCTTATCTCCTTGGAAAAGGCAGGCCTACACTTTTTGAATAATGTCCCTGTAAGAAATCTGTTTTTTACAACTTGCTTTCAAATGTATGTGTGCAAGCAGAGCACATTGTCTCCATTCCCCGGGAGTGTATATCTACATATGTGCAAAAGGGGAAAACTGCCCCCAGGCAGAAAGCCCATGCACCATTCAGTCTCACTTATGCCCTCTTGCTGGTCTTCTACTCAAGCTGAATGAGGGCAGAATGAGTGCTTTCTGAAGAAAGAAGATTCTCTTCTCTTCACCCTTTGCCTGAATGCAGCATCTGCATGGACCATGACAGATATGTGCAGTCATACTATCTTTATTTAAATAACCTGGCTGTGTGTACAGTAATATCCATTTAAAAGTGAGTAAATATCACTTGTTAATTTCTGGCTGCAGAAACTACCTTAATACAATGACTAGCTATTGCGCCTGATTCTCATTTAGGAAGGTCCCTTTACATTGGTCATTTACATTCACTTTAAAGCCTGTTTACCTTGTCAGAATGGAGTAAAGGGACCTTTGTATAAATGAGAATCAGGCTCATTATACTCATAGCATACCCAGTTCAAAACCATGATTATTTTATTTTGGGGGTGAAGGAATGTGAAAATCCTGTGATATGATGAGAAATCATCCATCTCTCAGCAGACAGCTCTGTGTTAAGTTGTTTTTTTTTTTTTTTTTTAAGTGTGGCATCTAGTACATGTGGCACCTGTACCTCTGATGTTTTCTGACAGGTCATGCCCACAATAATACATTGTATTTCTACTTAACAGTGCCTTTGCACCTTTCACAAGCAAAGCTTTTTTTCTTTAACTATTTGCAAAGCAGTTATACATACTCAGGCTTAGGAAGGAAGAAAATCTCATGCCTGCTACTTAATTACAGTTTATAGACTCAAGACTAGGTTGGTCTAAGATACATTTTCAAGTATTCCTTTGTTGTTTATAGTACGACAGTAGTACCTTATTGCACATTGTTTCTGAACTATTCACTTTTACAAGTGTGGGAAGTGATTCTGTCCCGGGCACTTTACAGACCTGAACCCTGGCAAGATTACTTTCCCCTTCCGATACAGATCATCCTGCAAACCTTTGTTCATCCTCTGCACCAGCAGTTTCTCATACAGTAGTGGATGGTAAGCCCCTAAGGTACAAGCGGCATCATAGTATAGTTCATGGTAGTGACAAAGGTCAGTTTGTCGGACTGAAGGGATGTATTCATACACGTGCACTTCGTTACACATGGACATCATGATGAGGATCCCTGAAATGAAATTTAAAGACAAAAATATAGCTATTTCACCTCCTTAGAATTCTTCTGCAATCCTGTGATCTGCTGTCTTTCACCACTGCACTTCAGAATGCTTTATTGTACTTAGTTTTAAAATATTCAAATGTAATAGAACAGTTGCCTCTTTACTCTGTTATATAAAGACCATGATCTCTTGCAATGTTGATAGGATAGGACAGCAGGCTTATGAAACCCATAAAAGCCCTTTTAAACCCTGGACTACCATCTCCACCCTGCTCAATTCACCAAAGGGATTGCCCCTCCAAAAATTCCATGACAAAATCATGGAACTAACCTAGGCATGTGCTAAACCTTACTATTTAAATCACATCATTTTTCATCATTACCCCTTTAATGCATTCCCTTATTTGTATGTTGTCTACTTATATAGTTCTTTAGCAATACAGACTGTATCTTTATATCTGTCTGATGCATCTAGCACACTAGATAGTGTGTAAATTATATAACCACCACCACCACCCCCCAAGGTATTTCTTGGATACCCATCATCTTCATATCTAAACTGTGAACAAAATTATGTAAAGGCATAGAAACTTAGAGTCTTCTCCCTTCTCTTCTCCTTGGTTTCAGATGTTTATCTGTGCCCTGAGCCTGTAAACATTTAAGCACATGCTTAACTTTAAAGACGTGACTAGTCCCATTGACTTCAGTTTAGTTTTAGGAAGTCATTGGTATGGGAAAAGCTGCATTGTCCAGCATTCACCCAGATTCTTTCCACCATTTTGACAACTTCTGGTCTTGATGCTATTATTCAGTGGTGAGGTTAGAGTATAACATGTTCCTAAAAGCATTTCTTACTTCCAGTTTCATAAGTGGTGTCTTTCTTAGAGTGGGTTTGAGCCAGTTGCTCTTCATCCATCCGCTGGCTTCTTTCAAAGCACTGAGACATTTTGGAGACACAGAAATCGCATAGGTGGACAAAGCCATATAGCAGGGTGTCATCCGTGTATTGGTAGCACTAGAGTTTGTATCCTCGCAGATCTCTCCAAAGAATTCTATATAAATGCTTAGGAGGATGGGATTCTATGCGATGGGGGCATAGATGAGGACAAGCAGCTGCCCACTGTGACACTCTGGGATTTGTCCAGCATAATGCGGACCCATTTTCTCTGGCTCAGTCTCGTTTGTATAATCAGCTGTGTCCAAGATTTCTAAGACATCCACCAGTATCAGCACAGAGATTCACTTCCTGTTTAAAACTAGGAAACTGTTACCTCCACTGTGCCAGGCATTGTCGTCTCTATCCCATGTCCATGCATGGGAATATCCCGGTTTATTGAATGAGAATGTTGTCTCTCATAGCAGGGCTATGTTAGAAATGATACTGTCCAACTTTTGGTGTTGCTAATTAGAAGTTAGATAATAGGCTTTCCCGTTAGAAATTTTTGGAATTAGAGAGCCACAAAGGGGTTGAGAGCTAAATCCCATGATTTAAAAATCAATCACATTAAAAAAGTTAATTTACTACTAAAATTAAGCAAAACAATTGTTTAAAATGTAGTTTGCAGCATTAAAACTCAGATTTCCAATACTTATTAATTCAAAAGCAGATTCTTTTCATCCTGCCCTGCCTCATCAGATAATCACGGTGCTGGCTTCCATTCTTTTCTTTTCTAAGTCACTTTAAAACAATGTATTTGTAATTAACTCTTCTTTTATCATTTGATGCAGTGATTAGAACATGTTTTCGAATATACTAAAGTTTTTCTTTTACATTAGATGGAATTTATGACCCTAAAGAGTAACAAAATTAATCCAAAAGGAAAGATGCCCAAACATATGTGAAATTTATTGTTTCACCTACAAGCAACAAAGAATGTGAGTGAGAAATTTGGAGTGAGAAATGATGAATCACAAAGTGACAAAAATTACGAGCCTAATCATTCAGAATGAATCCATAACTCCAGCCTGTAACTAGAGATGAACTGAATTTTCAATTTGTCTAGCAGCTATGTTTAAAAAAGAATCCCTGATTTGATTTTGTTTTTCAGTTTTACAAATGCTTTCTTCTACTTTTCCACTGCTACCGTCCTTCGGCTGCTGATGGAGAATCCATATGTCAGTCTAAGGTAACTGTAATCCAGCTGAATCAGAAAGTGGACAGTGGAGTCACATGTAATAATCAAGAACTTCCTGAAACGGATGAGAAAGTGCCCTGTCTGCTGAGCCCAGAGTCAAGCTTGGAGCCCGCTTCAGAAGACATACCACAGATGTTAAAGGAGAATTCTCTCTGATGACTAATCACACACCTTAACCAGTGTACGCTGTTCTATTGCCACACTACTCAGTTTACTTTAACATTCCTAAAGGAAATTGCTATTTGTGGAATAGGAAAAAAAAATATGAGAAGAACAAAAATAGGCTTCTGTTCCTATTCATTAGTAGCAACTAAGATTGAAAGTCACAGAAGAAACGGTTTGATATGGCAGTTTTAAAACAATACAGGTGACCTTCCAGATATAAGTTAATTATTTAACAGAGAACTGAAAAGCAGTGAAGGTTTAAATCTTTATAATCTGATGAGCAATGTCTCCAAGAGTCAATCTATATTAAGGACATATGTGTCATCTAGTTTATCCTTTTGCCAGTAGATTTTTCCCTACTAGTATTTTGGTCTCCTGTACTTATAAAAGCGAATGATGAAGATTCCGCCCCTTCCCTTAGGACGAAGCGTAAAAAACTCAAAGATTTTCCTGATAGTCACCCTATTTTCCCTTTCTTAATTTCATTCAGCTTCTCCTAGTTAAATCCCTTTAGCCTGAAACATTAATCTCCATCCTTAGCATTTACAACAATCCCACATTTGCATGTGGCTACTCACTGGTATTCTGCACCTTGCCTGGCTAATACCTATTTATTTCCAGACACAGTTCAATTTTTTTAAGTGGTTGATGACCCAGGTATCAGACAATGTCTTTCTTCCAATGCTTATTGCAACTCTTACAGTCTGGCAGGACATGCTGTCTGTCTGTTCCGGGGGTTGAACTCTCCAGGACCAGCAGCCAGACATTTACTACAGGGCCTAAAGTAGATTGGGGGAAAAAAGAGGGAAAGTGCTCCCTGCACCAACCAAGGAATAAGGGAGGTGTGGGAAGTGCCTATGGTTAAAAGCTCCCTCCTCCCCCACCCCTGGCTTGGATGAAGGAGTGGGAGGCACACTTTGCCCTTCTTCCGCTCTTCCTACTGTTTATGTTCCAGGTACCTTTTCCCTCATCTAACAGAGCATCAATTTTGTAAGATTTACAGGAGCAGTGATGAAATATTTTACTGAATTCACATCTACTAATTTAATTCTGTTCCAAACTGGAGTCAGTGCATCAAGTTTGCATTGATTGATTGATTGATGTAAACCTATGCTACTTACTGCTCACACAGTTATTGCCATTATCCTTTATCGGCCAGATTTGCAAACTGTGATCTATATATGAACGCTATCACTTGTGCAAGCAAATAATCAAATTTACACATGCAAACACCATTTCTTGCATACATCAAGCATGTGTCTGTTCTGCATGTGATAAATATCTCATTTGGGCACACAAATGGTAGGGCACGAAAAATCAGTTGTGTAAATGACTGCTTGCAAAATTGCATGCACTCAAATACGGGGTGGGTCAAGATACCTTTTGGAATCGTGAGTAGATATTTAAAGCATTTCCTCAATGCTTATTCCACTATTAAGACATTTTAGAAAGAATTCCACCACTTTTCCAGTGTCCTTCTGGCTCCAATTGCAGTTGATTTAAAGACTAGAAGAGAACAATACTGTCATTCTGGTGAACATACATGCAAAGCTTTTAACATTTAAACAGAGTCTTTAAAAATGTGCTGCAAACAAAGAACAATAAAAACTACAATAAAGTAATCAGTGATGTTCTTTTAATTGGGTAGTGTCTGTACAGAGTACTTTACGGTTCAATGCATCTCACCAACCTTATTTAGGGAGAAGATTAAGTCACTGGAGAGTACATAGTGGCAAGGGAAATATACTATATGACTGAATAGCTCTTTTCCATCTTTAATTTCTGATTCCATTAACGAAACTGACAGCATAAACCCTGCCAAGAAATCCTAATAATCCAGTAAAACATTTTTTAAAGCTAGCAGTAAAAACTATAAAACAAATACAATTCTAAATTAGAGATGACACTCCATTCTTTCCTCACACAGCTGTAAAAAAGGGCACAAACAGGAAAGTTAACCTCTTCATTCTGCATAAGCATGACTAGACATCCTAGGTTTATTTAAAAGCTTTTAGCGCCTTTATATTTTTTAATTTTATATTTAAAACAGTTTCCCATTCGAAGAACAAACCCGTTTTATAGATAACCTAGGACTAAGTTTAGAAAAGCATTAAATAGAAGGAAAATAGTAGGAATCTAAAACAAATAATAGAAATTAGAAATTCAAAGAACTAGGACATTTAGACCAGCCCCCTGCCAATATCAAGATTTTTTCCCTACAGTGCATTTTCTAATGGTCTGTACTTTCTGCTCTTTAGAAGTTCCTAGCAATAGGGCTACTAACATTTATCTGGGAGAGCATTCCACAGCCTAGTAAATCTCACAGTCAAGCCTCCCTTTCTTAATTTCCTTACTTCTCTTATATCCTTTTGCACCATTCTATTCATTTCCATTTTCCTTAGTGTTGATGACCTTCAAATGGGAAGTTTATGTCATCTGGCCCCAGCTATTTAGTTGTTGTTGTGCCAAGCTACATTTATTTTAATTTTTCCTCGCAATTCAATTACTTCATCCTTTGAGCATGTTGAGCTGTCTTCTCAAGCCCCCTTGAAACTGTCAGTAGCTTGGCACTGAGGTACCCAGAAATGAACCCTGTATTTCAGATGAGCAATAACTTAACAATGAGGCCTACTCCTCTATGTACTAGTTCTAAGGAAATTGGGGAAGCTCTACCAGGTGATTCATTTAAAAATTAGGCTAGACAGATTGCTCAAGAATATACCATGGGGATCCACCCAGAATCAACAAGTGGACAGAAAAAAACGATTTATAAGCCTTTTCCAGGTCTGATGTCTATAATAAACTATTTTTGAGCTCTCAGAGCTTAAACATAACATCTATTTTTAATAAGGAAAAAAAAGAGTGTGTGGAAAATACAAAGAACAATTTTACCTGACCTTAAATGTGGCAAGAATAACTGGTGAGGCTCCAGTATTACCATACATGCAAAAAGGGAACTGAAAAGATTTCCCTATAAGCCAAACCTAGTCTTTGCTAATGCCCTACCTCTTTATTTATGGTCTAAAAACCATATTTAGATTACAACAGCTGTAAAATAGGAAATTTAAAAAACAGTTTTGCCCACATACAGAAAAATCTAGAAAAGTGCTGTATAGACTACAGTTCAGGAGTGTGACTTATGTGTATTCTGTAGATAAGTTACTGTGGGGGAAAATATGATTAGCACTAAAAATATTCATTTGAAAAGAGTTTTCAGAATATATATTATTAAAATGAAATTATCAGGTTATCAAGCTTGCTGACCAGCTGTTTCTTTATTATAATATTACAGTTTTAGACATGAATAAAAAATTAAATATTTCAAAATGCTCAATAGAATATATTAGTTTACCTTCCTTTTAATAGCAATATAACTTTAGAAGATTAGATTTGGCTTAAATTGAGTCTAAATGGCACAACTAAACTCTTGGGATTTTGCAATCTGTGCTGCTGAAAATATTTAAACAGAATTAAATGAAAAGTGTTACATTATTTGCATGATTCTAATCAAAAGGAGAAAATGTGTTCATTTGATTTTGGTAATTTTAATAATTCAAGAGGTTTTCAATGTCCAACATGCATCTTTTGCATGGTACAATTGTGCTTTGTGGTTAGCAAATTAATTTTAAAAACATTTTTCGTAGTTTTTAAATATATAAAATATAATTTAATATGCCTGAGTATAACAGATGACATATAAAAGCATCTGACGTAAGGAATCTAATTCAAATATTAACCAAGACTTCAGCTCAGCTTCTGATTTAGCAAAACTGTTTAATTATTTACAATGAAGAAAAACCGATATAGAATTTGATTTTCAGAAGGGCTGGGCACTCACAACTTCTGTTAAGAGCTGTGGATGTTCAGTTACTCTGAAAAATGAGGCCCATAGGTGTTCACTTCTTTAAGAAGTCAGCATTAAAGAGATCTTAACAAGCTTATGTGTGAGAGAGTGTGAACAAAATCACATATATGTAATATGATAACCACATACATGTAATCTGATTATCACACACTCAGTATATGCCACTTCTTTCCCACGCATCACAGTAGCAGCCACAGAACTAAGTTTAACAACGTAACTATTTTGAATTAAACTATTTTGTTTAATAAAGTACATGAAGGTTTTATGAACATTGGGCATAATGAAAATACAGTTTTCTGCACATTAGTCTGCATATGTACACTGTGCATTTGTCATTCTTTAACAAATTAAATTAAAAGTGACAGATTCTCAGGTGGATGTTACTGACTCCATCAAATTTAACAAACAAAAGCAAGAATAGAAGCAATGGTAAATGCTGTAGCTGCGCTATCTTTGAGGTGTATCCCTAGAAATACTACAAAACACATGTATGTATGAAATTTACTTTTTATTGGTGTTCAGGAATGCTGGATGCAGGAGTATTGGTTCATGTTTTTAATAGGGGGCCATATGATGCCACAGATATGCGCATGAATTGAAGGCAGTATGTTACCCACAGTTCTGTGGGTTTAATAGACTTTTTAAATGAAGAAAAGTGCTGTGTTCATTTTCAAGAGAAGGTTATTTCACGTCTGTTTGGTCAATCAAAGATGACAAATATTAACCACAAGAGAACACTACTTGAATTTACAGAAAATCAACACTAATTAAAGAATTTAAATGGTGTTGGTGTCTAGACATAAGCAGTAATATACCCGTGTTTGATGTAGATTTTTGCAACGTGTAGTTTGATTAGAAATCAATGTTACTGTGAACACAAAAAGTTGCACCGTTTATCAATAACTATAATGTATTCTGTAAATTCATAGAAATGAAAATGCTAACCAATACTACCATGTGCTGTTAAGTGTTTTATTCAAGGTCAAATGACATGCTGGAGTATTAAAGAAACCCACCACACAGAATGAAAAGATGAGAAGTGATAGATAATGCCTGGAATGCTATTTGAAATGAGTTTACTCTCTTCTCTGTGCATACTAGGAAGCTGAAGCTTCTTAAATATTTGAGCGTTTTCTACCTGCATGATAATATATCTGAAAAGGGTAACCATTACACCAGTCCAATTTTGTTTTTTAGCAACTAGTTACCAGATTACTAGCTAAATCAAGGTAACAATGACACAGGCAAATGGTTTTAAAACAACTAATATGTTTAACATTATCACTGTTTTCAAATTATGCAAACATTCTTTTTAAGCCTAGGTAGAGATCAGCAGCATTCTTCTTGTCAACATGCCATTTGAAATGGTTTTAGATCTGTGTCCTGAATGAAAACAATCTGATAATGTACCAGTGTTATGATTTGCTTGCTTGTGTTGTCATCCTGAGTTACACATGCAAAGGATGTTGAATATAGTGTTATCAAGAATCCTTAATGCCTACCTGTTGTTTTGAACTGTTACGGTGAACTGTAAATCCTGAAACAAGAATTTCTTTTTCAATAATAAAATACATATTTAGTTACTGTTTATATTTTCTTAAAACCCATCTGTCTTTGAATTTTGCTCTATCCTACTTCATTTCCCTTCTTACACCTACTCAGGATAAAGTCCTACTAACTAGAAGCCATGATACTGTTTAATAGGTGAAGCAGGTGTTCTTTAGCACATAGGTCACCATAAGCACTGACATTTTACTACTACCACCGGAATGCAAATCAGGCAGATATGCAACTGTGTATGACTCTGTATTCACAGCCATATGAACCCATTCTGTGGATTTGCTATAATTCCCATGTACCATGTCATATGGAAGTGTGACTATACATGCGTGAAGGGTCATGAAAGGTTCTAGAAGCAAGAGAGGTATACTCCTCTTCTACATACTCCAGATGTAGCCAGGGTGATTCAACACCCGATGCCATCTTGCTGGGAAAGGCAGAATTCCTATTCATAGCAACAAAACGGAGTGTGTGCACAGAAGATGAGTGACAGCGAGCCACAGTATTAAAGGGAAGACACCATTACGGCATTAGCCAATTAAATGTCACAGATCCAATGGCCAAGGCTGCTGGTGCAGATCCCTCAGGCACATGGTGGCTGGAGCACACCAGCTGACACAAGAATCCCTTACACTAGGCAGCTGCTGAAGAAAATGATTTGCCTCCATACAATGATACACTGCCAGCCAAAGGCCCATCCTTTCCATGTTCTAAACTGGAAGCTGTACCAACAACAATCTTTAGCACACAAGGGTGAGACCACAGAAAGGCATATATATATATACACACAGTGCTTCAATGAGTTAAAAAAGCAGTGGTATTCATTCCAAAGATCGCCTGCCTCCCTCATAAACACCATAAGGAAGCTCCCTACCCCTCATCTGTTCAGTGCCCTTTCTGCTACTGGCGAGGATACAATTGTGCTGTAAATGAAACACACCATTTTTCTAAACGAAGTGTGCTTACTTTGTCTGTACTTCCATTTGCTTATTCCTCTTTTGTTATCTTTCCATTTACTCATTCCTCTTCTTCCCTCTCACTCTTTTTCATTCCTGCTGTTTTTTTTCTCTCTAGTGATGCACCTTTGTCATAGTGTTGTGCCGTCTCAAGCCCAAACTGGCACCTCTGTCTGCTTGCATGTTGTTGTAGGTGTCACGCTCTATGTTCTCTCTCTCTTTTGCTCTCTCTTTAGTGTCTCACTTTTCACTCAGAATAGCTTCATCTTTTGCGGTTCTTATAATGTGCAGTATCCAATGAATGCAACTTTCATCCCAGTAATATGTCTCATTTCATGGCTGAAAATTAAAAGACACTACTGGAGTGGTGCTGAAATCATGTATTGTTATATTATCATGATAAAACAAAATATTGGATAGCTGTTCACTTAGTGAGTACCATCTATCTCAATGGTACTCAATGGTGTGTAATTTCCTAATTTTTATTTAAAAAAAAACCAATGGAAGAAAATCAGAAATTTCACCATGTAGCATCATAGCCACACCCACATGCTCATCAGCAGAGCTGGAACCTTCAGATCCATCACACAGACCTCTGCCATTTGAGTTCACAGAATAAATGATAGCAATAGTAGGTTATTGTCATCTATGTGGACCAGCACTAGAGCAGGATGGGCTACTTGCCAGTGATTTCACAGAAATTTGCTGACAATACAGGAATCTTGGGTTCCATTACAGGAACTGGCGCGGGCCAAGGGATGTGCTGGCTGCCACTTAGCAGCAGCTCCCACTGGCCTGGAGCAGCAAACTGCGACCAGTGGGAGCCGCGATCGGCTGAACCTGTGGACATGGCAGGTAAACAAACCATCCCGGCCCGCCAGGGGCTTTCCCTACACAAACGGCGGACCAGCTTTTAGAACCACTGCTCTACACTGCCTGGGTGCCAGCGGGGGGAAAAGGGGGTCACTGAGAGCCCAAGAGATGCAAGCTTCCTCCTCTCCATTCCAGTACTCAGCTGCACCCTGCCCAGAGAAGCTAAAAGTAGCCATTTACAGTTAAAATCTGACTTCAGCCCAGTACCCCTGGGATGTGGCATGCACAGTTTGGTCAGCACTGGGAGCTGTGAGAGGGGTGAACATGCTCAGTGAGGACAGAATCTTGGTGATATTAACTGTTAAGTTCTAGAAAGTCTCTGCTGAGCATGGGCAAACTGTGATTTTTTTCCATAGGCTTATAACCTGGCCAAGTTTGGGCAGATTTTCACGAGGACAGTAAAGCCCTGACACAAAGGCCACTCCTCTGCCAAATTTCAAATCCCCGCTCCACAACATGGGAGTGCTAGAGCATTTCCAAAGGAAAGGTCACCAGAATTTTTGTTAAATGTGAAAAAAGGAAAGTATTTTCTACTAGTCTTGTTGTCAGAAATAGCTGAACAGTTTTCGCTTAAGGTTTCCAAAACAATGTAGCCTGTCATGGAAAATTTCAGCCCAGATCGTTTAAATTTAGCAAAGTTATCAACATCTGAAAACAGAACTGTATTATGGGAAGTGTTGGGTAACCTTAATACTAGGCGGTGGTACAAGGAAGGCTGCAGAGCTCCTGAGGGCTCCATACCATGGATGTACTTTTACCCAGGTCCGGGCTCAGAGTATGCACCCTTTGCAACGTATGAAATATGGACAATACAGAGCAAGTTGTTATCTCACTAGTAACATCACTAAAGATTTGCTATCTTGACTATTGTGCTAGGAAGGTTTTCAAGCACGGAGAGCTCAGCTGGCAAAAGGGCCACTTAGCGACCTTAACAATATGTGGGTAGATCTATCCTTCTGTACAACGTGGTCAACTGGAATTTCTCTCTCTGCATTCCCGGACTATTTTCAGTTGGATGCCCCTTTCTCAGTATACAATAAATAGCTGGAAACTTGGTGAATCACCCGCAATAGGAGAATATCCAGAACATATGTGTTAAGCAGGAGAGTGACATTCCTTTGTTTAGTTGGGTACAGATTCTTATAACCATTCTTAAGCAGTATTTTGCTCCAGAAGTAATCCCAAGGACTTCAATAGGACTTCGATGAGTTAACATACTAAACAATGTGATATGAATGATATATATTCTCCTAAAGGGACAGATTCTAAGTGACAAGGGCTATGCATCTGTTTTAATTGTAGGGCTGCAAATCTTGATTTAGAAAAAAAGTCATTCTAATAAACTGATTTTATGCATGCTTATTTTGGTTCAAGTTATAAGAGCTGACTTAGATTAAAAGGAAATAGGTCTCTCTACCTGTGGAAAGTCATACGTGATTTTAGGCTACTATAAACAACAGGATCTTTCTTAATTTGATTTCTTAATCTTATGTTCTTATGCTCTGCAATAGTACGGATGTCAATGTTAGCTCTCTCTTGGAACTGGATAAATTCATGGTGGTTAAGGCAATAAATGGCTATTAGCCAGGATGGGTAAAGCATGGTGTCCCTAGTCTCTGTTCATTAGAAGATGGAGATGGATGACAGGAGAAAGATCACTTGATCATTGCCTGTTAGGTTCACTCCTTCTGGGGCACCTGGCATTGGCCACTGTTGGTAGATGGATACTGGGTTAAATGGACTTTTGGTCTGACCCAGTACGGCTGTTCTTATGTTCTTATGATGTTTTCATGATAATAATGAGATTGTGCTAAGATAGTATGGGCATTTAATAAATCATTTCCTAGATATCATCTTTAAAATAAGTTACTGTAATATTTTATGATCACTTTCATTTCTCTAGACCCTCTATTCAATCTGAATTATATTTGCTAGGAATATTCATCCCTAAATATGCTAATTTTTTAGATTTGCAAACAAACAAGCAGTACCATGCAATTTAGATTACATGGCTATTATACAGTCCCTCTCATTTGTGTCTGTCAGCTTCAGTTCCAAACAGATATTTGCCACTTGAGTTGATATTTGCCACTAGATATCCAATCTGAACACTAACATATCCCATCAAATTTCTGCCAAATTGAATTACATTATTTGTATATTATCCTATCATTTACATCTACCTCTGACAACACACAGTTGCTGTAGTATGCTCTCTTACAGTTTAAACGACATTACATGTGCTCTGTATAGATATATATTCAATATGCTCTTAAATGTGAAATATCGATTCTGACGAGCCTTCAAATGCACCTAATGCAATTGTAGCTAGATGCCAAATAAGGCAATTAAGGCTCACAGTCAGTTTGTCCAATTATCTATCTTAGCATTTTATACTGCTGTCCAGAATGCCCTCCATGGAATAGCAACAGCAAAACCAATGTCCCTAGTTAATTTAATGGAGTCTGGCACATCTCCTTTTTTGAGATAAAGATGGTGGTGTGGGTTTTTTTTTTAAGGCTCATTTGTTTCTGAGTGCATTTCTGATTTGGGTTTTTTGGGGCTTTTGTTTTTTTGTGTGGGGATTTTGTGGGGGTGGGGGAGAGGAGTTTACAAGATGGAACTTTTTTAATGTAAAGTATTTTCTGCTAGCCTGGTTCTCACAAATAGCCTAACAGTTTTGGCTGAAGTTTTCCACAAAAGTTTAGCCTGTTATGGAAAATGTCTCAGTGTTGTCTTTCTTACAGTGCAAAGGGCTTTTCAGAAAGGACGTTTTTTCAGCATTCCTAAAGACAGATTCTGGATTGACAAGTGGACTTTTCCTCTTCATATTCTAGGTTAAGCAGCTGTTTTTTATTTTATTTTATTTTATTAAAACGTTTTCATTATTCTAGGAAAGATTTTGCTGAACGGTGAGCTTTGAGCAATGCCCTGATATCATTCCCAGAATTCTTTGTCTCCAGCTTCCAAAAATCTAATGCTGGGAACTGGCAGCTTCAACATTCCTGATGAACACTGCTCTTCTGGTGGATAATGACTGAACAGGTGATCCGATGCAGCTGGATCCTATCTCACTGAAAGCCTAAAAACTTTCACTAAGACCTTGAATTGGCTCTGGAATCCAATGGGAAGCCACCAGAGGATGCAGAGCACTGGGGAGACATGGCTTTTCCTGCTTGTTGTTCTAGCTCAAGCATCCAGTAATCTTTGTGAGTTACCTCGGTATTTTCTGACTGTGATAAACACATGGATCACTACGGTTAGATCCTTATCCGAGGGAAGAAGGGTAAAGTCTCAGATCAGAGGTGGAAGGCAGCCCTTGTTGCACTGTTACTACCTGTGTATTCACTAGCAGTGATGAATCCAGTAAGATCTTGAGACTTCATAATGCGTTGCTTACATGTATCCCTACATGTTAGTGATAAGCATCTACCAGGCACTGACAGTCACATAACAGGAAATGTGACCTCCGGGCCAAGCCATCCCTTCTTCAGAGAAATATTATGGAACGGCCAAGAAACCGAGTTGGAATTCTGTGCCTCCTACTGTAAAGGGAGGGTGACATGCACTAGCTGCTCTGAGGCTGGAACAGTACTATGGAGCCCTGCCTGGGTAGGAACACTCCTCCTCCCCTGTCGTTTGTGGAAGAAGCATGTGGCTTGACTGGTTGGGTAAAGATTTTAAAACTTTACAATGGACAGTAACAGCACAACAGCAATTTCACTGTATCTATCATTTGTGGTGGATTTTAGTGGTAAGTAAAAGTAATAGTTTTGTTTCATACAAACTCCTCGTATATCTCACTGCAAAAGTCCATACACTTGAGCATTTCGTAAACTAGTGATTTAAGGGTCAAGAATTTATAACATTCACGGTGAGTCACTGTTATTTTATACTATGTTTCCCATGCTGTGTATTTTAAATGGTCATTGTCACTACACTAGCACAATAAATAATGCATGAAAACAGGCCTGAGTATCAGGAGTGTATCTATTTAACCATTATTTAGATAACGTCTTTTAGGGCATTGCTAGATACACCTACCAATGAAACCTGATGAAGGTGGGTTGGGCTGTATCTTCTCTTTAGTGTTCTCCTGAATGATGTCCCAGAGCTGCCATATAAACTTGGGATGGAGAATGTAAAATGGCTGGTTTGGATTCCTCCTGCGATGTTGCACGTAAGGTGTGAACAGGTTATAGTCTGGCTTCTTATACCACTGGGGGGGGGGGGTGGAGGGAAAACAACCAAAAATGAGAAACTGATCAGTCCTAGGGTGCTGCTCAATACACACTAAACAGTATATAAAATACAACACCAGCAGCTCTGTGTTGGCACTGAAGTACGAAAGCATAAGCAGCAAGCCAGCCTGGGTTGCTGGACCTTTTCTTAGTAAGCCAGTCCCGAACTTGGGCTGCTCTGCTCCCTCCTCCATATGTGTGCTCCCAATATGCAATTCACCCCAGTGCATAGAACCAACACAAGGCCTATGCACCATTCACAGACCCACGTTAAATAATTAATTAGGGATTAAATAGGCTTAGTGCAAAACATTAGCACTGGGGTGAATTTCATTCCAAAACACCACCAGCTGCAGCAGCTCCTGGAGGAAGCAGAAAGCACTCTGTCAGCTGCACTAAAGGGGGTTCACCTGATGAAACAGGCACACTTATCTCCAGCTGCAGAGTGCTCAGATCTATTGCTTCCCTGGGCTCCCATTGCTAATAGCTTCCTTTTCTACAGAGCCCCTCCAAGTGACTGCAAAATGGATTTTTTTTGGGGGGGAGGTGATGGTGACTGGAAACAAAGGGGGGCTGGAGAAGGAGGGCACCAGCAAATTAATTTGGAAGCCTGGGGACTTGTGAATAAATATATGTGGTGGTGTGCTTGAGGGTCAATGGATTTGGAAGAGACTAGAGAAGAGTATTATGTATTTTTATTTAAGTGTAGGGTTTTTGTGGTGAGACATAGAGGGAAATGGAAAATACAGATGTGATTATTTACCTTCGCTCATGCCCCTCCACAAAAATCCAGCACTTTCCCTACCAGCCCCACAGCAATTTCTCCCATATTTATTATCTAACTCTCATTTTTAAATACACAAAACAGTAAGACCTCACCCCAACTCCCGACCAATCCATCTGCCCTCGGTATCTCTTAAAATAAGTAGTCTGCTCAGGTAGAAGTGAGGGCCATTCAAAAGACTTTGTCCAGTGAATATATATCTCCATATGGAAATGGTGTGCAGTACTTACAAGTACCACATTAAAATCTTGAGATCATTGAACTGACTGGTAGCTATGGGCTGTAGAATCAAACTATTCATTGCAGTTAACTTTGTCCATTGTTTTCAGCTGGTTGGGAGGAAATGAGCAAACTGAGGACTTACCACATTCAGATTTGCAGAGTAAGGAGCAGGATCCCAGGCCACTAAAATAACATCTTTATATAATGAACTGTCAATGAAGTGATGGTTTGGATTGGTGAGAATCTGCAAACAAACACACACACACATACACACACAAATGTTTTCAGTGAAACCTGAGCAATGTGAATCCTCTCTCTACAAAAGAACATGCAAAGAGTAGCACTAGTAAATGCAATGTGTACCAGAGTAAAGTCCAGGGACTATATGAACATCAAGCTTTTTGAAACATGGCACATCAGTGGCAACACAGATACACATCCATGCTTTTGTTGGATGCTCAACAAGCCAACAAAAATGGTGGCGGAGTCGGAAAAAGGGGGGTTATCATCAACCTTTTCTTGCTAAGGCTAAATGCAAGGGGGTTTTTAAACACGTAAAAAGACCTGAGCCCAAAGGAAGTACAAAAAGAATAATCAACTTCCCCAAGGGCTTCTCATCCCTCTCCACAGCTTCAGATGCTCCTAGTTATCTGGTGGCCCTGTGGACACACATAGCATCTGTACAGCTGGTGTGTGTCCAGAAAATAGTCAGAGTTCCTCTCTGAAATAAAAGCTTCCCTGAGCCACTTGTTTTACTTGAATCTTCAGTGAACTTTTATCAATTTTACATGTTAAGAGTTTAACCATAAGCAGCACTCATGCTTGTGTGAAGATTCTGTTCACTGAATTACAACTGTGTCCACAGTAGATCACCAGTAAGAAACATGCTACGGGTCCACCCAGAAGCCCACCAGTTGTGTGTGGACACAGCTATGTATTTCGGAAATTTAAGATTAAAGTATTACTAGCCCAAACTGCACATCGGAACCTTTTCTTGGGGAGCCAGCAACTTTCACAGGAGGGCTGTGACTCCAGGATCCTACTTTGGGGTTCTGTTGTTTTTTAGCTTAAATAAAAGAGATCCCTCAATGAAAGTAGTTCCAAAACAGAAAATTCAACCCTTCAGAGTAAAAGACCCATCTGCTTCAATAGGAGCAAAATAATTCCATTTTTGCAATAGCAGAAATACAACTCAGATCCACTGCTGTCATCTGCCTTTCTGTTTCTCTCCAATATATCTTCTCCCTAATTCTTCTAGCCCACTGTGGCTTTCCTTTCATTCCTCCTGGCCCATCCTTTCTCTGAGCTGCTATTCCTTTGACTCCTAACCAGATCTTGCTGATCTCTGGGTCATCCAAACCCAGAGAGGATTCGGAAGAATGACCTCAACAGTGATTAAAACAGCATTAATTTGGCTCTAGCTGTTTTATTAATCTACATTCCAGAGAAATGAATTCAAAACTAATTGTCATTTCCCTTTAGATTTCAATGAGCCATATTTCCTTGAGAAAAATAATTTTGTTGCCATAGCAGTATTTTCCCTACCACAAACTTTGAGCTTAGGTGACTTTTCATCAGCTTTCTATGAGACCAGAAGAACAAGTCCAAACCACCACAGTATCCCTAACCTCCCATTTCTGTGGGCAGTGTTTTTTTTAAATAATGTGAGCTCTTGTCTTCAGAGTATAAGCTTGTCAAGGCAGAGATCATGTCTTCTTTTAAGTTTGCTCAGCATCTACCACATTGGGGGCACTGCCAAAAACAAATAGTTAAGAAAAGGAATAATTTAACAATAATGCTACTAAACTGAGTTATGCAAGGTCTGCTATGACACAATTTTGAAAATGCAATAATAATAATTAGAATTTATATAGCATGTTTTATGTTCAAAACACTTAAGGGCATTAACTAATTAAATCCTCACAATCCCCAGATGGGGAAACTGAAAGGAGAAAATGAAGTGGTTTGTCCAAGGCCAGAGCTTAGGAAATCGTTTTTAGCAGTTTTTGAAAACTGAAAAAAATACTTCAACCACAAGATGTCACTACAGCTCAACAAATGTTAACATCTGTGGAAAAAAATCGGTTTTTTTTGGTTAGTTGAGGAAGTTCAGCTCAGATGCATTGTCTAGTTTTCACTGAGGTTTCTGTATTTTGTATACACTTCCAACTGGATTTAGAAAGAGGTGGAGTGACTTGGCTTACCTAGGTCATGCTCCAAGACAGCTAGCTCCCAAGAAAAGGTGGGGTGGGGGGGTTGTAATGGAAGATAGGGGAGTTCCAATAGCCACGGGATCACGGGGACCCAGAAGCAGTATGGAGGTACAAATCCTCTGCAGTGATGACTTTGGCCTTAAGCAGATACCTTGAGATCTGCAGGCTTCATCCAAAACTTTGCAAACTCATCCTTGATATCTTTGTCTCAGGGGAACTCTGCGCTTCCAGACTCCTCAAATTTCCTGCCACTATGCTAGAATACCCTGTAGGGGAGAACTGACCCTGAATGTTTCATCAGTTCTACATCATGGTTATGTCATTGGTGTGAATCACTAGTTGCTTACCAGATTATCCAACCATCTTTGTCCTTAAAATGTTTGATTTCTAAGATGTTAATTAAGCAATATTATATTGTATAGAAATAATAAACACATGAGTTCCCAAAAGATTCTGACCTGGGAGTTAATGATGCGCACGGTCGTTTTATTTCCAACATCTTTTTCATAGCCACGTGTAGGAGCAGAATTAAATCTCAGAACTGCATCATGAGAATCTAAGGGCACAAAAGGGCTACATTTATATATTTCTTAGTAAGATAAAACAATCTAATTTCAAGGAAAATGGATTTGTAAATTTTCCTAATCCTGGTACTGTATTCAGAGGATAAATATTCCACCATGAGGCGAAGCCCAAATCCTCTTTATCTGCCATATGTTACTACAATTGTTCAAATCCACTGGAAAAATTCAGAACAATCCAATACTAATTTAACTTGCAACGCATATGCAGTGTAGTTGCTGCCATGTCATACCTCACCCACCTTATCTCTTGCAATGTAATACAGATTTACCCTAACTGGATAAAATTAGAATGGAAAGTTTATTAGTCCACACAATTTTGCATATTATTTCTGCTGCAGTATATTAAAACAAATACTTCATGCAAAGATGCCTTAAACTAGATCAGTTTGCACTTTTGTAATGATCATCACTGCTTAGATACAGAGGTCTATAATAGGCTTATATTTTATAAAGTAGAATTCTGTCTCCCAAACCTGCAAATCCAACCTCATCCCCAAAATCAGTGCCGCTCTTGTGGAATCTGTGGGTGAGCAGAGCTGTCAGCACACAGGCCCTATTCCTCCACAGCAACTTTAGGCCCTCTCTGGCTTCCGGGCAGCTGGGCTCCAATAGAGCTGCACTGCTAGGGCTTTCCACAAACTGGAGCTCTGTATAACAGACAACTTCCCCAATTCAGGAAAGTGGTCAACCATATGCTTATCTTTAAGCACATGCTTAAATCCTATTGACTTCAGCTTAAGCACTTTGCTGGACTGAAGCTTCCATCAGTATTGTCTTTGTGAGCATTCCCTACTGCTTATGCAGATTTCAGAAGAGGTTGGGAGGGGGTGCAGAGGAATGATGAGAAAGGGGGTCAGTGAGAATGGCACCCCCACTACAGACAGTACTCTCCTGCTTTCACACCTGGCCCTGGGATCTACACAAGTTTTTCCCTTCTGCCTACGTAGAGAGAGGAGATCATCTAGGACAAAGTATGCTACCCACCTCATCTCGTGATGGTTTAACAGATGAGTACAATGAGTTACGATAAAAGTTATTAATTTAAC
This sequence comes from Gopherus evgoodei, assembly GCF_007399415.2. NCBI lineage: Eukaryota > Metazoa > Chordata > Testudines > Testudinidae > Gopherus > Gopherus evgoodei. The sequence continues at coordinate 113,817,738 of NC_044322.1, read as the reverse complement.
TATATTTAAAATGCACCCATCCATAGCTCTGGGCACAGCCACAAAATCATTCAACCTGGAGCCCAGCATTCACTTTGCATACAATGCTGGTCCCACCCACATTAACTCTCCCCTCTTCACCCCGGCCCTCTGCCTGGAAAAATAGTAGAGAACTACTGCAATGCAGTGCAACCTGCAGATCAACACATCCCAACTCCGAGGTCAACGGAACTACTTGTGTGAATGTGAGATTCGGGACTGAGCCGTAAGGACCCAAATCTGCAAGGTGCTGAGCACCCCAGCTCCTTCTAGTACCAAGCAGGGAAGGGAGGTTTCTTGTACATCTCTGTGCACCATGCAATGGCCTCACATATTCTGGCTCTAAAGATTTTGGCCCCTTCCACCTAAACATGAGTGGCCTGATTTTTTTCCCCAGAAGCGTCAATGGGAGCTGCAGGCTCAGCACATCTGAAAATTAAGCCCCTTACATTCAGGTGCCTAAATATGGGATTTTAGGACCCTAACTTTAGGTGTCCAGGTTTGAAAGTTTTTACCACAATCTTGTGACCAAGGGGAGTTATACAGTTCACTGTGTGTTTGTTAACACAATTTAGCACAGCGTCTTAAAAACTTCAAACACCTATTAGTGCTGGGTTTTATATCATGTGTAAAAACCTTTTCTTTTAAAAGAAAAGTAAACTGGGATGCAGTTTAACACTTATATTAGCTGTTTTTAAGAGGAGTGATTTTAAAGCTTGTGAAGTATTTAGAGGTACCCAGGATAAATGACCAATTACTGTTCACATGCTAAGGGGAAAATAAAACCTCCTCATGACGTCACAACAGAACGTGATGCTGCCAAAACAGTTGTGTTTGTCATTAAATAACATGATCTACAATTAAAGTGTTTACAGTTGCAACATCTATTTTCTTTCAAAAACAGCTATGATGAGAGTCCAAAAAGCGAAGAGCAAATTAAAGTCTGTGACAGCATTTCTAATAGGAACACAGAAGAGGGAGCTAAAGAGCTACTTATAAAAAGTTCCTGTGATCCTCTTTTATCAATTTGTTGCTTCTGGAAAGAGATCTAGTTACAATCCTGATATGTGTATCACAAACTACGAGAAGGCACGTGCAACTTGGAGCTGCACCCCATGTGCTTCCATCAGAAGATCTCTTCCTTTCTAGTTGGCCTCTCTTCAGGATTGAAAATGTGCACCTGGGGAAGAAGCTTTGGGGGCAGAAAGGTTGATGGCAGGGCCAGCATCACCATTCCAATACACGCTATGCATGCAGCGTGCTATTTTCCAGACCCTGACTCCAATGGAGCATTTCCAAATAGCTAGAGTGGGCATTACAGCCAAGGCAGCAGAACAGGGGCCTTACATGGATGGCTCTAGCATTCAGCAGATCCCCAAAGATGTATAGGTTCTGTGACCAAGCACTCCGCTAAGCCCTGACTGACTGACAGAAACTTCTGGAGGGGGCTTCTGAGAGAAACCTTAATTTTCATTTCCCTGTTCCTTTCCCACAGGCTTTTCCGATGGAGAGTTTGAAATGTTTGACGAAGGCCTTATTAATGGTGGCATTTCAAACCTGTAACTTTTACTAGGACTCTTCCATTTAGGAGACACACATCAGGTGAACATTCTCAATTAAACTGAAGGCTCCACAAGAATACAGAGTGAGTGGCATGAGGCTGCCATGACCAGAATAGTTATGAGGGAATGCTTAGTGCCATGGAGTCAAATGAGCACTGAAGGCACCACAATGTCAGGGTGACCACCCAATACCACACTGAAAATACCTGTGCTGGTTTGAGACTCTGACACTAAAGGATTTTGCTTCATTTCAGTGACAGCACATAGTGAGAGGAAGGAATTGTTGAGCTATTTCACCTCAGAGGTTTCTAAATCAGTGGGACTTCTCATGAAATTGGGGGTTACTCAGTTTTGATTTTAGCTGCAGGCTGGCAAGGCACTTGTGCTGTGCTGGAAGCCCATTAGAATCGTTTGATAATGACAGCAGTTCTAATAGATCACAGAGATTTAAGGGAAACCCATGGCAAAGAGACAAAGCAGGAAGATGAAGCAGGTATGAGGATAAGAAATCCTGGATGATGGGAGGAATTGCTAGTGTATATCCAAAGATTTCTACGGAAAGTTGGGACAGATAATTCTTGGTGCTCCAGAAGTAAATGGTGGAAATGTGATGCATATATTACTTCCTTCTCTTGATCCTTTTAACATACTACGATCGTGTCACATCAGTAAAGAAATCCTAAGACAACAAAAAAACAAAAGCTTTTCCTTACACTGTACTAACGTATAGACAGAAATACAATGAAGATTTTAAAAATGAAAGCCTGAGAATAAAACTAACCTGTTAAGGAAGTAAACATGATCACACCAATATGTAAAACTGTCATGGTTCTATTAAACTCAATTCATTCTTTGTGCCCCAAACCAAATAAAATAAATAAAAAGACGTCCCCCTCTTCAAATGAATGACTACCATGGGCCTGATTTTCTCACAGTTATACTGGCGTCATACAGGAGTACACCACTGAAGTCTGTGGAGCTATATGGATGTAAAGCTGGGGAGAGAGAAGAATAAGGATCTTCAGGCTTATCTCTGAAAAAGGATGGACCCTTTGATAGATGAACACACACATACTTATGAGTGAGAAGCATTTTCACCCACCTATTTCATCCCCTAGAGAAGAGTTCAGTATTGCACCAGCAGACATAACTACGGCACAGCTTCCAAAGCCATGTGGATACAGTTTGCCTAGTGGAATTTGAGGAACGTGCTTTTCCCATCCAAGAGCTGAAAAGGGGGCCTCCTTGCCATCTATTGTTTTCACATGCATCCTGTCCTTGAGCTCACAGATGAGCTGGTCTCCTGTCAGTCTGGAGTTTCGTTTCCCTTTGAACCGCACCCCATGCTTGTTGGTGTTGAGATAGTCTTTCATAGCTTTCTGCAGGCGAGGGTTCAGCATCTTGGAGGAGACATCCCCTTTCCAAAGCCTATAAAGGAAGGATTTTGACATTGTAGAAGATAACCCATCCCAATCATCAGACTCATCAAATAGCTGGCTTCTCCTGCGTATCTGGTTTCTTTTCTTTGTTCTTTTCTCATGGGTCCATTTTTCCTGTAAAACATTTTCCCTCTGATCATCCTCATTGGGAGAGATGAATTTCACTAGCTCTTGAATGTTGCTGTGTTGCTGAGGCTGGCCAGCAGCAAATAAATAGTTGTCATCCCCTTGATAGAAAGCATTTTTTGATTTTCTCCCTACCTGGGAAGAAAAAAACTCTTCTTCATTTTCAAAGCCATCCTCTAGATCAATCCACTTTTTAATGCTTCCGGTCCCCAATTTAAATGAATCTAAGAAATCTTCATTAAGAAGCACCTCGTTCCTATCTATGGTTTCAGAGGATGATGGATCATGTATTGCTCCCATAATAACTCTCTGCTTGCCCTGAATGGGCAGGAGCCTCTTCGTCTCAATGTAAGAGAAGGAACTTGGAACTGGTTCAGCAGTGTTGCTATCTGTAAAATAGATGAAGATCACCAAGAAGAGGAGACCCCATGCAAATAGCCCAAACAGCATTAGTTGTTTCCATTGCTTCAAGTTAGGTTTCATGGCAATGCCTGTACCAACTCCTCCGTGCCTTGAAGTATTGGTGAAGGGGAATGAAACCTGAAAAGAATATCAAAGATTAATCAAGAGCTGTTCTGAAAACAGAGAAAAAGTAGAAGTATATTAAAAAGTTCTGGGAGGAGTAGGCTCGGTGCATACACAACAGCGTGGGAGTCTCAGAGGAAGAAACAAACATAGGAGCTCAGGGACACCACATAGGTGACACATTTTGGCTCCATCTGCATGGTGACAGCTGCTGGGTACAGAAGCAGTCTCTGGTGGCCAGTTTATAGAGCAACATTGGAACCTGCCTTGGAGGCGATCATTTACCTGTCGGCTTCTGCTGTACCCAATACACCAACTTGATTAAAAACAAAATTGATAATGTGCGTTATGGAGAAAGTCCAGCTCCCTCCCCTATGGCCATGGAAGGCCCTGTGCAGTCGAACCACTATGATTCTTCAGTATAAAGGTCAAGGAGTTATGTAGTCAGTGCACAGGGCCTCTGCATGGTACAGAGCCTTGCTGTGCAAAGGGGCTAGTGAGGGGAGGCTCATAGGCAGGCTGGAATAGGGGCCTTATTCATTTACATGGGATACCTCCGTTTTTATATGGTTAAATTATGCAAGGGGATGTACACACTGGCTGCAAGTTGTTCTACAAACTATTCAGCAACATATTAGCCTCAGGCTGTGCTGAGGATAACTGTGTAACCTCAGCATGAATTTCAAATTTGGACGGGTCTTACTGCAGACTTTGAGCCCAATTCTTCTCTCACACAGGTATAACTCAGAAATAACTCATGTGAAGTCAATGGCGTTACACTGGAGGAAAGCCAGCGCAAGTGAGAGAAGAATTAGGCCCACTACTCCCACACAAACAGAAATATGCTACATGTAGCAATATGCTGGCAGCCCATTTGTATTCTGAAGGACAAATTTTATTTATCAAAGAATAATATCGCGCACAGTTCAGTATGTGTATTTCAGCTGTGTCATCTCATGCTTGTACCACTACTTCTATAGCCTGATTATCCAATGTTATACCAGTTTTACACAGTGGATGTATCTCCACTGATATTTTCCTCAGCTGATGTAAATTGGTGTTCCTTCATTGCACCATCTGAACCATCTGATCTGGCTCAATGGCTTTAAAACCAGTGTAGTCCAGCAGAATATCAAGTCCTTTATATGCAAAACAACTGTCTTTTTCACATCCCCTGTACGACACACTCTGTGGTATCAGTGGAAAGAACACAGTGGATTTTTGTATGCCAAGATGGGATGCCAACAGTTAGCCTATTTCTAAAAGATAGAACTGATGGGACAAGCTCAAGGATAGTAACAGTCTTTAAAAAAGAAAACAAAAAAAAAAAAACAGGTATAGATTTGGAAATTTGCACTTTACCACAACGTTGGGATTGTGGAGGAGATTTAGGGACAAAATCCTGGAAAAATGAAGTAAAATCTGAGTGACAGGATTTACTCCAAGGAAGATACACTGCAGTGCTGATGACTCATCAGACATTGGGATGTTCTTTACAGGGTCGGCTCTACTGTTTTCGCCGCCCCAAGCAGCATGCCGAATTGCAGCCGTGAACGGCGGGGGCAGTCCGTGCGCTGTTAGGGCGGCATGCGCATTTCCACAGCAGCGGCAATTCGGCGGCAGCTTCTGTTTTCAGCCAGAAGAGAGAAGCTGCGCCGAAGCAGACAGCTGAACATAGAAACTGCCGCTGAATTGCCGCCACCACAGAAACGCACATGCCGCCTTAACGGCACATGGACTGCCCCCGCCGTCCACTGCGGCAATTCGGAGCCCTGCTTGGGGGCAAAAACACACGGACTGCCACCCCTTGCAGACTGCTGCCACAAGCACCAGCTTGGAATGCTGGTGCCTGGAGCCGGTCCTGGTTCTCTACCACTCAGCTGACCAGCAACAGAACAGCATATTATGGCAAGGTGGGGCAGAGGATCAGCCCATTCATCCAGACACACATGGGGAGGATGCAGTAATGCAAGTGGGGCTTTGCAGATGCTAAGACCTGAGGGTGCCAATTACCCAACCTAACTGTACAGTAAAGCTATTTCCTATATTTCTAGTCTAGGCAAAGCCTCGAGCAGCAGAAGAGCAGCTGACTTGGAGCCTTACAAATGTCCAAATAGAGGCACAATATCACAGGGTCACAGCTGAGTGGCCAAGTATCCCTGCAAACAAACTTACTTCTAATACACGGACGAAATTCATCAGTGTAACAGTGAACACATAATTCCCATGCTCCACATACATTCAGCTTGGGTTATACAAAACACCTGGAAAAATACCTGTTATGCAAACTGACCCATTTCCTTCCCCCTACTCTGTCCATGCAAGACGAGTCTCCTCAGTATGTTCATGAGTGCTGTTTCCAGTTTTAAAAGACTCAAGGCTACTTATGTCAGGAGATTTCTTACAGTATGATTGTTGTGTAACGTCGATCGGCACTGAAGTTATTCTAACCAGCCCACTCAGTGTTCAAATAGTTTGCATTTGTTAATCAGCATTCTTTGCCTGTCTGAACCACTCTCATTCCTTTTTATCATTTTCCCTGCTGGTTTCCATCCACCCTCCAATTTTCAACGACTGCCTTCCGGACAGCACACATGATGAGTTACCCTTTGCTCACTCAGGTGTTCCTCTAGCTGAGTGTACATTTCATGTTTGCAGTGTTGGTCCCAGAATATTAGAGAGAGAAATGGTTGGTGAGATAATGTCTTTTATTGGTTCAACCTTGGTAAAAGAGACAAGCTTTAAGGCACACCCAGAGCTTTTCTTTCAGTCTGGGAGCTCTGTTTAAGGTCAAACATTTGTCTCACAAGCGGAAATTGGTCCAATAAAAGATACTACCTCACCCACTTTTTGTCTCTATATATTTCATGCAAGTTTCACAAAGGAAGCATCTTTCACAACCTTACTAACAGTCCAGTTTACAGAGCCTTAAATCATTGAGGAAGAGGGCACTAACATTTCCCACTGATTTGTGAAACACATCTATTCAAAAATAATCCAGCATGAAATCTTACATATTTCTAATTTTCACAACATTTTATTATCAGAAGACTGTAAGAGGCAGAACAGGTTTGCTTTGTGTTGGCTTGTTTGTTTTTTGTCACGTAATCTTTTCCCCCAAAAGCAAAGTATTTATACTGCTGTATAGTTGTTAACAATGCAATCAGAAGTAGTGACACATCAAGATGAAATCAGAAAACTGAGTAAAACATTAAACATTTATAGAACAACCTTTGGATGTATAAGATCCTTTGCAAAGTTTTTATCCCTTGGAACAGGAGGCGGAGCCAGGCCACAAACATGAAGGATACCCAGGAATCTCCTGGACACCTGGGCCATCCAGGTGAGCCTCTGTGCTTCTTTACCAATTCTGGACTTCCAATAAGACCACATATACACCACACCCTATTTCCCCCAGTTAGCAGGGACTACTGGCCACCACTACCCCAGTTAAAAGGGGAGCCACACAACACAGGTAATATAGCCCCGGGGCTATCTGCAAGTCCAGAGAGCCATTAGTCTGACCTGGCCCCCTCCACCAAGCATGCAGCTACCAACTCTCCACTCCTGGCAAATCCCCTCCCATCTCAGAGATCCACGCTTTGTGAAGTCTTGGGAACGTAGGGAAGAAAGGCAATGCAGATTTGTCCAGGACCCCTCCCCTCCCACACACATTTTCCACAGTAGAAAGGGTGGAACGAGGGGCGGCTCTAGGAATTTTGCAGCCCCAAGCACGACAGGCAGGCTGCCTTCCGCGGCTTGCCTGTGGGAGGTCCACTGAAGCCGCAGGACCAGCAGACCCTCCGCAGGCACGCCTGTGGGAGGTCCACCAAAGCCGCGGGACCAGCGGACTCTCCGCAGGCAAGCCGCAGAGGGCAGCCTGCCTGTCACCCTTGCGATGCCGGCAGAGCACCCCCCGCGGCTTGCCGCCCCAAGCACACGCTTGGCGTGCTGGGGCATGGAGCCACCTCTGGGTGGAACAGTCACACATGGAGGGGGTCTCTCTGTGAGCAGCTCTGAGGCACATAACTGGGCCCGAATGACATCTCTTGTTTTATTTTTGTTTCTTGAAAATCAACATGCCAATTGTTGAGAAGACAAAAATACTGCATAGGAAACAGAAGATGTTTAGTAAAGACAGAAAAATAACACCAAGATCACAGAATACAAATTAATCGGACTAAGGACTCTAGTGGATTTCTAGTACTTCTGTCTGGGCAGCTAGCTCATGATGCAAATCTCAGACTATAAAAGCAAGTCTAGACTAGTCTCCATATCTTCTCCTTGCTCCAGTAAGTTCTAAATGTGCCACCCCAAACTCACCTACCCCCTTACTTACACACAATGAGATTAGTTGTGTATTAAGAGGCTACCCACACTGAGCAAGGCTGGCACAATGGAGAATGTAGTTAGAAGGTAAGATAGTTTCTTCTTCAGCAAAGATAAGAGTGTCCCTTTGGCACCCCTGTAGCTCAAGATCTTATCTTGCTGCATCTCTCCTGAGTGGTAGGCATGTCTAAGCAATTAGCTGATGTCTAAGCTCCAACTCCCATCTGGAAAGTTTTTGTCTTTGGCCAGTTTGCTTGCATGAAAGCCAGTTGAAACAATCTCTCAGGTCAGGAGGTCATTTATTTATTTAATAAAATACTAACAATGTATGGACAGCAAAAAGCAAAACCATGACTATTTTTTAAATGTCCAGAAAATGACCCTAATTCTCAACCAAAATTTTTCCAATGAAAGCATCAGTCTATGGGAGGTGTAATTTTGTTCTGCTAAGATTCAAATTACTGGTGTGCTGCCTCTCTGCTGTAACTCCCATTGTTTCCTAACAAGGGGCACTTTCAGTTTTTCTAAGCCAGACCGCCTGACTATTTATTAAAGGAGAAGAGATGGGTGAAGGAGATCCCTTTGGAACATTCCTCCCTTTCAAGGCTGCCTATTGTTAAACTAATCTGCACAGACCCCAGCAGCTAAGAGGTCAGCATGGTTCACGTTGATGTTCTAAGTTTTGCACTGTTATGTTAAACAGGAGTTTTCTTGGCTGCAGTTTTACAAAGAGCAGGTCACCTTGGGGTTATTTGGGATACTGAATGTCAGCTGCAGGCAGACATTCCCAGGATGCTGGAAATCAGACTAGAGTTTATTTCGTGGAACCCTTACGTAGCCTGAGTAGACAAGACGTGCTTCTTTAGTCAGCTAATTCCATGGTACTAAGAAACCTCTGGCATGAGTCAAGACAGCTGGAGGCTGCATTTCTAGGGTAGAGAAACACACACACACACACACACACCCTTTCATGAGGGAGGTGCCGAATTATTTTTAGCATTCTCACTGTTTGTACAGTAGGCAGCAAAACTGACAGACCCCTGGGTATGGTGTCTGCCAAAAACATATATGGCAAAGGAACTTGTCTATTGGCTATAATTAGGCCTTCTAATTAATGAATTGCTCTTGGACAGCTTTCTTGTTAGTATCTTCAATTATTATTTGCCAGATAAGTTAACTGTATTCAGTATTTCTTGTGGCAATGAAAAACAGTTCCTTTTTGTTTCTGGAGGGTCATCTAAATAATGCAGTGCTAATATATCTATAATGTTACTTTGTGTGCTTTGCATCAGATTGCCCCCTCCCAGGGAACACCTAAGGGGGAAGAGAGATGGGCAGTATTACCAACCCAAAGCTTTAAATAATTATGAATCAGGCTATCAAAAGTTATTGGACTGTCTTAAAAATAATGAACTTTTAAAAATAATATGGTGGGGGTTGCTTTCTGGCGCTTGGGCATCTATAAGGTTCATGATTTCAAGCTATTCTCTGATTCTGGCTGCTGGGACTTTAAGAAAATCACCAAATATTGTGGGAATTGCAGTAAAGTCACTAGAGTTGGCACACTATGAGCTGGAGAAAATCTCAGTGAGGTTTCTGGTGAGGATCATTTCCTAGATTATTCTGCAGGACAGGAGGACTTGGCTGCATAAACCCCCAGGGTTTCAGTGGAGACCAGAACCATTCACATGGAGGCTTTATGCTTCTGATACCTGCTCACCCTTTACCACCTCCCTCCAGGTAGCTGGCATTGGAGCCAAGCTGCCAGGAACTTCTCTACCATCACTGTTCCTGGAGCTTCATCAAATGAACTCCACAGCGCAAAGACTACTCAACTTAGAAGCTAACGCAGCCCGGGTTGGCAGGGGGAAAATACATGTGACACTCCCATCCTTCGCCCCACGTGTGGATCCCCAGCTGTATGGAATGCTCTTCAGTAGATCTAGGAACAGAGGGAACAGTGCTACAGAGTGACCCCATCTGCCAGCTAAAATGTCAAGCAACTCCATCTATCACAACCACCAGCGCTCACTTTCATAATCTCCACAACAGCCACATCTGATTCCTACAAATATTAAACATCAAGGGTGAAATCCTGGCCCCTGTTAAAATAAATGAGAAAACTCCCATTGAAGTTTATGGGGCCAGGATTTCATCCTAAGTTTCAGTTATATTATTCTTTTTATTGAGAGGGGCCACGGTAAAGTGAGAGGGAATGGCAGGAAGGAGGGAACACAGAAAAGGGGATATTGAGGGTCAGAGAGAGGACAGAAGGAAAGAAGGGCTAGAGCAGTGGTTCTCAAACTATGGGTCGGGACCCTATAGTAGGTCGGGACCTCATTTTAATGGGGTCGCCAAGGCTGGCATTAGACTTGCTGGGGCCCAGGGCCGAAGCCCAAGCCCCATCGCTCAGGGCTGGGGCCAAGGCCAGAGAGCTTCAGCCCTGGGTGGCATGGCTCAGGTTACAGGCTCCCTGCCTAGGACTGAAGTCCTTGGGCTTGGAGCCTGTCATAAACAGATAGTTAAGCATTAATGCCTCTTTTACCTGTAAAAGGTTAAGAAGCTCAGTAAACCTGGCTCACACCTGCCCAGAGGACCAAGAAGGGGACAAGATACTTTCAAATCTTGGTGGATGAAAGTCTTTTGTTTGTACTCTTTGTTTTTGGGTGTTGTTCGCTCTTGGGACTAAGAGGGACCAGACGTCAATCCAGGCTCTCCCCAAATCTTTCTGAATCAGTCTCTCATGTTTCAAAATTGTAAGTAATAGCCAGGCGAGGCGGGTTAGTCTTAGTTTTGTTTTCTCAACTTGTAAATGTTCCTTTTTTGCTGAGAGGATTTTACCTCTGTTTGCTGTAACTTTGAACCTAAGGCTGGAGGGGGTTCCTCTGGGCTATATGAATCTGAGTACCCTGTAAAGTATTTTTCCATCCTATTTTACAGAGATGATTTTTACCTTTCTTTCTTTAATTAAATGCTTTCTTTCTAAGAACCTGCTTGATTTTTCCTTGTTTTAAGATCCAAGGGGATTGGATCTGGACTCACCAGGAATTGGTGGGGGACAGGAGGGGGGGAATAGTTAAATTCTCCTTGTGTTAAGATCTAAGGGGTTGGATCGGTGTTCACCAGGAACTTGGTGAAAAAGCCTCTCAAGGCTGCCCAGGGAGGGGAAGGTTTTGGGGAGGGACAAGAAGTGATTCAGACACTGAAATTTCTGGATGGTGGCAGAGTTACTAGATCTAAGCTAGTAATTAAGCTTAGAAGTGTCCATGCAGGTCCCCACATCTGTACCCTAAAGTTCAGAGTGGGGAAGGAACCTTGACAGGGCCCCCCGTGGGCAGGCTCAGGTCTCGGTCCCCCCTCCTGGGGTCATGTAGTAATTTTTCTTGTCGGAAGAGGGTTGTGGTCCAATCAAGTTTGAGAATCCCTGGGCTAGAGAATAGCACAGAGGGCAGGAGGAGAGAAGCTGGTGGCAGAGACACTGTGACAGTACAGGGCAAACAGGCAGCCAATGAGACAGAAAGTGCCCACAGTTTCAGTTGTTTAAAAAAAAAAAAACAACAACAGCCAACATCCAGGAACTGTGACAACTGGGGATGGGAGAGGGACATGACGCGTCTCTGCAGGGCTTCTTCCTGTCCTATTGGTACCAAGGGGAGTTCCTGCTGCTCTGGAGCAGGGCTGACTTCACCCATGTGTGTCCTACTCTGCTTTTCTTTAGCTTATGTCATTTGGGAGAAGGAGGTCACTGATGCCTTAGGCCCATGGAAAAGGAATCCCCACATTACAATCTGGGTCTCCCTGCCACTCCCAAAGAGCCTGCTCAATCCCAAGGAGGTGCTTCACTGGTCCCAACAGCCCAGGTGTATGAGGAAGGGAGAAATCATTGGGCCTGGTGGGTAAAGCATGCCCCTTTTATTTCTACTGTTCTATTAAATCGGATTTCTTCCTTGCTCGGAGTTCTGTGTTGGACTTATTGGTCTGTATTTGAAACAGAATGCATATTTTTATCATAAGCCTCCATAGGGGTGTTATTTGACACACAGTAGTAACTGTTGATGAGAGAGGAAATTCTAAAACACAAGTGCATTGGCACAGTGTGACCAATCATTTAGATCACAAACAGGAAACTGTACCCATTTTCAATCCTCTCTGATTTTCTGTGGAACCGATTCCCCCTGCCCACTCCTTTCAATTTAGAGAAGTGAATGAATTTCTTTTCTCCTGCAAAACCGCAGTTCAAAGCAGCATGCTCCTGTATTCTGACCTCAGGTTTAACCAAGCATGACTGCAGGAATCTTCTAGAGCATTGTAGCTAAAAATATAGAGGGAGGGAAATAAGTGGCCCATTCAATAGAAGGAAAATACTCAACCAGCATATTTTTTTTTGGGGGGGGGGGCCGCGGGGGATAGCTTTAGAAATGTGTTTCTGCAGAAACACATAATTTAACAAAAGAAAGGAAGTGTTTTGAGTCTGTTTGTTTTAAGCTTGACAGGATGAACAATTTGCAGTCTCACCAAATCATACAAACCAGTGACTACTCACAAGTCTTCGCGCATTTCTACACGGCATGCAACAGCTCATTTTATTTCTGCTTTCAGCAAGGTTAAAATAAAAGGCTTCTTTTCGTTGCTCTATAAAGGTTTGTAGTTGCTGTATTACTCTAACTTAACACAGCAGTTATCACAGCACAAAACAGAACTCTAAATTGCTTCCTGAAAGAGAGAAATGTTTATGCTCACAATCATATGAACACAGTAATCATGGTTCCAAAAGTTATTTAAACATTATTACATAAACTTAGCCCAAACTCACATCTGATATCTACGCAGGAATGGTTTGAAGAGTTTGATTTTCCATTTGAAGTCTGTAATGCTCTTGACATTTTTCCTTCCTTTACACTGTCAGAATATAATGGTAAATTCTACACCTACAGAATAAATCTCTATTGTATATTCCAGTAATGTATGAACTGTAACATTTTGGTTTTTTTAAATCTTGGATTTCAATTATATTCACATTTAAAACTTGCTATTTTCCATTGGTACTAGAAAGGACAAAAATACCTTGTTTTAAAATGAACTTTTAAAATATGAAGTGCAGTAAAAATAATTCTCATTTTTTAGTTCTATCTTTAGGCTAAATAATACTTTCCTTACACAAGCATATCTTTAGCTCTATAAGGACTACTCACACAAGAAGTACATTCAATTGATCCTTCTTTAACTGTATAATGTAATTTATTGAATTGTAATAGAGAATTTTAACATTTTATTTATATACACACATATGCATCTACAGTCTTCCCTACAAACTTACTTTGTCTGGGCTGAAAGTTGGAATGAAAGATTTCATCCTGGGGGAAAGATTGCCAAACTAAAGAATAAAATCAATTTGGCCCGTTTTAGATAAGTATAATCAAAAATTGAAGTTTTCTAGAATGACATATTCATTTTTCTTTTGCATATTTAAAAAACACTACAGACTGTAACATGCCAACATTGCTGATGACAAGCTAACCAACACTAGCTTGATGTTTTGTTTGGCTTTATAAAATAAAATAATGTGGCATTAATGCATTTTCTCCATTCTGGCACTGTTGTGTGCTTGGCTCAGTGATTTACTACTTTAGACCAAATTTAGATCAACAGATCTTTTCTGCTGCATGTAATGTGATGCTAACCACTGGATGTGGCCATGAATTCTACCTGTTTGGAAACTTTGCAGCTATGCAGGAGGTCTAAGAATTACCATCATTCAAACAGTGTGAGGAACCTTGTAAATTAAATGAAGATTACGAATCTGATTCTCCACTGCCTTGCACATTGTCTAGTCATTTACACGTGCATGCTGTGGATATAAAACATTGCCATTCTGAACTTTTAGCACTTTATATTCATTTTGCATACCTGTGAATATGCAATATGCAAGGCAGTAGAGAATCAGGACCTTTGAAAACAATGGCATTATATTAGTGAAAAACTGGTGTAAGCAAGTCTGTCTGGGCTGCAAAATTAGCCTGGTTGGTCATTTTTGCTATGAAATTTAAAAGAAGGGTCCTGACTGTTCTCACACTAGTTTTGTACCTCAGTAATTCTATAATTTACTTCTGATTTACACCAGCGTGAGACCAGAATCAGGTCCCAGATGTATTTTTAGATCCATAAGCCCAGTGTAGAAGATCTGTAAAACAGTAAATATATTTCTTCTGAAGCCTTAAATTGTAAGCTCTTTGACCATCTTTTCATTCTGTTTGTACAGCACCTAACACAGTGGGGTCTGGTTCTGCGATTCAGGGCTCTCAGGAGCTATATTAATACAAACAAACAACAACTTTTGACAGAGGCTGTTTGTGTGCCTTTACCTCTACAGCAGGGATCGGCAACCTTTGACACGCAGCCCACCAGGGAAATCCACTGGTGGGCCGGGACGGTTTGTTTATCTGCAGCATCCATAGGTTCAGCTGATCGCAGCTCCCACTGGCCACAGTTCACCGTTCCAGGCCAATGGGGGCTGCGGGAAGCGGCATGAGCCAAGGGATGTGCTGGCCACCACTTCCTGGAGCCCCAATTGGCCTGGAACAGCGAACTGCAGCCAGTGGGAGCTGTGATCAGCTGAACCTGTGGACGCAACAGGTAAACAAACCATCCCTGATGGGCTGCATGCAGATCCCTGCTCTAGAGGAAAGGCTCAATTTAAATGATGACTGAAGTCGGAAGCCAATCAGTTTACATAGAATATATTCCCCTTCTCCTGTTATCCAACAGGTTAAATTCTCCAGATTCACATAACATTTGTTAGCATGTGTTTCAAATGCTGTGTCTTTTTGGTTTTCAGCCAATAAGCAGATCTATGAAATACCATTCACTTCACTTGAACACGCCTCTCTAATTACCTTTAAGTAACAAGGATAAGCAAATTCTGCTTAAGACATTTTCCTCATGAGAGGAAGGAGAAGAGAAGACACATAGCTGGTGGGCAGTTTGCTTCAAACCCAGAGACAACCCCTATTCCCAGATGCTGTGCCCCTGGGCCCTGCCTGGGATTCTGTCCTTCATATCAGCTAGCAGATGTTAGATACATTTGAAGCTCTCTCCTCCTCTCTCCCCCACGCCCAATCCCTTAGGCTCCTGTAAACAGACCTCTCAGAGTAGGCTTATTGTGGTATAATCTGAAAGATATCTGAGGGTCACCCATCCCAAAACCACCAGCCAAGATTTATTTAGTAATGGTCCATCACAGTGGTGATATAATAATTACTCGGCAGGAGAGAGCTTGGATGTGTGTGTGTTGCACTGTGATAAAAAGTAGCCATGGTAATACAACTGGTTGTCCCCCCCCCCTCAAAAAAAAAGTAACAGGGATTTTATTTAAACCAGAAGAAATGGAACTGGATTCTACCTACCTACAGTAACATTAAATAGCTGAAGAATATATATAATAAAAAAAATTTAAATGATTCAAATACATATACACACACTATCACTTACTATGAAGTGTACTTAACTAAATATAACTCTCTAAATAAATAAATTATCTATATCTAGCTCTATATGCTATAGGCTATTATCTTATAGGTCAGTGTTTCCCAAACTTGGGACACCGCTTGTGTAGGGAAAGCGCCTGGTGGGCTGGGCCAGTTTATTTACCTGCCGCGTCCGCAGGTCCGGCCGATCGTGGTTCCCACTGGCCGCGGTTTGCTGCTCCAGGCTAATGGGAGCTGATGGAAGTGGCGCGGGCTGAGGGATGTGCTGGCCGCTGCTTCCAGTAGCTCCTATTGGCCTGGAGCGGCGAATCGCAGCCAGTGGGAGCCGCGATCGGCCAGACCTGCGGACGCGGCAGGAAAACAAACCTGCCCGGCCCGCCAGGGGCTTTCCCTACACAAGCGGTGTCCCAAGTTTGGGAAACACTGTTATAGGTCATCATAATTTTGTTCAAGGTTCCTCTCTCCCCAAATTTCTCACTGGATGCTAACATCCAGCATATGAGCTTCAAGCACCTCTTGTGACTTCCTGAAGAGATGGATTCAACTCCAGGGATGCTTGCTTGGAGGTGGGGGAAAGGGTGCACATTAGACCAGACCCACTGGATCTGAAGGACCTTTGATTCTCCTATTCTGGATGTCCAGGACAACATGAATCAATGATAGCAGATGACTGGAACCAATGCTCAGGAAGAAACAGGAATGGATGCTCAGGAACGCGCCATCACACATGGACTGATTTCACCAGCCAGCCTTAAACTAAAGCGACCGTCATCTGCTGTCTGTCCTGCTCAAAACTCAGTCTCTCTACTTACTCCCAGTTTCTCTCAGTTTACTCACAGACTCTCTCCCTCAGGCTCTGCACTGGCCTGCCTTTGTCCCTCAAACATTCCCCTCTTCTCCTCCAACTTACACTTCCCCTTTGTCTCGGGGGAGAGAAAACAGATGATGCATTCACCCAGAACACACCCTAAATCATATATCCCCATACAGGGTGGAGTCCCTTTACCACATTTACACAGAGAGGAATCTCCTGGATGCTAAAAGTGGTAGGTTTCCACTGCTCTACCCTTGCCCCAGGCTGCCCATCCTCCATCTTCTTTTCTGGGTCCTCCTCTCTTGAATAGTTCTTAGGGCTAGATTCACAAAGGAACTTGGATGTCTAACTGACACTTTAGATGTTTAAGTCATAAATTTAAGCTCCACTGGTATTCACAACCCCTCTGCTCAGCTGCCGTTGAATCCTGTAGGTTCCTACATTTCATTCTGTAAAACAGGGGTAGTCAATTTTGTGTCAAGTTCCAAATTTCTTGGTCAAGGTCCAGATTCTAGAGAAAACAATAAAAATAATAATAATGGTAATAATAAGTAAATAAAAAGATTTCAGGGTCCGTTCAAAAGCATCTAGTGGTCCAAATATGGCCTACAGTCTGCCTATCGACTACCACCACTGTAAAAGTTTCCTAGGCACCTATAAAAGCAGCAAAGAATCCTGTGGCACCTTATAGACTAACAGACGTTTTGGAGCATGAGCTTTCGTGGGTGAATACCCACTTCCTCAGATGCATGTAATGGAAATATCCAGGGGCAGGTATATATATGTGTGCTAGCAAGCAAGCTAGAGATAACGAGGTCAGTTCAATCAGGGAGGATGAGGCCCTGTTCTAGCAGTTGAGGTGTGAAAACCAACTAACACGGCTACCCTCTGATACTAGGCACCTATGTTTCTGTCTCTGTGAATATGTACTGCTGCCTCGCTCTCAGCATCCAGACACCTATCTCCTGCCTAAACCCCAATGCAGTGCAAGTACTTGGAGAAGACAGACATTCCTCCACCTAACTTGCCTTCAGGGCCTGGTCTGGTAAATGTGCTCAGACCATGCCTAACTCCATAAGAAATACCTGAGGGCATAGGAGGAAAGAAGGAGGATGACTTCCCTCAGAACTTTTACCTCAGTGGTTAGGGTACTCACTTGGGATAAGGGAAAGAAGGGGTTTGAACAGGAATCTGCCACTTCTCAGGTAAGTGAGGTAGTCCTCTTCCTCCAAAAAAAGGTCATAGCTGAGAATCCCAATCAAAGATAGTTGCTTCCCTCCAGCCCTGATTTAGGCTCCCAATTTCCAGAGAGGGGCAGAGTTTAGTACACACCCATCTCCTTGGCATCTCCCATTGACTAGCCTAAGTGGGAAACTGCCTAGCATGCTGGCTTTTGTGAATCCCATTTTTAGGTGCCTATCACTCTCCCTTCATTAGAAGCCTGAGTGCCTAACTCTAGCTTTGTGAATCTCAGTGAGTTTCTAGGCCTGAAAGTTAGGCATTGGGATGCTGAATGTCTCAACACAAGTCCCTCTGTGAATCTACCCCCAGTGCCTACCTTTGTTAATTCTTCTTCTCCTCCTTCTCACAAAGCATCTTTACAGAAACGGGGACAAGTACTGCACCATTCATTCCTGTCCACGACGTGCTCCTCCATTAAGTTCAGCGTGGTCATGTCCTGGCCTATGCATCCCACCATCTAGTCGGTGGTTGGCTCCTAGTTTGGACTGACCTTGGTGTTATCTTTGCATTATTTTCTTTGCCATCCTATCATCTATTTGTCTTCTACAGCATATCCATCACCATAATCTTTTCGATTGCAGCCAATCCCATCTACTCTCCCAACATTATTTGTTTTAAAATCATTCCACTTTATACTACTATCTTCAAAGGCAGTTAATGCTCATAGCTTTCTTAAAGAACAGGAGAGTGAAACTGAACAGTCCAGTCTATTATATATTCTACAAGTGAAGCTATGAGCAGCAGCAGAGGTCTTGGAGCTAGTTGTCTGCTGAGTCAGGAAGGCGGCTCTTTTTGTTATGCTTGTATAGCATCTAACACAATAGGGTCTCTGGTCCATTAGTGAGGCCCAAGATATTAGAGTAATACAAATAAATAATAAAAAGACAGCAATTCATGCTTTATAGTCAGTCACATTTGGAAGGCTCTCTTTGCAACCATTAAGACTAGAAAAGAATGCTTTAAAAAAACTGATTTTACAGAAACTATCCCCTATCCTCAAGCATACTTTGAAGGGGCAAGCAAGCAAATACATTTATCATGGGTAATTTGTTTACTTCTTTTCCAATTATGAAGTGAAGAATCATCTAATATCTAAACGTGTTGTCAGTTTTTAGTTAATTTCTTAATGCACATTAAAAAAAAAAGCCTCAAACCCATGACGATTAGCATTATTTGGCAGCCGAAGGGCTTATCTACACATGGAAGTTATTCCAGAATAAGGTAGGCTGTGAATTTAAAGTGGAATACTCCATGCATAGACACTCTTATTCTGAAATAAATATGCCTTTTTATTCCTGAATGGCTCCATGTGTAGACAAGCTCTTCGCTGGAAAGCGAAGAGCTGAAAAAGCATGAAGACTCAACTATCCTCTGGCCTCTAAAGGTGGTCCTTCTTGGTCACAGCTGAAACACATCAGCAGAGCCAAGTGTTGGGAGGCTTGTGCATCCCTGCCATTGACCATATTGTACCTGTTCTGGTAAGAAGACTATATGTCCTTCACACTTCTCAAGTACCAAAAATATACTATACATTGCATGGATTTGAAATGGTTGTTTTAGTGCCTTAACAGAGACTGGGAATGGCTGGGTCATTACACTAACTGAATCTATTTCCCTATGTTAAGTTCTCCTCACACCTTCTATGGGTCATCTTAATTTTCACTTCAAAAGTTTTTTTCCCCTGCTGACGATAGCTCATCTCAATTGATTAGACTCTTCCTGTTGGTATGCATGCTTCCATCTTTTCATGTTCTCTGTATGTATAAATATCTCCTGTCTGTGTGTTCCATTTTGTGCATCTGAAGAAGTGAACTGTAGCTCAAGAAAGCTCATGCTGAAATAGATTTGTTAGGCCATGTCTACATCTAAAATTTTGCAGCGCTGGTTGTTACAGCTGTATTAGTACAGCTGTATAGGGCCAGCGCTGCAGAGTGGCCACACTTACAGCAACCAGCGCTGCAAGTGGTGTTAGATGTGGCCACACTGCAGCGCTGTTGGGCGGCTTCAAGGGGGGTTCGGGGAACGCGAGAGCAAACCGGGAAAGGAGACCAGCTTCGCCGCGGTTTGCTCTCGCGTTCCCCGAACCACCCTGCAAACCGCAGGGAAGGAGACCTGCTTGTTCGGGGAACGCGAGAGCGAACCGCGGCGAAGCTGGTCTCCTTTCCCGGTTTGCTCTCTCGTTCCCCGAACCCCGAGCAAGCAGGTCTCCTTCCCTGCGGTTTGCAGGGGGGTTCGGGGAACGCGAGAGCAAACCGCGGCGAAGCTGGTCTCCTTTCCCGGTTTGCTCTCTCGTTCCCCGAACCCCCGAGCAAGCAGGTCTCCTTCCCCGGTTTGCAGGGGGGTTCGGGGAACGCGAGAGCACACCGCGGCGAAGCTGGTCTCCTTTCCCGGTTTGCTCTCGCGTTCCCCGAACCCCCCTGCAAACCGCAGGGAAGGAGACCTGCTTGCTCGGGGGTTCGGGGAACGAGAGAGCAAACCGGGAAAGGAGACCAGCTTCTCCGCGGTTTGCTCTCGCGTTCCTCGAACCACCCTGCAAACCGTAGGGAAGGAGACCTGCTTGCTCGGGGTTCGGGAAACGCGAGAGCAAGCCGGGGAAGGAGACCAGCTTGATTACCAGAGGCTTCCTCAGGTATGCTGGGATACCTGCTTATTCCACGGAGGTCAAGAAAAGCGCTGGTAAGTGTCTATACTTGATTACCAGCGCTGGAGTTGCAGCGCTGGTGGTGCCCTGCAGATGTGTACACCTCCTAAGTTGCAGCGCTGTAACTCCCTCACCAGCGCTGCAACTTTCTGATGTAGACAAGCCCTTAGTCTCTGAGGTGCCACAAATACTCTTGTTCTTTTTGCGGATACAGACTAACACGGCTGCTATTCTGAAACCTGGCACTACAATGATGTCTTTAAGTAGAATTTAAGGATATACATGCAGTGACACAGAGTTCCTCCAACATAGGTGCACATGCCACCAAAAAACTCTCTCTTTTATGCTTCTGTGAAGTCTAGCTTCTTATAAGTACAATCAAAAATGACCGGACAGAGGGTCCAGAAGAGCTCCAAGATCTCTAATCTATGTATGATACACAGTGATTTTGAAAAACAGTATCTTAAATAATTTACTTTTCAATATTTCACGTTTAGTTTTTGTGGCCCTGATTTTTCAGAATAAATGTCCATCAGGCAACATTAGGCCCAGGCAAGGAGGATACACTATGAAGCCTATGTTTGGCATCTGACATACTTATATTTAGCCACAGATTTTTGATGAACAATGACCAGGTATCTGAGCAGTGTAAGTCCACATAAGTCTGG
Organism: Gopherus evgoodei; assembly: GCF_007399415.2. Classification (NCBI taxonomy): domain Eukaryota; kingdom Metazoa; phylum Chordata; order Testudines; family Testudinidae; genus Gopherus; species Gopherus evgoodei. Next base: position 113,796,890 of record NC_044322.1, on the reverse strand, counting down.
AATGCTCCACCACTGTAAAGTCTGTCTGACAAGTAAAGAGAGAGATCCAAACTGGTCCATATCCACTATTTGTCTCATCTTTCTGAATGGAGGATTTTACTCTTCTTTTCCAAACTGCTGAGGAAAGCTTGAGAGAATTTATATGTGTACTAGGTCAACACTACGAATCAGCACTAACTCCCATATGTTTTAGATTTTTATTGTTCTATGCATCCTGTGCTGTGCTGATCCCAGGATATAAAAGATACAAGGCAGGTGAGGAAATATTTTTTATTGAACCAACTTTCTGTTGGTGAGAGAGATAAGCTTGCACAGAGCTTGTTTCTCTCAACAGAAGTTGGTCCAATAAAAGGTATTTCCTCATCCACCTTGTTCTCTCAGATTTTCACCTAATTTAGACCCTTATATTGCAAGGCGCGGAGTCCTTGTAACTTCAACAAAGGACTCATGCTGTGCCTATGAACTAAACTTTCCCCCTCACGTGGGGGAAATCTGGCTCCCACTCAATTCAATGCCAGCTGTGCATGGGTAAAATTTGGCCATTAACAGTTAATGTAAAGCTCACTGATGAAGCACTGTGAAATTTATTCATACAGCAGCAGGAGCTCAAGAATGTTCTGAGCAGTGCAATTTATTAGACTAAGTTTACAGAAAATAATATACTTATTTTTATGATATGGAATGAATACATTCATAGAGTTTAAGACCAGAAGGAGCCATTAGATCACCAAGCCCGACTTCCTTTATATCTCACAGGCCATTAAATTTCACCTAGTTACCTATTTATTGAGCCCAATAACTTGCACTGGCTAACACAGATCTTTCACAAAGAATCTCTGGTATTATTTATCCCTCCTGGCAACCTGCTCTTAGTTTCTCCTGGAATTCTTCAGTAATTATGTACACAAAATATTTTGCATATACATACGAGCATTGTAGTCAAATTCTGGGCCAGATTCTCATGTTTACCTAACTGCACTTGGTAGAAGATCCAAGTGGGGAGACGAGACAGAACTATCATTACACCACCTTTCCATCTCTCTTGGACCTGAGGTTAGCCAGGATCCAATTAAGCCCCTGGTGCAAGTTTACAGCAGCCTCAGAGCACCTCATATTGTGCCATCTGGTAATGGCCCCAAGAGGTGTTCTGCCAATCTAGAATAAGGCATTCTAGCCTGACCCCCTCACAGCCCCTACACAGTGTGGGGTGGTGGGTGTAAGGTAGTGTAAAACAGTGGTCTCCAACCTTTTTATGCACAAGATCACTTTTTGAATTTAAGTGAAACCCAGGATCTATTCTGCCCCTTCCCTGAGGCACCACCCTTTCCCTGCTCACTCCATTCCCCCCACCTCATTGCTCACTCCCCACCAACCTCACTCACTTTCACCAGGCTGGGGCAGGGGGTTGAGGATCGGGAGGGGGTGTGGGCTCTGGGCTGAGGGGTTCGGAGTGTGGGAGAGAGCTCCAGGCTGAGCCTGGGGCAGGGGGTTGGGGTTCAGGAGGAGGTAAGGGCTGCAAGCTCTGGGAGGGAGTTAGGGTACAGGAGGGGGCTCTGGGCTGGGGCAGAGTGTTGGGGTGCAGGAGGGGGTGTTGGCTCTGGGAGGAGGACCAGGGCTGGGGCAGGGGGTTGGGGTGCAAGGGGCTATGGGGTGCTGGCTCCAGGAGGGGGCTCAGGACTGGGGGTTGGTGCAGGCTCCTGCTGGGCAGCACTTACCTCGGGCAGCTCCCCGGCGGCAGTGCAGCGGGGCTAAGCAAGGCAGGCTCTCTGCCTGCCCCAGCCCCACGCCACTCCCAGAAGACTTTTAGCAGCTGGAGATCGCAATCGACTGGGAGAGTCTCCAGGATCAACCAGTCGGTGACCACTGCCTTAGAGTATTATTCTAATCCTCAGTTTTACATTCAGCACTCAGCTTTCAGTAATACATTCCGTATTCAGCTTTTTCAATATACAGCTCTGCTGTGTAGCAGTACAGTATGTAGTGTAGGAGCAGTGCGGGTAAAGGAGCATTCTGTTTGTGGTTCCACACCTGCGCATAAGGAAGTACAGAAGAACTTTGCACTAGTGACTAGCAAACCTGTTAAGAATCACTGAACTTGTGAACTAGCGAATAAATGAACAAATAAAGTAAAATAGCAAAATTCATGTATCAGAAATGTGTACTTATTTCATTTATTTTTCAACCAATACTTAATTTTAATTATTCATGATAATACTCCAATAATCCTAGTAAACATAATGAAATATATTTACGCAAAATAATGATGTCTTCACAATAGGAAACTTCAATCCAGCACTTGCTATTAAAGGTAATAAATCTTTGCTGAAGGATAGGGAAAGACTTCAGATATCAACATGTGCAGTGTTCCGGGGAGGGATTGCTTCTTCCTATGTGTTCATATATCTCTCAGCACATTTTGGATTTTACTGCCATATAGTAGTACAGAGACAAGGTGGGTGAGATAATATCTTTTACTGGACCATCTTCTGTTGGTGACATGAGAGAGACAAGCATTTGAGCTTACACAAAGCTCTTCTTCAGGTCAACATAGTAATATAGCAATACAGTAAGCAATATAATATATAGGAATACAGTAAGACTTCACTAATTATTTATCAGTATTTTTATTGAATAATGGGTGGAATCCCACTGTATACTCTTACCAGGACTAGTATGTGGGGAATAGAAAGATTTGAGCAGAAACCAAGACAAGAACTGTACATCAGACTGGTTGTCTTATACTGTACGTATGCAAACAGCTCATATTTTGTTTCGGCTTAACATATTTAACTCAGGCAAATCATAAAGGGTTCAATTCCATAAACTTCACATTAATCTACACTTCACTCAGGTGTATAAGTGTTCCATTAACTTCAGAGTAAGGAAGTGACAAAACAGCTCAGCTTCTATTAAAACATGCAAGCTATTTAATAAGGGAATGCTTAAGTCCTATTGTATCAGAACCTAAAGGAACATGATTTAAAGGAAGAGAATTAATTTTATCACACTCTTCCATCTGGATCCTGCTTCTGCAGTTTTTTCTTCACACAACTCCCATTAGCTTCAGGCAGAGTTGCCCGCAAAAAATGACTGGTGTGGAATTAAACTCTCCTGGCCCAACAACTAGATTTGTAAGATCAAATTGTTCACTATATAAGATCTAATTCTAAAGACTTGCCCCTCCTCCCCCACACATGTACTGCTTTTCCAGATTTCAAAATCCATTCAAAGATTGCTCAGAAAGAGACAGATATTAGTAACAGTAAACAAATTTACACTGAAATGGACTTATCACACCAACCACTGATAATGTTTGAAGCTTTAATTATTAGGATTCGATAAAGCTTTTTATGAATCCTGTCCAATGTGCTTCTACATTTCTCAATGAACAGTGTTTATCTAACTTATTTACTAATTACTTACCATTTACAAGTATCCTTCAGGTCTGAATCATTTTTGGTGAGGGAATGAGCACTTAGACATGTTCATAAGACATATAAAGAGAAACTAAAGCAGCGTCTCTGTGGACTAGGCCAAGCAAATGAAAATGCTGACTATTTGTGGGCAGGAGGTAGAATTTCTAACACTACCACCACAAAGAGGTAACAGCTTGTGTGTGTCCAACCTTTCCTGCCACTGTCAGTCCCGGATTTCTCCTTACAGTTTTCAGCAACAAAACAGGGATAACCATTAAAAGCTAGCGCAAAAGAAATAAGCCAGCCTGCAGATATTATAAATGTCACTGTCTCCATAAGGATATAGAATCTGGACAAGCACATGAAGCATAATCACATATTTTCAAACCACTTAAACAGAACATGCCCAAGGGCATGCTGTCGAGGAGCTAGCATTTTCAGCAGCAGGTAACAGATGCAGTTTCCTTTCCAGGAATCACAGAATCCAAGTTTACGTGAATTCTAATATATCCGTTTGCTGCCAAGCACATTGTTGTAAGAAATGGGCATGTTGGTGTCTTTAGTTTAAAGTTAATTTTGCTTCGCTTGGTAGGGGATCAGAGCCTTTCGAGAAGACTCTTTTAGCATACTTACTTTTAAAGTGTTCTTTTGGGTGGCTGTAACATTGCCAATACCATTCATACTTAATTTTGTTTTCTTCCTTTGTGCTCCATTCCTACTCCTACTTTAGCGTTTTGATCATGAAAAAACCACAGAGGCTGAAAGCTTAAAACTGCATCTTACCTCAAATGCCTTCTTTCCGACATGGCTACTCTAAATTGCAAAACCCCTCTGAATAGCAGCCACAGGAAGAAGACCTGTGAACCAGTTACTACAATGGTAAGCCTTGACCAAACCTGTCTTTGCTGTTATGAAATTTTCATTCAGTTTGTTTCCAAGCCATTGAAGTGTCCATGACTACTGTGATCTTCTTCCGCTGCTGTCTCAGCCAGAGGTAAATGAAAAGTGACTGAGTGTTTTGATTAGAGAAAGTATTACATTTCAAAGAGGAAACAGACCTCAATTCTGTTTGGCAGATATGAATTAGAAATTCAGTGTCAGATTATGCCTTGAAGGCACCAGCTCACATTGGGGATGATGAGGAATCACACAAAGGGAGGTTGGGATCTTGGAGTGGTGCAGGGTTCCCTGTGTGCAGGGCAAGCTCTGCTGCTCAGTTGCGGGGGGAGAAAACCCACAGTGCCTCCACTTTATGGTGGGTCATGGCAATCTAATTAGAAGACTCACTGCAAGGGGTTACTGAACTACTGTGCCTGACCTTAGCATGTGGGGTATGCTAGAAATCTCACACTTTCTCAGACACACCACATAGACACACACACACACCAAACAAATTAGGCACAATCTCGCCCTGTGGTATAAAGAGTTCTCAGAGTCCATTACATATACTAGTGTTTGTTTTGTAGCTGAATCACACCCTGACTGTTAATCATTTATTTAAGAGATACAAGAAAAAAATTACAAAAATATCACAAAGTTAACAGGGTTTATTTTTGTTGGGTTTTTTTAGGTTCAGCTCACTTAATGATTCTGCAATAACTAAGCAAGCAGTTCTAGAAATGTAGTAGAGAAAACAACAGCACTGTCAATGGATAGATACAAAATATCACAAAAATAGTACTCATCTTTCCTGAGTTCTCTCTAGCTCGTTTTAAATCTGGGCCAGATAGTCATTTTAGCTATGCTCACTCACTCTTTCAGCAGCTCTGGATATGATTTACTATTGGCTTTTTCACCTGTTATTAAAAAATGCTACTGGTATGTCTGAGGCTTCCCCTCGGTCCCAATCATACGTAGCAGATAGCAGTCAATTGCTGGCAGTGGACATTAAGGTCATTATTAACTTTGTCGGTATTATCAGATTTGCGGTGTCCCTCAATAATCTGTTCTCTCTCCCATGTTGTTCAAAGCATCTATGAGGTTTTTTGCTAACTTCATCTCTAAACATAGAATAGAGTGTCAATTGCATAGTACCTAGGGTGACCAGATGTCCCGATTTTATAGGGACAGTCCCAATATTTGAGGCTTCTTCTTATATAGAAGCTTATTACCCCCCACCCCTGTCCTGATTTTTCACACTTGCTGTCTGGTCACACTAATAGTACTAGTCAATAATTTACAGCTACCTAGTTTTTTGCACCATGGACCCTGCTAAACCGGTTTCAGCCCTGAAGGAATGCATGAATGCTACCTGAATGTGACTCTCCTGGCCTCAATTCTGAGAAGACAATTCATTAATATGCGGGGATTCCCTCTTCCATTGTGGCCCTGCTTACTGAGGGAGAGGTACTGAACCAAGTGAAAAATCCTGCTGTTAGTTTTGACCACAACTTTTATAAAATCCTTGTGTCAAACATGGTACAAAAGTGGTTTTTTACCCCCCATCCCCCGCATTACACAATTTGCTCTGGCTGTGCCTTTATTTAGCTCATGAAAACCTCACAAGAGCAACATATATCCAAGTGACAAAACCTCACAAGAGCAACATATATCCAAGCGACAGCAAGGCTTAATTATTGTAATTCCTTGGTACCGGAGCTTCCAGCAAGGTCTCTCTTTGCCTCTTACAGCTTTTGCAGATGCAGCAGGATGTCTGCTCACTGGTTTAACTAACTGTGATCACATTACACCCATCCTGCATTCTTTACATTGGCTGCCTATAAACTGGCAGACTGATTTTTAGATGGCCCTGCTGATCTTTTTAAAGCCCCTAATTATATAGATCCGGCTATGTATGAAAGTTGCTGATAGGTATTTCATGTGAACACCAGTCTTTCAGGGATTCAACCATCATGACATCCTAGCTGGTATCCCCTAGGGTGTGGCACTCATTCTGCCATGACATCCATACCAGTCCTCCCCTCTCCATTTTTAAAGGGACACTGGGAAGTTAAACAGTGAATTTATCTACAGTACCTGTCCCATGAATGGTCTCTCTGTCTGTATTTAGTTTTCTCTTAAATGTGTGGTTTGGGCAGGTAAACATCTCAGGCTAATGTTGTGGAGACCTTATAAAGAACAACCCAAAAGTGAACCTGAAGAGAACAGACTCCAAGCCTATGCTACTCTATTGTCTCTCTAAACTAGATTAAGATTATTAAAGAAAACACAGTCAACCCAAACAAGAAACAGCAGTGAGCAATTAGTCATTGTAAGTGTCATAAACAGATAAGTAAGAGTTAATAGAACAGAAGTACTTCATATCTCTTTTGCCTGTAAAGGGTTGACAAGATCAGTGAGCCTGGCTGTCACCTGACCAGATGACCAATCAGGGGACAGGATACTTTCAAATCTTGAGGGAGGGAAGTTTGTGTATGTGCTGTTAGTGTTTGGTTGTTGTTCTCTCTGGGGGCTCAGAGGGACCAGACGTGCAACCAGGTTTCTCTCCAATCTCTTTGATACAGTCTCTTATATGTCCAGAATAGTAAGTACTAGGTAGATAAGGCGAGTTAGGTTATGTTTGTTTTCTTTATTTGCAAATGTGTATTTGGCTGGAAGGATTTTAATTTGTACTGGTATACTTAGGCTGGGAGGGTATTCCCAGTGTCTATAGCTGAAAGACCCTGTAACATATTCCATCTTAAATTTACAACGATAATTTTTACTGTTTTTTCTTTCTTTAACTAAAAGCTTTTCTTGTTTAAGAACCTGATTGTTTTTTTTTATTCTGGTGAGACCCCAAGGGACTGGGTCTGGATTCACCAGGGAATTGGTGGGGAGAAAGGAGGGAAGGGGGAGAGAAAGGTTAATTTCTCTCTGTGTCAGGATTACTTTCTCTCTCAGGGAGAATCTGGAGGGGGGGAGAGGAGGAGTGGGGAAGGTGAATTTTCCTCTCTGTTTTGAGATTCAAGGAGTTTGAATCACAGGGATCTTCCAGGGTAACCCAGGGAGGGGAAGCCTGGGAGAGGCAACGGTGGGGGAAAGGGTTTACTTTCCTTGTGTTAAGATCCAGAGGGTCTCGGTCTTGGGGGTCCTTGGGCAAGGTTTTGGGGGGATCAGTGTACACCAGGCACTGGAATTCCTGGTTGGTGGCAGCGCTACAGGTTCTAAGCTGGTAATTAAGCTTAAAGAAATTCATGCTGGTACCCCATCTTTTGGACGCTAAGGTTCAGAGTGGGGAATTATACCATGACTTTAAGAATATAAAAGTTATCTGTGAAAGTGATAAAGAGACTGAATACAAGCAGGTAGAACTATTTAACATAGAAAGATGTTAGTCCCTTCCATACTGAAGCTTTCCCATTACAATCTCCAATTTTGAGCTTCGTAACTTTGTCAAAGTGAAACACATTCACATGAAGTTTCACAGGAATGATCTTATGACAGGGTAAAGATTTTCTGGAAAGTTTGAGACAAATCAAATAAGTCACTGAGGATATGAGTGTTCCAAAAAAGTGAGCGGTTTTCATTTCTTGGACAGTTTCCTATTTCCCCCCCCCCACCCATCATAACTTAAAAATGATTTGGCTTAAATATCCAAATTTGCTTTAATATATCTTATAGATTCATAGACTCTAGGACTGGAAGGGACCTCAAGAGGTCATCGAGTCCAGTCCCCGGCCCTCATGGCAGGATCAAATACTGTCTAGACCATCCCTGATAGACATTTATCTAACTTACTCTTAAATACCTCCAGAGATGGAGATTCCACAACCTCCCTAGGCAATTTATTCCAGTGTTTAACTACCCTGACAGTTAGGAACTTTTTCCTAATGTCCAACCTAAATCTCCCTTGCTGCAGTTTAAGCCCATTGCTTCTTGTTCTATCATTAGAGGCTAAGGTGAACAAATTTTCTCCCTCCTCCTGATGACACCCTTTTAGACACCTGAAAACTGCTATCATGTCCCCTCTCAGTCTTCTCTTTTCCAAACTAAATAAACCCAATTCTTTCAGCCTTCCTTCATAGGTCATGTTCTCAAGACCTTTAATCATTCTTTTTGCTCTTCTCTGGACCCTCTCCAATTTCTTCACATCTTTCTTGAAAGGCAGTGCCCAGAATTGGACACAATACTCCAGTTGAGACCTAACCAGTGCAGAGTAGAGCAGAAGAATGACTTCTCATGTCTTGTTTACAACACACCTGTTAATGCATCCTAGATTCACGTTTGCTTTTCTTGCACCAGTATCACACTGTTAACTCATATTTAGCTTGTGGTCCACTATGAACCTTAGATCTCTTTCTGCCATACTCCTTCCTAGACAGTCTCTTCCCATTCTGTATGTGTGAAACTGATTGTTCCTTCCTAAGTGGAGCACTTTGCATTTGTCTTTATTGAACTTCATCCCGTTTACCTCAGACCATTTCTCCAATTTGTCCAGATCATTTTGAATTTTGACCTTGTCCTCCAAAGCAGTTGCAATCCCTCCCAGTTTGGTATCGTCTGAAAACTTAATAAGCATACGTTCTATGCCAACATCCAAGTCGTTGATGAAGATATTGAACAGAGCCGGTCCCAAAACAGACCCCTGCGGAACCCCACTTGTTATACCTTTCCAGCAGGATTGGAAGCCATTAATAACTACACTCTGAGTACAGTTATCCAGCCAGTTATGCACCCACCTTATAGTAGCCCCATCTAAATTGTATTTGCCTAGTTTATCTATAAGAATATCATGCGAGACTGTATCAAATGCCTTACTAAAGTCTAGGTATACTACATCCACCGCTTCTCCCTTATCCACAAGACTCGTTATCCTACCAAAGAAAGCTATCAGATTGGTTTGACACGATTTGTTCTTTACAAATCCATGCTGGCTATTCCCTATCACCTTATCACCTTCCAAGTGTTTGCAGATGATTTCTTTAATTATTTGCTCCATTATCTTCCCTGGCACAGATGTTAAACTAACTGGTCTGTAGTTTCCTGGGTTGTTTTTATTTCCCTTTTTATAGATGGGCACTATATTTGCTCTTTTCCAGTCTTCTGGAATCTCTCCTGTCTCCCATGACTTTCCAAAGATAATAGCTAGAGGCTCAGATACCTCCTCTATTAACTCCTTGAGTATTCTAGGATGCATTTCATCAGGCCCTGGTGACTTGCAGGCATCTACCTTTTCTAAGTGATTTTTAACTTGTTCTTTTTTTATTTTATCTTCTAAACCTACCCCCTTCCCATAAGCATTCACTATGTTAGACATTCCTTCAGACTTCTCAGTGAAGACCGAAACAAAGAAGTCATTAAGCATCTCTGCCATTTCCAAGTTTCCTGTTACTGTTTCTCCCTCCTCAGTGAGCAATGGGCCTACCCTGTCCTTGGTCTTCCTCTTGCTTTTAATGTATTGATAAAAAGTTTTCTTGTTTCCCTTTATTCCTATAGCTAGTTTGAGCTCATTTTGTGCCTTTGCCTTTCTAATCTTGCCCCTGCATTCCTGTGTTGTTTGTCTATATTCATCCTTTGTAATCTGACCTAGTTTCCATTTTTTTAAATGACTCCTTTTTATTTTGCAGGTCATGCAAGATCTCGTGGTTAAGCCAAGGTGGTCTTTTGCCACATTTTCTATCTTTCCTACCCATCGGAATAGCTTGCTTTTGGGCCCTTAATACTGTCCCTTTGAAAAACTGCCAACTCTCCTCAGTTGTTTTTCCCCTCAGTCTTGATTCCCTGGATTTCCCCTTAGTCTTGATATTGGTGAGGGACTGGTGTCTTTGACTAGCCTCAGGCTATTTCATTATTAGATATGGATTCCATGCACGGTACAAGCACCACAATGTTGTTAACAACACATGCTGGCTCGTGCACTGTAGGAAAGTTATACTGTCCCACTACAAGCTACCTAATTCAACTCACCAGTTCCACATGCTATTTAGAAAACATAAGAGCAAAACGCTGGGTGCTCTCAAGCCCAGTGGGGTTTAGAAATGCCTCTGGAATTTACAAGACCCACAGTCAACCTGCTTCTCTCCAAGCCAGACAGAAACGTTTCTGTGGTGCCTACAAGCTTTGCAACAACTGAATTTCCTTTTCTGCAAATCGTACCAGCACTTCAGGGATGGCAAATCTGTCCCCACCTCACTATCCACTCTGCTCCATCAATCCATGGTCTTAGCTACTGAAGCACCTGTAAGCTCCACAAGAAAGGACCTTCACACCCTATGAAGTTCACAAGTATCCTACTGGCCTGATGCTCTACTTTGGTTTACAAGCATCACCAGGGCAAAGGGCTCCTTGCGTCCAGGATGGATGCCACTTCATTGTTGCAATCCCTGTTTCCCTTCCCTGGCACTTTCTTTCTCTCTGCTCCTTCAGCCTCCACTTCCCTGTTCCAGGTCTGGATGCCTCTTCCACATACCTACTGGCTGCTAACCTATGCTCATAATGTTCATATGTCTATACAGCCCACAGGAGTAAGCCTACCAGGATCAACAGACGCAGGTTATCCTGGCTTGTGTGAATGCTTGAAAAAATAGCTGTGTGGATGGTGCTTTAAAGTTGCAGCTTGGGTTCTGAAGCCTTGGGAATGGGGGTGGGCTTCAGAGCCCGAGTCCAGCCCAAGACACAACTTCAAAGCACTGTCCACATGGCTATTTTTAGAGCACTAGAGTGTAGCCCCACTAGCCCAAGCCTGTCAACCCAAGCTGGGAGGCTTGCCTCTGCAGGCTGCATAAACATTCCTTATGAGTCCCTACCCAGCTTAAACTCATTAAACATTTTAAAATTCCTAGACAAAAAACTTTACTAAACTTCTGTCAAGGTTTTTTCCCCCACTTTGAACTTTAGGGTACAAAAAGAGTGGGGAACTGCATGAACACTTTTAAGCTTAATTATTAGCTTAAATCTGGTACGCTGCCACCAGCCAGAATTTAGTGTCTGGCACACTTTCTGTTCCCCCAAAACCTTCCCTGGGGAACACAGACCCAAACCCCTTGGGTCTTAAAACAAGGAGAAATTAACCATCCCCCTCCTTTCCTCTCCCTCCCCCCCCAGACTTTCCCCTCCCTGGGTTGCCTTGAGAGGCTTCACACCGACCAAACTCCTTGGATCTTAAAACAAAGAGGAATTAACCATCCCCCCTCCTTTCCTCCCACCACTCCCTGGTGAGTTCAGACTCAATCCCTTGGATTTTAAAACAAGGAAAAATCTATCAGGTTCTTAAAAAGAAAGCTTTTAATTAAAGAAAGGAAAAAAGTAAAAGTATTCTCTGTAAAATCAGGATGGAAAATGCTTTACAGGGTACTCAGATTCATATAGACCAGAGGGACCCCCACCCCAGCCTTAGATTCAAAGTTACAGCAAACAGAGTTAAAAATCCTTCCAGCAAAAAGACACATTTACAAGTTAAGAAAAACAAACATAAGACTAATCCACCTTGCCTGGCTATTACTTACAATTTTGAAACATGAAAGACTGATTCAGAAAGATTGGGAAAACCTGGGTGTAGTCTGGTCCCTCTTAGCCCCAAGAGCAAACAACGAACCAAACAAAAAGCACAAACAAAGACTTCCCTCCACCAAGATTTGAATGTATCTTGTCCCTCTATTGGTCCTCTGGTCAGGTGTCAGTCAGGTTTACTGAGCTTCTTAACCCTTTACAGGTAAAAGAGACATTAACCCTTAACCATCTGTTTATGACAACTTCAAATACAGTGAAACCATTTGAGGGAGTTTCAGCGCTCAAGATTTAATTTCCTCACCACAAACCTGGAGCCTGGATGAATCCAGGAAAGCATGGGAGTCTGGAATTGGCTTCCAGTGGGGACTGCCCTGTAAGTAAAGCTTCCCATTTTGTTTTTGATAAAGGATAGCTGGACAGCCTCATGCATTTATTGACATGGCCATCAATATAGGCAACTATCTTCTTCAGCAATTCCCCTTTATGTCTGTCACTCTCTTTGACAACAACAATCACCAGCTAAGTTGTCTGGAAAATTTAAAAGCGTACAAGTGATCAGTGGTGGAAAATCTTAGGAATATGTTCTTGCTTTAAAAATGCTTTTCCATGAAGTACATTTCTGCACACAACATGCCTCAGCTACAAAGGGACCTATTCTTTTTGAGATACACAGATGCATGACTCCCATTGACAGGTGTTATGAGAGTGCATCGATAGGAGAATAGACTTCCAAGTGTCTACATTTACCAAACATTGATCCATCCTAGAAGCACTTTTTAAGAATGACACATTCTTTCCCCTATTGCATTTTCCTCTCAGCTCTTCAGAAATAATAGACTGCAGTAGCTGACTAGACTCAGTGCCGTGAAAAAAAACCTCAAATTGAAATACCATTAAAGCTATGGCACAAAACCTCTAAAGCCACAAAATTCAAGTTATTTGTCTAGGAGATAAGAGTAGCACAAAGATTTTTCACTCACATCTCTTGGTCAGCTCTTGATCAGGGCTGTTCTATTTGTTATGACGTGGAGAACATTGTATTGTATAGTTGTATTTTTTAGACACACGCTTTTCTCAGGTAAACTGTCTGCATTTAGAACACAATACAGATAATTTTCCTGAGAAAGACACTTGTCTCAGGAGAATACCGAGGGCTCAGCCTAGCAGTACAGGCACTGTCTCATGTTGGAGCAATGCAAATCCATACTGCCCCCAGGGGAAGCTACAGACGATAGGCTTCTCTCCCCTTAACTTCAGAGCCTCGTCAGTGCACAAGGGAAGCACGACTGCTACTAGATCTCTTAAGAAGGCACGACATACTTCCCTTGCTGTGTTGGGCCCATTCAGTGGGCTGGTGTGAAAGAAGCACCCTCTTTGGAGTGATGCAAACCACCAGGGTGCACTCAGGGACAGCACTGTGACAAGCCAATGAGTAGGGCATGCAAGGACTGGGAAGGTTCCTTATGCATTTTTCACCCCCTACCAACCCACATAAGGCACAACACAGTCTGACCCCTGGTTAACACTTGAATAAGGATGTAGTTCTCCCAATGGATGGATGGCAGCATATGGCTATTAGGACACTTTAAAAAAAAAAAAAAAAACACAACCAACCAGATTATGGTGTAAATACATGTTTCAGCACGTACTAAAATTCTTAAGAACTGTTTCTCAAATGTAAGCACTGTGCTTGCACAGAAGGCACTTTTCAAAGGTTTGTCAAAATAATAAAAGAAACTGACTGTTCTAGTGGACTTGCAGCTTTCTATCTGTCAGTTTTAAGTCTAAAGCATCCAAAACACATAAAATCCATTCTGGGCTGAGGCTTGTTTTTTAAAGGTCTCCCTCTGAGAAGGAAAGGTTTTAATAAACATAAAAGTTAATTGCTTGACAATGTTTACATAATGCAGCTTTAACAAAGGAGGTTGTCTGTCTTTTCCGTATGTGTATCTTGAATTATAAACCACTGAAAGTAGATTATTAAGGAAGTGCTGATACAACCTCAGTTATGGTCATGCAAACCCATCAGCATAAGAACAGCCTTTGGGCATATTCTTTATTTTTTTTATTTTCACATTAATGTTTGTGGCAAGTCTGTGCATGGAACTAGGTTACATTGGCCTTGTACCTGTATCTTATGTACTGTATGATATCTGAGTTAAATTTTCTTAACATTTGTCACTATCTATTTTTAGTACAAACCACATTTGTATTTATATTATTGTAAACTACTTCAGTTATGTGAACGTAACTTGTAAAACAGAAAGAATGATTGCTGACGCCATGATTTTTAGAAAGTTATAAAGAATACATTACTTATTTCAAGACTTTTCCAGAACTCTTATTATAACCCCATTGTTCTTATTCCAAATACTTATTCTATACGTAGGGTTGCCAGGTGTCCAGTTTTCAACCAGAACGCCGCTGACCGGGCCATTAAAAGTCCAGTTGGCACGGGCTGGCAGGTTCCCTACCTGGCTCCACGCAGCTCCCAGGAAGCAGCAACATGTCCCTCAGCTCCTAAATAGAGGGATGGCCATAGAGGCTCCATGTGCTGCCTCCACCCTGCGTGCCAGCTCCACAGCTCCCATTGTCGGGGAACCACGGCACCTGGCTGTGCCTCTGCCTAGGAGCCAAGGGACATGTTACCGCTTGCGGGGAGCTGCTCAAGGTGAGCACCACCCGGAGTCCACACCCCTTACCGTGCCCCAACCCACAGCCCGCACCCAAATTCCCTCCTGGAGCCCACACTCCTTCCCGCACCCCAACCCCCTGCCCCGAGCTCCCTCCTGCACTCTGAACCCCTCAGCTCCAGCCTGGAGCCCCCTCCTGCACCCCAAAACCCTCATCTCCGGCCTCACCCCAGAGCCTGTACCCCTAGCCAGAGCCCTTACTTCCCCCCACGCCCCAACCCCCTTCCCCAGACTGGATCCCCCTCCCACACCCTGAACCCCTCATTTCTGGCCCCACCCTGGACCCCCACACCCTCAATCCAGAGTCCATACCCCATACCCCACCTCAACCCAGAACCCCCTCCCACACTCTGAACCCCTTCAACCCAGCCCAGAGCCTACTCCTGCACCCCAAACCTGTCATCCCTGGCCCCACCCCAGAGCCTGCACCCCCAGCCCAGAACCCATATCCTCTCCCACACCCCAACCCCCTGCCCCAGCCCAGTGAAAATGAGCGAGTGAGGGTGGAGGAGAGTGAGCAACAAAAGGAGAGGGGATGGAGTGTGGGGGGGAGAACGAGGCCTCGTAGAAGCAGTGGGGCAAAGGAGTGGGGCGGGGTGTGCCGTTTTGTGCAGTTAGGAAGTTGGCAACCCTATTATAATGCCTTATGATATAGTCACCCCTGGCAGTTTATTCTCTTACAATTCATGAGCTTCTTTGATACATCAAAACATGTCACCCTAGCTCAGGGATATTGACTACAGTGTTTGTTTCCTGTCTCCTAAATTTATCATTTGCTGTTGACAACAGCTTCCAATGAGAATACTAACTGGTCTAAAATTCATTCATATCCTCATCCAAAGCTTATTTCAGATAGATGAGTTTTGGATTAGGCTCATAATGCACTGTATGGATTACAAACTTTATAGTTTGATAAATATTCCTGCACTGTTTAAAAAAAAATTTTTTCTTTGCAACCATCCTGTGCATGTTTTTTGTAAACATATACTTTGCAAAGACACATGGTTTTCAAGATATCTGAATTAATATCTGAGGGACGCAATAAACCTCCAATGAAATTACAATGGGTTTCTGTGATCTGGAAAAACTTTTCTATTAGGAACTTGAGTCCACATTTCACATAGCTGCCATCACATAGTAACAGGCTTTTCTTTGCTACTGACTGGATTCAAAGTGGCCACGTAAAGATGAAAGGCTCCATATATCCCATTATCAGTCACCTGAGCCATAGAAGACCCACTTTGTGTCATAAAAATCTAAAATATCTATGACACCTATTAGCCCATTGTGATGTACTGTACCTCAAAGTAGCACCCTGTAACCCCCATATTCTTCATTTGTATATGGTTGTGATATTTCTTACAAAGCACGCCATGTAATCTGCTGAAACTCATTGTTCTGGCAACATGTGTATCGTTACCACATATAAAGTTATGAGATTTTGCTAAATGGTTGTTATTAAAATATGTTGTGAGTTTGGGAGATGCCCACAAGTAGCTCTCCAGTGACAGCAAAGGTGGTGACCCACACCCACATGGGCGTTAAGTGACCATTACGAGCTATTGACCAGCAGGGAACTGTAAACAAAAGATTTCCAAATCTTTAAGAGGCAGTTGCGCAAGCACCACACAATGGTAACTGCTCAACTTTGTGACTCAGCAAGGCCCACCAGGACATGCTTGGGCCATTATCTTCCTTGGGACATGAATTGAGAGTATAAAATAAGGGACAGTGGCTTCATGAGACCACCTCTCTCCTCCCTCACCTACGCTGAAGACAACAAGAATGCTGCGGAGACAAAGACTTTGAACGGAGGAGACTGGTCCCAGGCTGAGAAGGAAATTCAGCATATGTATTAAGAACTGTGAGCTGCCTATAACATATAAACACTTAAGATGAGAAACTGCTTGATCCAAATCTTGCTTAGTCTGAAAGTTTAGGATTTAAAATGCATGTTTACTTTTTATTTTCTTAAGTAATGATCTCTGACGTTTATGCCTACCTTTATCCCTTTGTTATAATAACTTAAAATCTTTCTGTATTTAAACTTATTTTAATATTTCATCTACCAGTGAGTTTCTCTAAAGTGCTTGAGGAATCTGCTGGTGCACGTTCACTATCCTCTGACGAAGTGGCAAACTAATTAATGAGCTTGCATTGTTTAACAGAATGTCTTGAGCAATGTAAGATTTACATTTCTGGGGTACAAGGCTGCGGGCTGGAAGGATTTGCTGGTATCTCCCTCTTTATAGTTCATGAGTGGCTTAGAGAGCATTCATGCAATTTAGCTGGGTGTGTCTCTGTATGCTAGTAGCTGAGTGATAGCAGCACCTGGAGGGGTCTGCTGCTTGTCACTAGCAAAGCACTGTGAGACAGTGCCCAGGCTGAAGAGTTAAGGGGCACAGCAGTCCCACTGTTCCAGGTTGTACCCTGGGGATCCTGTCACACTCCTCCACTGAATTCAGACCGTTTTTAAACTAGCATACCCTTAAATAAGAACTGATCTCTTTCAGAACCTTTATAAAGTGAGTAATTATTACATTTATGTCCAGTTTTTTGTGTGCATGTGTCAGAAACAGATAGTTAAGGGTTAATGTCTCTCTTACCTGTAAAGGGTTAACAAACAGTGACCTGCAAACACCTGACCAGAGGACCAATCAGGAGACAAGATATTTTCAAATCTCGTGAAGGGAAGCCTTTGTTTGTGGGGTTTGGGTTTGGCTTTGTTCTCTCTGGGTCCTGGACGGGACTAGAGGTGCAACCAGGTTTCTGCCAATCTCCCTGCTACAGTCTCTTATCTATTCAGAATTGTAAGTAAGAAAAGGCGGTCATAGTCTTTTAATTTGTTTTTTTTTTCTATTTGCATATGTGTACTTGCTGGAAGTAGCTTAAATTGTGTTTCTGCTGGAGAAAGTTTCTTTCTATTGTTTATAAGTTGAAAGACCCTGTAACTGTTTACCATCTAAAGTGCAGAGATAAGCCTTTTACTTTTTCTTTTTTTATTAAAAGTTTTGCTTTTTAAGACCTGTTTGATTTTTCTCTCCTAATTAAGGCTCAAAGAAATTGAGTCTGTATATACCAGGGAATTGGTGGGAAGCAAGGAGGGAATGGTACATTTGTATTGCCTCTGGGTGAGGGGGAGAGAGAAACTTGATCTCTCTGTGTTGTGTTTCAAGGAATTGATTCATGGTATCTTCTAGTGTACCCAGGCAGGAAAGATCTGGGAGGAGGTAAAGAGGTGGGAGTGAATGGTTTATTTCCTTTTGTTGTGAGACTCAAGGAATCTGGGTCTTAGGGTCCCCTGGGAAGGTTTTGGGGTGACCAGAGGGTATCAGGCCCTAAAAATTCCTGATTGGTGGCAGCGCTACAGAATCTAAGCTGGTAATTAAGCTTAGAGGACTTTTTGCTAGTACCCATATCCTGGACGCTAAGGTCCAGATTTGGGAATTATACTTGACAGTATGTTTTAAAAACATGGAGAGATTCAAATCCTTTAATCCATGCTCAGGCAAAGCTTCCAAGAGAAACAGGCGTGGATTGATTTAAAAATCAGGGCTTTTTTTTTTTTTTTTAAACCATCGGATTTAAATGATAATTAAAATAAACTGTAAGCAGCTTGATTAAACTGTAGATTTAAAGTGTTTTTATTATTTTCCTGAAGTAAAAATATACATTGTGGAATGATATATGTGATGGTCCAAACCATGTAAATATACTATCATAGGCTGTAGCACTTTGGACCATTGCTGTAGAATATAACAGTACATATTATAAGCATAGATTTCCCATTTACATACTTTGGCCCCAATCCTGCAAGGAGAACCTTGTGGGCAGAGGAGTGTTTTTGCACATGATCCTCCATACAAGATCAGAGCCTTTGTTTACAGCCAGATATTACTGTAAACAACGCAAAAATTGTTCTTCAAAAGATGTACTAAGGGATAAATCCTCTGCTAAGCTCAGATACACAGACTTAGCACAGGGAAACAAGGGAACCAAAATCATCTTTCAACATTCAGCACTGCAGCTGCTACTTCAACTTCAGGAACCTCACACCCTCTATGGTCTGAACTCCGAGCTCCCTGGGGCTGGTTGGCTGTTGGATTTGCAAAGTGGAAGATCTACCTGCCCCGCTCCTAAAAATCTCCTGCATGATGTGGGGCATGTGTCCCCCCACAATGACAGCTCCATGAAATAAGGGAGATATGAACACCTTGCAGGGTCTCCTTGAACCCTTCACAACATCAGAGAGGACCAACAGTGTTTGACACTTGGGATTTTAAGGCCTGATCCAAAGTCCTCTGAAGTCTTTCTGTTTGCATCAATGGGCTTTGAATTACCAGCAGTCATTTTGTAGCCCTAGCTATAAAACATCTTTATTTAGTTATATTTATAGTGCTTACTATAATAAAGTGCATACTATGCAGGATGTGTTGTGAATCCTACTAGGAAGACAATTACATATATATGCAATGAACATTTATTTCTCATTTACATTTAGATTTATAAAAAACATTCTTCCACAAAGCACAGGGCAAATATACCCAGTGTAAAAAAACATATGTAACTAAATATGAGCACCTCTCTTTCTGGAAGTTGGAAAGTAAAGAAGGCCATCATCTATTACAGCCTGATCTTGTAAGGTACACGGCTGCACACCCTCAACTCCCAATAAGTCTGAAGCACCACGCAAGACTGGGCCTCTGGAAAGTCATTGTGCTTTGAAGGGCAGTAAACAAAGGCTCTGTCAGAGCAGCTAATAGGAGCAAGTCCAAAGTAAGGTAGTCTGGTAGCCAAATGCACTTTTTTGGCAGTACCTTGTTTCAGTGTCAGTACAATGTCTGGATGTGGATTCTGAATTTCCAGACCCTAACTTCAAAGAAATTATCTGATAACACCTTGTCACTGTTGAACATTTTGAAATATGAACACTTAACTTATTACCATCCCCCTCCTGATTCACAAGTCAAATGGCCTGGGCCGTCCCTAGCCATTTAGGTGCCCTACACAGCCCCCTCAGGTATGCTGCATATGCCTAAGGACGGCCATGCAAGTGGCAGAGAAACCACTTTCTCTGAATTTCAGTCGTTTTTTAAATGATGACTTCAGACTAATATTTTGTTATGGATCATAATTCACTAGGCATTACGTATGTTATGTCTGTGTTCATATCCGTGTTAGCAGCCCTTGTTAGTACGTCTCCTTGTCATCCCTCCATGCCTGAACCAAGACACAAGGCATATTCTTCTTGCTCCCTGACAGCATACTCATGTAAATTCTTACATGCTCTCATAAGAATTAATTTCAAATACTGGACAATTATAGACATTATAAACCTGACAGTTATTTTCTTCAGTCACCAATCCCTTAAATCCCACTAAACACTCAGAGCAATAGTAAACATGGTCAGTGGTAAAGTGGCACCCACCATCCAATGTAGATTATATACTTACAACTAGAATTCGTCAAATGCAAGAATATGAACATAGCTGGCCCATAGCATTCTATGCTAGAATACTGAGTAGAGACACTGGCATTGACAGACAAAGCATGTACATTTTGGCCCAACAAAAGTATTTGACATTAACCATATCTATTCAAGAGTGATAGGCCTATAAGCAAGTTCACAAAGCATTGACATCAAGAATATTTTGTCACATTAGTTAGCTCCAGTACCATAATCAATGTTCACTGACTCTGGTGACATGAAGATTGCTACGGCTAACATAAAGAAAAGGAGAGGTGTTCAAAACTTCACAAGAAATCACCTGCACAGTCATTGATGGTGCCACCGTTCCTTGGGTAGTACACTGGTATCATCAAGGACTTTGTGATAAATGTCAGAGTCTACACTAACCATGAGCTAGCAGCAAAGGATGCATACCTTCTCTTTGACAAGTATAACGATTCTACCTCAAAGAATATCTCAAGTTCTAGCAGAGCTACAGAAGCAAGGAAAGTGCATCAGTTGAGTGCAAAACACAGTTAACTCCACAGAAAGTTGTCTTGATGGTTACTGAGAATAAGAAACACTTCATTTAACATCATTTGTTCAGAACTCATTCAAGACAAGAAGTTTCACCAAATGATACACACTAAAGCACCAGCTACACATTATAGGTAGAGGAAACACCCCAGGGGAAATAAACCAGGGACATACAGTAATCAACATAAAAGACATGGCTACCTTGCCTGAGGAAACTGGCCATGTCCCTATATAACAGGGGTTCCCAAACTTGGTTCGTGGCTTGTTCAGGGTAAGCCCCTGGTGGGCCATGAGACGCTTTGTTTACCTCAGCATCTGCAGGCACGGCTGCTCGCAGCTCCCAGTGGCCGTGGTTCGCCATTCCCGACCAATGGGAGCTGTGGGAAGCGGTGTGGGTTGGGCCACCATTTCCTGCAGCTCCCATTGGCTAGGAACAGCATACTGCGGCCACTGGGAGCTGCGAGCAGCTGTACCTGTGGACGCTCAGGTAAATAAAGCATCTCATGGCCTGCCAGGGGGCTTATCCTGAACAAGCCACAAACCAAGTTTGGAAACCCCTGTTGTATAATAAATGGTGATGGCTGCAAAAGAGAAACCAGTGGGAATATCAGTATTAACACAGGATGCTGATGTATTTGTCTTTAGTCTTGTACAATTACCTTAAACAGGGCCAAAGATCTTTAGTGATTATGGAACCCCCGTTCCAAGAGAGCACTAAAATTGACATCCGTACTATTGCAGAGCCACACCAGAACATTGTACCAAGACTGTCAGCTGCCTATGCACTCTCAGGCTGTGAAACTGTGCCACCATGTTGGAAGCACAGCAAATATCATAGATAGCAAAAATTGGAAAAGGTACCACATCAACACCAAATTTCAGCTCCTTATCACCAACTGAAGCATTTATAAAAATGTAAAATGAGCACATTATCAGGCACATGTATGAAAAAGTGCTTTGGGTCTAGATGTACCACCACTTGATCTACTGGACCAGTATGGATGGATATGCAAGTTTCTGCTCCCAAAAACTGTACCAGGCAGTATTGTGCTTTCTCCTCCAAATATTCTGAAGTTAATCAAGTGCTCGTTAGAGTGATGCACCCTGTACGTCTATGAGATGTGGATGTAAGAGTGCCAAACTGCCACACATCATATCCTTTGCATGCCAGGCAGATGTGGTGCGTTGCTATGATCTGACAAAATCACCGTTAGCACTTGCAGATGAAAACAGGAATGACAAGCAGTGACTTGGTATTACTAATATTAGGACACATAGCCGTAGCGTGAATAAACAAAAGCACTAGCAATCATTTGTAATGCTTCTAAAATGAAGTATATGGTTAAAAGTATTATTTATTATTAGTTTGTTGTATATTTTTCATATTAGAAAGAGTGGTCTCTGTACCAAATGAAAATTGAGATCCGTGCTATACATCAACCCCCCTCCTCATTTTTCATAAGAACAGCCACTCTGGGTCAGACCAAAGGTCTGTCTAGCCCAGTGTCCTCTCTTCCAATAGTGGACAGTTCTTATGTTGATATTTCAAAATAGTCAACAATGATAAAGTGACATCAGGCATATTTTTAAAAGGTATGGTCTTGAGAAACGGAATCTTCAGAAAATATTCTGTGATCCCTAAAGCCAGGTTGACCCGAGTGGTTTCTGGACTAAAGAGCTCCTCATCAAGATCATCCTGTTATCACCTTCCCGGTATTTACATCCAAGGACTGTTAGCTTAAGCAATTCACAACATGTATCTGTCTGGATGCATTAAATCTCAGTTTAAATGTATATAAATGATCATCATAATTATGGTAATCTTAATCCTCAAAGGTTGATGGCTGTACATTCATGTATTTTAAACAAATCCATTTTTTAAAAATCCAATTAAGCTAAAAACCTGATTTTTCTGAATTAAAGAAAGCAGTTTGTTAAAAACATTATCACTAATATGGATAACAAAAAAACTCACTGGAGTTTCACATGAGTAAGTTTCAGGATCAGATCAAGAATGTAATCTAAGATTGCCCACAAGATTTACAAAAAAAGGGTTGCGTATGTTTTTAATGTGATGTCATAATAATTGTCCAGAACACTATTATTCTCCAATTCTCCAACCACTCATATGTTTACCTTGAAGCACACAAATAGTTCAATTGTGGAGAAACAAAATCCATTGTGGAACAAATGCATGTGTTTAACTTTAAGCACATGCATAAGTGTTTGCAAGACTGGGGCCTTTGATTGTAAACTCTTCAGGGCTCAGATGTATCTTCCTATGTGTCTGTACTGCAGCTAACGTAACTTCTTGTATCTTTGAAAGCTATTTTCAAAATAGTCAACATCTGTGAATGAAATAATCACTAAGAGAAACTCTGATTTACACACCTGAAATATTTTAAGTTTCTAAACTTTCAGGGGTAAATACATGTAACTTGCTAATTTGGGTAAATCTGTGCCCACATTTTAATAAATATGTGCACCCAAGTTTAATGTATCCCAAGATATACAATATGTGATGAAATACAGAATATTGATCTGAGTCAGTACAACCAAGAGAATACATAACTAAAAAGAGCCATCTAATATGAAAGTGTGAAAAACAAGCAGCATGTTTACAGAATAAAGCCATAAGGATGCAAACTTCATGGTAGAACAATGCATGCAGCTGCTCTTAAAGTGAGCATGCTCAGATAAAGAAAATCTGAAAGTAATTATTTTTGCTGGGTACAGTGTACATAGATCACTGCACCAAGCTTACATAATTAAACAAGACAAAAGGTCAGATGGTACCTAATAAACCATTTATAACAGTAATTATAACTAAGCTGTGGCAGTCTAGTACTTTATAATAACTAACAACTATTGTTAGAGGAAAATCTCCTGTTTTAAGTTTCTTTCTTTGTAAATCAATACCACCAGCATTACCAACCCATCTTTTCTAATACACTTTAGGTGCATAAAAAGGGACTGTAGTATTAGAAAATGCTATTTAATGGTTTAATCTTGCAAACCCTTACTGAAGAGAAGCCCCACTGAAGTCCCCAAAAGCCTGATTAAACAAAACAGTATTTGGTTCTGAACTTAAAAGTGGGAGCAAACTCAAGTATTGTGTCTTCTGTATCAAGGCCCCAACTCCTTATCCTTAGTTCCAAAGTTACTGCAGCACAGGAGAAATCAAGCTTTTTCATAGGGTGGACTGTATCCCAGAAATTGTCTCACTGATCATCTCCACTCCATTTGTATTCTGGTGAACACTCTCCCCTACCATTTGTAAAAAGCCAACAGAAACAACATCAATTGCTTACACTGACAATTAATATTAAAAATATCGTACATGTTTAGCTTCTCTTAATGCCATTAACAACTAACCCACGGAAAAGGAGCCAGCAACACACGCCAACTAGCTCTACATAAACCACCAGCATGTGCTCTGTAAACCCTCAGTGGTCTCCAAATCAGTTTGAAAACTGCTGCTGTAGCAGAGCAGTGTGTTCCTACTGAGAGTTTTACATACAATTCTGGACTGGACAAACAGATATTCCAGCACCTTGCGCTAATATAACCTGGTGAAAATCCAGAGTACTCCAGTACTGTAAATCTTCAATAACTCCACCATGACCTAATTTAGCATGATCAATCTGGTCCTTTGTTTTATTTACCACAGCTCTTGCCAAATTGAATTAAAGTATCAGATTCCATGAAAAAAAAATTAAGACAATGTAAGTTTTGCAAGAGAGAGCACTCAAAAATCAGGAAATGGATATTCAAATTTTGTTAATGCAAAACCTTAACTCTGCCCCCAAATGCAGTGATATTGTATTGTATAATATAAGAAATCATGTAAACCCTCCTGTGACACACATGCCTAAGTAACAGATTTATGGTTGGTGTATAACTTTCACTTTGGCATTTCCTTACTTGAGCACTTAAATGGACAATCCTAACATTCTCTTAAGATCATTTTAAAATGGAATATCCTAATTGTGTGGTTTTCTAGTTTTTCTTTAACACAGGGGAAAGCAAAAACATAAGGAAATGGCACTTCACAAGTCAACTGTCCTGCTGTCTTCCAGTAGTTTGTGTAAACTCCAAATCTGGAATTATCTGTCCAGGCATTCCCGGATAACCCTTGTCTGTGCACAGATGGGGCCACTTGACAAAAGATCTTCTATTACCAACATCAGGAGCTGCACAGATCCTAAAGTAAATCACAGTAGGCTTCCTCCTACAAACCGTGTGAAGTGCAGCGCAGCCCTCACTTAAGTCCCTATCTTATACTGTACAAGCCACAGGCAACTGCCATGCCTTCACAGAGCCTCTTTGACTTGAATGGCTTCTGCATGGATACTGTAGCCAACCCACTCAAATTGCAGAATCAGGGCTTAATTCCTTGCTCATTTAAAGGTGCAAGGGACTTATCCCAGGCACAACTTTAGTATGCTTCTCAGTACATAGTTAAGTTAGCCAGTCATACATGCACAACATAGATTTATTTAGCTGTACAATTTACAATCTTGGTTAAAAAAAATGCAAAACATACTGCACATGCCCAGCCTATGATTTTTCAGGAAAATCAAATAAAATTCACCAGAAAACTCAAAAATACTTCTCTTTCTTGGTCTATTTCCAAGTCAAATTCCAAATGACAGCTATTCAGAGTAAAGGGTTATTTTAAACAAAAATTGCACAAACTTTATTTTTAAGTAGGAAAATGCACCCTCCCCACATTATCAAAACCAACTAAGTTATTTTTGCTCAAGCTTTCAAAAATAAATAATCTTCAGGCAGAGACCGAGCCTAGAAAATTTCATCCCAAAAGATGAAAACTCAAAGTTCTGAGAGACTAAAAACAGAACGCTAGAATAAAAACTATTATGCAACCTTGACTATAATGATTGCTGCAGGCTCTACTATAACATCACTTATTATTTAACATTTTTACATGCGAAAACAAATTAATCTTAATATTCCATAAGTAGGGCCCTACCAAATTCACAGTCCATTTTGGTCAAGTTCACAGTCACAGGATTTTAAAAATCATAAATTTAATGATTTCAGATATTTAAATCTGATTATTTCATGGTGGTGTAACTGTAGGGGTCCTGATGCAAAGGGGAATTGTGAGGGGGTTGCAAGGTTATTGTGGGAGGAGGTCCAGTATTGCCACCCTTACTTGTGCATTGCTGCTGGCAATGGTGCCGCCTTCTGAGCTGGGCGGCTGGAGGCCAGGAGTACAGCTCTGAAGGCAGCACCACTGCCAGAAGCAGCAAAATGTAAGGATGGCACAGCATAGTATTGTTACCCTTACTTCTGTGCTGCTGCCTTCAGAGCTGAGCCCTTGGCCAGCAGCTGCCACTCTCTGGCCACTCAGCTCTGAAGGCAACAGCAGAGAAGCAAGGGTGGCATGGTATGATATGGTTTTCCTCCCTTACTTTGCACTGCTGCTGTCGGGACACTGCCTTCAGGGCTGGGTGCCTGGCCAGCAGATGCTACACTCCAGCCACCCAGCTCTGGAAGGGTGACAATACTATGACTCCCCTACAATAACCTTGCAAACCCCCGCCCCCCCGCAACTGAATTTTGGGTCAGGACTCCAGTTTGTGAAATGCTGGTCTCCTCCGTGAAATCTGTATAGCATAGGGTAAAAGCACACAAAAGACCAGATGCATTTTTCACTGCTTCAATTTGGTAGGGCCCTATCCATAAGTGATTACTGCTATGAATGATTTATTTAATCAATTCGAAATATTTTTCTAATAATCACTGACACCAAAATATCTGATAAAAATATAATCATTCGACAGAAAGGACAAAAGTTGCATACTAAAGGTACATTGATAATCAATATTTTCAGGGGGGGAAAGATACTTCTTACAATATAAAACAGTTGTATAACTATTCCAAGTTCAACCTGAGAAAACAAAGAGGGAGCTAGTAAAAAAGCCGTGGAAAGCAATATCACAAAAAGGTCTCATTTAAATTCCTGGAAAGCACCGCTTCTCTAAATATATCTATTCAGCTCTCTGAACAGGCAAGTCCTGCTAAAACACACACACACACACAGCTTACTGTAACCCTGCCTGAGACTGAGCTATGCCACCGAGAATCCATATGGCTTCACGTAGATCTTTCCCACCCAGTAAATGGTGGAAAGCAGAAAACCGCCCCACAAAAAGTAAATTTTGCGAGTGTGTGTTTGCACCCAGTCATGGGCTTTTTCTCAGATCTTTATATTCGCGATCGCTACTGGGGGGGATCAATCTCGAAGCCTCCAACCCCGGAGCTCTTTGCTCTATCGGCAAACAAGCACGGCAAGGGGGGGACAGAAACCGCGGCGCTTCTCTGGCCGGTAACATACTTCGATCCCCTTCAGCGCCCGGCCACACCAGTCCGCGTGCGCGCCGCGGGCATCCCGCTGCTGGCCTGAGCGCCGCCGCGGCTAAACCAAGCCAGCCGGGCGCCGCGGGAAGGCGGCGCGGGGTCCCTCCCTCCGACCTTCGCGCCCAGCCCCGGCGGCGCAGCCCGTGCTAGGGACACCTCAGCATCGCTCCGCTGGGCGCTGCCGGCGCGTCGCCTCCTTGCGCAGCCCCCCGGGCTCACCCACCGCCAGCCGCCTCCCTGGGGACCAGTCACGCGTGCGCCCGGCGGGGAATGCTGCTATTGTCTCTCCCCGCCTCGCCCGTCGCTGCCCCGGGAGCGGGGCTGCTTCGCCCCCATTACCTAGCAGGAGCAGGGCTAGGAGAGCCGCGGGGAGCTGGGGCGTGGCGGGGGCTGCAGGGCGACTGCCCGCCTGGCTGGAAGCGCAGCTCGCTGCTGCGGGGCGGACATGCTGAGGCTGCTGCTCCTGTGCCGCCGCCGGGTTGGGAGCTGCAGCTGCCGCCGGCTCCGCGTCCGGGAGGGAGGGACGGACCGCGGGAGTGGCGGGCAGCAGCAGAGTCGCTCCCCGGCTCATTGTTCGGGGAAGGGCAGGGGCGGGGTCACTGCTGCCTGCCTGGGGGCGCGGTGCCCCGCCTCGGGCTGAGGCGGAACCACGCCGCTGGGTGCCTGGAGGACGCCCGCCCGCTGCATTGGCCGTGGCCCCCAGTGGCCGGCTGCGGCCCCGCGTGTCCGAGGGTGGGTGCGGCTCGGGGCGCTGCCGGGCTGGGAGCCCTGAGCCTCAGGCGTCTCCCGCACCGCCCGGGCCCGGGCGGGGCTTCCGGGCGCTCAGCCACGCCGCCTCCCCTAGAGACAGGCGCGACTGGGCGCTTTAGCCCGGCCGCGGGGAACCGCTGTGGATCATCGCTGAGCGAATCCACCAAACCACGTGCGCCTGGAGAGAGTTTGCGGGGTGAAGCTAGGACCGGGAGCACTGAAACCCCGGCTCGAGCCTGCAGTTTCTATCAACCGCGAGCTTGCTGGAGGGTCACCGCCAATGGCAAGCTGTCTGCAAAGCCTACGGACAGCGTAGGTTGCCATGCAGGAGGTGACCTTCAGGCATCCGCAGCAGGTCCAGCGCGCTACTCTGCTTTTTAGTTACTGCCCTGTGGCTCGTCCTGCAGTACGTGCCCTCAGTAGTGCCCTCTAGCTGCCTCAGAGTAGCAGTTTTGGAGGCTACGTGAGAATGATAAAGCATCTTGCAAAGTAAAAGCAGCGGGTGAGAGGAAGAGGGGACCTATTTTTCCCCATACAAGAAAGCTTTCGGTACAATTTAGTTTGATTTCTGGCGGGCGCAAACCCCAGAAAGGCGACTGATGTGACAGTTCCACCCACCACGTAGAAAGAAGGGAGGCAGGAGGTATTGAAAAAGGTTGGGATTTTAAGATAACACACCATTCATTAGGGAAACATTTTAAGTTTGTAAAGGCTTAGTTGAAGTTATTATCTACATGTCTACAAATTGTGTATAAAGGACTCAAAAACAATACAATGAAACCTGTAAGATCAGCCCCAGCAAAGGAAATTAAAAATAAAAGTTAAAAAGGAACTACTATAAATATGCTTTTGTACCTCTGCATTTTTATGTAACCAACCTAGACTGGTTGTTTCCTGCTGGATTCTCAGTTAGCTCCCACAAGCAGATGAATGAAAATTATTTCCTACCTAATCCTTGCTAAGCAAGTATTTGGATAGCCATTGATTTTATTATTTTAGGGCTAGAGTCTGCTATCCTTACTCAGATTTAATAGTAGTTTACCACAGACAGGTGGGTGCTTTGATCACACTTTTTATTTGAATTGAACTATTCACCTGCTTAAAGTTAAGCATCTACATAAGCCTTTGCAAAACTAGGGTTTTATTGTGTCTGTATCTGTTGTATCTAAAATATTCAAAACAAAATTTATGAAAGAAAATCTTAACTGTTCAAGAAAAGTTAATCAAAACAATGGGTATTAAAGTTAAATAGGAGACAACATGCCAAAACAAATTAAAATATAGCATGTTAAAACCATTCAAATAAAACAAAGGTGTGTCATAAACAGATAGCTAAGGGTTAATGTCTCTTTCACCTGAAGCACCTGACCAGAGGACCAATCAGGAAACAGGATTTTTTTTTCAACTCTGGGTGGAGGGAAGTTTGTGTCTGAGTCTTTGTCTGTCTGCCTGCTTTTCTCTCAGCTTTGAGAAGTGATTTCTGTTTTCTAATCTTCTGTTTCCAAGTGTAAGGACAAAGAGATCAAATAGTGAGTTATGTGGTTTCTTTTCTTTGGTATTTACATGTCTATAGTTGCTGGAGTGCTTTGAATTGTATTCTTTTTGAATAAGGCTGTTTATTCAATATTCTTTTAAGCAATTGACCCTGTATTTGTCACCTTAATACAGAGAGATCATTTGTATGTATTTTTCTTTCTTTTTTATATAAAGC
This sequence comes from Gopherus evgoodei, assembly GCF_007399415.2. Lineage (NCBI taxonomy): Eukaryota > Metazoa > Chordata > Testudines > Testudinidae > Gopherus > Gopherus evgoodei. The sequence continues at coordinate 113,767,556 of NC_044322.1, read as the reverse complement.
TTTCTTTTTGAGACCTGTTGGAGTTTTTCTTTAGTGGGGACCAGAGAATTGGTGGGAGGAAGAAGTCAGGGGGAGGTCTGTGTATGTTAGATTACTAGCCTGATTTTACATTCCCTCTGGGTGAAGAGGAAAGTGCTTTTGTTTCCAGGACTGGAACTACAGAGGGTGGACTCCCTCTGCTTAGATTCATGGAGGTTGCTTCTGTGTATCTCTCCAGGAGCACCTGGAGGGGGGAAGGGAAAAAGGATTATTTCCCTTTGTTGTGAGACTCAAGGGATTTGGGTCATGGGGTCCCCAGGGAAGGTTTTTCAGGGGGACCAGAGTGCCCCAAAACACTCTAATTTTTTGGGTGGTGGCAGCAAGTACCAGGTCCAAGCTGGTAACTAAGCTTGGAGGTTTTCATGCTAACCCCCATATTTTGGACGCTAAGGTCCAAATCTGGGACTAAGGTTATATGACATGCAGCGTAGTGGGATAGAGAGAATCCAGAAGCCAGTAGGAATATTATATTTTTCTTTTCTCTGCTAGGGGCTTTTAAGCAGAGAGAAACAGTTTGGTTTTAAAAGGGGAACCAGAGAGAATTTTTTTTCTCTGCTCTCTCTTGCAGTTTCTGGCTTGCATATTAAGCAAGGAACCATTAAGCTGTGACAAAAGAGTCTGTTGTGACACAATAGCTCTCCCATTAGGAGGTAAATACCAGCACTATATACATGCAAATAAAGTGGTTTTTCTAGTTTACGCTAGAGGAAGAAAGGGAAATAAGCACTGTTGCTAGGCAGACTTCAGGAGGCAACAGAGAGCCTGCAGTTCAGACAATAAGCACCAGAGGGCACCTCAACACAAGAAAACAAGAACCATGCCTAACAGGACAAAAATGGAGGCCAAAGAACAAATCAAAGATGCCGAGCACAGGCGAGAGATGGAAAAAAACAAACAGGAACTAGAAATAAAACAAAAAAAAAAAAGATGAAAGAAAAATAAAAAAGCATCATAGGAGACAACATGCTAAAACAAATTAAAATATAGCATGTTAAAACCATACAAATAAAACAAAGGTGTTAAAGACAAAACAGGATCAAGAAGCAGTGAGTTAAAAATAAAGAACCTCAACTGTTGAAACAACCCTCCATATGCAAAGCAAATACTAATGATCATAAATCTTTAAGCACTTTATCCACTTAGCCTATTTACTGTATTTGACTGAAGAAAGAGGAAGTTTGTGAAGGATGCATCTGATTAAGCAAACAAAATAACCTTTTTCTTCAAGTTAGGACACTATAAAGTCAGGCTTTGGAAAAGAAGTTTCTTTATCTGAACTAAAATAGTAAGTTGTAGATGTAGACATGAAACATGAAATAAATAGTTTGACACTCCCTGTGCATCACAGAAGACTGTAACAGCAAAAGCAGCCTTAATAAAAGTGTTCTCACCAGAGATGTACTTAAGAGTTTGGCAACTGCTGGGTAATCATTCTAAGGATTTGTTGCTGCCTGAAAGTTATTCCCATAGTCATTCAAAAATCTAAAATTTTAACTTAGTGCCAATTTTATTTATATATGCTTTGCCTACCAAGTAACCTTCCCCCCACCCCCCAGATTTGTTGCATCATGCTACAAAGATACCTGCTGGCTGGGACAATTAATCGTAAGCATGTGTCATACAAAAATATAGTACAAGATATATATTCCTAACCCAATTTTCTTTTTTTAAAGTAGGAATTTGATTATATAGAAATGCAGCTTCTGATATGTATATCACAGTTCTAAAATGTGCTATTCTTTATAGTCATTCCACTTTTACTATTCCAAGTGAAAATTAATTTCAATTTAGAAGCAGAACAAATGAATAGTATGAGTTAGGTAATATTATGAAAAAGCTGGTAGCACAAAGATATTCTACATGTGATATTAGGACAGTAACTCACCTGGAAATTTTTCTCCCTATCAGGAGAATTCAACGGTAGGGAGTTAAACTGTTTGAGCACAAGTCTCATAGGTAGATTCTACTGATATTAAAGTCCATCTAAATGTAAAATTTATCTCTTGGAAGCCAGTTGGAGATTGTCTGCAGACAGATAAGGTTTGCTTTTGCCTCTAGCTTTGGGTGCATTTTGCTTTTGGCTCAACCAGTGAACTCTGACGAACAAATATCCGTATAGCCCACAGTTCCTACCACTGACCTGATTCTGATTTCACTTATATTACTGTAAATAAAGAACAACTCAATGGAGTTACACTGGAGTAAAGACTGTGTGAGATTATTATTATCAGCCCCCCTGTGATTTCAAAACACCTGGAGAAAAGGTTTGAAGTTCAGAGGATAGTAATTGCTGGAAAGTCCAGCTTTTCAAAAGGTGCAAGAATCTACATGCAAGTACTCAAGTATGGATGAGCATTTCTTTTATATATAGTTAGCATGAGGATAAAGTTTCAGATACTGTATACACACCGATACGGTTTCTGCTTTTCTGTTACTGAATTTAAATACTGGTGTAAGTGCATCTATTATTTTGTTGCTGAATTAGTGGCACATATATAAAGGGAATAAATAACCTAATTTAGCCTGATCTTGAGACACAGGCCCTTAAAGTTATAACAGATCAGTGTAGTGATCATCTAAATCTATAACATATAGTTTATAACCAAAGCCCTGTTACAAATCAATTAATCACTCCCAGGATATGTCCATAACAAATGTAATGGGTGAAATCCTGGCCCCATTGAAGTCAAAGAGGTTTTGCCATTGACTTTAGTAGGGCCAGGATTTCACCCAAAAGAACCTATTAGAATTAGTCTAGCTTTGAACATAAAGGGCTAAATTATGGCTGTCCCAATATGTGGGTGGGGTGGAGGGGATGTGTAGGGAGCTCTTACCTCCTCACCTTTGATATTTTGTGAGCATCCCAGGCACTACTACTCCTACCAATAATGCTTACCACCCCATAGGAACACATTCGAATGGATTAGACCCCACTCCTTGGCAAACCAGCAAGCATATAAGGCTACAATGGGGAAAGTGTATGACACACCTCTTTGTCATATAGGTATAATATACACATCTATGACCTGGTAAGCATGCTCCTTCCGGTACCTCTGGAGCCAGCGTACATGTTGCTTCTCTTCAAAAGCACTGTTTCCGGCTACTTTGTCTCCTTCAGTGCCCTTCTTCCCTGTTCCACCTCTAATGCAGCCAAAAGAAAATCTGAAGACTTTATATATTGTGTTCCTGACAAATGCTGAACCAGGTTTTGTTTTTAATTGTGAAGTGGATTTTTAATAAAGTTACTTTAGTTGACTTAATGGTGCCTCAAAAGTGTGTTGGGTTTGCAGTTGTTTGCATTTGTACGTGGATTTAGGAACTGAGCCAACAAGGAATTAATATCCTGCCTTCAGGAGACGTTGTGGCCCAATTTTCTTTTTTCATATCTTCTAGAAGATGATCAGTGGAATAGCTTTATCTCTAAGGGAAGCTATTTCTCTGCCCTTCGAAAGCACCATGATGAAATACTCAGTAGCAGAATGATAGGGTAGAATTCAAGAATTTAGGTAACTGAGGTTGGAATCTGGTAACTACAGCATCCTGGCTCAAAGGAATTGGGGGGAGGGAGGGGGAGGCAGGAAGGATGCAGTGCTTACCAAATTAGCAGGTTATTGCTAAAATAAGTCTGGTATTTTGTTAAAAATCCCTTTCAAATATATGTATCTGAAAAACAATCTAATCCTGGGCCAGATTCAAATACACACTGAAACTCATTCAGCATGAACAAGAGTAAGTGCTATTCACTATCAGTAAGTCTTATAATAAATCTGTCATAAAATGTAAGCTTCATCACTCTAGATGTGGGCTCAGGATACACTGTGACTCAGAGACACATTTCTGAGTCATGATTTCTTTCCTGCTTCTTCCTTGCTCTTGAAGGGCCATATTTTACTGCAGGCCTATCCCAGTAGTAAATTCCTAACCCTCTGGCTTAGCTGTATCTGCCAGCAAGTAGAGTCAAGGCCCTACTCCCCACCCCTGCCAATACCTGTTTCAAGGAGGAAGTAGGTATTTAGCCTCACCTACTGCTTCATGTGCAGACCCAACTTTTCTGCATACGAGTGTAAGGGGTTTCTTTCTCTCTTGCATTGGCATGTAGCACAAGTCACAATCTTGTACTGAGACTTCTTCCAGTAGGAGAACCGGAATAAGAAGAAATTTTTAAAAATTGAAAAACACCCTATTAAAAACTTTGTACTAATTGTCATATCTTCAGATGGCCAGTAAGCCATCATGTGCCTGCAACAAACAGACTTTATACAAGGTAAAAGAAGGAATCAACAAAGTGGAGAAGATTTCAGCATGAGCACAGTAGGAGACTGTATTAGTCTGCTCCAAGCTCAGTCTCCATCCTCAGCTGATCGCTGTCTGATCAGTTTTTCACAATAGCACTGGGAGATAGTTCTAGAATTTAGGCAAAATCACACAGATAGTCATCAGGTGGATAAGGACACAGACTCCATGCTAATGAAATTGCAATTTCTTTTCAAGAAAGAGATGATTAGCATCCGAAAAATGTGCAATAAAAACTTTTTACAATTGCTAACTTTGAGGAACCCAACCAAAGGTCTCTTTTATCATTTTCCACTGAAGCTGTAGAGGCCTGATCCTAGAAGCTGCTACATTTAAAAAATTTATTAGTAGCTGTACCACTTGATAGGCACTCTGCATCTGCAGTTCCCATTGGCTTCAATAGAAGTTGAGGTGTTACACATAATGCAGCATTTATATGCTGCTTTGTGACTTATATAGGCACTACACTGGTCTACAATTTTTGAGAAGTCATCTGCTTCAGAGATAAAATGTGATATTTATTATGTATTTTGATGTGCCGAATTCAAATATGACAATTAAAACAACTGATTGGCTACTGTTTCTAAGATATTTAAGTTTTTACATTTTATGTCTATGTATATGGTGTAGATTGTAGAGTTTTAATCATAAATTGTAAACCTAGGTCTTTTCATGTGTTTATGGTTGCTTTACATGATAATATTTCACCTGTCCTGTTTATGTAACATTTTAAAATCAGCAAAAGGGTTATATAAATAAAATTTATTATGAAACAAAGGCAAAAAACTATTATGTACGTAGTTTAGTCCTATTCATTGTCTACTCGGTGCTTCTTGGCTTGTCTCTTGTATTCATTAAATGGAGCATCTCTTGTCACTGTCCAGCAATAGTCTGCAAGCATTGATGGGCTCCCTTTGCCCTGATAGCCTGCCAGGAGATTCCACTGCTGTAGTCTGCAGCCCAACAGCTCTGCCTTACTCTTGGGTAGTTCCAAATCCCTGACAAGGTCATTCAGTTCACCTTGTGTTATGAGGTGTGGTTAAGAGGAGGAGGATGGGAGAAAATGTGGGTCCTGAGACATTGATGGTTCAGGACCAGAAGTTTCATCCTCTTCCTCTTCCTCGTCTGACTCAAGTGAGAATGATTCTGGTGCATCAGGAACCAGCAGTCCTTCTCCGTGGGGTACTGGGCGTATAGCTGATGGAATGTTTGGATAATGCACAGTCCACTTTTTCTTCTTTAACACACCTTTCCCAACTGGAGGCACCATGCAGAAGTAACAATTGCTGGTGTGATCTGTTGGCTCTCTCCAAATCATTGGCACTGCAAAAGGCATAGATTTCCTTTTCCTGTTCAACCACTGGTGAAGATTTGTTGCACAAGTGTTGCAGCATATGTGTGGGGCCCACCTCTTGTCCTGATCTCCAATTTGGCAGCCAAAATAAAGGTGATAGGCTTTCTTAACCATAGTGGTTATACTGTGCTTTTGTGATGCAAAAGTCACTTCACCACAAACATAGCAGAAGTTATCTGCACTGTTCATACAAGTACGAGGCATCTCTGCTCACTTTGACTAAACAGAAATGTGTCCCTTTGCAAAATCAAACACTGACAAATAAGAGAGCATGACACTGTATGATTTCTAGAGCTGATACAGGGCAATTTGTTCAGCAGAGTGATGTAAGCTTCATTATGATTGCATCATCCATGACTTCTAGGAATAACATGATGCAATTCCTATCATGTATGACGCAATACCAGCTTCAGATTGCATCATTCATTGTTTTGCCTAAAAAGCAAGTACCCAGTCATAGATTTATTCATAGATCCAGTCAAAGATGTATTTTAGTAATTTCTGCTTTAAATTAAGATCCCTTCCCTTTATAACTCACTTATCCTCCGCCATTCCCAAGTCAAGGGTCATATATACTGACCCAATAGCATATCTTGAAAACTAGAGCCAATCAACAATTTTAAGCATCATTTTTGTTCTCAGTGACCCAGAATTAGTAAAGTTGGACTACATTTATTTCAGAAGCATTTTGGCTGTAGAGCAGTGTTATTGATGAACTGCAATGGGTCATTTCTTCTGTTGCAAAGGTTAAGTGAAAATCATTTTTCATGTAACAGGTTTCTGAAGAAAAAAATAAGACATGTCTGCTGACTCATCAAGAAATGAGAATGAAAAGATGATTGGATTTGGAATGACAGTTTTCACAAAATAAAGTAGCGTGCATAATTCAGAATGGGAAATGCATCTGTGCTGATGGGGCACACTAACACAGAAATGTATGCATTTTCATACATTCACTTTTAGGATAACTGGCTAATCTTTTAGAGCCTCTCACATTTTGGGGTCCCATCCAGACCAGTGAGTGGTTGTATCACTGCCTGCCCTGTTACCCTGGCTGTCTTAAACACACTTCTTTTGTGGCTCACAACCTGGACACCAACAGCCAGCAGACGAGCATGCAGTTCTCCGGGTGTGTTTGTGCTGTAGAGCCCTGGTTCTGTGATCTGACCCCAGCAGCCTGCCTGCAATACAAAAGCCCACCCTTGTCTCCACCAGCCTTGGTTACTATTTGTAGAGTGACCATAAAACACAACCAAGTCCCAAATTTCTCCATAACCATCTGCCTTGAAGTGTTCAGACATCTCTTGGACAACTCAGAGCAATAAGGCAGCTTGTTGTGCCTCTAAATAGAGAAAAGCACAGCTTATAGCTTTGAGTTAACAATCACTTTGATTCAAACACAGCACTGTGTTGCTTTAGATTAAAAGTAAAACAAGATGAACTCACTTAAAACCTCTCTTTTTGTTAAAGTAGAAAGGATAAAGACAAAATTATTACAAGCAAATAAAAATAAAATGCACTTTCTAGTCGCTAAGACTTAACAAGCTACAGTCTTGGTTTAAGGTAGATTTCTTACTAAACTTTTTTCTTTGCCGCCATGGCTGCCTTTCTCTCAGGCAAGTCCTTCCACAGAACTAAAGGTATTAGTTTCCCTTGTCTTCCTAGGTGAAAAATCTTTACATAAGCAGGTTTCTCATTTATACTCAGTTCCCAGAGATTTCAGGTCTCTTAACTGAAGGACCCATCTTTCTCAGCTTGCAAGAGCTCTGGCCCTGTGTGTCTGCCCAACAATGGATGCCAAAATGGCTGCTTCTGTCTCTTATATTTTCCCAAACTCACTGTTTTGTCTCCACACTCCTGCAGTTCTTCACTTCCTATGGATTTCCCATTCCCCTGCTGATTCATATATAACTGGGGTTTCCATTGTTTTTGGTCACACCTGGCTTAATTTCATTGGAGACAGGTAGATAGCTGCCTTCCCTCCTATCCAGGATAAAACTTTTTCCTCCCTGTGCTTGGTCACAGACTTTAAAACTATATTAATGAGTATCCATAATTCCTCATATAGTGTTAATACAGATATTTATGACAATATTAATCACCAGTCTGTCATTAGCTTTCATAAATGACCTTACTTGATACACTTTTATAATACAATAATATTGTATACAATCAGTTGATTCAATTACTTATTATTTGAGGTTCAGACCCCCACAAGAGTTTTTCCCATGAGTAGAACTGTCATTTAGTTACTCACATACACTTCATTGTAGCTGAAGTGGGAAGGTTAGATTTAATGTCCAAAATAACCCCATCAGGATTTAGCCTAAAAGAAAACTATTAGTTTTCATTAGCACAGCAATCTGGACAGTCACATTATAACAAAACATTTCTCAACATGCATGCACTGCAAAATGTTAAGACAAATAATGAAATATGAATATTGTTGTACATACATTACATTAATCTTCCCTGTGCCAGTATTGGAGCACAGGGCAGAAACTAGTCCCTTCCATTCTTCTCTGGCATTTGCTGCTGCTTCCATCTGCTCTATGGTGTTGAGATTGACTGTTCTGCCCTCCTTGCTAAGGGTTCTTCTTCAGGTTTCTCTTGAGTGCCCTCATTTCCTCACACCATTTGGTTTCCACTTGACAACTTCATGTGGGTGTCTGTGTGTTGGCAGCTGGCGTACTTGCTCCAAATATGTTCAGCGCTTCCTTCTGATTCTGGGGTGAAAGTTCTTCTGAGGCTAAACCAGGAAAGAAATTTTTCTAGTCTCTTTTATATTGGGTCCTCATATTGCTGGAGTCACAAAAGCTACCACAAAACTTTATTCTGTAACATTTAGAGTAAAATAAGTTTTATATATATAAATAATTGTTAGTTAAATAGTACATTATAATCAGAAGGGGGAAAATAAGTATAGACTAGGGAGGAAAGATATGTTTTGAAATGCTGTAAGAGGGCTGCTACCAGGCATAGGAACAGAAGAGACAATTTTAATCGAAGTCTTTATTTTCCACTACATTTCACAGTGCAAAGTTAGTACATAGTAAACAGCATTTCTCACTGGGTGGCAAAATTCACCTCTCTCCTGAACAAAGCTTAAATTAGTTGGTTTTGTTCAAGGAACAAAGAGGCAAATTCTGCTCTTAGTTATACCCTGGCAGATCCTTGCAGTACAGTACAAGCGAGGGCAAAATTTGTCCTTATATCAGGAAAGAGATGGAATTCACACACAGAGCATCTGCGGAGAATGCAGGAAATGTCTATTATTTTTATGAAAATTAGGCATGACTCAGTTTACCCACTCACTTTTATATTGATACCTACTGGTCTTAAGGGTAACTTTCCAGAGACATTAATTGAGAACAGGAAAATAAACAATGAATGGACTGAGTGTGGGTCACATAGATGGGCTAGTTTGAATGAACTGTCAAGAACCATCAGCGTGTTTCTAGAGCTACCTATGAGATACAATGGAGACCAATGACTGCTGGCCAAGGGGAGTATGGATGAGTGACTACTCTCTGATTACAAGACTTCCAGGGTCAAGTGGTGAGTAAGGGGAGTGTTGTAAGTATGACTGTCAATCACACAATCTTTTTGTAAAGTAGTAGACAAAAGCTTGTTATTACCTGTAATAAACTTGTCTCAATATTAGTAATATGTGGAGGCACCAGTCAGGATTGAGCCCCTACTGTGCTAGTTGCTGTACAGATAAAGAGTAGAAGACAGCCTTGAAACATATACAAACTAAGACTAGGTACAACAACCGGATGTAACAAACAATTGGAAGGAACTGTGGAGGAAGGAAGACAGTAATAAGGAGGTATGTTTATACAGCCAGCTGTAACAGCAAGTTGGTCAATTTACTTTTTAGAAGTTACAAGATAAAAATACACAAAATGTAATGTAAACCTCAATTGTAAAATCCATTATCTATCTAGCCATTAGCACTTGGTGGTTTCCCATAGGTATGACAATAGAAGTGGGTCTTGTGGGAGGATTAGAAGGACAGGGTCTCAGCTGCACCGATTAGTTCAGGGAGGGTTTCCATGTATTAAAAAGCATAAAGGTCCTCGGAGAAGAAGCAGACAAGTAAGCATGGGAGGATAGCATTATTGGCAGTTCACACTCTAAGTGGAAGAGGAGGATAGGATAAGTTATAAAGAACCTTAGAGGTGTGGACCACAAGCTTGTATTTGATATGGAGCAATGGACGCCACCAGAGAGATTCAAAGAAGGGGTGGTTAGAATGACAGGATAGAAACTATTCAAAACAGTATTCAGTAGCAGAGTTTTGAAGGGATCTGAGGGGAACGAGGTGGGAGTCAGGAATGCTAGAGAGGAGGAGGTTGCACGAGGGAGAAGAGGGTCTGCACAAGAGTATTAGTAGCATGGACAGAACGAAAAGGGTGAATTTTAGAGACATTATGGAGGAAGAAGCAGCAAGATTTGATTTTATGTTCCTTCATTTAAATACATCAGCTATAGCATCTGTGGCAGAGGGTCATTTGTTGGAGAAAGTTGTTTCTTACCCAAAAAGAAACTTATATCCTTCTCTTTCCCATCTTTTTATCTTATGTTGCTAAAGTAATTGTCTTCCATATAAGCAGCAGCACTCAGAAGTGCATGCAAAACCAAAGAAGATATGGAAACTTGTCTCCAGAGAACGTCTCAATTTTCTACAAAAATATTGTGTCACAAGGATCCATTCCATATGGAATAGTATTAATACTGTATTTCTTCTTCATCATGGAACCTCCAAAACCTTTCTCCTTTTTCTGTCTGAGTCTTGGAGGCACTGATTCCTATTAAAGTGTATAAAGAAGCTGACTTCATTTTGTTTATTCAGGATGCTGTAGGAAGATCAAGGATGACTTAGCCCTAAATTGAAAGAAAGTTTTTAAGATTACAACACTTGAATTAGACTCATTAGGCCAAATTCTTTTTCAGGCAGAGGAGGCTGAAAATTGCACCCCCATACCTCTGTTGGGTCAGTTATGTTGTTAGGTGTCTTCTCTTGTGAGGGAGGGCAGTACTCCTGGGAGGGAAGCTGTATATTGCAGTGTGGCTCTATAGGAACCTAGCCAGCTGAAGTTTTCCAGGAGATGCTGTGAATCAAATAATCTCCCAACCAGCTTGCCCTTTTCCTTTTCCATGTGGCCTTGCTCACTTGTGAACTGATTAGCTGGTTTCAGGCTCCTCTGCAGAGTAAGGTTGCTGGGCAATTTGTGCCACTCTGCCTTCTTCTCCTGCCTTTGGGGGTCCATGGACTGGATTATTCATATGTTCCAAGGCCAGAAGTGGTGATTGTGATCATCTAGTCTGACCTCCTGTACAACACAGGCCATAGAACTTCTCCACAGTAATCCCTAGAGCTTTTAGAAAAACATCCAATCTTGATTTAAAAATGGTCAGTGACCCAGGGTGAGTTGTTCCAGTAGTTAAGTCATTATAAGTTGCAGCCTTAGTTGCAGTCTGAATTTGTTTGGAGGCTCGCTGTGGTGCACCCCAAAGGTTGAAATCAGCCCATCATGTTTTGGATAAAGGGATAACAACTAGAGATAAACAGCAGAGATGCAGAAAACATTTTGACACCCATATGTGTGTGTGTGTGTGTAGTTTGGTTAATTACACTTACAAAAATATTTGAAATGGCAGTTATTCAGTCGACTCAAGTTGATGTGCATCTGCACGTACTATATTTTGCAAGTGGTTTTTATTTTTTTTAAATAAGCCATAACTGCTTTTATCACTGAAAACAAAAATGTCAGACAGCCCCAAGCAAAAGAAACAAATACCAGATAAAAAAAGATGAACAATGATAAGATAGTATTTTATATCCATTTCTAAAATACAGCCCAATACCCTTTAAATAGCTTAGTGGACTTAAAAGTTGTGAGATGTAGAGTCAGTGTCCGCTTGGCAAATTTGCTGCATATACAGTGAATCCATTCCTCAATGAATGGGCCTGAGACTGTCAGCAGCCAAGAGTTCTATTTAAACCCACCTATGAAGGAAGAGGAAATGGGAGTAAGCAGTTAGTGTTCAGACTAGGATGAGAGAGGTCAAAGGCACACAGCCCCCTTGTGTTACATGAGACTTGTCTATACTAGTAGTGAAATAAAATACCTTCTGTTAGTTTTCAATGATATTGTTTCCCTTAAGTCTCAATTAAGCAAGAGCCACCCTCAGTTAAGCTCACAAGAATTCATTCCGTTATATGGCCATCAGTTTCCTTGGACCGATGACATTTGTTGCGTAATCCACACTACCAAAGCTTTTTTAAAAAAAATTGCTTCAGACATAAGTTTTAATATTTCTTAACAAGACAAAGTTTTTTAAATTGTATCAGAAGTTTCTGGAACTTTCCATTAATCAAAATGAAATCTCACTGTCTGGGCTATTAAACTAATTCCCAACAATAAAGCAACTTATAAAGCTATGTTCTGAAAGTCAAAGTCATGTTTTCTGCAGCTAAGTTGAATTGTTGTTGCACAGATTTTCAATTAGATAAAATTTACTGGTAAAATGTTAGTTAGGTTTTGGAGTACTGGTGATACCTTATGATGACAGCACACACAAGATGGATTTTGGAGACTCATGTGTGATAGAATTACCAATTTAAGATAATTTCTGTAGGGTTACTGCACTATAAAATTAAGCACTATATATATCACTGAAACCCACCTCGACCTGAACTTAGGTGAAAGAAGAGGAAGGCAGTCCACACTAAAACAGCATGAGTGGGATTTGAAACAAAAGACACAGGTGATAAGGTGCATGTAGTCTGTCTTCCAGGTAGTACACAGTGCACTACCAGCCAAGTAACCAAGCAAGAGAAAGCTGGCCGATATGGGAGAGTACGCGTTTAGGCTTTTCTTTACCATTTTAACCCAATGTCCCTGAACACTGTACTGCTGCTGACTATGAAATAATGTCTTGTTCTGAAAAAGCTGTTCTGTGTTACTGGAAAACATCAGCTGGGTTCATAGGTCCCAAACAGGGGTCCAAGGTCCTTTGGACCTGCTGAAGAAGCTATGGTGAGACCAGGGACGCTGATGTCAAGGACCCTGGATCAGAGCTGTGGAGTTGCAGGGTTCGCCCTTCATCGAAATGGTAGCCCAGGGCCTTTCACTAAGAAGGGTACAGTCCCAGAAAGATTGTGGAAGGGTCAGAGGTACAGCATGCCCTCTAATATTGCAGCAGCATCGAAGGGCATTATCCCTGCTGTTGCCCACTAATAGGGATTTTAAACCACTGGATTAACAGAAGTAAAGTTGCCATGGCCCCTAGCCCTACTAGCCCCAAAGTAGCCCTTGGCTTACTGAGAGCTGGCACACAGATCTCTCTGAGGCAGGCAAGTAGCATAGAGAACTCCTCCCCAGACAGTCTGACGGCTGCTTTTACCACTCAGCTTGAGAGGTGCACAGGCCTTCTGCACCTGGGTGAATTCCACTCTCTGTCCATTTTATATTGCTGTCTTGAGGGAAATGGATGTAGTTATTCTCTCTTCTCCCAGAAGCTGCCCTTTCTGTGCCAAGAGCTTTCTGAAGCTTCCTGGAACAGCCAGTCCACATTACAGTTTGCTCCTGGTGAGGAGACATCTTTGTATCCACCAATGGAAAAAATATGCTCAAATCTTAATAAGACGTTAGGGACCGTTATTTGAGAAGTATTACTTATATTTTTCCTGTGCTTAAAAGGAAATTTTGTTATTTCAGGTGGAGGCAGTTGTGGTTTCTGTCTATGTAGGAGTCTCCCATCTCTGAAAAGCTTCATTTAGTGAAGCAAGGTAAGATGCCAGAGAAATGAGAAAAGGGATGAATATAGAACTCGAAAAACAAAGGAGATGCTGAAGAAAAATGTTTGTGTCCAAACTGCTCTCCATTGTAACATAGTGACACCCAGGCCACTGAGAGCAGAGTTTGCCCTTTGATTTGTCAGAGAACTTGACCTTTCCTGGCAAAGTCTTGAGCTGAATATTGTGTCCCTTTTAGCACAGTTGCAATTGCACAGTAGTCTGTTTAATCTCCATTTTTTCTCATCCATCATCCACAACTCTGATTTCTACCACGATTCTACAATCAGTTTACTGTACAACGCAAAATGAAAGTCAAGTTAATTTCACGCTCTACCCACCTCAGTCTGATTAGCACAAATTAAATGTTGTGCTAATAAGATGAAATGTGTGATCATAAAGCGGACATCCATGGGTTCTCGCTGACTGCTGGGGAAAATATAGTTTCTTGCTATTTGTGGAACATACAAGTAACATGAAAATATTTTTATCACAGTAACTGAGAATTTTGCAAGACATACTCAATGTACAGCATTAGATTGGGATATCCCTGCTCTCATAAGGTGGAGGGAAGAGAAAGCCCTTTGGGAATTTGAGGCCTAATACATATTTAATGTGATAGTATGTATCAAGAAGATATTTCTCCACTGATCACATACTATGTAGACATAACAAAAAGTAATTTCTTATGATTATCATCCATGGGCTAAATTCCTCAGCTGTGGCATCACAGTTGTGCAATAAACTGTACACAAGCAAGTTTTCACAGCATTCAACCCTATTGCAGCATATCATTTTGATGACCATGAGGAGACTCACAGATGTCACAATTCTACCACCCAGCAACGAGCCATTGTCTTAAAATCATACAGTCTAGTCCTGTTCTGATCAAAGTCAATGGGAGTTTTGCTATTGATTTCTGTGGATCAGACTCTAGACCAAATTCAGACCAGCATAGGTTGATGCAATACCATTTCACTGCCATCTGCATCAGGCCTGAATTTAGCCTTACTGTCTAAAATGTGTTTCTCCTGTTTGTCTCATCTTTCTCTGACAAGCAATCTTATAAAAATAAACACACAGAAGGGAAGAGGAACAGATTGTACTTGACTTTAACGCCTCCATATTTTTGGTCTGATAGCCCTTAAATATTTAAAAAACAAACCATATGAGAAAAGTAAATAAGACTAAAAACCCATCACAAGGTTCTGATCGCATCACACCCCACTCATGCTTCATTCATGGAGCAACACAAAATGGCAGATGACTGTGTTTTGGAGTGAATGTTCCTGAACTCTCCTCCATGCTGTTGGAGTATAATTTAGCTGGCAAGTGTCAAATTAAAGGCAACAATTTTTAAAAGCAGGGGCAGGTAATATTGCCTGTTATACAGCATGTTTTTCAAAGCATGTACATACCTATGAAAATAAAGGCGTTTTTCACATGCAAAGGTTGTAGTATCACAGCAACAGAGGTGCTAATGTGCCCATCTAACTCTGATTTAGTACTGTAGATGAACTTCGAGAGGGGACTTTCTGAATGGCTGTAGCTAGATTTTTCCTGTGTAATATTATCTTTTCTTTGAAGTTTTTTAGACTATTGGCCTATAGTAGTGAGCTTGGGAAAGGGGAAAATGCTACAACTGGGATATGAAGGTGGCACAATGAAAATGGGCTACCTTGCACAGGCACTTCCCCCTCTGCAAGTGAGATGTAAAATGCTCCCAGTCAGATCAATGACGAGGCACGGAAGGGGGGAATCAGACCTATTGTAATAAAGAAATGGAGGCACCTCCATTTTTAACATTAGATAGTTAAGGTATTTTGCAAATAAAGTACGCGTAGCTGCACCAAGTTTGGGGGTGAAGCCCCTTTACCTGTAAGTTCACATATATTAGTTTTATAGGGACTAGGTTTCTTGCACATGCTCCACTCTGCCTCAGCTGATGACTTTTTACTTTAAAGATCAGCAGAGGGGCCAGATCATTGGCCTCTTTGTGCCAAAGTTTCCTTAAGAGCTAAGAATTCCTTTCCACAGAGGAAATCCCTGGCAGGCACAAGATGGCACAGCTACATTTTACCCATATATGGGTTTGTTGCAGTAGGAGGGGACAGGGTTGGAGGGTGCTGCTTTCTTGGTGAGTCCTGCTGATGTATTGCTCTTTCAGAGCAATAAGAGGGTGTAAGTTTGAATAACTGTGAATCAAAACATTACTGACTTGGGGCACCCCCAGAATTGGGAGAGTACAAAGGAGGTTTTAAGTCACTGTGACAGACTGTACTCTTATGTTAATCATTTTTACAAGGCTATGATAAATTTTGTACAAAGCATGCCTTGTGAGGTTGTCATGGTATAATTCCCCACTCTGAACCTTAATGTCCAAAAGATGGGGTACCAGCATGAATTCCTCTAAGCTCAATTACCAGCTTACTACTTGTAGCACTGCCACTAACCAGGAATTCCAGTGCCTGGTACACTCTGGTCCCCACAAAACCTTGCCTAGGGACCCCCAAGACCCAGTCCCTCTGGCTCTTAACACAAGGAAATTAACCCCTTTCCCTCACCGTTGCCTCTCCCAGACTTCCCCTCCCTGGGTTACCCTGGAAGATCACTGTGATTCAAACTCCTTGAATCTTAAAACGGAGAGGAAAATTCACCTTCCCCCCTCCTTCTCTCTTCCCCTCCCAGACTCTCCCTGAGAGAGAAAGTAATCCTAACATAGAGAGAAAATTAACCTTTCTCTCCCCCTTCCCTCCTTTCTCCCCACCAATTCCCTGGTGGATCCAGACCCAGTTCCCTGGGGTCTGACCAGAATAAAAAAAACAATCAGGTTCTTAAACAAGAAAAGCTTTTAATTAAAGAAAGAAAAAACAGTAAAAATTATCTTTGTAAATTTAAGATGGAATATGTCACAGGGTCTTTCAGCTATAGACACTGGGAATACCCTCCCAGCCCAAGTATACAAGTACAAATTAAAATCCTTTCAGCAAAATACACATTTGAACTCCTTCCAGCCAAATACACATTTGCAAATAAAGAAAACAAACATAAGCCTAACTCGCTTTATCTACCTAGTACTTACTATTCTGGACATATAAGAGACTGTATCAGAGAGATTGGAGAGAAACCTGGTTGCACATCCGGTCACTCTCAGAACCCAGAGAGAACAGCAACCAAATTCTAACAGCACACACAAAAACTTCCCTCCCTCAAGATTTGAAAGTATCCTGTCCCCTGATTGGTCCTCTGGTCATGTGACAGCCAGGCTCACTGATCTTGTTAACCCTTTACAGGCAAAAGAGATATGAAGTACTTCTGTTCTATTAACTCTTACTTATCTGTTTATGACAGAGGTATCATTTGAAAACTCATAATCTACTGAACATTATTGTCCTGATAAAATGCATGTAGCAACATTGTATGTAAAGTTATAAGATTCTGCTCTGTAACATTGCTGAGACATTCTTCAAGTTTAGAAAAGCAGCACAAACCAGTTCCTCAGGGACAAAAGGCTAGCCAGCCCCTCAGTCAGGTGCCAATATAATCAAATTGACTATTACTGGGTTAAACAACCATTCTTAGGCAGGAAGAAGGGTATGAGAGAAATGTACATCATGTCAGACAGATTTGCTACCACCTGAACCGCAGCTGGAGATGATTCTCAAAGAAGAGAAATGCTATGAGGGAGAACAGAGGACAAAAATCACCTCTCTTTCCTCATCTCTACTCAGAGCATCAACAATGTTTGAAAGAGAAAAGAAGCATCGTCAGACTGAGGGAAATATCCAGCCAGACTGCTGTGAGCATATGGTGAGAAAAACCCTTTTTTTCAAGTTCACTTAGCTTGTTAAGTGAGGTATTACTTTGTGTTTTACCTTTTATTTCTTTGTAATCAATTCTGATTTTTATAACTTCTTACTTGTAATCACTGAAAATCTATCTTTCTGTAGATAATAAACTTGTTTTTTTTTGTTTTATCTAAACCAGTGTGTGTTTGGATTGAAGTGTTTGGGAAACTCAATCTGAGATAACAGGTTTGTCAATCATTTTCTATTTTCTATTAATGAAATGATGGGCTTTCTACAAGCTTGTACTGCACAGAAAGAAAGAGCTGGGCAGTGCAAGATGCAAATTTCTGGGGACAAGTCTGAGATTGAGAATTTACTGGTGTCACTTTGCAATATAATTCAGGAGTGGCTGGGTAGAACACTCATATCATTCAGCTGGGAGTGATTTTGCATGCTAGAGGCAGTGTGTGAACAGGCCAGGAGTGGTTGTTCTCACAGCAAAGCCATGTAAAAGGCACCCCAGATTGGAGAATTGAGGGGACACAGCTGTTCAACAGTCCAGATTGTACCATGGGGAATGTTAGTTACCTTGGGCCACTTTCTTCAAATACATCTAACAGAGCTACGGTATACCTGAGCATCTAGTATTTGCAGTGCTTGGTTTGAACATTGAGGGTTGGATTCTGCATTCAATTACACTTCAGGACACATTCAGAGTAGCTAATTTGGCCTCAACAGAGTTATCTGCAAATATACCCTGGAGTAACTGAGGGGAAAATTTGGCCCTTACTGTGGAAAATAATGCCAGGTTTATGGCTGCTACCTCTGTTCCAGAGAATCTAGTTTTACGGTTGTCCGTATGCTAGATACACAGTTAGATGATCTATTCACAGCGTCTATTAAGCCATCGAGAATATAATTGTCACAAAGAAACTTGTGAAAGATTGCATAATGTATACCTGTCTAATAGAGTCCCAGAGAACTGAGCTGTAGCGAGAAGAGTGATATAGTCCCTTTCACTGAGCTTTTTATGAAGGATTAACATTATCATTAATTAATGCTAGGCACCATCTCCTCTCCTGTACATGTACTCTTGTGGCTTGCCCTTCATCCTTTTGCAACAGAAGGCTGATAAGACAAAAATACAGTCAAATGCTAGGTCATTTTGGTAATGTATTTGCTATTGAACATCTAGCCCTCTTTAGAAGTTACAAAGCTGCCTTATATACAGGAATACTGGGTGTTTTGACACCAGTAATTTCAACTGTATACCAGGCATAGGTGAATCAGGCCTCAGAAATCTGTAACATTATTAGGAGCCACGAGATGGCCTGTTACAGCTGCCCCTTTTATAAAAAGAAAAAATAGAAAAAAGTATCAAATCAATTACAGTCGAACCTCTATTTTATGAACAATTTGGCAACTGAGGAGTTAACAAAATCAAAAAGTTCATAAAACTAAACCTTTCAAAATGACAGGAGCTATGGTGCATAAGTTGCGATCTGGTGCACTGCATCACTTTATCCTTTGTGCAAACTATTGCAAAGCAATTTCCAATGCACTGAAGGCATCAGAATATGAAAGGACATTGAGTTGTTCTTCCTCAATATCACCTTCATTATGCAATTTTTTCCATGTTGGGAAAAATGGTTCATATAAGGGGTTGTTTTCAAGACTGGTGTTTATAATAATAATAATTAATAATAAATTAAACTGAACAAAAAAAAACACATTCAAACAAAAAAAAACCCATTAAGTTTTACTTTAATATGGGCTTCAGATTTGCTGAAGATATTTCAGAGCACTGGTATTTAACGTCAAGCCACACTATTCAAATACGAACTCCATAACAAATATTTATGGATTCACTTTCAGATGGTGCTAAAAACACAACTAGGATGGGTAACATATGATCAGATTCCAGAGTCTCTTTTCACCCACGCACATATTGATGGAAGCCTTCCTAGCTGAATCTAATTACATACATCACCTTTTTTCCATCTGTTAATAAGTTATTACTGTAGCGGTGGGAGACGTGAATACATAAACCACTCCCTGCTCTACCTGCATTAATACAGTCACAAGTTATTGCTTGGATGCATCCATCTGAATTTTATATTTATTTATATCATGCCATGCCACTGTGCGTGTGCTAACAATTAGTTGCTTCATTTTAATGAGGATGGATTCTTGCCAGTGTGCCACTGAAGCTCCCTCTTCAAAAGATCTTATTGTTATCAATGCTTTTGCAAGATATGGTATAAACTCTGGTAAGAAATGACCATCTCCAGAATCAAACTGGAAATAAGGTGTATTTGTTTAAATAGTAAGAATAATTAACCTTTGGAACAATTTACCTGGGGTCAAGGCCTTATTGTTTACCTGCTGTGTCTGCAGGTTCGACCAATCGCGGCTTCCTCCAGGCCATTGGGGGTGGCAGAAAGCCGCGGCTAGCACATCCCTCGACCTGTGCACCTTCCCACAGTCCCCATTGGCCTGGAGTGGTGAACTGCGGCCAGGGGAAGCAACGATCATTCTAACCTGCGGCAGGTAAACAAAACGGCCCGGCCCGCCAGGGTGCCAAAGGTTGCCGATCCCTGGACTAGATGATCACAATGGTCCCTTCTGGCCTTAGAATCTATTAATCTTTTCTAGTTTAAAATCCAATAGTAATCACGCAATTTTCTGCCAGTTTTTTAGGGTTGGGTTGGATAGCCTAAGCTGAGCGAATGTAACCACAATGATTTTATTCTGTGTGGTTCACTTGTCTTTTTCCCTAGCTGTCTGGAGAATAACACAGATCTGCATCATGTTCTTCCATGGTAGCACTAAGCACTATTCCAGGGGTTGGCAACCTTTCAGAAGTGGTGTGCCAAGTCTTCATTTATTCACTCTAATTTAAGGTTTTGCATGCCAGTAATACATTTTAATGTTTTTAGAAGGTCTCTTTCTATAAGTCTATAATATATAACTAAACTATTGTTGTATGTAAAGTAAATAAGGTTTTTAAAATGTTTAAGAATCTTCATTTAAAATTAAATTAAAATGCAGATCTCCCTGGACCGGTGGCCAGGACCCGAGCAGTGGGAGTGCCACTGAAAATCAGCTCGCATGCTGCCTTCTGCACACGTGCCATAGGTTGCTTACCCCCGCACTATTCATATCTCCAGCAGAGCTATTCTGGTTTACACTAGAAGATATATCCCATAGACTTTTTCATATGCATTTTGCTTACAGACACACCTTGTACAAGCAGCAGTCACCTGCATAGCCAGTCTCTGTTGGGGGAGGAGGGAAGAGTTTTGAGTGCTGCTCATATACATATGTAAGCATTACACTGATTTGTGCACCAGTATTCAACTTGAACTTAGTGGCAACTTTTCTCCCTTCTGACAATATTTAGTCCAGTTGGGACACAACAGTTGAACCTGGTGCTACTTCTCTCCTTAGTGGATGCTGATAACTTTCACTAAAACATCATTGGTGTTACACTGTGCTTTCCCATCCATTCTCTGCATTTATTAGGATTTACAGACTTTTGCAAAGTGATTTCCTCTTACCATTGTAATGCATGTGTCCTATTGATGGACATCCGGCTGGCACTGTGTTCTCCCACATTTGCCACTGGCTGTCCCTTTGCTTATAGATTTATAGCCTGCCTGCAGACAGAGTTTTGCTACTCCATACAGTGCCTCCTTGTTAGAAATGGATTTTAGCTGGACTTCTGTCATTTCATGTGCTCCAGCACTGTCTCCTGCTTTATTTAAATCAGCCTTTGCTCCCCACTGTATTAGATTTTGTTAAATTTGTCAAAAACAGTAGCTTGTCTTGAATCATTTCTTCCATGTCTGCAAATGCAGAGTTCCAAGCCAACAAATCTGTCATAAAACATTCTATGTGTTCACTTGGACCTTGTATTGACTTATGAAATTTATAGCATGCCAACACTGGATTAGCTTTTGAGGTAATAGATTTATCAAAACCTACTGTAATGCACTCAGATTTTCAGCTGACATCTAGCAAGCAAGTGTGTATATATATATATATATACACACACCCCTCTTTCTCCTGAGCAGATTAGCAGATAGTTTTTCTTCCTCATCTGTGGATTTCAGGGGACACTCAAAGTGAACTCTGTATGTTGTCTGAAGTTCTTCCACTCCTCAGAAAGATTCATGCCTTCTCAGTCTCTCCCAGCAGATAGACTCCTTAGTCCTGTACAATGTTCTTTCCACAGACTCATTCTAAATTTACAAGTTTTCCAATAATGTAATTTTTTTATACCACTAATAAATTGTGTTTATGAGTATATCCTGTTGGCAGCACTTGTGCCCTCAAGAAAGGAGTCAGTGAAAAAATAATGGCAGTCAATATGCCTATATGCTCAGCAGCCATCCATGACAGCTAACAATAAGCTTTTCACCTAGAGCTAAATAGAACTTGTTGGTACTTTTGTAAATAGTCTATCTGATGATTCCCAAATATGTTACAAATAGACCATATGATATAGTGCAGTAATTGCCCACCTTTAATTTTAAGTATTGAAATTGCAATTAAAAACACAAACAGAAAAAATAGAGTTTTTTAGTGTTTGTTTTTAAAAACTTCAATAAATACTTGCAGATACAATTTTCAGAAGGGCATGATTGAGGAGCCTAAGTCCCATTTTCAAAAGTGACTTGCCTACTTAGATGCCACTAAAAGTCCATTAAGAGCCTTTGAAAATGTAACCCCATGGTCCTTATAATTTCACATTGTTACCACTAACTGCCCCAAACAGAAGCTCCTAGCACAGGCATCGGCAATCTTTGGCATGCAGCCCACCAGGGTAAGCCCCCAGGCGGGCCAGGCCAGTTTGTTTACCTGCTGTGTCTGCAGGTTCAGCTGATCGTGGTTCCCATTGGCCGCAGTTCGCTGCTCCAGGCCAATGGGGGCTGCGGGAAGCGGCGCGGGCTGAGGTAAACAAACTGGCCCAGCCTGCCAGGGTCCTTACCCTGGCGAGCCATGTGCCAAAGGTTGCCAATTCCTGTCGTAGCACTACAATATTTATTTATTTTAACAGATCCTATATTTTTGGCCCAAATCAGCATCTGGTATGTCTCTCCTCAGCTTCTGTGCATGCCCTTCAACAATTCTTAACGGTCATGTGCAAGTCTTATCAAATATGTATATTTAACCTTTCATAATGCACCGGGGAGTTAAGCCTGTTAAAATATTAGGTTACAATGGCACTATTAGTTGGCAATATTGCTTATTCAGCTTCTTTTTGGAAAGCTGCACCACCAGTAAAGGAAGAAGATATCCTCATTGTGCTATCTACACAATTACTGTAATGAACCTGCTGATGTGTTACTGTAGTGCCCCTCCCCCAAGATGAGCTGTAGGAAAGGGACTGAACTAGGAAAGGTAGGGACCTCATTCAGCCTCCAGTCAGTGGACAGATTTGAGAGGCTTAATAAACTGGGAACAGTAATAATAACTAGAAGGCAGAGGGGATCAGGCTCATGGAGAGAGCCAGGGAGCAGTGGGTGGTGAGCGGTTGGTTGGGTGGAGGCAGTAGCCTGACAGCTGGGACAAATAGACTGAGTGAGAAACTGAGAGCAGAGCAGGGAAGCCAGTCATTGCAAACAGAGAACTGGCAGCCTGCATGCAAGAAAGACTCAGCCGCTGTGGCTGGATGGAAGATGACAATGCAAAGGACCCCCAAAGAGGCCACAGAGAGCAACAGGACTCAGCTCTGGCCAGTAAGACCTACAGACCAATACCTAATTGGCTGCAGAGGTTGGAGTAAAGGGGCAGTCCAGATACTAGGCATAGTATGTACCTAAAGGGCATATTTACCCATAGATAGTGTGGCCAACTCCCATGATTGTGAGTTTCATGATATTTTGGGATTTTTCTTCAAGCCACATTGGCTAGAACCAAGGGAATTTCCGCTCTAATTCTTTCTCTCTTTTTATTTTTTTTTAAGTAGCCTTTCTAGTCCTCCTGCTGCCGGAGAAAAGCTTGTAAGCATGGAGCCCTAATGGCTCAGAAACCAGAAGGCCAATAAAAAGAACCCCATTATTT
Source organism: Gopherus evgoodei (assembly GCF_007399415.2). Taxonomy (NCBI): domain Eukaryota; kingdom Metazoa; phylum Chordata; order Testudines; family Testudinidae; genus Gopherus; species Gopherus evgoodei. Next base: position 113,744,206 of record NC_044322.1, on the reverse strand, counting down.
GAAAAAAAAATTCTCATGATTTTTAAGCTAATTATGATTTGTGGAGACGTGACTCATGACTTTTAATTCTTGAGGTTGGTAATAATGCATATACCTTTCTATTGGACTATGCCCATGGCCTGAGCAGGAAGCACTTGTTATCTTTTACAGCAACTGCATAAGTCTTGTTGCTGGCGTATTTGCACCCTTTCCTCTCTGCAAGCCCTCCTAAAGAATCCCATTCTTTGCCAGAAGCGAGTGTGAGAACACATTTATAAAGAACCCACTAAAGACTAAAGTCTGTGGAGCCTAGTGCTTGGAACACCTTGGAGCTCATGGTACAAAGAACAACACTAGCAAATATCTGGAAGGGTCTTGTGTACTAGAACACTGTTGCCATGTTGTAGAGGAGTGTTACAATGTGCGATCACCCCCTTGTGTCAGGATGCAGCATTGCAAGGACTCTTCCTCTTTAGCGCCCATCCGCATCCTCTTCCACAGTGGTCTGCTGCCTCAACAGCCCAGTCCTTCAGCCAGGTCTGCTCTCAGTCTAGTCCCCTTCTGGAGTTAACAGAAAACTAATGCCCAGCTGGCTATTTTGAGATGAATTTAAGTCTATAATATAAACACGTCTCCTTCCTAGAGATCCCAGACCAGAGTTATCAAGGTTAGGCCCTTGACTGGGTCAGGTTACTTGGGTTAGGACAGGGACAGTCTTGTTTCCCTGTCCTGGCTTTAGGCAGAAGAGCGAGCAGCCAGCCCTTTTCACCTGGCCTGCTGAGCTCTGATTGGCCGCTGCCTGCTCCTGGCTCTTCTGTGTTCCAGAGGACCAACTCTCACTCATTCTGCATGCAGCTGATCACAAGAGGCCTCTCTAGGCAACCCTGGTGGTCTGAATTCACAGCTCTTTCCTTCCAGCAGGAGACCTTCATAGGGTGGAGTGTGCCAAGGTGGTGAGATCTCCAGGAGGGGATAGTGAATGCCTGATACACTTTGTCAGAGAGAGGATGAGCGCTAATCCCTGTTTGGGCTCCTTACTGCCATAGAAATAATAAAACTGGGCCTATGTTTATTACTAGAATAAACCCATTTGATTAAAAGCACAATGAACTCCTTTGCTGCTAGGCCCAGATGCACATTTTTGTGCTGCACTAAATAGATGTTACATTAAAATCAATAGATATTTCAGGAGATTCCAGTTATGTGTAGCCATAGAGGAGATTCTAGTTTACTGAGCATACTGGTATGTTTTTCCAGTAGAAGAGTGGTTGAACAAAAGCTTCTTCATCATATTCCATCATTCTTCCAAACTTAGGCCTTGTCTATATAGGGCCAGGGTAGTTACTTTGCACTATCTTTCATTTGTTCCTATTAAAATGGCTCACGTCCACACAATACAATTCTTAGTGCATATTGAGTGGCCAGTTAATACAAATTCCATAATCCACTTTGAAATTGGATTAAATTAATTGCAGATTGAGTTACTGAGGATGAGCATTCTTGGGATGCGTCTCTACTTTGCAATGGCTTACCAGTCCTCCAACTGCCATTCCACACTGCTTTGCATGATACTAGGACTTGCCTTACTGTGTGCTCTCCAGATGTCTGTGGTCATCTTGACCAGATGTCACTTCCCCATCTAAATGCTGACAAAGACAGGATCAGTCTATTTGTGGATGCATGCTCCTAGAGTCACATACCTCAGCATTGCAGCCACATGGAGCCATGCTGAGGTCCCAGATATCCTTGCCCTCTGCAGAAAGATTAAGGGGTGGGCAGTCCTGCCCAATAATCACCACATTACAGAGGTGTACAATGCCATTGCTTAGGCAATGGGCCCAACTCTGGGGGGGGGAGGGAGGGGTCACTGCCAGGACCCTATTTAGTGCTGCAACAAAAGCAAGAAGTTCAAAGCACTTACTAGAGATCCAAGGTGAAAACTGGACCTCCAGTAGTTCCCCTGCTACCTGTCTCTACTACGAGAAGTGAAACAGGATTATCTCCCAGGTCGCCACCAGTGAACTTGGGTTTTGTGGTGGGCAGCCCCAAGGGCTCTGATCTGAAATGAACTCTCGGTATAATCAGGGCCTTAAAGTGGTTAAACTGAGAGCAGACTCTGACCCCAAATTATATCCTCAGCAAGGCAAAATGCGATGTCACTAATGCAGAGTTCAGATTTCATTGGAGAACTGAGAGGAAAGTGAAGCTGAGTGCAGAGAATTCATTTAAAATCACAGCTGAAATAATACCAAAGCCATATGAAAAATGTACTTTGTCAGTAATTGCTTTTTGTATTAGAATAATTTTGAGTTTGTTCCAGCCTGAAAGTCACTTTTAATATTAATGCCCTACAAGCTTAAGCTCTCTTCTTTTGACTTAACCTAGGAATTAGTTGCATGATAAATGCAGGCAGAGACATCAGCTTGAAGAGGCAGAACAAAATCAGAACAATCAAAGATATGGGATGTGGCAGTACATGCAAAAGTAATACAATTTTGACAATTAAATTTCTCACTAATCCCCATGATACACACATGCTTGTAAACCTAAGGAAATCGGGTTCAATTAATGACTTTCATTTTTTCTAAATTGAAAGAGTTCATTCCTTTGGATTTTCATTAGGAGTTTTTAAAAAAAAAATGCTGTGTTTGGAGTCAATTTGATATACAAGGTGAACAACAACTTAGGATATGGCTAGGACTCCGAAAATCTTCAGCCATGCATAATTTGGGAATGTAAATCTTTTGTACTAGCATTCACTTGCTCTGTCTGGATAGAATTTTAGGAACAGCATATCTAAGTAACAAATTATTATGCAGTATAGACTAAATCCTGCCCTTCCTTATAAATAAGCAATCCCACTCAAGTTAATAGGGCAGGATCTGCCCCCTGGTCTATCCAGAAGTTCCCTAATATCCATTGGTTCTCTTAATATAGTCAAGTCTCTAACTTAACATGCAAGTCACAGGACTGATAAATGTGCTTGACTTAGAAGGGAAAAGAGCACTTTTACAAGTATGCATATCACCATTAATGGTGGAGTTTCAAAGCCCATAGAAACTCCAGCTTGGCAGAGTAAGATGAAATCTTCACTCTGCTCCTCTTGGGCTGATTAAGTAGGCTTTTTTAAATTATAAGTTATGTGTTTAACCCATAGTGTTCAGACTGCAGCATCTCACAGCCTACACTGTTTATTCTTTGCTATGAAAGTACATATTCATCTAGGGGAAATGGCAGGTGTTGGCACAGTGGCAAGCACAACATGGGGGTGCAGTGCTGACTGCGATAGAGGGCAGAGAGAGAGGAGACAGAAGAACATTTAGAGGAGCAATGGCTCTATGTTTTCCCTCCTTTTAAAAGCCCTTGCCAGCATCCAGGAAGCAAACATGTGAGCCAGAGGGGACTTGACAGTGTTTGCATGAGTCTCATGTTAAAGACCTGGCTTTGGGGACCAGGATAGAGAACCTCAGCTGCCATTCAATACTTACATAAAGGAAAGTCTCAAGCACTATCCCTCAAAGATCAGAGGGGTAGCCGTGTTAGTCTGGATCTGTAAAAAGCAACAAAGAGTCCTGTGGCACCTTATAGACTATCAGACGTATTGGAGCATGTGGGTATTCACCCACGAAAGCTCATGCTCTAAAATGTCTGTTAGTCTATAAGGTCTATAAGGTGCCACAGGATTCTTTGCTGCTTTTACAGATCCAGACTAACAAGGCTACCCCTCTGGTACTGGAGCATGAGCTTTCATGGGTGAATATCCACTTTGTCAAACACATGTAATGGAAGAGGCAGCTTTGAAAACAAAGCCATATTAACCAGTTGCTAAGACAGAGAGCAATATGTAGGCAGGCTTCACTTCTGCAGCAGGTGGATGGGATGGGAGCCATGTGTATGTAAAAAGTAGTCAGTTACATGTGGTATGTGTCTAAGGAGCTGTCTCACTAACCCTCCCTACAACGTTGAGGCCAGCTCTGTGAAGAATGGTGTGATGATCATGGACAAAAGTTCACAAGGTCACGGGGAATGCTGGAGATGAAAGATCACAAAAAATTTTCCCACACACCTGAAAATGGAAAGGACAGTTCTGCCTGTTACAGTTTTGAGCCCTCTGATTTCACTCACTATTGCCAAGACAGTGACAACTGCTGTGAGGGGAACTCTATTCTTGTATCTTAATGGGATGCAGCCTGCACTATGTAATCCTACAGTGCCAGCCACTCCAGCACCACATACAGAAAGTGACAAGGGGAGACGGGGCCAAGTTATTGCTGAACTGCGTGTTAGTCTGAAAGACACTGCAGTCCATCTCTCTCTACTAGTGTTTTTACACTAGTAAAACTAGTTGCAATAGGGGAGGTCTAGGTTGGATATTAGGAAACACTATTTCACTAGGAGGGCAGTGAAGCACTGGAATACTTAGAGGTTTTTAAAGCCCGGCTTGACAATACCCTAGCTGGGATGATTTAGTTGGGGTTGGTCCTGCTTTGAGCAGGGGGTTGGACTAGATGATCTCCTGAGGTGTCTTCCAACCCTCATCTTCTATGATTGCATAATACACGTTAGGCTAGGATGGTGTGATCGGGGCATGGTGTAGAGGGCTCTGACCTAGTGGCTACCATTCAGGTGGGGTAGGGGAACACAAACCCTGCCACTCCACCAGGTTCTGACCCAAGGCCCTGTAAGACTGGTTTGTATGGCATCAGCCCTCAGTCAGGTTCCCTGGGTCTCTTCCTACCTTCATCCGTACTCATCCGGCTGCCGCCTGTCTTTGGGGGATGTTACCTTCTGAGCTTCCAGCCCTCCTCCCAGTTGCTGAGTGTTGTGAGTCCCCTGTTTGCCAGCTTGATGTGGGTGTGACACTACACTCCATATTCTTCATAGAAATATTGTTATAATATGAATATGGCATAATTAAGATGTAGTTTATGTAAGATTGGTCACGTAAGGTATCATTGGAAAGGTTATGATTTGCTGAATAAGATTATCAAATCTGTGTACATGTATCATTTCTGTATATGAAGTTAGGAATATTAACTATGTAACAATTACAGCTGTGTGTATACTTGGGGGAACGCCCACCAAACAGCAGACAATCAGCCTGAATGAGACATTTAAGAAGGACAATAGAACTTTGAAGATACAAATCTCCCACCTTCCTGAGTTGCTTCCTAGGATGTTGCTTTGACACTGCAGGGTCATCTGATGATGTCACCTGGTACAGAGTACCACCTTGGACACTGCTGGTGTTTTTCCACTGGAAACAAAGGATTCCCGCCTTATGTAAATCCTACTTAAGGCTGGGAAGTGAGTCAATCAAGGCTCTTCTTCACTGTCTCCCTGCCCAAGAAGGAAGACTGCTGAGAGCACATGAAGAGACAAAGAAACTAAGCTGGGGAAAGGCAAGGGGTGAGTCCAGGCTGAGACAGGGGTCTAGCCTGTGAAGAGAAATAACTGGAATTCTAAGAGGCAGAAACTCTGTAACCTACCTAAAACAACATTGAGGGTGAGAAATTACTATTTGTAACCTGTTTCTTTCGTGAATTAAGTTTAGGTTGCATGTTTTGTAGTATTTGCTCAGTAAATTGCTTTGTTCTGTTTGCTATCCCTTATAATCACTTAAAATTTACCTTTTGTAGTTAATAAACTTATTTCTTGTTTATTTCAAAACCCAGTCTGTGAAAGTCATATCTGGGGGCTTGGGGAAAGAAGCTGTGCGCATCTCCCTCCGCATTGAGGGAGGGGGCAACTTTTATGAGCTTAGGCTGTACAGATCTCTCTGTACAGTGCAAGATAATATAATTTGGGGTTTACACCCCAACAGAGGTGTGCATGTGAGTGCTGGGTAAAGTTCCAAGCTGAATCCTCCCACACCGAGCTGATTTCAGTCTGTGTCGGCAGCTGGGTGTGGCCTCAACTGTGTGAATGCTAGAAAAGGCTTAAGGGCCTGGCACAGCAAGGACAGGGTGAGGAAACCCAAGTTGCTGGAATGGGCAGGCTCAGTGGAACCCCAGCTCAGGAGGCATCCCAGATAGGGGATCCAACCCATCACAGTGAGCTTAGCTCAGTTCTCCCCTGAGTTCCCAGGTCATGTCTTCTTCCCTGGCTTGCCAGCCCCAGACTGAGCTGCCTAGCTGGCATTTAAACCCCACCTCCAACCCAAACATGCTTGGCCAATGAATAGGGGCAGGACCTCCTCACCCATAGCTGTTCCTTGACCCTCTCCTGTCCAGTGAAGGGTTTATACATGCATCACAGATGGACAGGGAGAGTTGGTACTGACAGGGAACCCCACAGAGGCCTACAGAGGATGCTCATGACATGCCCAGAGATGGCATTGTGCGGAAAGAATCAAAGATTGTGGTGTAGGGTACTGCACCTGAGTCCAGATTATCTGATGAGATTGGACTTTGCAGGGTGAGAGAGAAAGATTGTTTTAGGCCATTTGTAAGCTCTCCGATCCTGAGGCTGACCAAGTACAAATTCTGGGCATGGCATAATGTAGAGCAGACTTACATACAGCTTACTTTGGCCTTAGGGGGCCATTGCAGTAGCCAGAGACTGGTGGAGAGTAGGTGTGCCTGGCCATACCCACTAGTGGTGACACACGGATATTAAGATTATTCTATCCGGATGTGGGGAGGTAATTGGATACTCTAGTAACAGCACAGAAAAGCTGTTTGTAGGAAAGATCCAAGTTCTAGCGTAATCTCCCTGCAACACACAATTAAAATGAGATTCTATAAAACCCACACACCCAAATTAAAACACAGCATTTTATTTTCAAAAGAGATACTAGTCTTTGAATGTAAAGACCAGTCTACTCAGTGCATTGTCACAGGATATCACACAAAGAGCTACCAAGTTATACTTCTGCTCTCGCTTTGGTCCACGTGTGTTCTTTTGGACTCTTTATTTGCATCCATCCCTCAAACAAGCAGATGGACTCCTTTTTCTGCAGAAGCTGATGCACATATTGCTACTTTTTGGAATTATCACATGCTGCTTATTGCAGCATCAGCCAGAGGTGGAAAGAAAAAAGCAGCATTTTTAGGGTTACCATATGTCTGGGTTTTTCCAGATATTGCCTCTTTTTGATCCTTTACTCTCAGTCCAGGTGGATTTTTCAAACAAGAGGAAAGGTCTGGGGGGTTTGCAGAGCAGACGTTGCAGCTCAGAAAGAGCCCTGATTGCTCTGCTTCCTGATTGGTCCCTCCCCTGCATCTGCAGCTGATTGGTCCCTTGCAGCTGCTGGATGCTGCCCACCCAGGCCTCAACTCCCAGGGAGGTGCTGACTGATGACTGTCATTGCAGCCTGGGTCTCCACCAGCCGCTCTGCCACCGGGATAGGGAGCAACACTGCCTCCCACTTTGAGAATGAGGCCACACATACCCCCTCTAGCACCTCAGGCACCCTTCCCAGTACATACACACCCTCCCGCAACCCCCACAAATACCCCTCCCAGTACGCACACCTCCTCCCGCAACCCTGATAAATACCCCTCCCAGTATGCACACTCCCTCCCACAACCCCAACAAATACCCCTCCCAGTACACACACCCCTCCTGCAACCCTGACAAATATCCCTCCCAGTACACACACACCCTCCCACAATCCTGACAAACACCCCTTCCAGTACACACACCCGCTCCTGCAACCCTGACAAATACCCCTCCCAGTACACACACACCCTCCCGCAACCCTGACAAATACCCCTCCCAGTACACATCCCTCCTGCAACCCTGACAAATACTCCTCCCAGTACGCACACCCCCTCCCGCAACCCCGACAAATACCCCTCCCAGTACACACACACCCCTCCTGCAACCCCCACAAATACCCCTCCCAGTATACACACACCCCTCCCGCAACCCCCACAAATATCCCTCCCAGTATGCATTCCTCCATCACCCCCAGAACTGTATCCTCCCTCCAGCTCCTTCCTCCTCCAGCAGTGTCCTCTTTCTGGGAACCTGAAACATGGTAACCCTAAACACTGCAGCAATACTATTGGAGGACCTTTATTTAAATTAGGTCAGGGTGTACAATTTATCTTAACACTTCCTCGAGACTCAGTTTTGACACATTAGGTCTTAGCTATTATTAAAAAATTTTGGACCAGAGCGTGGGAAAGAGGGAATCAAATTTGCCATTTTTTAATTTATAGGAGCACAAAAAAAAGTGCTTGGCTTCAGGCACTTCTGATTCACTGTAATTAAGTAATTGCTTTTGGCGTTTTTCTTCAATTGTATAAAAATCAATGGTGTGTTCCACATAGGGATTGATGACTGGAGATGGGCTGAAGCGAAGTCGTGGGGGCATTAATTCCTAATGTGAGCTACATATAGTTGTGGGGAAATGGGGGTGGGGAGCTGGGAGAGAATTTGTTTCCATTTAGTAGACAGGCTACTGAATGTGCTCAATAGCTAGGATTCAACAGCAACTCATAAGCATTTCATAGGGACTTAATAGGAACTTAATGAAACAAAGGAAAAGAAACACAGAGGGCTGCGATATACACTAAAAAAGCAAAGCAAGTACAGAGGCTCAGATAGTCTCCCCTACACCTGCGCACAAAGGGGATTCTGCATATATGGATCACCCCTGTTCCATGCAGAAGCCTTCCAGCCCTGCAGATACACCTCCACTCAGTACAGGGTCCATGCCAGAGGAGGGACTGGAGAATGGGCAGGGAGGGAAAACACATCTCTCTGCTCTAGACCCACATGTTAAGACTTTACAACCCCCACATTTGCTCCTTCCCCAGGTTCCTGGGACAGTTGCAGCCAGGGGAAGCCCTGCCAGCAGAGCCACATTTCTGTGCTGGCAGGGAAAAAGGCTTCCAGAGGATGCAGTCTGTGGGGAAGCATTGGGACACCCTACATATAGCACTGACCTCTCCATTTCCCCCAGCACCCAGGTGGATCCTAGGGGACTGGTAGAGTTTTTTACAGGAGCATGTTGTGGGGGAGGAATGTGCAGAATGGGGAGGGGAGTGTAATTACATGGGCACTTACCTCACCAAACTGTTTCCCCATAGAGAAGAGGTGATCTGAGCTAAAGGCTGGCACTACATCTTTCAGTCATCCAGGTTTACAAAAGGGTTATGTAGGATTCTCGGATGTGAATTTTTATGCTGCAGTACTTCAGGACAACAAGAGTAGCATAGAATGAAGTGAACCTTAATTTTGAATTTAGTGAGCTTGTGTCAAAACGTTAAACCCTGATTTTCTTCATGCACTTTTACAAAAATGTTACTATTCATTTAAGCACCACAATATTTACAGATCAGTTGTTAGTTTGTCAAAGAATTGTAACCACAAAGAAAAAATGTGAATACTTTACTTGGAAAAAACCTTAGGAACATGGTGATTTTTTCCAGATCTGGTTCCTTTACTCTAAGTTTTTATATATATATAATTCTTTCCAAACAAACACCAAAAGAAAGGCATCTTTCTGTCTCGACAAAGTTCTCATGCTTTGTGTAATTAAATTTACTCTATTTAAAGTAAATTCTATCTTGTCTATTCTCCTTCTGCTGAGGTAGCCTGTGGTTGGCAAGATCCAAATTTAAATAGTTTCTTTCAGCGCCAAGGACAAATTGTTTCCCCAGTTATAACAGAATGGTATAAAAGATTTATGTAGTGGCCTCAATAACTCCAGTGCATGTACTAGCTGGAGTAAAGCTAGCAGGATTTAGTCCTCTCTATATTTTTTTTAAATATCAGGTTACCTAAATTTATTTAAGGCCAGATCCTGATGACCTTGTTCATGATGAGCATGAACAGTCCTGTCAATTTCAGGGGAACTTCTCACTGTAAGCAAGCTGGCAAAAATAGGGCTGCTGTTAAAGCCTAGCCATTCAGTGAATTTGGTATTCAAAGGGCAATCACATGAAAGGAGACTTCAACTACCTCTGAAGTTGTCTGATATGCTTTGGATCAAATTGGACCCTGACTTACATCCCATGCACCTGGTTAATTTAGTTGTAGTAGTTTTGATTTCAGTGAGATTGCACGGAGTTCATGTCAGGGTACAGGTTCTCCCAGTAAACTCAAAATTGTGCCCCAAACAAGTTGGGAAGGTAGATTGTTTGGTTGGGGAACATAGGTATCAAAAACAAATTCATCCAAAGACTTGTCTACACTAGAAAAATTTGATGCTTTAACTATACCACTATAGTTGAAGAGAAACCTTCTACAACCCCAAAGTGTGGATGAAGTTACACTGGTTAAAAGTGCTTATACTGGCATAGCTTATTCCAATTCTGGAAGTGATTTAAGCTATCTTTATACAGGTATAATTGCATCCAAACTAGGATTTATAAATCCTGTACAAGTAAAAAACTCAAACAAACCACACCGCTACCCAACATTCTTATATCAGTACAAAAAATATAAAAAACTTTTTTAACGTAGACCAGGCCTAACTCATCAGAGAGCATGGCCAAGAAGAGTGCCTACATTCAAAGAGAAGCGCCAGGCTCTGCAGTATCGTGCTAGTCTTAGTGGAGAGACTGATCATGTAGTTGGCACATTTACAAGGGTATCTTTACCATATTTCTTTCATATGTTACGAGGCATGCATGCCTGGCAATGCTAAAAAATCTTCTCCTATTTTGCGCATTCCAGTGCAAAGTTGGTTTTGGCCTATTTTATTGCTGAAACTTTTCTGCATTAATCTAGGTGACTTTGTTGAACCTTTTGGAACGCTTTACTAGCTACAAAATCCTGCATAATTGATTTCCCCCTGATTCTGCCTCCTGGATACCCAATCTTGCCCCCCTAGCTAACAGGGCACCGCTTCCCGCAGTCCTCATTGGCCTGGAGCGGTGAACCGCGGATAGTGGGAGCCGCGATCGGCCGAATCAGTGGACCCGTCAGGTAAACAAACCGGCCCGGCCTGCCAGGGGCTTTCCCTACACAAGCGGCAGCCCCAGTTTGAGAACCACTGCATTAGTAGGTTGTCCTCCTCTTCTAGTGTTGGCCCACACAGAGGATGACACAGGTTCTTAGTAAATACAGTATTTGTGAAACCTACTGGCAGATAGGAGTTGTGGGACAAAGGGATCTTGGACTCCATTCCTTACTCTGGAAAGGAGTGTGCTCTAGTGGAAACACACTCCTCTGCAGTAACTTCTCCCACCCCATGTGACCACTTCTGCCTCCTTGCCCTCTGGCCTGTCCCTGTGCCAGTCCTGTCTCTTGCCCACCTCGGCTCCTTCTCTCATTCTCCTTGCTTACTCAATCCCAGTCTACACTCCTCAAGCTTCTTAGACTCTCCTTGTCCAGCCAATCCCAGTTCCTCAGCCAACATCTCTCTCCCTCAGCCTGACCTCCAGTTGCCCCCTCAGCTTTCCCAACCCCAAATTCAGGGTTCCCCTGCTCTGGCTCCTTGTTGCAGTCTCCTTGCCCAGCTAGTCCCAGTTCCACCCCCACCCTGCACCCCAGCTCTTCATCTCTTTCCCCTCCCTCTCACCATCTTTCCCCCTCCCCCTACTGACTCTCAGTCCCAGTAAAAACAACAAGCTTAAAGATTCCAAAGTATATTAACAATAGAGAAGAAAGTCAATTTTAAATATATCAAAGATACTTTGACAGTTCCTTTTCCTTCTTAGCACTTGTTCTGTCACATCTGTTACAGAATTTTCAACATGAGAAATAAACCAGCATGCAACCACTAACATTTCAAGGAAAAAATGTTTATAGCTCTCTCATATCTCCACTATCCATTTTGATTCCTGACATAAAACGACTGGCTGCAGAAGGTATGTTTGCAAAACATGAATATTTTGAAAAATTGATGATCCCATGCCAAACCATGAATGTTGAGAAATACATTATCCAGATTGTCTTGTGAATTATAAAGGATCTCTATCTTTTAGTTTATTTTAGTCCAACTATAGGACGTTGTCAAACTTGCACAGACCTATGAAGCAAGAACAAAAAATAGGTCAAAAAGCAATTTAGAGTTTTAGGGTGCTTTAAGAATACAATAAAAAAAGCAACTACAAATGAAACGACCATGAAAACTAATCAAGAATTGCATTTTATGTTCATTCACAAACTTCAGCTCTATTCTCACATCCCAGTATTGGTTTAAGTTTAAGGTTCTGCACCTCTTTGCACATGTAATTCCTCTTGCAGGGAAGAAGAATTTAGCATGCAGGAACAGGACAAGTTGCTTTATCTGCTTTATTATCTGGAAAGTGTTTGGAGGAAGGGACAGTGCTATGGTCAAAATGCCATAACAGGACTCATGAGATCTGTGCTGACATCTGAGCTCTGCCACAGACTTCCTGCATGGCCTCCTGCAAGGTCACCAGATTACTCACCTTACAGGAGTGTTGTCAGGATAGATTCATTATTAATTTGGATTCCTATAGCACTTAGAAGCCCTAATTGTGGACCAGAACCCGACTGGGCTCAGTGCTGTACAACAGAACATAAAGACAGTCTCTGCCCCAAAGAGCTTACAATCAAAAGAGACCAGACAGACACAGGGTGAGGGAAAGGCTGTAACTCAGAGGCAGAGTGAACAATGGCAGCAGGCTTGTTAGTTCCATAATTGTAGGGTGTGCGTGGGTTGGTGCGGGAGGAGGTCAGCTAAAGAGAAGGGAAAGGGGATATTGAAGGAAAGGGGGGGAAACAGAGTCCAGTCAAAACTGTAGGAAGTTCTCTAGGTCCAGGGGAGTGGTGAGTAGAGAGGTGACCCCAGCTGGGCCTCATTTTAGTTCCTGCTTTGGCTGCTTCTTCCCTGACCAGTTGGGGAGTGAAGTGCTTAGATCCTAGGATGAGGTGGCCCATCAGTACACACTACATTTAAGATGTTTAAAACAAAAAAAGAGGGAGGATCTCTAGAAGTTTCCACCATATAAGGCTAAGGTCACCGTTGCTTTTACCAGTGTCATTGGTAGCAGAGTGCCCTGGGACAGGAGCTCTGCCTGAGGGACTGGTTGCAGTGGCCAAAAGTCACTGCTACTCCCTTTAGAATGAAACTGCAGGGGTCATTGTTACACCCAAACTCAGCAGTGCTGTTGAAAAAGGGGTCTGGACAGAGCATCCCTGAAATTTGCTAACGTAGCCGCTGTTGTCTGAAAGAGCTCCCATCTACAGCATTTCTATCTGGTGCTGGGTAAATTAAAGCTCCCCTCCCCTCTCAGCAGAACCTCTCTGGAGAACAGAGGCAGAAATATTGCCTGCTGAGCTGAGGGAAGACTCCCCCATCCACGGGTGCAATGGGATTGGCTGATGCAGATGTATTTTATAGTTCCCTATGCCAGTTGTGTTGTATTAGCTTCTCCAGTAAGTTTCATGGGATGTTTCATGATTATAGGACACAGCCTGCAGAGCCCTAAATCACATGGTTGCTAAGGCCCCAATGCTGCAATTGATGGCACATGAGCAGACTTCTGTGCCCATGTAGAGTTCCATTGAATCAAGTCCAAGAGTTGAGGGCAGAGCATCTTATGGATACTCTTTGCATATTACAAGGTTGGGACTGTATGTAGACAGGGTTAAGCTTAGAGTATTGCCCTGGATTTGAAGGGTGTGTATACCCTGGAATGTGATCAAGCTAATTGCAACTATATTATGTGCGTTCAGTCACCATGAATGAATGAAATAGAACACCACATAGTTAAGGGTTAATTTGGAGACATGCTTTTAGAGACAAGGTCAAATCTAGCTGGCAGTTTCTGCTAATCAGAATTTGTCTGACAGACAAATAAACAACTGAGTCTGAAAACCTTGGTGGTTGGAAAACCTTGAATCTAGACGCCTCTAATATTAAAAGTTTATTGAAAGTTAGAAAAGTGATGATCCAGTAGGGGTCATTATGACCTATGTGTTTTGTAGAAGTTAGTTATAAAAGATTAGCTAATAGAGTGTACTTTGGAGTAGTCCTCTAAAGCCACCTTGAGAGACATTTTTCCTGACATCCTTTCTCCCTGGTGGGTGAGCGACTGGCCACTGCGAACCTGCTGTTAATTACTCTCTGCCATTCCAGATGTGAGGTATATCTGGGATGTTCTAAACCTATTGCTTATGCTTGTGTGTGCTTAAATCTAATAAACAGGGGAAACTTAACAGTTTCACTCCAGGAGGTGTAAGGAATAAATCAGCAGGAACACAGCACTTCCATCTGATAAGATTCATGCAAGTTGATTTATTTCTTACACTGCCTGGAGTGAAATAGTTAAGTTGTCCCTGTTGGAGGTTTCTGAAAACCCTGGGTATGGCCTGTTAGTTGGAATGTTAGTGTACTACACAGTTGTCGGCATAAGAATATTGAATTTGAATACAAATACCATGTTTTAAGTGGGGTTTATTTTAAAGTGTATTGGAAACTGATTTTTTTTTTTAAATCTGGCAATTTTTGGTATCATTGCACTGAGGGTTGAAGCCATTTGGTAGAAATCCCAGAAGCTCTGTTATATCACAGTAGACCACTGCACATTCAAAAATCTGTCTATCATTTGGATGTTGCTATAGCAATAGCCTAGTTCCAGCTGGAAGGAACTGGTTTACTTGTGCCTGCACACCCTGAGCTATGAGCTTGCTTTCTTCCATTGTACAGCAGTAAACAGCCATTTATAAAATGCAGTGCACAATAACCCCTGAAAAGTGGAAAGCTGTTAAAAGGATACCAAAACACCCACTTTCATTTCAAAGGATCTCACTGGCATATTTCCAGCTACATAAAATGGTATCTCTTTTAATGGATTACTCCTAATTATTTCCAATGCTTTTGTTGCTGAACTAGAGTCTATATTAAGAAAAGCAATTTTACAGCATTTGAACCAATTAAGCATTTTTTTAGCATTGCTATAAATAAAGATGCCACTTCATGGTACTTATCAGTTCTCCTCAAGCTTGTTGGAAGGAGTGTGCAGCCCCATGGAACTATAGTAATTACAAATGATCTCCAGATGGTACCATGACAGGCCAGATTGATGATATTTTTAGAGCCAAATGCTTATCTTCTTAGTCACAAATAAGCAAGTCTTTCTAAGATGTCTGAGCTTTTCCAAAGGAGGGTCCATTTCCTCTTGCTCCGTGTGCACTCTTGGTCAGAGGAAGGTTCTCTAGCACCCTCGGTCGAAAGTCACATCACTGACGGTGTCAGTGACACAGAATGAGAGCACTCAGGCTGTACAGTCTGTTTGTTTCCTTAGGACAAGATGGTCTATATACCCCAGCTGTCAAAACTACCCAGGCATCATGACTATACACTGGTAGAGTGCCAAGTTTCCAGTGCCATGAGAAAGATAGTGATTGAAATGGTGTGCCCATCATCTTTGTTCAGTAAAGTTTCTGCAGGACAAATTATGCTCACTGGCACTTCTGCAACTACAGCATTTTCAGGTTCTTTCCGAGACTCCAGGGCAATCCCCATTGCCTTTAATGGAGTTGTTCAGGTGCAACATATTGCAGTGTAGAAATAATTCTTTTGCTGATGCCCAGCAAGGAATATAATCCAGTGTACTTTCTCCTAGCACTGAAGAGCTCGCACAGCCAACAAGCAGACTTTTTTTTTGTCAATAATTAAGGATATATGACAGAGTGGGAGAAGAGCAGATTTGCTGAGGAAGACGATGCCATTTTTTATTCAGTCACTTTTCAGAGCAGAAACACTTTAAGGTTCCATGAAAAATCTCGACTCTGCTGCACTGCATATGTTTTTCAGCATACATTTTACAACAAATAAAAACAGGAATAGTAGATACAACAGAGGAACAATTCAGCCCATTTTGCAATTTTTTTTCCAAAGAAAGAATGCTTTTAAATAATGTTAGCAATTAAATCCCAATTTGTTTGACAAAGCTACACCTTGTTTATGTTAATAGGATGGAAAGGGCCAATGCTTATGTTTCATTGGAGATAGTTTCCTTCAAGGCTGGTTTAGCAGGTCAGCAGCACATCTATTTATGTTACAGCAGAAAAAGGAATCTTTAATTTAATAGAAATGCTTCTACCATTTTCAAAATGAAGTAGGTTACAGCAAAAATTCTAGGTAGCCTAAAACAGCAACTTTTAAGTATGCCCCCTTCCTTTCCTTCCTCAAAATTTTCCATTTGTCTACAGTGTTAATGCAGAGTATTTTGAGGGTCTTCCTGTTCCTCTCCTGTAACATTCTATACTTCAAAGCAGTGCCCTGGAACCCCCATATTCACCACTGTCATATAATTATGATATGTTTTGTACAAAGTATGCCTTATGAGGTATCATTTTAAAAGTCTTGATCAGTTGAAAATTAATATTTTTTTGGATTGTATGTGCTACCCTTGTATAGGCAGTTATGAAGTTTTGCTGTGTGTGTGTTACTGAAATATGTTGGGAGGTTGGGAACACCCACAACCAGCCTTTCAGATACAACGATGGAGTAGTCAGATGCTCTGATGGCCCATTAAGGGCAACCCAGTCTCCCAATGGCTGTCCCAGAAGACTTCTCAGGGAGAATACGTAGACAATAGAGACTGTTTGACCAATGGGGACTGCCTGATCCACACGTCAAAAGATCTTACCAGAAAGCTGGAAGAAACTATAAAGAGAGGAAGGGACATTATCACCGGGCCTCTTGCACCTCCCCCTACAACTCACCACCTGGAAACACAACTGGAGGGCAAAGACTTTGAACTGGGGAGGATGGTCCCAGGCCAGGAAATAGTCCCAGCCTGTGTATTGAAGATCTGTGACCTGTCAGGGTGAGACACTACTTAATTCAAATCCTGTTCAGTTTGTAGAACTCAAATTAAAAATTTATTTTTATTTCTTAAATAACTAATTTTGATCTCTACACTTGTTACTTATAATCAATTAAAATCTATCTTTCTGTAGTTAATAAATCTGTTTGATATTTTACCTAAAACAGTGTGTTTTGGTTGAAGTGTTTGGGAAATCTCAGCTCAGTTTACAAAGGCTTGTGTGTGTATCCTGTCCACATTGAGGGAGGGACAGACTGAGTAATGAATTTACACTGTCCAGGCTTCTGATGAGGGCAAGATGGTACAGTTCTGGGGTGCAAGTCTCAGGAGCTGGGAGGAATTGGCTAGAGCTTTCCCATTGTTGGTTCATGAGTGGCTGCAAAAGCATTCGTGTATCTCAGTTGGGTGTGTCCCTGCCTGTGGATGTCTGTGTGTAAGTGCAATACCTGCTAAGGATCTGTGGATTTACACAACATCACATTATAATAGGGATATTCCAGGTTGGTGGGATGGAGGGCTCAGTGGTCTCACAGTACAGAATGCACCCCAGGCACCCTGTCACACCTCCCAGTAAGACAGTTGCTAGTGCTTTCATGCAGCTGGTGCTAGCAGGAAGCAGCAATAATTTGTTCCTGTTTTGCTGTATAGGGAAAAAAGTATACATCATAAAGAGAGTGGGTTGCTAAAAGTACAGATGCAGGCCTAACGCTGAAAATGCTTAGCATGTGATTAACTTCATGCAAGTAGTCATATTGAAGAAGGTGGGGACATATGAGTAAAGCTAATCAGATCCATCAGTGTTTGCAGGATTGGGAATTTAGAGCATTTTCTGTACTTATCTCTTTTTAATTTTGTTCCCCAAACTAAGCAGAAGATGTTATTGCTCACTGGTAACAGTTTCTGCCAACATGCATGTTTCAAACTTCAGCCATGCCTGTAGCTTTGTTCAAAAAGTGTGCTTACAATTTTCTAATAATAAGAAAAGTTTATTTCTTCCATTTCCTCAAAACTCAGCACTGAGAAGAGGGCTTTGGCTTAAACTTTAACAAAAATCTTTAGGCGGAGACCAGGCATAAAATAATCTCATCCCGAAAGGTGAACGTTTCTGCAAGTCATGAGGCTGTCAACACAGAGCTTATAATGTAAGTAGTTCTGCAACTTTCCACCCTCCTTACATCATTTGCATTTGTATGCTCTGATCCTGCAAGCTGCTGTGCCTGAGAGGACCCCACCGCCTGTGTGGAGGCCTAGTCAAGTCAACGGGAGCAGTTTTCAAGACAGAATCTTGCAAGTTCTGGGGTAGCAACTGTCTCTGTACAACAGGCTGCACAATGGGGTGCCAGTCCTGTTTGGGGTTCTGAGTAGCATGGCAACAATGTAACTATGAAATAGAGACCAAGCTGATGTGACCGGTATTTACTTTAATTGACAAACAGAACATGTATTGTATTCTATTCTAGGGATTGATTGCACCACTAATCTCTCCATCATCTATCTCCGCTTCCTTGCCTCATGTAATTAACTCAGAATATAATCATTAGGAAAAAGTTTATTGAAGCTAATGTGATGCATGCTAGATTTAACTGCTTAATTACTTGCTTCTTAGTCAAGTCCTTTACCTGCTTCCTTTGCATTATGTCTTTTTAGATTGCTAGAGCTTCTGGGCAGGGAACTATATTCCTAGGTACCTGCAAATGTCACATAGAACAGTGCTTTGAACTATTCTATTCAGGTTCTTGTATTAGACCAGTCACCCTGCTATTTGATATGGAAATAGGTCAATAAGCTGTTAGAGGCCTGAGGATCTCTTCATTTCTTCGTTTTTCAACAGGCAGGCCATTCATCAGGTTTTCTGAAGTTTGTCCCCCAGCTGGTACCGAGAAAGAACTGGATGTGTTTTTTTCTGGTGTCAGACGGGGGATGGCATTTTGAAAATCACGACCCCCTCACCCCTGCTGGCGTGACCTTGCACGCATAGTGAGTGTGAGGTCACGCCAGTGTGGGTAGGCCCATGCTGTTCCTGGAAGTACCGCAAAGTCCAGTATTCTGGGGCTGTGTGAATGGTCACCCTATTCAACCTCCCTCAGGGTTCCATGACCTGCTCATCCTCCGTCCAACTGAGGAGCACTGGTCTCACTGTGAAATCCATTAGAAACCCTCCTTAACTGGCTTAACTGGTCACAGTTCTTAAGGAAGCCTTCCACAGGTCTTCCTTATTGCACCCTTCCCACCCAAGTAGTGTCCGTTGATACCACTCTCACAAGAGATCACCCATAGGGGTCTTACTGCTAGGAGAGGGGCATGTTCCTCTGCAGCATGCCCAGCCCCTGCCAAACCAGGGAGTGAGGCTGGTCCTGAGGGTCTGACTCTACTCTTTCATGCTATAGCACAGAGCACTAACTAGAGCCCCAGGGATCACTTCTGAACATGATTTTTTAATGAGCACCCTCAGTGTGGGCTGCGCTGTCTAACATGAAAAGAATCATAATCCCTGCTCCAAGCAATTTACAAAATAAGGGCTAGATCATGGCTGTAAACCACCTCCACCAGCGAGGGGACAGGGCAGAGGCGGTAGCTCCTGAAGACACACTGACTGCAACACACAGAATGCCTGTTGGAGAACAAAAAGCAGCAGCAGTAGCTGCTGCTGCTACACCCTGTTATAGCATCAATCATACACTCAATACCCAGTCTTTTGGTGACCCAGCTCTGCAGCCAGTGGAGAACGGGGCGCCATTGTTACTCCTTGTGCATCGTGAGTGCCCAGACCACCCCTGTACCTAAACTTGCATGGGGGCAGAAGGATAGGAAGGCTCCTTGCACCCTCTGTCCTGTATCTGTGCAGGACTACATAAAATCATACCAGCTGATGGAGGCTGTTCCAGGAGCTGCAATGTCACTTGTAGGGACCATTGTCTCCACGCTCAAATAGATTATTTTGAAAAGAAGGAAGAGAGTTGTGTTTGCAGGTCCAATTGTAGCTTGAAAAGTTACAGCTGAACTAACCTGATATTCACACAATGGTGAAACAGACTTACTTGCAGAGTTTCAGAAACTTTGTTGTGGTTATGTTTTCAAGGCAGCATAGAAGTGACCATTAGGCTGGTCAACCAACTCAAATGTTGCAAGGTAAAGATTGTGCCATGCACCATCAGACCACAACCAAAGTGGATCTACTACATTTAGTCAAGGCAGGAGGTTTGATATCTTTCGTGTCCCTTGCTGGCTATTGTGCCAGTGCTGAAGATAGATGGCACCTTGAGGAGGTGTGAAGATTCCCAAATAAATATGATTTAGATTTTGGAAAAGTTATAATTTTCCATATATTTTCATAATTTTCCCAGCCTCCACCCCATCCAACCCCAAACACTGTTATAATTTTCTGCCCAGATTTATTAAATCCAGAATTAGATTCAGAATATTCACTTCATCACACTGAACATTGTTTCCTTAGCTGGGAGTCAAAAGTTTTGCAAAACTGATCTATGAGAGTTTGCTTGCAAATGTAAGTAGAGCAAAAACAGAAATGACTACATTATAGAAATGCACATGGGGTGGTATCAATATATCACCATTTTCCTTTTGGGTTAAACACTGTCACTAGCCTTGTTCCAGCAGGCTATGAACAATATTTCAAATGGATTGGCAAAAATACAGTGGCACCCTCATAGGAGTCAAATAACTGGGGGGAAATAAGAAGTTACAAGTGAACATCTGAAGATGCATCCTTTGTGGTCACTGATGCTTACTTATAATGGCTAAAGATCAGTGCAGCAAATTGTCCGTCTAGAGAATACACTATTCAGAAGCTGTTTGGCCATTGTGGCCTGCTAGAATAGCTAACAATCAATTGTGGACCTCAATTTGAATATCAGGAGTTTTAAACTTTTTCACTGAGAGCTTTATTGAGTCAGCACTGTGCCAAACTTGCAGCAGAAAGATTTGTTCCAATAAGAGAAGCTCCTCATTATTGCACCCAGCTATCTTCTTTTCAGTCATTTTCTGAAGGATTTAATCTCTTTTTTTTGAAGTTACATTTCTAGTCTTTGAGCTTGTGAAGAAAGCCTTCCAGGTAGGAATGTGACTGTATTATCTTCCAGACTCAGCAGAAAGACACTTTGCTGAGAAAGAGAAAGCTAGAAATGGGGTGGTAGGGAAAATGTGCCATTGGCAAGGGAAGATATTTAAGAAGGTGATGAGCAAGTCCAGATTTGCGGAAACTACTAGTAGCGGAAAAAGGAGTTATTAACCAGGGCAGTAATGTAGGGAGCTGGAGTGGGGAGCCAATATCAGAAAACAGGGGCAGGAAAGGCATCAGGAAGAGATTAGCTTTAAAGATTAGCTTTAAAGCAGCAAGGTCTTAAAATGAATGGGGAAGAGATATCAGAAACTGGGGCATTAAAAGAAGAAAAAAATTCATCCCTAGCCAGGCAAAAGCAAATAGTGAGCTTGTTTAATCCAACCAAGGATGACTTTCTAAAATCCCATTCCAGCGAGAGGGATGGGCTCTGACTTCAATGATGCAGCACAAACTGTATTAGAGCACCAGACAGCAAAAGCCTGGAACATCATAAGGGCTCTAAGGGCTTGTCTATATGCCAGAGTTGTGTGACTGTAACAGTACTGGTCTAGTTAAAGCAGTACAAACCCCTGGATGCAGTTGTAGCAGTGTAGAGGGGCCTTATATTGGTGTTGCTTACTATTTAAGTGTGTAGCACATAAAAGGCACCTTTATACTTGTATAACTGTGTCCTCATTAGTACTGATTTAACTATTTTGGTAAGAAAAAATCCACATACCTAACCAACATAAACTGGTACAAAATACAGTGTTAAGATCCTTTACTGGGATTTGTCCTGAGGCAGTCCCAATTTTCTAGTCATTATCCCATTCCCATAACACTTAGTCATGTAGCACTAAGAGTGGATGCGAAATAGTTAAGCCCATTCTAAAAATCTCATTACGGGTGGAGAGACATAACAGTGTTCTGCTCGTCTGTGTTCTCTTCTCAGCCTGCTCAGAATTACATTCCTTTTGAGAACATCAGAAAACTTGCAATTAGCTGCTGACATATAAAGGGAGTGGGGAATGTTAGGCCCTGCTCCACCACTTCCCTCTTTTATAAAAGCTGGAGATGGTAATACTATGTGTGACATATACGCAACCACATGCAGTATCTTTGGGACCATATTGTATTACATTTATGACTATTCTGTGTCTCGCAGTAGGTTAGGGATTGTGTTCAGCTTGATGGGAGACAGTTAGCACAGCTCATCCAGGAAGTGTAAACAGTGGGGGGTAATTAGTCCGGACCCTGGGATTGTAAACAGCTCCAGAGAAGCACCATTCCCTGGGGTGATTTGCATATACTAGCTCAAACAGGTACTAGAGCCAAGGAGACAGACAAAGGGCTGTTGGTATAAAAGGGTCAGCATGAACTGAGACCTTCCATTTGTAGTCAACAAATCCACCTGACCTTTATTTCCAAGGGAGGATGTAACTGTACTGAGGGGTTGGAAGGACTTGAACCCACTAGGGTCACCAGAGGACTGATGGGCAACTTCTGGTACATGTAGTATGTATCAAGATCTTTTTATCATGTCCTAGGTTTGCTCTGCATGCTTTTGTCCTTAAATAAATGTGTTCTGCTTTGGAAGAGCTGTTAGGGTCACTGGTAAATCACTATCATTGTCCTTGGACGGAAACTAAGGCACAGGGACTGGATGTCTGTCAGACTGACTTGGGATAGTCACAGTAAAGTGCAAGGGGACTCCAACCTAAAACCCCAGTCAGAAGGGAGTGGATTATGGGTCCCTGCCCAGAGAGAGAGGTGAACAGCCCTAAGGGGCATTCCTGGAGCAGACCATTGAAAGGGGTGGGTGGATTACAGGTGCTGTTACCTGAAACTGGCACTATGTATCATATAGTTCCGAAAATAAGTATGAATAATTTAAAGCCAAACACTAAAGACATTAAACTTGTGTGGTCATTATCTGGTAAACGGTTAAACAGTTATTTTATGTTTATAGTTTGGAGTGCCTTCTTCAGTTGTTCTTCCAATAGTACGTTACCAAGAAGGATGTTTCAGGAACTAATGAAACCCCCCTGAAGTATATATGGACAGTACAAAAATGTAACCCTCGAGTGAGTAACATGCATTGTGGATTACCTTTCCAGACCTTGGAACATTTGGATGGGTGTGCAGCCCATACCACCCCTGATAGGGTTAACATAAGACTGAGAGGCCAATTAGTTTACCTGGAATCACTTGAGAAAAGGGGGGCTGGGGTAAATTGAGAGAAGGCAGCTGGGGAAGGGCTGTGAACTATAAAACCAGGAAGCTGAGCACAGAAGGAGGCTACAGAGGAAGGAGTCTGCAGTTGCTTCCTGAGAGGAAGTCTGGGGGAGAGTAGGCCTGGAATCCAATTCTGACAAGAGGCAAGGAGGGGTGAAGTAGCTAAGGGGAGTAGAGTTGGCTCCTGGGGTGAATCAGAAAAGAGAAGATAGGAAGGCTTGATAAAAGGAGCCCAGGGAAACAGCAACCAGAATGGAGACTTAGGAGCTGGATCGTGGGTAATGGAGTCCCTGGGCTGGAACCTGATGTAATGGGTGGACCTGCATTCCATATACCAGCCACTAGTACAGTGGCATAAAGCCAGAGAAGGGACTGACTGCCATCTGGCAATGGCATTTGGACACTGGTCCTGTTGTCCCTTACAAGCCCGGAAGCAGTGGACAAAATGATGACCTGGCAGGAGGGCTGAGTTATGAGAAGGAAGGCTATTGCAAAGGGAACCTGATACAGAAAAAGCATTCCCTGACAGATGCAACGGGGCATGCTAGAGGTGAATGGGGACCCCATTACACTAACATTTGGTCTGATAATGCTGATTTTTCTTGTAACTTTGCCAAGAAGGTCCCTGCTAACTTAATCAAATACAATAATGTTTTGTTAAGTAATGAGTTTCCTAAAAAGTGTCAAACTCCATGTTATGCCTTGTGAAAGCAGCTAAGCGAGTGCTGCTTTTATGTAGAAAGTACAGCAATTACTGCAATTTGCAAATAACTTCACTCTCATTTAGACATAATTTCTTTCTAGGGGAAAGTCAGTTATACTATCGCAAGTGAATCTGCAATAAAAGTGCTCAGACTTAGATTTTCCACAGTGATACATGTTTAATTGTGGTGCAAAGCTACATGTATTTGTCTACATAGTTACAGTGCTAATAATTCAGTGACTCAAAAGTTGACTGTAACTGAGGTTCAGAAATACAATAGTGGGTTCCAGAGTCCATGCCTCTCCGAGAAGAATGCCATGCCATATTTAAGGTGTATCAGCTTAACGTCTCTGCTGATCTTAACTGCCTACTTAAACACTGCACTTCTTCATGCTTTAAGTTAGATAGGACCCAAGCTAGGAAGGGTTTTACAGATCAAAACAAATATTTGGCACTGGCTTGCATTCAGCCTATGGAACATGGGTATAATGTTCCTGTGAGAAGTGTTATTAAGGTGGCATGCAGCCACATACTGCACCAGTAATGCCAGAGTTGACCTCACCTCTACAATTAACATGACTGGAAACAGATTTCCTTGACCCATGTCTTTCTGGTTCATGCCTAAGTATGATAAGATCATTAACCATGATGGTCTGTTTTCCTTCTGTTAGGAGAATTGAGGGGATACTGTGCCAACTTATTGTAGCTGAAGTCTGGCTCTTAGGTTTTTTCTTAGTGATTTTTTTTTTAAAGGAATGTTGGTTGAGCTGTTCAAACTGTTAATATAGGAGGTGCCGGCCATTCAAAATCCCACTATATGGAAACTCCACTCAGTTTGACCATGTGTCAGAAAATCAGATTAGACAAGTTACTTCCTTAAAATTAGAAGGTTGCAATTGCTAAACAAAGTTAGCAGTGAAGGAACATTAAAATCCACACTAACCTCACTTTGCATGCCTTGGCACTCCATCCATCCATAACACTCAGACACAGTATCCTCAGCTATACTAACTCCCTTCCAGTTCCAGCCTCCCACACCACACATCCCCATTCCTTACAAGTCTCACAGCCTCTGCTCCAACCTCAGGCAGATTGTTGTAAGCCCTACAAGCATGTGGTGTTCTACTCAAAAAAGTAGGAGAGAGGAATTCAAGTCACTCACTTCAGTAGGCATGTGAGGAACTGAACATTTGCATTGCAGGTTAAAGCGCACACCTCAGTCACCTGATACTGCTGCAGCTCATGCCATGTTAAAGCAGGCTAAGAGCTGTTCTAACTTACAAAGGGATACAACAGCTCCATGGGGCCAAAAATACACAGGGAAGACTGGCCAATATATTTGCAGTCCTAGCAGAGGTGATGCATGGGGGTGGGGAGGCATGCAGGGACATGTGCCCCCACCAGATTTGCTGCTTGGCTTGTACTGAGCATGTCCTCACTCTGCACTCACCCCCCACGCCCCATTGGCAGGCAAAAGTCATCTGTTTTCTAGCTATGCCCCCTTTCCTTCAACTATATTTTCTTTTCCCTGCTTGGGAAACAGAGTTGAGGAGAGGCAAGGGGGACTCAGCCTTTAAGACATGAAAATATCACCCTTATTATCCAGGTGATCCTCTCTAGTCTAGTTAAGCCATTTTTAGAGCCACATTTTGCTAATATTATGGCCTAGAGTCCCAGCAGGAAATAAAAATGTCATAAAAATACCCTAAGGTGAGATCTTCCATGCATGTAAATCAGTGCAGCTCCTCTTAGAAGTGGACTAATCAATTTTTTTGTTTTGCTGGCAGTTCTGGGAGAAACCCTATACACATTTCAGATCAACCCAAAATCAAAATCCTGAATTTCTGGCAAATCAAAAAAACAGAAATATTTGTGTCTCAGGTCACACAAAGTGTTTGTTTTCTTCCACCCCAAATGAACCCCATAATTTTGATATTAGGAGCCATTCACAAGACAGGAGTGATGTTGCAGGAACTTGAAGCCAGGTCTCATGAATGCCCCAACCACCAGGCTAGTGGCTGTTTTATAGCAGATTTGTCTGCTGCCTGCTGGAGCTGATCCATGTTGTATTAAATATTCAAGGGGTGAGAGTGAGGGACTCTGTAGCATGGTGGTAGGGCACCCACCTATGAGTGGAGGATACTGAGGTTCCAGTCCCTGTTCTAGAGTGGGGCTTTGAAGGTGGGTCTCCCACATCCAATCTGAATGTCTTAACTGCTTTGAATGTGGGTCTCCCACATCCAATCTGAGTGTCTTAACCGCTAGTATCAGAATAGCAGTACCACCAGAGACTTTTCTGAATGACAACTAAGTTGCCTTGTGACTGTAGAACCTCTCCCCACCCCTCTACTTTCTTCTCCAGAAGCTGAATATGTTGAAATGATCCATTTTGACCTTTCTGTTTTTTCCCCCTCATTCAACTGAAACAATTTGCTGAAACTGACACGTTCTCAGTGTTTTGGTCATTCCGTATTGGCGCTTGTCAGTTAAGTTTTGGCTGAAAAATTGCACCCATTTGTAGTTCCATTGATTTCACTGCATCTGTGCTGACTTACACGAGCTGAGGATCTGACCCCTGATTTCCATTCTAACAAAGGCTGCTGCCACTATGATAAAATGAAGAGCATGTCATGGTTATAAAGAAAACTATATGGCAGAGAGTGTTAGGCTCAGTTCCACAATATAGGACTCGATAAACTGCGAGAGTCCAACAAGGAAACAGGACACAAAACACCACAACTTTGGAACAGACCTTGAGCGAATAAGATCACTTGCTCTAAATATACAGTAACACCTGTGATTCAGACTCAGATTCTTCATTCAGTTAGTTACTATGGTCTCAGTGGAATAACTTGAAAACACTTTTATTTCAGTGAGACTTACATGGGCAAAATCATCATGTTAGAAATGTTACTACTTGTGTTATGAATGTGCAATAGCTGCTTTTCAGCAGCACATTTCCCAGCCATTTGCATTTAAACAACAATACTGTAGGTAAAGCACCAGATCACCTTGAGTGCATGCAAAATCTTAGCATATAAAATTCTCCTCTTTTTAAAGATAGAGATAGTCAAAAAGTCTACTAGAGTTTTTAACTCCTCTAGTTCAAAAACATGATTGAAATTAGTTGAACAAAGTTTTAGAAGAAAAATTGCCCCTAAGCTGTGGTCGTGAATGGCAAGTTTCAACGGTGGGTGTAACAAAATAGCTGAGTTATAAATCCTTGAAAAGTGCTGTTTAGAATAAGCACAGTAACTCAGATTTAACAGTGGTCATAAACAGAATTCTGTACTACATAATGGGTTCCACTGTTTCGTAAATCTTGGTTTAGTCTTGAGTAAATGGCCGTGCTCATAGTCATGTGCTTATTTAGCACTAGATTTACAATTTGTTAAATTGTTTGCATAAAACCCTATGCTCGGTATGGTTGGTTAGTTTTGCAGGCAGTATAAATCTTGGGTGGAGTTTCTGCAGCAGGCTAAGAATTTATCTTAAATATTAATGAGTATGTTGCACTAATATTTGATGTCTTAAATTATTTTTGTTTATCTAGATGTCTATAAAATGCACCTTTTCAAAGCTCTAGGCATTTGTAGCTGTACGGAGAAAAATAGTCACTATGGTAATTGTAAAGAGTGATTTCTCAATAAATTACACTTCTGCTGGTAATATTGACCAAAGTGGTGGGGGTGGTGGCAGGGGTGCGAAGAGGAGGGAGAAAAACATGGTGGATGTGCTCTTGCTTTGGGGTAAAGCTATGAGAGAGAAACATGGATAATTGGGGGGAAATGTAGTCTAATAGTACAGAAGCTGACTGGGATTGGGAATCATAATGCTCAGGTTTTATGCCCAGCTCTACCATGGACTTTGACACTTTGGCCCAGTCACTCAAGATCTGCAGTATTGCCAAACCTGAGTATTCAAAACTCCTTAGTCAGGCCCAACCAAAACTATGTGGTTTTTTGGTTGTGTCACAGGGCCTGGCTTCTCCCCAGCTTCCAACACCTGCTGCCATACCCAATCTTTTCAAAGGTTTATTCTCTTAATACAAGCAAGTAAATCAACAAAACAGTCTTCTAACGCACTCTTTTCTGTGGTCAGGGCTACCCATCCCAAATGTCCCTGACTGCTGGCAGCTTCCTAGTTCTAGTCAGCTCTGCTCCCTTCCTGGAGCAGTAGCCCTAGGGTGCCTTGCTCCAGGGAGACACCACAGGAGTTAGCTCTACTCCACCGTGGTTTCCCTTCTCTTGGCACAGCCTGTCCCACTCACCGACTTCCATTTCCTGCCCTTTGGCCCAGGTCTGATCCACCCCCTTAAATTGGTTGGGTTGGGCTTACCTGCTCTGACACAGGGGCTCCATTCTACTCACAGAGACCAGCTACCCTGTGACATGTCTGATTTGTCACTGGCTTTTGAGCCTTTAGGGTTGGTTCATTTGGGTCATTTTTAGCTCTTTTTCTCAACTACCCTGAGACCTAGAAACTTATACCTTGTCAATAGAATGAGATTACAGGGTTGTCCCACTCTATGTCTCACTGAATCCTAGAATGTCTGAGGCAGTGTGAAGTGATGAAACAGCAGCAAGTGTGGTTGAGAGCTCTTCTTGCTCAGAACATCACCAGGTTGAATCCTCACTGGGATTCATGGTCTGTTGCCATGCAATTTTTAAGTTCATAGTCATTTTCCTTTTATGAATTTCCCTTTATGAATTACAGCCATGTGACAAGATGGACTTTTTGAACAAACAGTCGAGATTCTCATGTAATCACTTGACTACAGGAGCTGGGGCTTTAAGGAAAAACACTTGTCAAATATCCTGAGATTTTCAGTAAAGTTGAAAGTTGACAATAGTGTCTCTGTGTGCCTAAGGCAAGGGTAGGCAACCTATGGCACGCACACCAAAGGTGGCATGCAAGCTGATTTTGAGTGGCACTCATACTGCCCAGGTCCTGGTCACCAGTCCAGGGGGCTCTGCATTTTAATTTAATTTTAAATGAAGCTTCTTAAACATTTAAAAAACCTTATTTACTTTACATACAACAATAGTTTAGTTATATATTAGACTTATCGAAAGAGACCTTCTAAAAACATTAAAATGTATTACTGGCAGGCAAAACCTTAAATTAGAGTGAATAAATGAAGACTCGGCACACCACTTCTGAAAGGTTGCTGACCCTTGGCCTAAGGTTTCCTATTTGTAATATGAGGATAATACTTTACTTACTACATTTGCCTCTCCTTGGTTTTCAAAGGTTTATTTCATATTTGCAGCACTTGGAGTTAATCAAATGAAAGATGGTATATCAGCATGGTGTACAAAATGTTATAGTTTCTAGTTTTGATGTCTCCCCAACTGTTGGCCATACAGCTGATCACTATCCTAGCTCTGGAGCCATTCATCTGTATTACAGGACTGCTCTATAAATGAGATCTCTCTACATGCAAATAGTTACTGGATAAGGTTCCAGTAGATAGCTACACTAAATACTCCTGAGTGCTCCAGTTTTTTATAGGATCGTTTAAAGCTTATGTTTGTGCACTGCAAATGGCTTCCTCTCTGCAGCTGCTTATAATCTGGGGCCTGATTCTTTGCTCACTTAGAGTGGCATGTATCAGGAACAACTCCATAGAACTCAGTTGAGTTGTACTGGTGTGAAAGGAGTATCAGGCCTAATGCTGTGTGTAGATGGACAAGGAAATTATGCCAATCTGTTCAGAGTTGTCTAGACACTTTTACATAATAGTGGTTTTCTGGAATCATATTTAGCATTCAGTATATTTGAAATACTGTCCAATTTAACTGAATGCAGTGCAACAGTTCATCCTTGGTCTTTACAAAAACTTGACTACTTGAACACCATCAACTTGCTTTCAGACCCATAGGCCCTGATTCTCATCTAACATATAGCAGTTTGCTGGTGTAACACCACTGAACTCAGTGACTTATCTTACATCAATGTAAGAGATCAGAATCAGGTCCAATGTATCATTAAATTCTATATGATGGCTTTGTAATGAGGAACAATATTGTTTGAAGGAGGTGATGGAAGAATGGTTCTTTAATGTGCTCTTCTACAACAGCAAAGGAACTACGGAAATGGTGGAAAATAATGTTTTCACGTCCCTTGATTCCTTCCTAAAGTGCTTTCATGTACTACAAGAGCTCACCCTTGATCCATACTAGTGATTTGAATTCGTGAATCAGTTTCCATTACTCCTCCAAATCTGAGTTTCTTAATCCCTTCCTTTATTGAAAAGGGATATCTGCCCCCACCAAAACAGATTTGTATATTATTAAAGATTTGATGAGAGAAACTGTGAAATCCTTTGCCTTTTAGCTGGAGGTAAATCCTGAAATCCAGAAACTGCTTCAGAGCTGGGGAAAAGGAGATGTGACACAGAGCTGAGTCCAATTTCACTTACGCTGATTAAGATGAGGAGTAATTCTACTGAAGTAAATGGTGCGGTGGTGTAAGAGGAGCATCACAGAGATCAGAATCGGGCTGCACTCAGTGTATTTTCAATTGACAGTCTCTATCACAACAGACTTGAGGAGATAACTGACCTTTTATTGTTGTTACATAAGAACATAAGAACGGCTGTACCGGGTCAGACCAAAGGTCTATCTAGCCCAGTATCTGTCTACCGACAGTGGCCAATGCCAGGTGCCCCAGAGGGAGTGAACCTAACAGGCAGTGATCAAGTGATCTCTCTGCTGCCATCCATCTCCATCCTCTGATGAACAGAGGCTAGGGACACCATTCTTTACCCTTCCTGGCTAATAGCCATTTACGGACTTAGCCACCATGAATTTATCTAGCTCCCTTTTAAACATTGTTATAGTCCTAGCCTTCACAACCTCCTCAAGTAAGGAGTTCCACAAGTTGACTGTGTACTGTGTCAAGAAGAACTTCCTTTTATTTGTTTTAAACCTGCTACCTATGACTTTCATTTGGTGACCCCTAGTTCTTGTATTATGGGAATAAGTAAATAACTTTTCTTTATCCACTTTCTCTACATCACTCATGATTTTATATACCTCTATCATATCCCCCCTTATTCTCCTCTTTTCCAAGCTGAAGAAACCTAGCCTCTTTAATCTTTCCTCATATGGGACCCTCTCCAAATCCCTAATCATTTTAGTTGCCCTTTTCTGAATCTTTTCTAGTGCTAGAATATCTTTTTTGAGGTGAGGACACCACACCTGTACACAGTATTCGAGATGTGGGCGTACCATGGATTTATATAAGGGCAATAATATATTCTCAGTCTTATTCTCTATCCCCTTTTTAATGATTCCTAACATCCTGTTCGCTTTTTTTACTGCCTCTGCGCACTGCTTGGACATCTTCAGAGAACTATCCACGATGACACCAAGATCTTTTTCCTGACTCGTTGTAGCTAAATTAGCCCCCATCATATTGTATGTATAGTTGGGGTTATTTTTTCCAATGTTCATTACTTTACATTTATCCACATTAAATTTCATTTGCCACTTTGTTGCCCAATCACTTAGTTTTGTGAGATCTTTTTGAAGTTCTTCACAACCTGCTTTGGTCTTAACTATCTTGAGCAGTTTAGTATCATCTGCAAACTTTGCCACCTCACTGTTTACCCCTTTCTCCAGATCATTTATGAATAAATTGAATAGGATTGGTCCTAGGACTGACCCTTGGGGAACACCACTAGTTACCCCTCTCCATTCTGAGAATTTACCATTAATTCTTATCCTTTGTTCCCTGTCTTTTAACCAGTTCTCAATCCATGAAAGACCTTCCCTTTTATCCCATGACAGCTTAATTTACGTAAGAGCCTTTGGTGAGGGACGTTGTCAAAGGCTTTCTGGAAATCTAAGTACACTATGTCCACTGGATCCCCCTTGTCCACATGTTTGTTGACCCCTTCAAAGAACTCTAATAGATTAGTAAGACACGATTTCCCTTTACAGAAACCATGTTGACTATTGCTCAACAGTTTATGTTTTTCTATGTGTCTGACAATTTTATTCTTAACTATTCTTTTGACTAATTTGCCCGGTACCGACATTAGACTTACCAGTCTGTAATTGCTGGGATCACTTCTAGAGCCCTTTTTAAATATTGGCGTTATATTAGCTAACCTCCAGTCATTGGGTACCGAAGCTGATTTAAAGGACAGGTTACAAACCTTAGTTAATAGTTCCGCAACTTCACATTTGAGTTCTTTCAGAACTCTTGGGTGAATGCCATCTGGTCCCGGTGACTTGTTAATGTTGAGTTTATCAATTAATTCCAAAACCTCCTCTAGTGACACTTCAGTTTGTGACAGTTCCTCAGATTTGTCAGCTACAAAAGCCGGCTCAGGTTTGGGAATCTCCCTAACATCCTCAGCCGTGAAGATTGAAGCAAAGAATCCATTTAGTTTCTCCGCAATGACTTTATCGTCTTTAAGCGCTCCTTTTGTATTTTGATCGTCAAGGGGCCCCACTGGTTGTTTAGCAGGCTTCCTGCTTCTGATGTACTTAAAAAACATTTTGTTATTACCTTTGGAGTTTTTGGCTAGCCGTTCTTCAAACTCCTCTTTGGCTTTTCTTATTACACTCTTGCACTTAAGCTGGTAGTGTTTGTGCTCCTTTCTATTTGCCTCACTAGGATTTGACTTCCACTTTTTAAAGGAAGTCTTTTTATCTGTCGTTGCTTCTTTTACATGGTAGTTAAGCCATGGTGGCTCTTTTTTAGTTCTTTTACTGTGTTTCTTAATTTGGGGTATACATTGAAGTTGGACCTCTATTACGGTGTCTTTAAAAAGGGCCCATGCAACTTGCAGGGATTTCACTTTAGTCACTGTACCTTTTAACTTTTGTTTAATTAACCCCCTCATTTTTGTATAGTTCCCTCTTTTGAAATTAAATGCCACAATGTTGGGCTGTTGAGGTGTTCTTCCCCCTACAGGGATGTTGAATGCTATTGTATTATGGTCACTATTTCCAAGCGGTCCTGCTATAGTTACCTCTTGGACCAGCTCCTGCGCTCCACTCAGGATTAAATCTAGAGTTGCCTCTCCCCTTGTGGATTCCCGTACGCTGCTCCATGAAGCAGTCATTTAAAGTATTGAGAAATTTTATCTCTGCATTTCGTCCTGAAGTGAAATGTTCCCAGTCAATATGGGGATAATTGAAATCCCCCACTATTACTGGATTCTTAATTTTGATAGCCTCTCTAATTTCCCTTAGCATTTCATCATCACTATTACTGTCCTGGTCAGATGGTCGATAATAGATCCCTAATGTTATATTTTTATTAGAGCATGAAATTTCTATCCATAGCGATTCTATGGAACATTTGGATTCGGTTAAGATTTTTACTTTATTTGAATCTACATTTTCTTTCATATATATTGCCACTCCTCCCTCTGCGTGACCTGTTCTGTCCTTCCGATATATTTTGTACCCTGGAATGATTGTGTCCCATTGACTGTCCCCACTCCACCAGGTTTCTGTGATGCCTATTATATCAATATCCTCCTTTATCACAAGGCACTCTAGTTCACCCATCTTATTATTTAGACTTCTAGCATTTGTGTACAAGCACTTCAAAAACTTGTCCCTGTTTATTTGTCTGCCCTTTTCTGATGTGCCAGATTCTTTTTTATGTGACTGTTTATCATCTGATCTGGCCCTTACATTATCCTCTTCAGTCCTCTGTTCCTGATTATAACCTGGAGATTCCCTATCATCAGATTCTCCCCTAAGAGAAGTCTGTGTCTGATCCACATGCTCCTCTGCAGCAGTCGGCTTTCTCCCATCTCTTAGTTTAAAAACTGCTCTACAACCTTTTTAATGTTTAGTGCCAGCAGTCTGGTTCCATTTTGGTTTAGGTGGAGACCATCTCTCCTGTATAGGCTCCCCCATCCCAAAAGTTTCCCCATGTATAGGCTCCCCCATCCCAAAAGTTTCTAATGAACGTAAACCCTTCCTCTCTATACCATCGTCTCATCCATGCATTGAGACTCTGAAGCTCTGCCTGCCTACCTGGCCCAGAGCGTGGAACTGGGAGCATTTCTGAGAATGCCACCATAGAGGTCCTGGATTTCAGTCTCTTCCCTAGCAGCTTAAATTTGGCTTCCAGGACATCTCTCCTACCCTTCCCTATGTCATTGGTACCTACATGTACCATGACCACCGACTCCTCCCCAGCACTACACATAAGTCTGTCTAGATGCCTCGAGAGATCCGCAACCTTCGCACCAAGCAGGCAAGTCACCATACGGTTCTCCCAGTCATCACAAACCCAGTTACCTATGTTTCTAATGATCGAATCTCCCATTACTAACATCTGCCATTTCCTAGCAACTGGAGTTCCCTCCGCCGGAGAGGTAACCTCAGTGCGAGAGGCAACCCCAGCTCCATCTGGAAGAAGGGTCCCAACTATGGGAAGGTTTCCCTCTGCTCCCATTGACTGCTCTGCTTCCCTGGGCCTTTCCTCCTCCTCAATGGCACAGAGGCTGTCTGAGCGGAGGTGGGACAATTCTACAGTGTCCCGGAAACCCTCATGAACATACCTCTCTGCCTTTCTTAGCTCCTCCAGTTCCGCCACTCTGGCCTTCAAAGTCCGTATGTGGTCTCTGAGGGCCAGGAGCTCCTTGCACCGACTGCACACATACGCCACTCGCCCACAAGGCAGGTAATCATACATGCTACACTCAGCGCAATAAACTGGATAGCCCCCACTCTGCTGCTGGGCTTCTGCCTGTATTGTCTCCTAGTTAATGAAGACATATCACTCTTCCTGCAGTACTTAGAGTCAGCTAGTAAACATTGTACAAGGCAGCTGGAACCCATGAGAAACAAGTAATAACATAGCCATTAAGACATTTAGACCATTTACAAGTTACTGCAGACTACTTAACCCCTTCCATGCCTTACTAAAATGTGAAAACTTTCAGCGTGATCACTGGAGTGCCATAATATGATATCACACAGTGACTCTCAAACTTCTTGAGCCCGTGGACGCTTTCCTGATTTGTCAAAAATGTAGGCCTCAATCCTGTAAGAAGAGCTGCACAGGCCAATCCTTGTTCCCATACAGACTAGCCCCCCATTGAAATCAATGGAGATGCATAATGATCTGCTCACGTGAAGCTGCTTGCAAAATTGCGGTGGAGCTGAGCAAATAATTGATTTTTGTCTAAACCTAACCCCCCTGCCTCCCCCCCCCACAAATAATTTGGTTGGTTTTGAACCAAAACTGACTGGTGTTGGAAAGTCAGCTGTGGGTAAAGTGGTGGTGAGGTTTCTGAGGCAATCAGATATGTGATTTACCCAATGGTGGTGGACACAAACAATATTCCTGAAGTAATTGCTGGCTTTGAGAGAATGGGGTTCCCTAATCGTGATAGGACTCAGGTGCCCATAGCTTCCCTCCTCAAAGAGCAAATGAATACAAAACTCACAAAGGGTACCACTCCATTGTTATGCCAGCCCTTGTGGATCACAGAAGACA
Organism: Gopherus evgoodei; assembly: GCF_007399415.2. Classification (NCBI taxonomy): domain Eukaryota; kingdom Metazoa; phylum Chordata; order Testudines; family Testudinidae; genus Gopherus; species Gopherus evgoodei. The sequence goes on along the minus strand of NC_044322.1, from coordinate 113,709,042 downwards.
ATTTATGGATACCAACATGGGCTGCACTGGAAAGGTTTATGATAGGAGGGCTTTCTGCCAGGCAGGAGTCGACCTTCCCGGACAGCCTGGGATACTATTCCCACCAAATGACATTGTCATAAATGGAGTTACTGTCCCTACTGTTGTTCTGGGGGACCCTGCCGACCCCCTTTTGCCTTTGCTTCTGAAACCACATTCTGATCTCGGAAGGCCTAGCAAAAGAAAGCTTAATTACATTCTCAGCAGGGGTAGAATGGTGGCTGAATGTGCATTTGGCAGACTGAAATCCCACTTGTGCTGTTCACAGACTCATTTGGATTCCAGCATCTGCATTATTGTGAGGAGCACAGCAAGCCACAAACTTTATGAAGCCAAAGATAAGCCACTTGCCCCTGAATGGACCTATGACAGTAGCAAATTGCTGAACCAGTACACTCAATCAGAAAATGCACCAATCCCAGCTGGAGCAGGATGCACCTTGGCAACAGAAATCAGAGCTGCTCTCTGCCCCCATATGAAGGATTTGCATGGGCCCAAGGAAGAAAGATAATGGTACATTTATGAATGTTTTTGTACAGTAAAGGAGGTAATGCCATATCACACAATGAAATGGGGGTGGGGGGTAACTGTCACTGAACACAGTGAATGGGAAGATGTTAATATAAATATTTATTTGGGATGACATGACAATGTAGTGAGGACTTGGGGGCGGGAGGGGAGGACTGTGCATTTACATTGATGTGTATCAAGAAATTGTTTTGGATACAACTTGCCCATTGTGCCTTACACTGTGTATGTCTTTAGAATCAAACTACACATTATAAGATGCGGTATCAAGATGGTAATAATCTTTCTTAATAAAATAAAAGCCTTTATTTGTATTACAAAAATATTAGCATGTAGCCAGGTAGGCCAACTGCCACTAGAACACCAAGACCCTAGTAGTAAACCAACACCACAACCAATAATAAAACAAAGTGCATACATTGAACAGCGCCATCACACACATCCCCTAATTTTGCATGTCCCCTACCATGTTCTCCTTTCCCTTGTTTGTGAAATGGCACAGACTTGTTGCCATTACAGAGGTGTGGCGACCTGCAGGGGGAAAAGATTCATGTGTGTGTGTGTGTGTGTGTGTGTGTGTGTGTGTGTGTGTGTGTGTGTGTGTGTGTGTGTGTGTGTGGCGGGGCGGGGGGAAGGTGGATATGTGCAGTGAGGAGGAGGTCACCACAGGAGCAGAAATATGCCAGGAGTAGATTTGCCCTGTCCAGCTGCTAAGTCCTGGTTGCATGGGCCACCCAACCATGGGACTGTCCAAAGTGTTCCTGGTATGTAGCACATGGCAGCGTGGTAGGGACTTAGGCTGTGGTGCGAGCATAGCAGGAGCCCCCATTCTAGCAGCCATTAGCAAAAGCAGCCACTCAGCTAGGTCTTTCTGCTGTGATCTGTCTTCCTCCCTGAACAGCTGTTCCTGATCCAGGAACTGCAATGCAAACATCTGCTCCTGCACTGCAGTTCTGTCTTCAAGCTCTGCAGCTTGCTCATTACTTTCTCTTTGCCTCTCCACTTGCCATGAATCCTTCTCTTGGGTATTGAACTTGCTTGTTGGCTGTATCCAGAATGTTAGCAATAAGTTCATCATAGAACCGCTTCGTCTTGGACCACTCTGTGATGGTATGTAGATTTAGTCTTCTGCTGGAGTATGTTTGAGCTACTGAGGTACAATGGCCAATCAAGGTGCCTGCAAGCAGACATAAAACAGACTGTTAGTGTCTCAGTGATTCACAAGAAATCGTTGTGGAATCTCAAGGACAAAAATTATACTCTATAAAACTGCACTTCAATCTATTGTGAGAGGAATGCTTCAGCTCCTAGAAGCTCCATGGACACAACCAGGTTAATTGTAGTGAGAAGAGTACACAAAAAAGGGTAAGTTAAAAATCACAATTGTTTAAAAATTGCAGACCACCTTGGGCTTTGGGGAAAAGAGAGTGGCTGTGGCATACTACATAAGCCTTCTCTATCTCTCAGGCATTCCACATTTTGGAGGATGTAACAATTCTTGTGGTTCCTGTGGCAAAGAGGTTTTCATTCCAAACTTCCAGTGGCCAGCCAGCCATGTATGCCTCTGGAGTAGTCAAAGTTACGGCGACTGAACAGTACACCTCTGCAGTGGGATGGTCAGCTTCTGAGGTGGTCCTGGAAAATACACCTTTTCCCAAAATGTGACAACCCATCAGAAGTTTCCACTACAGGAAAAGTTTGCAGCTCCGAGCATCTGGAATTGGGGCAAAATGTGTGGAGGAAATCAACAGAATGCTGCAGTAGCATCTGCATGGATTACTGCCTCCTCACAGCTTTGGTACAGCCTTTTGTGACTGTATGCAAACACACACTAAGGGTATGGCTACACTTGCAACTGTACAGCGCTGCCGCGGGAGCACTCCCACAGCAACGCTTTGAAGTGCAAGTGTGGTCGTGGCACCAGCGCTGGGAGAGAACTCTCCCAGCGCTGCAGGTACTCCACCTCCCCGTGGGGATTAGCTTACAGTGCTGGGAGTGCTCTCAGCACTGGGGCACTGTTTACACTGGCGCTTTACAGCGCTGTAACTTGCTGCACTCAAGGGAGTGTTTTTTCACACCCCTGAGCAAGAAAGTTGCAGTGCTGTAAAGCGCCAGTGTAACCAAGACCTAATACAGGCTTGCAAAGAAATCACCGCCCCCCCACCAACCCCAGCACACTTCTGGACTGCATGCAAACCTCCAGCTGCACTTTGGACATCCATGGACTCCATTTAGCTTGTATGGACTACATTTCAACCTCTGCCAGACAGTTCATTATTTACAGGCAGCTCATTACACCATTATATTAGTAAGGCATGGTGTACTACCAGGGAAGGCAATATTGGGTTCTTATGTTTAACACCCTGGACCATCTTAGCAAGAATATGCAACTTTCTAATAAAGCTTCATTTTTGCATGCTTGTTTCACAGTGTGGTTCCCAGTCTCCATTTTGAATTCCAGGGGTGGAGGCATATGGGGGGAAGATGCCAAGATGCTGGCATGCAATCTGCCATTACTGGATAGTCACAGCTGTCCACAGCTTGTAATAACTTTTGCATTGGTGCATAGCCTGATAACCACTCCCATTCTGTACTAATAAAAACAATCATGAAGCCAGAAACTTACCAGGCTGCGGAGCACATTCTGTCTCTTCCATTCCTTCTGGAGGAGGTTCCTCCTCAAGGGTGGGGGTCATCAGAAAGTGCCTCTGAGCATGGACCCAGGAAGTGCTGCAGCTCCCCTCCAGTTTTGTTCTAGTTTGAGCATCAGAAGGTTGCTTTCTTGGCTGACTAGGCCCTCATGAAGCAGTTTGCTCTGTGCTCAGCACAGTACCCACCACCTGGTCAAACACTTCAAAAAGGAGCAGGATGACAAATGAGGTGCCCGAAGTGCTATTCTCATAGACTTTAAGGCCAGAAGGGACCATCATGATCATCTAGTCTGACTGCACATCATAGGCTCCAGAACCTCACCCACCCACTCCTCTAATAGATCCATAACATCTGGCTGAGTTACTGAAGTCCTCAAATCATGACTTAAACTTCAAGTTACAGAGAATCTATGGTGATCAGTTAGATCCTGAGCAGGTCAGCCAGACCCACTGGTCACGCAGCTGTGAAACAATTCACTGTAGTAGTTCAGAGCCCTCCCTATCTAGTGTCCCATCTCTGGCCATTGGAGATATTTGCAGTCACAGATGGCTCACTTGCCTTTGTGGGCAATCTCATCATACCACCCCCTCCATAAACTTATCAGACTCAGGCTTGATAAATTCTTATCTCCGGCTTTTCAGTAGTCAGTCTTGAGCTGTTTAATCCACTCCATGCACTGGTCTGGTGAATCCCGTGTTCTGCCAGCTTCTCCACTAGTTCCTCGTTAGTGTGGTCATTCCTGTTAATCTTACTAAAACTGAACTTTTTGCTTGCCTTGCACCACAGATTCATCCAAATCTGGCTCTGCTTTCATGACCAGGAAGTGGTGCGCTTGGCAAAAGACTTCTGGTCAGAGGCAGGAGAAGGTTCACTAGGTTTGCACCTCAGCAGTCAGAACAAAATGGAAGGGTTAAATGCCAAGCTGCTGTATGTGAAGAAGGGGGTGGGGGGTATCTTCTATTTCCTGGAAACTGATTGGTTACACTTCAGACAGAAAGGACAAAGAACAGAGTCTATGGGATTGTGGGACAGCATTGGTGGACTCTCAGGGCCTGAGTCTGGGGTCCCCGGCACCTGAGATACATCCATAATTCAAAACCAGGGAGTTTGAACCTGAGTCCCAGCAGGACCCAGTCTTGAACTCACCCGCACTGTGGGCTCTGGCCTGAGGCAGACAGAATTGTGTGTAGACAGATGTGGGGCTGAGTTTGGGCTTACATAGCCATGTAGACATACCCATAGGCCTTGTCTACACTGGCAATGGCATGTATGGTATGTGTAGCTATGCACTGCAGTGAAAAGCAAGCTGTGTCCACACTGTCTTGTGCAGCTACATGCCACAGGGAAAGGTTCTGGCAATTGGGAGCCAGTGGAAAGAGTGTCAGCGATGGGGAGCTGCGAGAGCCTTTCTCCACTGTCTTCCCAATGCCAGAGCATTTTCCCACTTCCAGAACCTTTCCCTGCAGCAGGGAAAGGCTCTGTCAGAAGAGAGGCCGTGGGATGCTACACTGTGAAAATTAGCAGTGTAGCGGTGGGAGGGTGTACAGAGATCTAGAGAGCTTTGTAGGGCTGAAGTTCTGGTGTGTCTTTACTCATTTAAGCAGTGACTCACCATCTACACTGCTATTTGTACATGTGGTAGGGGTGTGCAGGGCCGTCCTTAGGCATAGGCAACATAGGCAGCTGTGTAGGGCACCTGAAAATTTGGGGCACCACTGGGTCTTAGTGTCCACCCTCTTGTTTTCCTATCCCTGTTCTGATCCTTCCTGCAGGCTCCCACAGATGGCTGCTCTAGCCTGGTGAGTCTTCCTTGGGAGGGAATCTAGTAGTTAAAAGTGAAAAAACCTTCAGACTGCCAGACCTATTAGCACAACATTGAAACTGTTAAAGAGACATTCAAGGGGTAATAAAGCCATTTAAAAGGCATTTGCCAACCCCAAGATATATACTGACAGGTTTCAGAGTGGTAGTCCTGTTAGTCTGTATCAGCAAAAACAAGGACGAGTCCTTGTGTCACCTCAAAGACTAACAAATTATTTGGGCATAAGCTTTTGTGGACTAGAACCCATTTCATCAGATGTCCACGAAAGCTTATGCCCAAATAAATTTTTATACTGTCTGTTTCTGACTTTACTGACAAAAACAGTTGTGCATGAATGTAATATTTACACAGAACATGTCAGTCTACAGGACCTTAGTTTAAAATTTGCTTTAAAAATATTTCATTAGTGAGCTGGTGAAGATTATAAAATCACATTTCTAAAAAATGCTTGCATAGAGTTTTAGATTTACAATCATCTTTAGCCTTAAATGTGTGGATCTTCACACATAGTTTTTTAAATAAATCCTTCAAAAGACCTCCCTTATCTAAAATACACATTTTAATTACTATAGTTAAAAAAAAAAGTGCTTCCAAGTCTTCCTGTCCTTTCTGTCCATCCCTTCACCACCTCTCTCCCCACTCCCCACTGAAGAGAGCCCTTAAAGGGACAACAGTCTTTCCCTTCCAGATAGCTGGACAAAGAGTTCCCTTTCTTTACTTCTGACTATCTGACAAATTGGTTTTAAAAGAACCCTCCAGCAAAATCAGTACCTTAGTAAGACAAAATCCTTGTTATACCTAAAATCTTTGGAAACATATTTTTTTAAAGTTGATCAAATTTCATAACCATGTCTCTTGTTATGGAGATCACACAAAGTAAATTACTGTTCCCTTTTTCTAAAAGCAATGAACATTGTTATGAACACACTAAACCTCTCTGATTAATTTAAAAGAATGTCTTTGTTTCACTGAGTTAAATATGTAGTAATCTGGAATGCTAGCTTAAGATTTGAGTACATTTAAAATATAAATTCAACTTAGAAATACTGATGAAGAAAATGTAAAACAGAGAAGAGCTGCATCATGTATTCCATTATATGTAATGTTGTATTCAGCAGGACAGCTGACTCACCCTTACTATGAAGTTTTTGCAAATAAATCTCTGACAAACTTCAGGGCATATCAAAAAACCTGTGATTGACATTTTTTATTCCCAAATTTTAGTGCTTTTAATTAGGTACTTTCTTCATGTCCATTCTGCATGAGGGAGTGTGCATGGAAGTCTCTGTGGGGAACTGTGACTCTCCGCCACCATGAGGCAGGCTGGGCATCTCATTATCCTTTGCTGTCAAGTCCCTCCTCCCCCTCCCCCACCAGGCTGTGAGCTTGGGCTGCCATCCGGCATAGGGGCACCAGTTTAATAATACTGCGTAGGGCCCCATAAATCCTAAGGACGGCCCTGGGGGTGTGTGCCATGTATGTGCTCTATAGCCTGTCATTAGTATAGACACAGCATCCATGTATATACTAGGGCCCGCCAGAGAGCCATTTGCTCTTGGAGAAGCCAGAGGCTTCTCTCTGACTGTAGTCTGCCAATGGCAGTACATTGAAATATGGACACTGAGTGTTCAGCACCTATGTGGAAATTAAATTGCAATAGGCAATTCCTTCCTCCTCCATTTCCAATTACTTCAGTTAATGCTAGTTTCAGCACAATAAAACCACGGTAAGTAAAATAGAGAAATTACTTCAATTGTACTTCGATCTGATGCCTAAATCTTCCAAATCACTTCCTTGAATTTATCTTTTGATTAGAGAATTAATTTTTTCCCAGCCTTGCCAAAGAGCAATATGTTCCTCATTCCAATTAAAAAGAAACTTGACTCTAAGAAAAAGTTAAATGAATAATTCGGTAGAGAGATTCCACTTCATGAAGCCATGCTGCCCCACTTCTATCAATTTAAAACACTACAGAAATTGCTTTTCTGCTTCAACCACACCTTCCCCAACAACAGCCTCTGCTTCTACCCTACACTGAACACAGGCTGCTTCTCTTCACTTTTAAGCCCTTCATGGCCTATTTCCAGCCTCCCCATCATCTCTTAAACACTAGCAAGATATCAGCTCCCACCCCTGCTCCGTTTCTAAAGCCAGTCCTGGATTGCTCATTTGTCAAACTTTTCAACGAGTACCTTTGTGCTTTCTCCTATGCCACCCCCCTTGTACACGGGAGGAACTCACCATTAAGTATTAACAAAGCCACCATGTTCTCCTCTTTCAAATTCTTCCTTAAAACGCCTTTACTGCAGTACTTACTGTGATGTTATTGACATAAACTGTGACTGTATCAATCATCCTTGCAACAACTGTTATATATTTGCAGCAAATATTGTACAAAGGTTGTCAAGTGAGGTGTCTATGAAAAGATTATGATTTTCTGGTTATGATTATGCTATCTGTCCGCATGAATCATTTTTGTATTTGAAGTTATGAATATTGGCAAGGTACTTGTATCTCAATGTGTGTGATTCCAAGTAGCATTAGTGAAGCATTTGATCAGCTTCTTGAGACCTAATCACATCAGCCACACTATCAGAGGCTTGTTCACCTGCACATCTACTAATGTGATATATGCCATCATGTGCCAGCAATGTCCCCCTGTCATGTACATTGGCCAAACAGGACAGTCTGTACGTAAAAGAATAAATGGACACAAATCACACGTCAAGAATTATAACATTCAAAAACCAATTGGAGAACACTTCAATCTCCCTGGTCACTCGATTACAGACCTAAAAGTCGCAATATTATAATGAAAAAACTTCAAAAACAGACTCCAATGAGAGACTGCTGAATTGGAATTAATTTGCAAAATGGACACCATTAAATTAGGCTTGAATAAAGACTGGGAGTGGATGGGTCATTACACAAAGTAAAACTACTTCCCCATGTTTATTTCCTCCCCCCACACACACACTGTTCCTCACACCTTCTTGTCAACTGCTGCAAATGGACCATTTTGATTATCACTACAAACGTTTTTTTCTCTCCTGCTGGTAATAGCTCACCTTAACTGATCACTCTTGTTAGAGTGTGTATGGTAACACCCATTGTTTCATGTTCTCTGTGTGTATATATATACATCTTCCTACTGTATTTTTCACTGCATGCATCTGATGAAGTAGGCTGTAGCCCATGAAAGCTTATGCTCAAATAAATTTGTTAGTCTGTAAGGTGCCACAAGTACTCCGTTCTTTTTGAGAAAGGAATTTTCAGATTAAGTGCCCAGTTAAGAAACACTTAACTGACAATGGACCTTGGTGGACTCTAATCCACATATGAGAAGCCTCCCTGGGAACATTCAAGGTAGCATGTGAGCAATGGCTGCTCTACCTGTAAAGAACTGGGTCATGCTGTCATAAACAGATAGCTAAGGGTTAATGTCTCTTTCACCTGAAAAAAAAGTAACCTGAAGCACCTGACCAGAGGACCAATCAGGAAACCAGATTTTTTCAACTCTGGGTGGAGGAAAGTTTGTGTCTGAGTTCTTTGTCTGTCTACCTGCCTCTCTCTCAGCTTTGAGAAGTGATTTCTGTTTCCTGCTTCCTAATCTTCTGTTTCCAAGTTGTGAGTACAGAGATCATAAAAACAATAAGGGTCATTGTTTTTCTTTTGTATTTACATGTCTATAGTTGCTGGAGTGCTTTGATTTGTATTCTTTTGGAATAAGGCTGTTTATTCATATTTCTTTTAAGCAATTGACCCTGTATTTGTCACCTTAATACAGAGAGACCATTTGTATGTATTTTTCTTTCTTTTTTTTATATAAAGCTTTCTTTTAAGACCTGTTGGAGTTTTTCTTTAGGGCTTGTCTACATCACAAAGTTGCAGCGCTGGTGAGGGGGTTACAGCGCTGCAACTTAGGAGGTGTACACATCTGCAGGGCATCACCAGCTCTGCAACTCCCTGTTTGCAGCGCTGGCCGTACTCCCGTTTTGTCTCGGGTGTAGAGGATCCAGCGCTGGTGATCCAGCGCTGGTAATCAAGTGTAGACACTTACCAGCGCTTTTCTTGACCTCCGTGGAATAAGCAGGTATCCCAGCATACCTGAGGAAGCGTCTGGTAATCAAGCAGGTATCCTTCCCTGCGGTTTGCAGGGGGGTTCGGGGAACGCGAGAGCAAACCGCGGCGAAGCTGGTCTCCTTTCCCGGTTTGCTCTCGCGTTCCCCGAACCCCTGTGCAAGCAGGTCTCCTTCTCTGCGGTTTGCAGGGGGGTTCGGGGAACGCGAGAGCAAACCGCGGCGAAGCTGGTCTCCTTCCCCGGTTTGCTCTCGCATTCCCCGAACCCCCCTTGAAGCCGCCCAACAGTGCTGCAGTGTGGCCACATCTAACACCACTTGCAGCGCTGGTTGCTGTAAGTGTGGCCACTCTGCAGCGCTGGCCCTATACAGCTGTACTAATACAGCTGTAACAACCAGCGCTGCAAAATTGTAGATGTAGACATACCCTTAGTGGGGGATTCCAGGGAAATTGAGTCTGTACTCACCAGGGAATTGATGGGAGGAAGAAGTCAGGGGGACATCTGTGTGTGTTAGATGTACTAGCCTGACTTTGCATACCCTCGGGGTGAAGAGGGAAGTAATTCTGTTTTCCAGGACTGGGAACGGGGAGGGTGGAGTCCCTCTGTTTAGACTCACGGAGTTTGCTTCTGTGTATCTCTCCAGGAACACCTGGAGGGGGGGAGAAGGGAAAAGGTTTATTTCCCTTTGTTGTGAGACTCAAGGGATTTGGGTCTTGGGGTCCCAAGGGATGGTTTTTGGGGGGACCAGAGTGCCCCAAAACATTCTAATTTTTTGGGTGATGGCAGCAGTACTAGGTCCAAGCTGGTAACTAAGCTTGGAGGTTTTCATGCTAACCCCCATATTTTGGACGCTAAGGTCCAAATCTGGGACTAAGTTATGACATGGTGGTAGCGGTGGGATAGATAGAATCCAGAAGCCAGTAGGAATATTATATTTTTCTTTTCTCTGCTAGGGGCTTTTTAGCAGAGAGAAACAGTTTGGTTTTAAAAAGGAACCAGAGAGAATTTTTTTTTCTCTGCTCTCTCTGGCAGTTTGGCTTGCATATTAAGCAAGGAACCATTAAGCTGTGACAAACAGGTCTTTTGTCAGACAATAGCACTCCCATTAGGAGTCACATACCAGCACTATATACATGCAAATAAAGTGGTTTTTCTGGTTTACCTTACATTGGAAAAATTAGCGAAAGGTAGAAAGGGAAAAAGGCACTGTTGCTAGCCAGACGCCAGGAGGCAACAGAGCCTTCAGTTCAGAAGATAAACACCAGAGGGCACCCCAACACAAGAAAACAGGAACCATGACTTCTAAGGCAAAAATGGAGGGCGAGAAACAAAGCAAAGAAGCAGAACACAGGCGACAACTGGAAAAAAGAGAAAAAGAGGTGGAGCTGAAAGAAAGAGAAGAACAGATCAAACAGGCAGCCCATAAAAGAGAACAAGATGCCAAAAATGCAGCCCACCACAGAAAACTAGAAGAAGAAGAGGTGGCCCACCGCCAAGACATGGAAAAACAACAAAAAGAAAGTGAAGAGAAGGAAAAACAGAGAAAACATGAACTGGACTTAGCGCAAGCTGGGCTGCATGCGCCAGCCAACCCTAACAACCCTACGCCAATGATTGTTCCACAGCACAGAAAATTTCCCACCTACAAGGCAGGTGATGACACCGAGGCCTTCTTGGAAAATTTTGAAAGAGCCTGTCTTGGGTACCGCATCCCTGAAGACCAGTACATGGTAGAATTGAGGCCACAGCTGAGTGGACCTTTAGCAGAGGTGGCAGCTGAAATGCCTAAGGAGAACATGAACGACTATAAACTTTTTCAAACCAAGGCCAGATACAGAATGGGGATAACACCGGATCATGCCCGTCGGCGTTTCAGAACCCAAAAGTGGAAACCAGATGTGTCATTTCCCAAACACGCCTACTACGCTGGGAAAAATTATGAGGCCTGGATATCAGGACACAATGTTAAAACCTTGGAAGAACTGCACCTTCTCATACAAATGGAGCAGTTCTTGGATGGTGTTCCTGAGGACATAACACGATACATACAAGATGGAAAACCCAAAAATCTCGCTGAGTCGGGGGAGATTGGAGCCAGATGGATGGAAGTGGCAGAAAGCAAGAAAGCTACGGTCAAGGGGAACGAATACCCCAGGGGGCACACCGACCATAAACCCTACAACCGAGGACAGCCAAAGACCCCACATACAACCCAAGTTAAGCCACATACACCCTATTCTTCCACCTCACCAGTCTCCAGTAACTCACTTCGGCCCAGTGACCCATCAGATGGAAGATGCTTTAAGTGTAATGAACTGGGACATATCAAGGCCAACTGTCCAAAGAACGCCATCCGAGTGCAGTTCATTACACCACCATCCCCCAAAAGATCCCAAGGCCCAGATGCCTCTCAAATACCTTTGGAGCGAAGGGAAAATTTGAGAGTGGGTGGAAACAAGGTTACTGCGTGGAGAGACATGGGAGCACAAGTGTCAGCTATCCACCAATCCTTCGTAGACCCCAAATTCATCAACCCAAAGGCCCAAGTGACAATTTACCCCTTCATGTCACAAGCGGTAGACTTACTTACAGCTGAACTGCCTGTCCAGTACAAAGGCTGGTCAGGAATGTGGACTTTTGCAGTCTATGACAATTATCCTATCCCCATGCTACTGGGGGAAGACTTGGCCAACCAGATGAAGCGGGCCAAGCAAGTGGGAATGGTTACACGTAGCCAAACCAGGCAAGCTTCCAGACCCATTCCTGTTCCTGAGCCGTCCACAGACGCCCCGTCTGTGTTACCAGAGACCCAGACAGAGGTAGTGGACCCGGAAACCATGCCAACCACTGAAACCGCCACAGCACCTCCAGTCCCAAGCCCGGAACTGGAACAGCAACCAGCACCAGCAAGTGCAACCACATCTTCAAACTCAACGCCAGAGGGCACCAGCGAGCCAAAACTGGCAGAAGCAACAGACGGTCATACCCAAAAGGCTCAGCCAGAGCCTGAAATACCCTCAGGTGCACCAGCGGAGAGTGGTTCACCAGCAACGGAAACAACCCCATCACCTACATCGCTTCCAGAGGGACCAAGCCCAAGTCCACAGTCTGAGGAAGAACTGGTGACCCCAGCCTCAAGGGAACAGTTCCAGACTGAGCAGGAAGCAGATGACAGCCTTCAGAAAGCTTGGGCAGTGGCACGGAGCACCCCACCGCCTCTCAGCTCTTCTAATCGATCCCGGTTTGTTATAGACCAAGGACTTTTATACAAGGAGATTCTTTCTGGTGGACACCGGGAAGAATGGCAGCCGCAAAAACAGTTGGTAGTTCCAACTTAGTACCGGGGGAAGCTCTTAAGCTTAGCCCATGATCATCCCAGTGGCCATGCTGGGGTGAACAGAACCAAGGACCGGTTGGGGAAGTTCTTCCACTGGGAGGGGATGGGCAAGGACATTGCCAAGTATGTCCGGTCTTGTGAAGTATGCCAAAGAGTGGGAAAACCCCAAGACCAGGTCAAGGCCCCTCTCCAGCCACTCCCCATAATTGAGGTCCCATTTCAGCGAGTAGCTGTGGATATTCTGGGTCCTTTCCCAAAAAAGACACCCAGAGGAAAGCACTACGTACTGACTTTAGTGGACTTTGCTACCCGATGGCTGGAAGCCGTAGCTCTAGGCAACACCAGGGCTAACACTGTGCCTGGCCCTAACAGACATTTTTGCCAGGGTAGGTTGGCCCTCCGACATCCTTACAGATTCAGGATCTAATTTCCTGGCAGGGACCATGGAAAAATTGTGGGAAACTCATGGGGTGAATCACTTGGTTGCCACCCCGTACCACCATCAAACCAATGGCCTGGTGGAAAGGTTTAATGGAACTTTGGGGGCCATGATACGTAAATTCGTCAACGAATACTCCAATAATTGGGACCTAGTGTTGCAGCAGTTGCTGTTTGCCGACAGGGCTGTACCACATGCCAGTTTAGGGTTTTCACCATTTGAACTTGTGTATGGTCACGAGGTTAAGGGGCCATTACAGTTGGTGAAGCAGCAATGGGAGGGGTTTACGCCTTCTCCAGGAACTAACATTCTGGACTTTGTAAGCAACCTACAAAGCACCCTCCGACACTCCTTAGCCCTTGCTGAAGAGAACCTAAAGGATGCTCAGAAAGAGCAAAAGGCCTGGTATGACAAACATACCAGAGAACGTTCCTTCAAGGTAGGAGACCAGGTTATGGTCTTGAAGGCGCAACAGGCCCATAAGATGGAAGCATCATGGGAAGGGCCATTCACGGTCCAAGAGCGCCTGGGAACTGTGAACTACCTCATAGCATTTCCCAATTCCTCACTAAAGCCTAGAATGTACCATGTTAATTCTCTCAAGCCTTTCTATTCCAGAGACTTACAGGTTTGTCAGTTTACAGTCCAGGGAGATGATGCTGAGTGGCCTGACGGTGTCTACTACGAAGGGAAAAAAGACGATGGCGTGGAAGAGGTGAACCTCTCAACCACCCTGGAACGTCTGCAGCGGCGACAAATCAAGGAGCTGTGCTCTAGCTTCGCCCCATTGTTCTCAGCCACCCCAGGACGGACTGAACAGGCATACCACTCCATTGACACAGGTAATGCTCACCCAATCAGAACCCCACCCTACCGGGTGTCTCCTCATGCCCAAGCTGCTATAGAACGGGAGATCCAGAACATGCTACAGATGGGTATAATCCATTCATCTACCAGTGCATGGGCATCTCCAGTGGTTCTGGTACCCAAACCAGATGGGGAAATACGCTTTTGCGTGGACTACCGTAAGCTAAATGCGGTAACTCATCCGGACAACTATCCAATGCCTCGCACCGATGAGCTATTGGAGAAGTTGGGACGTGCTCAATTCATCTCTACAATAGACTTAACCAAGGGGTACTGGCAAGTACCACTAGATGAACCTGCCAAGGAGAGGTCAGCATTCGTCACCCATGCGGGGGTGTATGAATTTAATGTCCTTCCTTTCGGCCTTCGAAATGCACCCGCCACCTTCCAGAGGCTGGTAGATGGTCTACTAGCAGGACTGGGAGATTATGCAGTTGCTTACCTCGATGATGTGGCCATTTTTTCAGACTCCTGGCCCGAACACCTACTACACCTGGAAAAGGTCTTTGAGCGCATCAGGCAGGCCGGACTAACTGTTAAGGCCAAAAAGTATCAAATAGGCCAAAACAGAGTGACTTACCTGGGGCATCACGTGGGTCGAGGAACCATAAACCCCCTACAGGCCAAGGTGGATGCTATCCAAAAGTGGCCTGTCCCATGGTCCAAGAAGCAGATCCAATCCTTCTTAGGATTGGCCGGATACTACAGGCGATTTGTACCACACTACAGCCAAATCGCTGCCCCACTGACCGACCTGACCAAAAAGACCCAGCCAAATGCAGTTAAGTGGACTGATGAGTGTCAAAAGGCCTTTACCCAGCTTAAGGCGACGCTCATGTCTGATCCTGTACTCAGGGCCCCGGATTTTGACAAGCCATTCCTGGTAACCACGGATGCATCTGAGCGTGGTATAGGAGTAGTGCTCATGCAGGAAGCAACAGATCACAACTTCCATCCTGTCGTGTTTCTCAGCAAGAAACTGTCTGAGAGGGAAAGTCACTGGTCAGTCAGTGAAAAGGAATGCTATGCCATTGTGTACGCCCTGGAAAAGCTACGCCCATATGTTTGGGGATGGCGGTTCCAGCTACAAACTGACCATGCTGCACTAAAGTGGCTTCATACTGCCAAGGGCAACAACAAGAAACTTCTTCGTTGGAGTTTAGCTCTCCAAGATTTTGATTTTGAAATTCAGCACATCTCAGGTGATTCTAACAAAGTAGCTGATGCACTCTCCCGTGAGAGTTTCCCAGAACCTAGTAGTTAAAAAGTGTTCTTAAAATGTTGAAGTCTGTTAGTTATATACTTAGTGGCATATGTAAAGGTGCATGTGTTGTAGTAATCTGTTTATTTTAAAGTTCTAGAAGGAAATCGCCGCCAGTGAGCTTCCCCACTGTCTGCAATTTGGGGGGTATGTCATAAACAGATAGCTAAGGGTTATGTCTCTTTCACCTGAAAAAAAAAGTAACCTGAAGCACCTGACCAGAGGACCAATCAGGAAACCGGATTTTTTCAACTCTGGGTGGAGGAAAGTTTGTGTCTGAGTTCTTTGTCTGTCTGCCTGCCTCTCTCTCAGCTTTGAGAAGTGATTTCTGTTTCCTGCTTCCTAATCTTCTGTTTCCAAGTTGTGAGTACAGAGATCATAAAAACAATAAGGGTCATTGTTTTTCTTTTGTATTTACATGTCTATAGTTTCTGGAGTGCTTTGATTTGTATTCTTTTGGAATAAGGCTGTTTATTCATATTTCTTTTAAGCAATTGACCCTGTATTTGTCACCTTAATACAGAGAGACCATTTGTATGTATTTTTCTTTTTTTTTTTTATACAAAGCTTTCTTTTAAGACCTGTTGGAGTTTTTCTTTAGTGGGGGATTCCAGGGAAATTGAGTCTGTACTCACCAGGGAATTGGTGGGAGGAAGAAGTCAGGGGGACATCTGTGTGTGTTAGATGTACTAGCCTGACTTTGCATACCCTCGGGGTGAAGAGGGAAGTAATTCTGTTTTCCAGGACTGGGAACGGGGAGGGTGGAGTCCCTCTGTTTAGACTCACGGAGTTTGCTTCTGTGTATCTCTCCAGGAACACCTGGAGTGGGGGAGAAGGGAAAAGGTTTATTTCCCTTTGTTGTGAGACTCAAGGGATTTGGGTCTTGGGGTCCCCAGGGATGGTTTTTGGGGGGACCAGAGTGCCCCAAAACACTCTAATTTTTTGGGTGGTGGCAGCAGTACTAGGTCCAAGCTGGTAACTAAGCTTGGAGGTTTTCATGCTAACCTCCACATTTTGGACGCTAAGGTCCACATCTGGGACTAAGTTATGACACATGCATGGACATGTGACTTGCCCATGTGACTCCAGACTCAACCTGGCTGCTGTGATTTTCACAGTAAGAACAAAGGGGTCCTTCCACATGGCAGAGGATATAAAAGGCCCTGGAAACCTCTCCATTTTGTCTTTAATCCTGCTTCTTACCTCTGGAGGAACTTTGCTACATACTGAAGCTCTGAACAAAGGACTGAATGACCCATCCAAGCTGTGGATGTACACCAGAAACTGGATTTGAACCTGCAGTTTATTTCATCACTGCTACAAGCCTGAACCAAAGACTTTGCCATTACTGTATGTAATTGATTCCATTTAACAAATTTTAGCTCTCATCTATATTTCTTTCTTTTATGAATAAACCTTTAAATTTTACATTCTAAAGGATTGGCAACAGGATGATTTGTGGGTAAGATCTGACTGGTTTATTGACCTGGGTCTGGGGCTTGGTCCTTTGGGATCAAGAGAACCCTTTTTCTTTTATGGGGATATTGATTTTCATAACCATTCATCCAGGGCCGGCTCCAGGCACCAGCTAACAAGCAGGTGCTTGGGGCGACAACTCCGGAGAGGCGCAGCACATCCAGCTATTCAGCGGCAATTCGGTGGAGGGTCCCTCACTCCAGCTCGGAGTGAAGCACCTCCCACTGAATTGCCACAGATCGCGATCGCAGCTTTTTTTTGTGTGTGTGTGTGTGGCTGCTTGGGGCGGCAAAAATCCTGGAGTTGGCCCTGCATTTATCCCCATAAGGAGTGGTGTTGGTGGTGATACTGGAAAACTGGAGTGTCTGGGGAAATTGCTTGTATGACTTCTGGTTAGCCAGTGAATTGAGACCAAAGTCCTCTCTGGCTGGTTTGGTGTGCCTTAATAGTAAAAGAAACCCAGCCTTCAGCTGTAACTGCCATACTCTAAGCAATTTGTCCTGAATTGATACTGTCAATTGTGTCCCGCCACAGGCAGATTAGTTACACTTACAAACAGTCTGCTGGAATGCAGTGCTTATCATGCTGTTCATGATTCCTTTGATACCTTGTGCTCCCTTGTCGATTTACTCATTCAGCTGTTTTTCTCACCTTATACTTCCATTGTAAGCGCTTTGGCAGAGGAGCCATCTATTTATTTTGTTTGTACATGGACTAGAACAATGGGGTCTGGTTCATGATTGGGATCCTATGCACTAGTGCAATACAACTAACAAATAAATTCTCCCCAACTTTAGGATCAGTTATTTGATTCTCCTTTTTTTGTTACAGTACTTGTTCCTGCAGGAATGAAGATCCAGTTTCCTAAAAACAAGAACATCTGCCTGGGTTAGGGAGCAATTCTCTGACTGAGCTTCACTTCGTAGGATTTAGAGTTGCATAAACAGTAGGAGTTTCAGCATGGGATTACAGAAGTCATGAGGTCAACAAGACTAATCACCAGCATTTTATTAAAGCACATGTTTTCATTTTTATAGGCTTTTGACACATGGGTAGACAGGTGTATTATCTGCACAGTAATCACCAAAAGAAAAATGCACTCCTGTTCCAAGTTCATTTGATGAGTGTATTGCTTATTTCAGCATGTGTTTCAGTTGTAAGACCATTTTTGACAAGCCCTAACTTGTTCTGATTACTATATTTCATATGTTACAGCCAAGGTCCATCCTATGTACTTCATTACAAGATGAACCTAAACTCTGTGGCAAAACTTCTGGATTCTGCAGCACACTGTTGCAAATTCTGTGGCAGCCTCAGATAACTTTTTTTTTTTAAAAAGGATGTATTATTCAGTTATAGCTACTCAGTAAAGTATGGTTCTATATTTGTTCAGATATGCAAATTAGCTAGATGTTTCTGCCAAAGCGACTAGCAGTGAAAAATTTAGTGTTCACATTTAATTTGTCATTCCTAGGTTACAGAGGTAATGCCCCAAATGTCCCATTTTCATTGGTTGTCCCAGATTCCTAAGAACATCTCGGGGAGGAGGGACGGGGCTGAAGTGACCTGATTTTCATTTCATCAAACAAAACTTTTGATAACTTTCTAACTGTGAAATATTTGTCTCTGATGTATGACTACCCTGATATAAAGGATTTTGTGCTTCTCTTTCATTCTCAGCCAGGGCCGATGTAACCCATTAGGGTGCTAGCATTTGGGGGGAGGCATTTTGGGTCCTTCGGCGGCAACCGCGGCGGCTAGATCTTCAGCCGCCCTGGTCATCATCAGCATTTAGGCAGAGTGACCTGGGGCAGGGGGCACGGGGAGGGCCGCCTGCAGCAAGTAAGGTGGGATGGGGCACGCAGGAGAACTGCTCCCTGCCCCAGCTCACCTCTGCTCCGCCTCCTTCCCTGAGCACGCCGCCCTGCTCTGCGTCTCTCCCTCCCAGGCTTGCGGCGCCAAACAGCTGATTGGTGCAGCAAGCCTGGGAGGCGAGAGAAGTGGAGCGGTGATGGCGTGCTCAGGCAGGAGGCAGAGCAGAGATGAGCTGGGGCGGGGAGCTGTCGCATGGCTCCCCAGGCCAGGGGAGCTGCCGTGGGGGGGGCACCTCAGAGCGGGGAGGGGCTGCTGCTGGGGGGTGTCTTGGGGGAGACAGAAAGCTGCCACAGGGACAGGGCTTGGGGGGGAGGGGGCCACGAGGTGGAAGTTTTACCCAGGGTGCGAAACATCCTTGCACCCACCCTGCTCTCAGCACATAAGGAGTGTGCTTTATGCCAGCACTATTCAAAATCAGAGCTTGTCAGGAAACAGCTTTGCAGCAGCAGACCCATGAGTAAATGACCCCATCTAGTCAATACAAAACCCGGCTATGGTGTCTCATAAAGGAGGGGCAGGATGGGGACCTGATGGTACCTCTCTGTCCTTTGCTCCCCTTCTCTGTACAATCAGCAATATAGAGAAGAGGAAGTGAGGGACAGAGGGGCTCAGAAAGATGAGGCAGAGCTTAGCCTGTCTTTGTTCTGCTCTGCTGCTCCAGGGGGAGCTTTTTTGACTTAGGCTGAACAGATGAAAGAAAGGAGAGAGGGTGCTGCGTATGTGAGTATTTCACATTCCTTTAAAAAAAACAAGAGCCATAAAAAAGGGTCCTGATTTTTGTTTTTGACGATATCAAAATGATACAGTTCATGCCTCTTAGAACTATTGTTTCCATGCTGTCTGCAAACTTAGGCACACAGTGCTGCAATGGCGATGCTTTGTTCATGTATTCAAGCTTTTCTTTGCAACCTGGGCTGGAAACACAGCACCAGATTCTCATATGTGCCACGCCCGCCCTCTGCTCAGCTCACGCAGGGCAGGTAGAGGGTATGGGGAGAAGAAGGTGACTAAGCCTCATTTCCAGTCTTCCAGTCTTGTGCCCGAGGACTGCTGTAATCTGTGACTGCATTGGATCCACCCAGTCATGCTCCAACCCACCCCAAACACATCCCCTACAAGAAATCAAGCAGAGTGGGTGTTATGAAGCCTTCTAAAGGCTCTATATTACCTGAGGAATCCTTTTAGGGCAGCATTATAGCCGATTTCCATGACTAAGATACTGCAAAAGAAGCCTCGAATGTGGCCAAATTTTTGCTTGTTTTTAGTTTTTTACATTTTTATCAATCACATTTAGATTCTGGAGCACAATTCTGTACCAAGAGGGGAATTTTGTTGGTCAATTCCTCAGCCACAAAAATTGCAGAATACCCAGTTCCCTGATTCTAGCTGCAGACTGTCAATTCACAGTAGATACTAGCAAAACCTGTAGCACCTTACGTTGCTCATTCAGATATGTCATCACTGCAGTCCTAAACACTGCTGTCTCTGTATCATAGGCAGTGAGTTAAACTACACTCCAAGTTTTCATATACTAGGATGCAGACAATTTCAAATGCAAAGAGACAGAATAGTGTTTGACTGGAGTTCAAAGACTTCACAATCAGTGGCTTCATTACACAGGAGTCTTGAACCAGAAATGTGTGCACTGCACCAAAACTCCGAACCTGCCTAATGAGGAGTGGAGGGGCGTTAACCATGCAAGCAGAATTGTCTACAACTGCTTATTCAGGTGTTTTGTTTTGTTTAAGAGACAGTACGTTGAAACTCATATTAGTTTGCTGAATGTAGAAGTACAGCTCGGGCATGGTAGCTGCAGATGCAGGATAAGTAGCTGAGTAGAATGCCAGCGGCTTTTTGGGAGGAGCGACATCGTGGAGACATGGAGCAGGGATCTGCTGTTGCGCAACTGTGGCGATTTGAAGAAGGATGAAGTATACAAGGAGTGGGAAGACTGAGTGAGGGGAGGGATGGGAAAAGGCACATCCAGTGCACCAGAAGGCTGAGGGAGTGAGGCAGAGTGAGAAACAGGGGAAGATAAGGTTGGATAGTGGGGTGCTGGGAGGCAGGAAAATGTGAAAGGCAGGACCAGGGAGGTCCAAAGAGAGGAGCTGCCACCAGGAGTAGCAGCATAGAAATGGTATGCCAGAACTGGCATGGATAACATTGGCCAGGGTGTACATGCAGCCTGTCCCTTAAGGTAAGGCATGTTTAGATTTCTTTTTCATTATTAAGAAGAAATCAAACAGGCTGTTTTTCTCAACAGGGAAGTCTTATCTACTTATTACAGAAAGATGCATCTTCCCAAAGCCAGACTGACAGAAGTGGTTGGTCTGTAAGTGCTGCCTACACACTAAACATTTCTCTTCACATCTCTCCTCCTTGTCTCAGGTAATGTCTACACTACAGAGCCTATACTAGATAGGCTGGCATAGCCCCCAATGTAGGTGCAACCTGCACCCACAGAAAGAGTTTTTTCTGCTGGTGGAGAAACACCCCACCCTGAATGATGTTAGCTATTCTGATAAAAGCACTCTTGTGTGAGCATAGTGACAGCTAACTGTTTTGTTTTGTTTTTTTGGCATAGCTATGTTGTTTAGAGTGTGTTGCTATGCTGCTATAACTTTTGAGTGTCTTTAAACCATGATTTGAGGATTTCAATAACTCAGACATAGGTTAGGGGTTTGTTACAGCAGTGGGTGGGTGAGATTCTGTGGCCTGTGTTGTGCAAGAGGGCAGCACGCGAGCTGATTTTCAGTGGCACTCACACTGCCTGGGTCCTGGCCACCACTCCGGGGGGCTCTGCATTTTAATTTAATTTTAAATAAAGCTTCTTAAACATTTTAAAAACCTTATTTACTTTACATACAACCATAGTTTAGTTATAAACTTATAGAAAGAGACCTTCTAAAAATGTTAAAATGTATCACTGGCATGCGAAACCTTAAATTAGAGTGAATAAATGAAGACTCAGCACTCCACTTCTGAAAGGCTGCCGACCTCTGGTGTAGACCAAACTAAGTCTCTCCGTATTTGCATTTTATTCTGCTCCATTTCTTAACTCAATGGTTTTATTGTATTTATTTATTTATTTGCTGCCCTGTCTATGCTCTTTTTTTCAAGGTGTCTCCTGGGAGAATTGCATAGCAAATACTATTTATATTAGAGTTGAAATCTTGGATCCATATTGTTTCATGCATGAGTTGGGAGTTAAACAAAACCCTTATCAAACTTGACACATTTAGCACCTGTCAACCAAGGATTCCAGAGCAATAAGCAATTGCTGTTTGCCACCCTTCCTCTACCTCTACTCCCCCTCCCCACCCCTCTTTACCCCCACAATGTGTGTACCAGAGGCTCTGTATACACTACAGCCTACATCAGCATAATTTATGTTGCTCGGGGGGGGGGAGTGAACAAATCACTCTCCTGAGCAACATAGTTACACCAACATAAGTGCTCATGTGCATAGTGCTATTGCCGCAGGAGAGCTTCTCCTGATGACACAGCTTCTGCTGCTCACTGAGGTCGTTTTAGTATGCCTACAGGAATGCTTTCTCCTGTTGGAATAGTGTGTGTTCATCAGATGTGCTGCAGCCGTGCAACTGCAGTGCTGTATGTGTAAACATGACCAGAGTGTTTCATTATCAGTATGTTCTGATCCTCCCACATAGATACTCAGCCACTTTTACCATTCGTTTAAATAAGGGCTATTGACATTTTATGACCCATGAATGACTAAACTGTGATCCATGAATGACTGAACTGTACTTGTCAAGTTGCCTGGTACTTCAACAGTTGTAATCAAAACCTATTCAGCATCCCATCAGGACTAGTATTTGGATGTATTTATCAAAAAATCAGAAGAAATTTTAAATGGCAAATATCTGACTCAAGACTTTTGGCCTCTGTGATTGTTTATTCAAGAACAGTGTTAAACCTGACAGTGTCCATGTGACAGGCCAAAAATATAACCTACCAAAATTCTCTTTAAATTGATAACTGTATTTTGAGTGGTGGGGGGGGGGGGCGGGCAGGAACTAAGCAATGAAACTTTGACCTGGATCTTGAAAAGAATGGGCTTTCATCACAAGATAGGCACTCTTTGCAGCATTCCAAGATTCCTGTAGATTTTCCTACCTTACCTACTAGAACTGTGCAGGACCCAGAATTTCTGTTTCACAGAAAAATCTGCATTGTTATATTTTAATGTTCCAAACAGGAATAGTCAGAAAAAGCCTCGCTGCCTGGTTTGTATGAAGCATTTACTTAGAATTGACATATTCCCCTGGAATGTGCTGATTCTGTCAAAAAGGCACTTTCTGATGGAAAACTGTACTAAACCAAACCTGAGCATGTCATTTTGTATCTGTTTGATATTAATCTGTGTCAGCCTGAGCTGCTATAATGCCTCATCTGAACATAGTTCAGGTGCCTCATACCAATCCCCCATTCTGGACCAGACTCCTTCCCTGAGTACACCTGCCATGGTGCATTGTGGCCTCCCTTCTGGCTGAACCGCTTCAGGGCCTCTTGGGAGTCCACGGTGTGGAGCATGATGTTAGTAGTTTGTTCTCTGGCCCATAGAGGAGAATGGGGTCATGAGGCACTTCAACTGTAATTGCTAAAAGACACTGTGGCAGCTCAGGCAGATACAATTCAGTATCAAATGAGACCAAAATGAAACATTTTGATAAAAAAGTTTGAAGTGTTTCATCTGACATTTTTCAAATCAAAATGTAGATATTTTAACTTTTCATCCTGATTTTCTAACAAAACAAAGAGTTAAATGATCAAAATCTTCCTCTGGACAGAAATTCTGAACTTTTCACAATACATACATACATACACAACAGTTAGAGCTTGTGAGAAGGTCAGAATTTCTGTCCAGAGGAAGATTTTGATGATTTAACACTTTATATATATATATATATGTATGTGATTCATATATCCATGTAATATGTTATAGATCAGTGAGGCCTGGTATGAATGGCACGTGCCTGACATGAATACACGTGTTGCAAGTTGGCAACCAAAGCAAGAACTTAAGGTCAAGAACTATTTGTGCAAAAACAATCTTGTTATGTTCTGAGAAAAATACAGAGAATCAGCAGAAAAGGAAACAACACCAGCTGGACTGATATAAAATCTTACAAGAATTGGAGGAAATGGCACACCTTGGATGATGGTGGCCTGCCCAGGATTGTCTTTTTGGAACTGTGTGGATAGAAGGCCTAGTAAACTAAAGGCAAAGAATGGATGATGTGATAGAATGGGCTATAAATGGCTCATAGAATATCAGAGTTGGAAGGGACCTCAGGAGGTTATCTAAGCAGGACCAATCCCCAGACAGATTTTTGTCCCAGATCCCTAAATGGCCTCCTCAAGGATTGAACTCACAGTCAAGGGTTTAGCAGGCCAATGCTCAAACCACTGAGCTATCCCTCCCCCCACCTATTGGTTGCCTATGATTTCTGCAGATCGGAGTTGTTTATTGATCCAGAGTCCCAGGTAAATATAGATGTGTTTTTTGCTGGCTCCCCACATTGTATGATCTTTTGATTAAAAGGAATCTTGACTGGCCATCAGGACCATTCTGACCTTTGGACTCTGGTATAGTATGTTTTGGGTGTGAATGTGGAATGAGTAAGGTTTGTTTTCTAATCAATAAAGAGCATTTAGAGTATTATATACCAACACGTGTCTAGTATCTGCTTGCTCTCTATCCGATAGGGAGACCTCTACTGCAGGTCTAATATAACCACATACAGGTCTCTCACAACTTATGCACATTTAACATGCATGATTTCAGCTTTATGTTGAAAGGCCTGGCCTCCCAGAGGGGGCGTGGCCTCAAGATTTAAAGATCCTGGGGCACCAGCTGTGGCTGGGAGTCGTAGGGCCTTTAAATCACTCAGGGGGCTCCCAGCTGCAGAGGTGGCTGGTAGTCCCTGGGGCAAATTAAAGGGCCCGAGGCTCCAGCCACCGTGGAGCTTTGGGCCCTTTAAATGCCCCCCCGTCCTGCCTCCAGAGCTGCAGGTATGATTTAAAGGGCTCTTCTGAGCTCCCCACCAGGGCGGGAAACCTGGTGGATCCCTTTAAATCCCGCCCGCAGCTCTGGTGGTGGGACGGGGAGGCATTTAAAGGGCTTCACCGGGCTCCCCACTGCGAAGGAAAGCCTGGAGGAGTCGTTTAAATGCCCCCCCCCATCCCGCCGACCGGAGCTGCAGGTGGGATTTAAAGGGATTGGGGTTCTGACTTTACGCGATAACCATGGAACGAAACCCCTGCCTAAGATGCGACAGACCTGTACATGTAAGCATGCCCAGGCTTCCCTGGCATACAGGTGCACCAGACTCTTTGTCTGATAGAGAACAAGGTCTCCTCTTCTTGGAGAACTGTGTTTATTTTAGGCTGTTTACAAACTAACCTAATAAGGGAGAAGTTTTCAACCTGTGGGGATCCCTGGGGATCCTCAGACTATGTTTAAGGCTTCCAAAGGGGTCTACCCCTCCATTTGAAATTTTGTAGGGGTCCTCAAATGAAAAAAGGTTGAAAACCACTGTTATAAGGCATGGAGGCCGCAGGGCCTAAGCAACCCCACCTTTCCCCCCTCAGCCATGTGAGGTCAGAGGAAAAAAAGAAACTGCAGTGAAAGGTCACCCAGAAACAGAGCCAGCAAGAGCAGAGACAAGCAGCTGCAACAGGAATCTTTGGATGCTGATGAGGTCATCATGTCTGGCTAGTTTTTACAGGTTTTACTCTGGATATTCTCTGCCTTGTGCTAATAGGCTTTTTGCTCTCCACTCCTTCCCATCTCCTCCCTCAGGGTCTCTTCACATTAACTTCACTCCATCTATCCACATGCTTCCTTTGCACCTGTCTCCCTTCTACCATCTCCCCTTCCTGTTACCCTTACATGTCCCTTTCCCTTCCTTTGTCCCTGCTTTAGAGAATCACCATCCAACAAAGCCCTACCCAAAAATTAAAAAAATGCAGCCATCATTCATGAAGCTTAGGTGACCTTTGAAGACTATCACATTAATAATAAAAACCATAGGACCCACACTGGGCTCCTATGCACCAAGTCCCAGGCCCACTGTTTCAGTATAGTCTTAACATCAGCAATTATTGAACAAAATAGCTCAAAACATCCCACTGGAGAGCTTTCCTCTAGTATCACATCACTGATTTGCTGCCTTTCCTCTTCAGCCCCACCTGGTAAGGTATGCAAGTTACATAGCCACAACTGGCAAGTTCAAAAGGCCCATCAGTGAAAAAAAATGCCATTTCTTTAACCTCTGTCACTTCTTTAATTCCTGCTGGCCCCGAAAGAGCCATAGTAATGGAAAGATCGGGACTGGAATATCTTCTCTGGAGACAGCTTAGAGTGACACAATGTTAGCCTAGAAGGAATCCTTCCTGAACCTCGAAGGGTAAGTATGTCCCATCACAAAGTGTTAAGTATTTATTTTTAATGGATGCTAGCTTTGGCAGTATCCTTGTAAAGATACATGGAAAATGATCAATACACAACCGCAGCACTGCAATAACTTCTCTTATTTTTTCTTATTAACAACTGTGACTCTGTATGTCACATTGCTTCAAACTGCATCTCATCACATTTAGTTAATCATGTCACATCAAGCACGAAGCGAAGTAATGTGACATTTCTAATGTAATCTAATGTGATAGCATCCGGGAGAAAAAGCCTCCTCCAAAATTGGAAAAAAACATATATTTTAAATATGCACATTTTTAACACCTTACTGCTCTCTACTAAATGAAAAGAGTCTCTGTGCAACTTTAAAACAAAATGTAGTAAACTGCTTTGCCTTTGGTTACATACACAGCGCCCCTCATCCTCACCCCCATTTAACAGCTCAGTCACACAATAAGATCCTTACAGACACATGGGTCTTCCTGCACAGAGCTCACTGTACGTTCAGGCCTAACTCAATAGTACTTGCATATCATATCTGAGGGCAGAATTTGGGCCGAGGTTAACAGGGAGGAACATTTATTTTGTATTTGGACAGCACATCTTCCTCCTAACATAGAGTGCCTGTACTTATCTGCCATGTTTTTTTCATGGATGGATTTAAGTGCCAAGAGATATTACTGTAGTAATCAATAACTGAAACAAATAACACTGTATACGCCAGTCAACGATAAACCTATTGTCAAGAATTTGTACCACAAATCTGACCTACAGTGAATGGAATACTACAGTCTTGTCAGCTTTGTGATTTAAAGCCATCTGTTTGCAGAGTTCTAGAGTATTGTATGCAGTTTAATATCCACATCATTAAAATTTTAATTTCCGATAACCCTGGCAACATACAAATGCAATTGTATTGAAATGACAGTTTTGGATATGCCGTGATACTGTTAACTAGTTATTTAAAAATAATTATGGACTTTCAAAATTATATATATGTGTTCCAGCTTAACAGTTTTTTGTGACAGGGACTCTTTCCTTGTTTTACGTTTTGAAAGCACACCAGTGCATTATAGGTGTTACCAGAAACAAATAATAAATAAATTAAGGGGATTAAAGTATTGCTGGAAAAACAAAGAAAAACAACAGAACTAGGATGAAATGTGAAGAACTCTTTCCACTTGCTGGAATGGATCCTCATTTGGTGTCAGCTGGTGTGGCTCCAAGTAAGTCAGTAAAGTTATACTGATTTACACCCAGTGTGGATCTGACCCTTGCTATTTTTTCCAAGTTGGGCAGAAAATAAGCAACATAAATAAACAAGAAATTAAAATCTTGCCCTTGGAAAATTAAACCGTGCAGTTACTCAGACTCTGAGGGCTAATTCATCATTGCATTACACCAGTTCTACACTGGCATAAGTCCACTGGTTTCAATGGAGTTGAACCAGAATAAAACTGGAGTTCCTTCATAAGGAATCAAGTCCTGCAATACTAAATTTTGCACACAGCCGAACCAGGTGGCAATGTCACCAAGTGTGTGGATTTTAATGTTGTGAAACAACATGAAGAAACCTTCCCTCCCGAGGCTACATATATTTATAGGCAAACCCATCCCACTGTGTACAGTAGATTTATACCTGTGACCCGGCTCAGGCACTGTAACTTACTATAATGTAGCCGATGGGAGGGGAGAGAGATTTCCTGCCTGAAGAATCTTCATGGAAAAAACTAGGTCAGGATTTGCCCTCTCTGCTGTATTGGTTTTTGCAGCCTTTTTAACCTGACAGTCTCTCATCCATTGCTGCTGGCACAAAAGCAGTTGCAAAGATAGCATCAAATCTCAGCGTGTAATGGGGTGCTGTCGCTGTTGTTTTTGTTTAGAGTGAAATACGCAACCCCTTGGAATTCAAACACAAAAGGTAGTCCTGATCTCCCAGGTTACTGATGTTGATGAATGGGTAGATCTAATCAGAAAAAAAGGCCAAGGGCTCAGCTCCAACCTCAGTAAATTCAGATTCATATTACAATGCAAGTTCAGTGGGCTCTTTCATCACCATAGAGCAGCTGAAGTTTAAGGTAACTCCTTTGGTTCCATCCCATATGGGTGTGGTTGAAAAGGCAACTGTTTAAATGCAGGATTTGGCCAAACAGTATCAGCCAAAAAACGTACAAATTAACCAGGAGTTCCATTTTCTTTGTATGTGGTTAGTTAATGTAGGGCTCCTGCTAATCTTGTTGGAACCCTGAGGATCTCTGATTTTTATTGTCTTTGCACCTTTTAAGCTAAAGGCATGTCTACACTACAGGAGCTACAGCAACACAGCTGCAGTTGCAACGTGGTGAAAATGCTTCCTGCATTGACAAAGGGGTTTTTCCATTGATGGAAGTAATCCACCTCCCCAAGTGGTGGTAGCTACATTGATGGAAGAATTATACATCGGGTGAGGTCAGCTAAGCTATGGCGCTCAGGGGGGGTTGAATTTTTGACACTCCTGAGTGAGGTAGCCAGGTTGATGTAAATGTTAAGTACAGACCAGGATTAAGAAACCCTGCATTGCAGTCACCACCACTGTAGTCAGAGCTGACCTTTGGTGCTGGCAAAGTCCATGCTGTGCTCCAACTCCTGCTGCTTTCACCTGGAATTTGCCATTGAAGGGTTCAGGCTGTTTAGCACCTCCCAGGATTGGACCCTATAACAACAGCAAAAGTTTAAACTCATCTTTCCCTGAGCCTATTCACAGCAATAGAGGAATGAAATTCAATGTCAGTGGGTCATCTAGGTGCTGACATTATTATGCTTCAACTCTCCTTTGAAAGGATTAACTCCCCATGTTATTATAGGGTTCAGGTGGTGTCTACGCTACCACTTATGTCGGCAAAACTTATGTCACTCAGAAGTGTGAAAAAACACCCTCTCTGAGCGAGATAAGTTTGGCTGGCACAAGTGCTTGTGTGCACAGTGCTATGTTGCTGGGAGAGCTTCTCCTGCCAACACAGCTACCACTGCTCAGTGAGCCAGTTTTGTTATGTCGACGGGAGAACTCTCTTCCCCCGGCATAGAGCAACTACACAAGCAATTTTACAGTGACGCAGCTGCATCAGTACAGATGTGCCATTGTAAATTCATTAGTGTAGACATGGTCTCAGGCTTCTCCCTGGCTTATTCAGTCCTTGGCCTCTTCTGGGACTTCCAGCAAGCATATTCATCATGCAGGGCAGATTTGTGATGCAGACACATCTGTTAAGAACTGATTTGAGGCTTAGGGCTTGTCTACCCATGGAGTTATTCAGGAACAGCTATTCTTGATTAACTCTTGGTGTGAACACGTGTTCTGGAGTAAGGGTGCCTTGTTCCAGTATAGCTTAATCCACTGTGAATGTGGATTGCTGTTCCTGAATATCTACATATGTAAAAGCAGCAAAGAATCCTGTGGCACCTTATAGACTAACAGACGTTTTGGAGCATGAGCTTTCATGGGTGAATACCCACTTCCTCAGATGCATTAGTGGAAATTTCCAGGGGCAGGTATATATATGCTAGCAAGCAAGCTAAGGATAACGAGGTCAGTTCAATCAGGGAGGATGAGGCCCTGTTCTAGCAGTTGAGGTGTGAAAACCAAGAGAGGAGAAACTGGTTCTGTAGTTGGCAAGCCATTCACAGTCTTTGTTCAATCCTGAGCTGATGGTGTCAAATTTGCAGATGAACTGAAGCTCAGCAGTTTCTCTTTGAAGTCTGATCCTGAAGTTTTTTTGCTGCAGGATGGCTGCCTTAAGGTCTGCTATAGTGTGGCCAGGGAGGCTGAAGTGCTGTCCTACAGGTTTTTGTATATTGCCATTTCTAATGTCTGATTTGTGTCCATTTATCCTTTTCCATAGAGACTGTCCAGTTTGGCCGATGTACATAGCAGAGGGGCATTGCTGGCATATGATGGTGTATATTACATTGGTGGATGTGCAGGTGAATGAACCAGTGATGGTATGGCTGATCTGGTTAGGTCCTGTGATGGTGTCGCTGGTGTAGATATGTAGGCAGAGTTGGCATCGAGGTTTGTTGCATGGATTGGTTCCTGAGCTAGAGTTATTATGGTGCGGTGTGCAGTTACTGGTGAGAATATGTTTCAGGTTGTCAGGTTGTCTGTGGGCAAGGATTGGCCTGCCATTCAAGGCCTGTGAAAGTGTAGGATCATTGTCCAGGATGGGTTGTAGATCCCACTGAGGAATACACTAAGAAACTACAGCATCTACTCAGGACACTCCCTACACTAACACCAGAAGAAATCAACATACCCCTAGAGCCCCGACCAGGGTTATTCTATCTACTACCCAAGATCCACAAACCCGGAAATCCTGGACGCCCCATCATCTCGGGTATTGGCACTCTCACTGAAGGACTGTCTGGATATATGGACTCTCTACTCAGACCCTATGCCACCAGCACTCCCAGCTATCTCCTTGACACCACTGATTTCCTGAGGAAACTACAATGCATTGGTCATCTCCCAGAAAACACCATCCTAGCCACCATGGATGTAGAGGCTCTCTACACAAACATCCCACACACAGATGGAATACAAGCTGTCAGGAACACTATCCCTGATGATGGCGCAGCACAATTGGCTGCTGAGCTCTGTGCCTTTATACTTACACACAACTATTTCAAATTTGATGACAATATATATCTCCAGGTCAGTGGCACTGCTATGGGCACCCGCATGGCCCCACAATATACCAATATCTTTATGGCCGACCTGGAACAACACTTCCTCAGCTCTCGTCCACTCACGCCCCTTCTCTACCTACCCTACATTGATGACATCTTCATCATCTGGACCCATGGGAAGGAGACTCTGGAAAAATTCCACCACGATTTCAACAGCTTCCACACCACCATCAACCTCAGCCTGGACCAATCTACAAGGGAGGTCCACTTTCTTGACACCACGGTGCAAATAAGTGATGGTCACATTAACACCACCCTATATCGAAAACCTACCGACCGCTATGCCTACCTTCATGCCTCCAGCTTCCATCCCGGACACATCACACGATCAATTGTCTACAGCCAAGCACTGAGGTACAACTGCATCTGCTCTAACCCCTCAGACAGAGACCAACACCTACAAAATCTCCACCAAGCATTCTCAAAACTACAATACCCACACGAGGAAATAAGGAAACAGATCAACAGAGCCAGACATGTACCCAGAAGCCTCCTACTGCAAGACAAACCCAAGAAAGAAACCAACAGGACTCCACTGGCCATCATATACAGCCCCCAGCTAAAACCCCTCCAACGCAACATCAAGGATCTACAACCCATCCTGGACAATGATCCTACACTTTCACAGGCCTTGGGTGGCAGGCCAATCCTTGCCCACAGACAACCTGACAACCTGAAACATATTCTCACCAGTAACTGCACACTGCACCATAATAACTCTAGCTCAAGAACCAATCCATGCAACAAACCTCGATGCCAACTCTGCCTACATATCTACACCAGCGACACCATCACAGGACCTAACCAGATCAGCCACACCATCACTGGTTCGTTCACCTGCACATCCACCAATGTAATATATGCCATCATATGCCAGCAATGCCCCTCTGCTATGTACATCGGCCAAACTGGACAGTCTCTACAGAAAAGGATAAATGGACACAAATCAGACATTAGGAATGGTAATATACAAAAACCTGTAGGACAGCACTTCAACCTCACTGGCCACACTATAGCAGACCTTAAGGCGGCCATCCTGCAGCAAAAAAACTTCAGGATCAGACTTCAAAGAGAAACTGCTGAGCTTCAGTTCATCTGCAAATTTGACACCATCAGCTCAGGATTGAACAAAGACTGTGAATGGCTTGCCAACTACAGAACCAGTTTCTCCTCTCTTGGTTTTCACACCTCAACTGCTAGAACAGGGCCTCATCCTCCCTGATTGAACTGACCTCGTTATCTCTAGCTTGCTTGCTAGCATATATATACCTGCTCCTGGAAATTTCCACTACATGCATCTGAGGAAGTGGATATTCACCCATGAAAGCTCATGCTCCAAAATGTCTGTTAGTCTATAAGGTGCCACAGGATTCTTTGCTGCTTTTACAGATCCAGACTAACATGGCTACCCCTCTGATACTTGACTCCATATGTAAACAAGCCCTTAGTTTTATATTGTAGAACTGACTGAGGTGACAGAGCTGATTTCGTTCCAAAAGGCTTGCCTATCCACAAAGTTGCACTAGTTTAACCAGAATCTGATTTAAAAATCAACTGAGGGCTTTTCTACATGAGAAAGTTACACCAGTTTGACTTAAGCTGTGATTTTTAAATCAATGTAGTTAACTGCTGCGAATTCCTGTGGGGACACACTCCTTTCCGTTTAAGAGGGGCTTGTTGATTAGGAATGGGTTTAAGCTACCCCCAAAGAAGCCAATGTTAAACAGAAATAAGAGTAACCACACATGGGGTTTATGAGTTAACTAAAATTGGTTTAGAAACTGCTTTAAGCTAAACTGGTGAAATTCTCCATGTAGACAAGGCCTTAAACTGATCCAAAAGTTGTGTCTGGACACACTTACATTAATATAAACCGGGCGTATAATCAACGTGGCTTAAACTGGTTGGGAACAATGTTAAACTGAACTGAAGTAAGAGTAAGAGTGTCTTACCCAGGGCTTGCATTGATTTATCTAAATCAATGTAATAACTGACTTAGGTAAGCCAATGGCAAAGCCCTGTATAAGATTAAAAACTGATTTAAATTACTCTGGTGCAACTTTCGTGTCAGGCCTAACTCATCACTATTCACATGACCCCTTCCCAAGCAAAACCAGGCAGAGAGAGAGACTGATAAAAAACCAGTGGAGTTTCTTTGTGGCCCAAAACTGTGAGCATGCACTCCTCTCCCTCAGGGCATGTTTACACTAACAATTTTTGCCACAGCCATTAGTATATCACTTGTGTGCATGCATACTTGGCTCCTTGCATCAACACTGCATGTACTCACCAGCAGCACTTGTTTTGATGCTAGGTGTAGTGCACCACGGCTAGGTATCCCGGTGTGCAACTCACCACCATCCAGCGTACTCTATTTGGGGAAGTTTTGGCAATGCATGGTGAGGCAGACATGAGTTGTGCAGGGGTAACTGGGACTGCAGGGTCAAGTTCCTATCATAAAACTTTCCCTACCAATAATGCCATCTCTAGCCCATAATTTTTGTGCCTCTTTGAAAATTCCACAAACCTGCACAGGACTTGTCACTGACGCCACCTGACAGAAGCATTGAGTCTGCACAACTCTGCAGTATTGTCATGAGCGTTGTAAGCACAGGACATATGATCCTCCAGAGCCACAAGAAGAGCTGTGGGGAACATAACAGGACTTTCTGGAGGGCAGATGGCTGTGAGACTAGCAAGAACCAATTCAAGATTGTTGTGGCAGTCACGGAGCAGTGCTGCTTTTTGGGCCTGAGAAATGAGCACTGACTGGTGACATCACCTCATAATTAAGGCTACAATTTAGTCATGGGTATTTTTAGTACAATCATGGACAGGTCATGGGCAATAAACAAAATTCACAGACCTGTGACCTGTCCCTGACTTGTACTATGAATGCCCGGACTAAATCTTAGGGTGCTTCAGGTGCTGGGGGCGGGGGAGGGGAGGGAGAGAAGGCACTCTGGCAGGTGCTGCTGTTGCTGCTGCTGGAGGTGTTGGGGGGGCTCCAGTGTGCCACCACTGCTGCTGGGGGTATGGGGAGGCCCAAGAACCTGCTGCTGCTGCTGTGAGGAGAGGAGGTGGCCCGGGGTGCCACTGCTGCTGCTGGGGACAGGGCAGCCCAGGATGCATTGCTGCTACTCTCAGACTGCTGCTCCAGGGCAGCACCTGGGACCAGTTGCCCTGGTTCCCCAAATAATAGCTGGTGCAGCTGGTCCCAGGGCTGCTTCAGCTGCTCAAGCAGCTCTGGAGTCAGCCGCACTAGCCACTGCAGAAGTCATGGAGGTCCCAGAAAGTCACAGAATCCATCGCCTCCATGAAGGACTCGCAGCCTTATTCATAATGCAGGCTTGGGATGATGAGCAGTGACTTCAGAACTTTGGCTGCTCAAGGCCACATTCCTGGATTTGTGTGCTGAGCTCAACACAGCCCTTTAGCGCAAGGACACCTGACTGTGAGCTGCACTGACAGTGGAGAAGTGTGTGGCAATTGCACTGTGGAAACTTGCAATGCTGGATTGCTACCGGTCAGTGGGAAATCATTTTGGTGTTGGAAAGTCCACTTTGGGGACCGTTGTCATGCAAATGTAGAGTGCCATTACTTGTGTCCTGCTATGCTGGACTGTACTCTCAGCAGTGTGCAGGACATAATGGCTGAATTTGCAGCAATGGGGTTCCCAAACTGCTGTGGGCGATAGATGACACGCATATCCCTATTTGGCACCAGACCACCTTGCCACAGAGTACATCAACAGAAAGGACTAGTTTTCTAGGGCTATGCAAGTGCTTGTGGATCACCAGGGATGCTTCATGGACATCAGTGGTAGCTGATCAGGAAAGGCACATGATACTCCCATCTTTAAGAACACAGGACTTCAGAAATCCACAAGCAAGGATTTTTTTTCCCAACCAAAGAATTACCATTGGGAATGTTTAAATGCCAATAGTGATTCTGGAGGACCCAGCCTGCTGCTTATTCCCCTGGCTTATGAAGCCGTACACTGGTCACCTTGACATTACCAAGGAAAGATTCAGCTACCAGCTCAGTAGATGTAGAATGACAGTTGAATGTGCTTTTGATAGAATGAAGAGGTGCTGGCGTTGTTTACTCACAAGATGGGATCTCTTGGATCTATATCCTGAGGGTTCTATATCCTGCCTGCTGTGTCCTGCATAATATCTGTGTAACCCTTCTGCCAGACTGAATCGATAGCAGCAAGGGCTAGGTTCAATACATAGGGGCCCCTTCTCTAGAACATAATGTAAACCAGCTTGAGCCCCCAACCAGTGACCTGGGAAAATCCTACACACACATCCCTGGGCGCCTCAAAGAGGCAATATTTCTCCTCTCCCAAGCACAGCCTCGGTGTAGCAGAAAATGTTTTATAACATGAGATAAACAACATAGCATTAAATTGGGAAAACACCTTAACTAGGCCATGTCCTTTCCCCTGGGCTCTTGAGTCCAGCAACCCCAAAATCACCCAAGACTCCAAAGTCCAATACCTCAAATGTCCCAAGAATCCAGCAACACAAAAATCACCCACAGTCCCAAAAATCCTGCAACCCAAAAGTCTCTGTCCTGGGTCAGGGCAGCCCCAGAGTTCAAGAGTCTATCTGCAGGGGTTTCCCGCTCCCTCCCCCCGCCAGCCTGGGTAGAAAGGGGCACCTTATGTGGTCCGGGGCCGACTGCCCTCCCTCTCCGTGGAATTCTGCTTCTGCCTTCCCCACAAACTGCTCTGCTCTGCTCCGCTCTGCTCTGCCAGCTGCTCTGCTCCACCAGCCATCCGTGATCCGCTCCAGCAGTCCCCACAAACTGCTTGGCTCCTCTCACTCCGTGGGCCGCTCCAACCTTCCCACAAACTGCTCCGCTCTGCCAGCTGCTCTGCTCCTCCAGCTGACCTGTGATCCGCTCCAGCCATCCCCGCAAACTGCTCGTCTCTGCTTGCTCTGTGGACACTCTAACTGTCCCACAAACTGTTCTGCTCCACCAGCTGTTCTGCTATGCAATATAGCTTCAGGCTCCCCCACTAGTTAGCACAGCACTCAGAGATCTCAGCTCAGTAATTTTAGCTCTTTAGTGATTTCAGCTCATAGTAGGGGAGCCCCAGTGCTGGGGTACCATTAGCCCAAAGTGAGTCCAGCTCAGAAACCTATAACTTAGATTCTTAAGGGAATCAAAAATCAGCTCTGATATTCAACAGGGGAGAGAGGAGGAGGTACAATTGGTACATCTGGCTCACACAAGAAGCCCATACCACTAGGTACAGACACCTATCCACTGTCTTTTTCCCTTCACTGAGATTTGGCACCCACATCCCTTGTCTAGCGAGTGCTACTTAATTGATGGTGAGACTCTCTGTCATAAGCAGTTTCATAGTTCCTCTTTCACATAATCAGGGTGACAACACTTTATTCCTCCTGCTCCAATAACAAAGAAATTGGGGATCCCACAGTTGTCAAAGTAACCATTTTAGGCTGCCATGGGCTATGCTAGGCGGGAGGGGGTGTGCCTATGCAAACACCATCAGCCCCTGAAATTCTTTTCTACACTCGCCATAATTCACCACCGGATGTCAGACTCTGCTTACATCTGTGAAGCAAAGAGGGAAAGGTTTCTGTTAGGATGGAGGGTGAAGGTAGAGCGGCTCTCTGCTGAGTTTGAACAACCAGACATAAAGGGTATCAGAAGAGCTCAACTGCTTGGGGGGGCTCTGAAAGAGCATTTTTAACAGCAAGCCACAATAATGAGGTGTGGTGAACTGTGCACTACCTGGATCTGCAGTTTGAGGACCTGTTAGGAACTGTGTGGTGCTTGGTGCAAATCTATGAATGTAACACGGACAATGCGCCTATTAATTTTGTGGTGCTTGCTGGACATTTATGATTATTACACTATTTTTGTCACTGATCCTACAAGTTGTGTCAACAACTAAGAGGGTACTTTCACTACTGCCAGGCATTCTGCAGCATATATCGGGAACTACTAATGATAAATTGATCTCCAAACAGTAAAGTTTATTGACTAACAAAAATACTTCAGAAATGGTGTGCAAGTTAAAACCTTAACAAATGTATGGAACAGAGCTTAAAGAAGGGGAAGGAACATTCATGTCTATTTTAGCTACACATACATCACTGTGGCTCTCACAGTATATGTGAAACTGTGGTTGTCCTTAATGTCCCCCAGGATGGGGGGGTAGGTCAGAGATTGGCCCCTGATGCCAGATGGAATGTTGACGGGGTGTATAAGGAGCTGCTATACTAGAGTTGTCCATAGACTGCAAAGGGGAGCAAGCCTGGGATTGTTGAGTGCTTCTCCCTTTCCTTTTCCTACTGGGACTTCTGGGCCTGTCTCCTTTCTGCTCTCTCTATTCTTGATACTTAAGCCTTGTATTTTCTCTTTTTAAATCTAGCAATAGCTTTGAGTTTTTCAGATATATTTTCTTACTTTCTTTTTTAATAAATTTTACCTTTTTTAAGAACAGGATTGGAGTTCTGTGTCTTAAGAGGTCTGTGCACATGTTTTTTTAATTAGCTAGTGGCATCAGCTGATTTCTTTCTTTCCCCTTTCTCAGCTCTTCCCTGGGCGGGGGGGGGGGAGGTGAAAGAGCTTGGGGGTACCCCACAGGAAAGAATTCCCAAGTGAGCCTTCCTGGTCTGTCAAAGGGGTTCTGCGGTTGGGTGGTGGCAGCATCTACCAATCCAAGGTCAGAGAAAAGCTGTAACCTTTGGAGTTTAATACAAGCATGCAGTGGCCAGTATTAATTTTTAGAGTCCTTGCTGGCCCCCTACCTTCTGCACTCGAAGTGCCAGAGTGGGGAATCATCCTCGGCAGGAATGAAAAGCTGATAACAATGCTACCTCTCAGTTGTGCCACTACCTCTTGTTGTATGAGTAAATTAATGAAGTTTTATATCTGTACCTTGCTAAGTTTGGGGTGCCATCACTGTAATGGGAAATAAATTTACACACTTACCTGAGGTTCCTTTCCCTGCCTAGGGCTCTCCTGTGTTTGATTGCTGGGACTGACTGAACTGCATTGGAATTTCAAACAGGGCCTGGCTCATGCCATAGATAGACTCCTCAACTGCATGTCCCCAATCCTCCTCCTTTTCCTCCTCCACTTCCTGCTTCTAGTCCATGCCAGGGGTCTTTGGCTTCTGCTCCTGGAAGGTATCCATGGTGGCATGCAGAGTGGCAGTTAGGCCTCCATCAAGTATGGCATGCAGGTTGTTGTAAAAGCAACAGGTCTGCAGCTTGACATGGGATTGACTGCTGGCCTCCCTAGCCCTCTGATGTGTTTGTCACAGTTTCTTCGCTTTCACGCGACACTGCTGCTGGTTCCTGTCATACTCCTTTTCTTGCATCCTTCATGCGGTCTCCTCATTGGTGTCCATGTTTCTATGGCTGGTCCACAGCTGTGTTTGCACAGCCTCTTCTCTCCACAGGCCCAGGAGATCCAATATCTAGACCAGAGCACATGTGGCGTGTGTAGCCAGCATTAGTAGCTGGGCAGTTGCACACAACAATGGAGAGCTGCAAGGTGGGCTTGTCAAGATGGGCAATCAGGAAAAGCATTTAAAAAATGCAAGAGATTTTAAAGGTGTGTGGGGAGGGGGAGGAGGAGCCTTCCAGGCTCTGGTTCACAACTGTGACTAGAGCGGTCAGTGTTAGGCATTGTCGGACAGCTGCTGGACGTCTGTTAAGTCAACATAGGCAACACAGTGTCTACATGTATGCTGTGTGGGCATCAGCACATTGACCCTGGCTCAGTGCCACTCAGGGAGGTGGTGTTACTATGTTGGTGTAATGGAGAGCTTACATCAGCGGGAGACGAATAAGTGTAGGCACATACACAACTAGGTTGATACAAGGCAACTTATATCAACCTAACTTTGTAGTACAGACCAGGCCTTGGTACATGGGACTAGCACACCTACTGGCAGTGGAAGACCAGGAGCTTTGGGTCCATAGAATCAAGGTTCACAACCCTGGAGTTCCTGTGCATTTGGGTGGAGGGATTCTCCTTTATGTTCCCCTGCAAACCCCTGTCAGCCACAGCAAGGCCAGTCTTCTCTCTAGTTGTGTAATTCTGCCAAATGGACTTATTGACACTGGTTCCATTAACTTTCCAAATTTTTTCCTGTGGGTTGTTGGCCATCTGGCTCTTCCCCTCAATTTTGCTTACTTCTTACACATAATTTGGGGACCAAACAGATGCTGCTTAGATCTTAAGCTCCTCTTAGATTGTAAGCTCTTTGGGCAAGGGAGTGCATCTTCCTGTGTTTTTATATAGTGCCTAATCCAACGGGACCCTGCTAGGGACTGGGGACACTGATAGATACTGCAAAAAATCCTCTATAATTCATTATTTTATTTTTTAACAATATCTGCTTAATAAGTGTGAAAGAGTGGTTTCTAGAAAGGTGTTAATATTTTGAGAATCTGTTTGGCCAGCATGCACTATGTATTTTCATAAACCCAGAAACCAAGTTTCCCCTCAGTGCTCGTTTTTCTTCCTCGCTATTGAATATATAGCTAGAAAGGAAATCACTCAGGAAAGAGTGCAGAATAAAGATTAATTATAGCAGAGCTCTCGCGCTGCAATGGTGAGGATTGTGCCAGCACTGCTGGATATTGATATGATTGGAAAGAAGAATCATCAAAAGGTTCAGTCTTTTTTTGAGATCAGAGGCAATGTGTCTTCAAAGGAAGATCTCAAACATATCCGTATTCCCGGTGGGGTTCCTCACAGATCTCTTCATGAAGGCCAAAACTTAATGAGATCATTTGACAATTATACCAGAGGATGCTGGTATTGGTAGCGTAACATGAACATGAGGAGTTAACCAGATGTTGATGTGACCTACTGTGTTAAATAATAATCTGAATACACAGGTACGGCCCACAAGGGTGGCCCAATACAATCCATAACATAAGAACATACATAAGAACATAAGAACGGCCCTACTGGGTCAGACCAAAGTTCCATC
Organism: Gopherus evgoodei; assembly: GCF_007399415.2. Lineage (NCBI taxonomy): Eukaryota > Metazoa > Chordata > Testudines > Testudinidae > Gopherus > Gopherus evgoodei. The sequence goes on along the minus strand of NC_044322.1, from coordinate 113,669,510 downwards.
TAGCCCAGTATCTGTCTACCGACAGTGGCCAATGCCAGGTGCTTCAGAGGGATTGAACCTAACAGGTAATGATCAAGTGATCTCTCTCCTGCCATCCATCTCCACCTTCTGACAAACAGAGGCTAGGGACACCATTCCTTACCCATCCTGGCTAATAGCCATTAACAGACTTACCCTCCATGAATTTATCCAGTTCTCTTTTAAATCCAAGCTACATAACCCTAAATGCTTTACTTGGTAAATGTAAAGAGGGATTTGCATCTATTAATTTTAATTGTGGTGGTGAGTGTTGGGGGGAAGGGGAAAGGTTAGCAAGAGAAGAAAAGAGAGAAATGTGGGATAGTGAGGAAGATTGAGGTAAAACTCAAGTATAGAAATCAGTGTGGTCTTGAATGAACTTGGGTTCAGTTTAAAGCAGGTTAAGCCTTTGTTCAATATCAGATAATTGTAATAAAATGTCATTTTTATAGCTATGTGAACACTGAGCAGGGGAGAATGAATGGTATGATATATTCTTATGGACAGAGCAAAGTAACAGAAATTCATGGAACACAAAAATAAAATTAAAATAGAAGGACTTTTATGTTCTGTGATGTTCCTTTCTTACATCTTCAAAGCAAACCCTTTCCTAAAAATTCCCAAAGAATCTGCTTCTTGGAAGGTTAAATGTTTAGGTCTCCAAATACTATGCCAATGGCAACAGCACCACAGAAATGCCAGAAACTAAATAGACACAATTGGGTATGCAACTATAATACAGGGTGTTCAGGCAGGTTCTATCTATCCATCCCAGTGAAATAACAAACAAAAAAATACATTTCTTTTCTACAGTGTATGCTGCATAACCAAACAATCTGAATGACAGTGTCATCTGACATTCTTGTCTTCATATCCTTTTCAGCACCTTCCACAAATTGGAGGAATAGGAGATTAAACTAGTGGAGAGCTCTGCTGAATTTGCAGAAACAAAAGAGATTTGTTGCCATAAAATTGGAATGCAATTCCCCACATAATATGTAGCCGCCCTATATCTCAGAGGGCATTTAGCAGAAGCCAGCACATCATCCTGCAAGCAACTAGATATTGTCAGCAGTTGCTGAGATAATATAGTAGTTGGTTTTAGTTCCCTGACTGCAATTCAGTTGGCTGAAGTTGCTAATTGTTGCCCAGTGTAGGCATCCATTATTCCAGTGGTAGAATGCTGCTCAGTTGCTATTTGATTTGATCTTTGACACGACAGAATTACAGTAAGAGGTGAATGCACTCTAATTGTCCTTTAGCTCTGTCAATACAGACAAATATTGAGTTGGATTTAACTCTCTTTTTTTCCTCCTAAATTTTCTCCTAAGCAGCAAGTAAATCTGTTCAGCCATAAGATAACACACTGCAAAGGGTCCTGCTTCCAGACCACTGCACTTCAGACAATGATGGCTTTGCCTGATTTAGCATACTCATTTATTTTGTGAAACAGCCTTATCAAATGAAATCTGTGTGTTTTTGGTTTTTAACCCTACATACAGTATCTACATAATGCAATAAATTTAGACTCGTCTAAGTTAAATATTCTGTGCTCTAATGTGCATTTTGGAAGCCCTTGACCACCAAGTAGGGGGAGAGACAGCACATACAGGGACATGGCCTCCTTTATATTGGTTACATTGTGTACTGGGGAGCAAAAATTGGCTACGGTACTGTTTTGATAATTAACAAATACTACTCAAAGATCATTGGTTTGCAGCGAGCAGGGCCAGCTCTAGGCACCAGCACTCCAAGCGTGTGCTTGGGGCAACATTTTCCAAGGGGCAGCACTCTGGCTCCTTTTTTTCTTTTTTTGACTTGGGGTGCAAAAAGCCAGGAGCCGGCCCCGAGTGGAGATGAGCTGCGGTGGTGGATGGCACGGGGAGGGCCGCAGGAAGTAACCCTGAGGAGGTGGGGGGAGCAGAGGAACCACTCCCTCCCAGCTCATCTCTGCTCCACTGCTGCATGCTGCTCCGAGCGCGCCGCCGCTCTGCTTCTCCTCCCTCTCTCCCAGGCTTGCCACGCGAATCAGCTGTTTTGTAGCAAGCCTGGGAGGGAGTGGGGAGAAGCAGAGCATTGTGCTCAGGGGAGCAGGAGGAGAGAGAGTGAGCTGCGGTGGTGGGGGGCGTGGGGAGGGCTGCAGGAAGTAGCCAGAGGGGGCAGAGGAACTGCTCCCCCCCCAGCTCACCTCTGCCTCCTCCCCCGAGCACGTCGCCACTCCACTTCTCCCCCATCCCTCTCAGGCTTGCTGTGTGTAGACAGGCCCTAACTTTGTTGTATTGTATTACCTAACGTTTCGCTCTCAACCTTTTCTCTCTGACCAGTCTGCCAAGACTGTTGTTCAGGTCCTCATAACCTCACATCTCAATTACTGTAATCTCGTCCTCTCTGGCTTTGATGCCAGCCACATTGCCCTTCGCTCAATCTACTCAAAACGCTTCTGGGTAGGATCATCTTCTTTGCTCACTGCTCTGACTATGTCACCCCCTTCTTTTTGTCCCTCACCTGATTGTCCACACTATCACCTCAAACACAAGCATCTGCCTTTGCCATTAAGGCCCTTCCGCATTTAGTCTCATCCTATCTATCACATCTACTAACTTGTCCAGATGTCCACCTCCATCTCTGCCCTGCCAGTGGTGGCAGCCTCAATCACCCACTTGTCTGATTCTCTCTCAAACACCTCTGTGCATTTAGTTCCCTACCTCTCACCAGGCAGGGGAAGGTTATTAACCCCGCGCCTTATACCCCTCCCCTATTCTCTTTTTTAAAATCCTACCTCAAAATCTACTTCCACTGGGACGCCTACACATCACTCCAATCTGGCATTGGTTAGGCAAATGACTAGCCATGACTTCTGCATTTCTACTAACCTCTATTGTTTCACTGTTTCCCCATTCTGACAACCCACACCCACCGAATTTATCTGTTTTGTTCACCGGTTGCATCCCCCTGACAGCTAGATAGTTAGCTCTCTGAGATGGGGACTCTCTCTGACATTTATCCACACAGCTCCTAGCACAACAGGGTCCTGATCCTTTGATAAGGTTCTGGGCGCTAACGTAGTACAAATATATTAATAAGAAGAAGTTTTGAAGCCCTTTCGATGAAACCCTGGCACAGTTGCGTGAATTAGAAATCCCATGATAGCCATTGTTGGGTATTTCCTTGCTTTCTTGGTGTTACGGCTGATCAATTTTAATTGTCGCTTTGTCATTAGTTTATCATTTACATTCTAATTTTAGTGGCATACCCACCATTTCAAAAGTGGAATACCACAGGAGCGTTTCAAAGCAGCAGTGGTTAGTAAGCTGTAATAAGCAATACAAAGCAGCTAAGTCTGATTGCCAACTGCTGCCAAAGTACAGTAACAGGCCCCTCTAGCAGAATGAGCTCCCAGAGTGTTCCAGTTTCATATATTCCACTAGAATTAGCACAGCAAGTGGGGTAGTGGAACAGCAACCAGAGCAGTTTGAGTACAGAAATATAGGTATTAGAGATGGAAAAGACTGATGACTGTCATTTACTACACTCCCCTGCCAATGCAGAAATGTTCCTGGCAGTGAATTGTTTGCACTTTGCATTGTACCATTTGATTTTTCACATTTGCTATGCATTAAGAAGATTTCAATATAGCAGTGACATGCACTGACTCTAGACCCCTCACTAGACCTGCACAAGATCTAATTAAGTACAGCAATTACAGCTTTGTAATCATTCGTGCATCTTAAGTGTCTTAGCTATCTAATAATGCAGGCTGCAACAATAACTACTGATCCATGATGAGCTGGACAAAATAGAGGGAAATATTTTCTTGGCTATATTGGATATGATGAATCCTGCCGAAAGAAACCCTCCTCTCCAGATTTTGCAGCAGGGCAGGAGAGCAGAACCAGCCCCTAGGAGTAGCTCCTTCTTCATCAAGGAGTACCGACAGACAGACTGATGTACTCTGTGTGTGTGTGTGTGTGTGTGTGTGTGTGTGTGTGTGTGTGTGTGTGTGTGTGTGAGAGAGAGAGAGAGAGAGAGAGAGAGAGAGAGAGAGCGCATGCAGATGATGCAGATGGGGCTTTACCATTTAAACTAGAGACACTTGCCGATTGCCGATTGGTGTGCCTCTTTCCCCTACATTCTATTTTATGTCTTTTTAGGCTATAAGATCTTCAGTGCATGGGTCTTGTTTTCTTATGTGCTGTAGAGATCCCAGCACAAGGATCTGATTCGGGGGCATTACCACAATAGAAATAAACAGTAACAACAACAAATCAACCTTAGCCTCTGTATGAACAAACTGTGCCCCTAGGTTCTGGCCTCAAAATACATCGTGAGTCCTTGATTATTTGCAAATTCTGGGCAAAATTAGCCAGATATTTGCCTGCAGCAGCTCTCAAAGTCTGCTGGGATGGGATGTGACATGTGATCAGGAAGCCATGCTGCTGATGTTACGCCTCTCTCTCCGTACCCTGCTGTGACCCTCCCCCCCCCAGGATACTTGTGCCGGTTTTGAAGATATGCTTTATCGTTCCTTTTTTTTTTTTTTTGCCAGTGCTGTTGCTGTTGCCAGTGCCTCTTTGTTGTGTGGAAAGATGACCTTACTCAATTGAGTAGGCCTCAGTCTGGGTGACGTGTGATGGGTTCGGTCACAGAGACCCTCTTGGGACTGTCACCTGATGTGCTGAGACTATCTCTGAGCCTGTTTTCTCTGCCAGTTTAGAAATCCAGAACCCTGTCTTGTTGAGCCAGATATGCTGATCCGCTGCAACACAGACCCAGGGTCTGAACCACAACCCCAAAGCTGCAGACTTAACTGAAAACTGCTTAGCAAGTACTCCTGTCTCCAGCACCCAGCTCCCAATGGGATCCAAACCTCAAATAAATCCGTTTTACTCTGTATAAAGCTTATACAGGGTAAATGCATAAATTGTCCACTCTCTATAACACTGATAGAGAGATATGCGTAGCTATTTGCTCCCCCAGGTATTAATCACTTACTCTGGGTTAATTAATAAATAAAAGTGATTTTATTAAGTATAAAAAGTAGGATTTAAGTGGTTTCAAGTAATAACAGACAGAACAAAGTAAGTTACCAAGCAAAATAAAACAAAACACACAAGTCAAAGCCTATTACATTAAGAAACTGACTACAGGTAAATCTCATCCTCAGAGATGTTCCAATAAGCTTCTTTCACAGACTAGACTTCTTCCTAGTCTGGGCCCAATCCTTTCCCCGATACAGTTCTTGTTAGTTCCAGCTCAGGTGGTAACTAAGGGAATTCTTATGACTGGCAGCCCCCTTTGTTCTCTTCCACCCCCTTTTATAGCTTTGGTTCAAAGCAGGAATCCTTTGTCTCTCTTTGGGTTCCCACCCCTCCTTCAAAATGGAAAAGCACCAGGTTAAAGATGGATTCCAGTGTCACGTTCACATGTCCTGTGAGCCCTCCTCCGCTTTTTCAGGACTGGCCCATACGTATGCAGTGGAGGCTTGAAGGTAAACAGAGCCAACTACAGTCAATTGTCCAGTCAATGGGAACCATCAAGATTCCAAACCACCATTAATGGCCCACACTTTGCATAATTATAATAGCACCTCAGAGTTATATTTCATATTCCTAGTTTCAGATACAAGAATGATACATTCATACAAATAGAATGACCACATTCAGTAAATGATAAGCTTTGTAATGATACCTTACAAGAGACATTTTGCATAAAGCATATTCCAGTTACATCATATTCACACATACAAACTTATTTTATAAAGCATATGGAGTGCAATGTTACAAGGTAATATCTTTTATTGGGCCAACCTCTGCTGGTGAGACGGACAAGCTCTCAGGTCTGAAAAAGAGCTCGGTGCAGTTTGAAAGCTTGTCTCTCTCTCCAACAAGAGCTGGTCCAATAAAAGATATTACCTCACCTACCTTGTCTCTCTAATATCCTGGGACTGACATGGCTACACACTGCATAGACCTCAGTGAGCAGTTGCCATTAGAACACAACATAACAAATGTGGTGCAAGCAGATAGTCTATAACAAAGCCACTGTTGATGCAATACACTCTTGTCAGATCAAAGTTGATGTAGGATGAGGAAAATATCAAAGTATATAGCAAACCTTTCAGGAAAATACAGACAGTTAAAACTATGAATAGGTATACACTATGTAAATGTGACACATCAAACACTCATCTGGCATAGTATGTATTGTGAATCAAATTGATCAGTTTTGCTTTGATGTAAAAAAAGATGAACTAATTTTTGCTTTATTATTTGGAAGGAAGACTCCTAATTATAGCTTATTCTTCCAAAAAGTGCAATCAGAATGGTTTCTGCCTCCCTTCTAAATACAAAGGATTGGCTCAACCAATCAAGGAACCAAAATTTATACCATGTAACCTCTCACCAATCAACCCAACTAAAAAATTAAAAAAAGTTAAGCAAATATTAGCTGCAAATTTTTCTGTGAAAATATGTCACAAAACTTCACTTTTTAAAAATGTGAAACATTTCGCAAAAATACCACAATTTTACAGAAGTTTTGCTATCAAGAAAAGAGGAAAAATTCAGTGACAAATGTTTTGCAAATATTCCACTCAGCTATTTATTATGCAATAACCACAGCATCCTGATATATCAGTTTGCAAAACATTACAAGCTAGTTCTATTGTGCTGGCTAACTGGTGGCAAGACTCTAGAGCAAATCCCCTTTTTCAGGATTGAACTTGTTAGGCCAAATAGTCTCGTGGAACAAATGGGTGAAAATCCAGTGGTGTCATTTGAGATAAGTCCATTTACAGTAGCAGAATATTTAGCCTGTTGAGTATGTATCAATGTTATGGAAGCTGAAAATTGGATCAGGACCTCTGTGGTCTGTAGGCAGTGGATCATGATCCAAAAGAGAACTTCCTGCTGGCTCAGTCAGAGAATCGGTGCTAAACTTGTCTCAGCAGGAAACTTCTCTGCATATTTTTCAGTCCACATGAAAGAGCTGCAATACCTGTTGCTCTGCAGATTGATCTTGAAGAAAGCTTTATATTGCAAATATTGGGTCTGATTCTTCTTCCTTTTGAAGTCAAAATAAAAAATCTCAAGACTCTGAGGGTAGCAGCATCAGAATGATCATTAGTAACTTTCTTTTTGCAGCATCCAATTTAAAGGATGGTAGTCATGGTAATTTTTATACATGTGCTTTCAAATTATTTTTACACTTTTTTATACTTATTCTTAGAGGCCTTAATACAATTTATTTGTAACTCACACAATGTAGCCTTCCTCATTTCAGAATCCGAGATTTTGTCCTGTCCGCATTATAGACTAACTCTCTGTAAACGTTTTATGTGTGAAAACTAATCTGTTTTTGGTCTAGCAAGGTAAAATAAAAGTACTGCAAAGCCTTGAGAATTTTTCCTCTCTTGCTACAGCTCTATAAATCAAAAACTGATTAAGTTGTTTCTTTACATGATGCTATTGGTACATTCTGCTCAAGGAGGCAATATGTTTTCCTTTTTGCTTTTATGGCACTTTTCTATGTACCGTATGGCTTGCTTTCTTTATCTCTTAATTCCTTGGCTGTTTCATTTTTGGTCCTCTCTTTATTTTGACATTTGGAAGTGTTGATAGTGTCAGGAAACTCTCCAAAGATTAGAGGTTCAGTTCAATTTGGATTAGCACCCATAAGTTTGGATCATCTGAAGCTTATCCAAATCAAGTCTGTAATATTTAGCTGGAAATATCATGAGAAAACGTGTTCCTGTGAGATTTCCAGCTAAATTTTGCAGACTGAAGAGGTTTTTGATAAGCTTTGGATAATCTTCCAGTCTATTAGGTGTTTATCTGGACAGAACCCAAATTCTAAATCTTTTGCAGTTTGTCCATTGCTGATTTTAACCTTATTCTACCATTATAACCTAAGGGGCTTTTTGACCACTCAAGCTACCTAGCCGAGAACCTTTTAGAATGTGAACAGTGCCATTCAACTATTAAATGCCAAAGGTCTTTGATGGTTAGTCAGTATTAGCTTTGAAGGGAAAGTGGTCACAAACTACTGTCCTTTAACACTTAGGGCTTGGCTGCACTTACAGCACTTACAGCTGCCTGCACCCCTGCAGTGCTGAGTGAAGACACTACCTATGCTGATGGGAGAGCTTCCCCCATTGGCACTGTTGATCCATCGCCCTGAAAGATAGTAGCTATGTAAATGGGAGAAGCCCTCCTGTAGACATAGCACTGTCAACACTGGGGGGCAGGGCCACCCAGAGGATTCAGGGGGCCTGGGGTCTTTGGTGGTGGGAGGCCCCCGCTGCCAAATTGCCGCTGAAGACCCGGCACTTCGGCTGCAGATCCCGAGGTGGAAGGATCCCCCGCCACAGGTCTTCAGGGCACTTCGGCGGTGGGTCCTGGGGCAGAAGGACCCCCGCTGCCGAATTGCCACCGAGGACCTAGAGTGGAAGAAGCTCCGGGGGCCCCATGAGAGTTTTCTGGGGCCCCCAGAGTGAGTGAAGGACCCCACTCCAGGTGCCCCAAAAAAACTCTTGTGGGGGCCTGGGGCAAATTGCCCCACTTGTCCTCCCCTCTGGACGGCCCTGCTGGGGAGGCGGGTGGGGGGAGTGCCACATCCCTGAACAATTTAGTCATACCAATATAAGTTGCTTGTGTAGACCAAGCCTTACTGAGAGTTTTGTTATCATTTCTTGTTTGTTTTTCTGCCACTGAATGAGCTGTTTTTGTTACACCATTTGCTTGGTTTCACACATTCATTAAATTAACTATTTTTTGTGTTTAGTTATGTATTTTAATACTTTCCTCTATATGTTACCTTTTAAAACACAATAACTTAAGGAAGCCTTTTATTGGACTTTGATAACGCCAGTGTCAGAACTGGTATCATTTTTCATCAAAAAGGCCAACAAGGCTCAGAAATTATAATGATTGTTTCCTATAAGTAGACTCATGATGAGAAGTGCTTTTCCATCCCCAGGATTAGCATTCTCTGGAATTCTTTTTAAATGCCTCAGCGCAGGTGCGAAGGACTGAACAGAAAATGCACGGAGACTGACCTACCTGTTCACCCTAGAAGTAGTCCTTTGGATCAGTCTTGAGGCAAGCAGGTGGAAGGATGTGAGGGGAGCTTGAACTGCCACTGTTTAGGTTGTTCCTGATCTGTGGATAAATAGAGAAATTCAGGAATGTTAATCTGTAATTTTCTGCAGTACTACATTGACTTTTAAGTTAATTTATGAATATGTATAAAGTTTAAGGATATTTAATATGAACTGTAATGGTTCTTAGCAAAATGGATCACTAAATATAGCTTATAAGAAAGGATCATAGTACCCATTGGGAAAGATCAAAACAAGTGTCTAGACACTTCACTTTATTATTGCCACATAACTATGGAAGCTAAAGGGACAGAAGGCAAACAGTGACAGAGTGACCAGCCATTGATGGCAACATTGCAATTCCTTTTTCACTTATGTCCAACAGTGAAATAGGGAAGAGGCATGTATAAAGCATGGGAGATGCCAACATTAGACATGTCACCCAAAGCAACACTATGAGAGTGAAAACAATGAGGAGTCCTTGTGGCACCTTAGAGACTAACAAATTTATTTGGGCATAAGCTTTCATGGGCGAAAACCCACTTCATCGGATGCATGGAGTGAAAAATACAGTAAGCAGTATAAATATTACAGCACATGAAAAGATGGGAGTTGACTTACCAAGTGTGTGGGGGGGTCAATGCTAATGAGGCCAAATCAATTAAAGTGGAAGTGGCCAATTCTCAACAGTTGACAAGAATGGGTGAATATCAAGAGAGGTGGCAGAGGGGTAGCCAAGGCAAATTTAAGTTAGTGGGGCTGTGAGTGTGTGCCAGGTTGCAATGTTTGGAAGAGGGAACTGGGAGCAGACCTGCAGGACAGGAGTTGCCACTGCAGGGTGGAGTACACAGTGGATTGCTTTTCAACACGTTTAATCCCAGGGCCTCCCCTCTGTACTGGGCCAGTAGACGCATATATTTGCCTAGGGCCCTGCGACACATCCAGAACCTTCCCGTGACCCACTGGTGGATCAGGACCTACCATTTGAGAAACACCAAACTACATAACCATAGGTTCCTAACAGTAATAATGTTTGTTTCAAAGTACTGTGGGCCTAATATTCAAAAAAAGTAGTAAAAAAAGGATGTTAGGAACCATTAGGAAAGGAATAGATAATAAGACAGAAAATATCATGATGCCACTATATAAATCCATAGTATCAAATACTTCAAGTTCTGGTCACCCCAGCTCAAAAAAGATATCTTAGAATTGGAAAAGATACAGAGAAGGGCAACAAAAATGATTATATGGAACAGCTTCCATATGAGGAGAGATTAAAAAGACTGACACTTTTTTCCCTTGGAAATTAGATGACTAAGGGTGCATATGATACAGGTCTATAAAATTGTGACTAGTGTGGAGAAAGTGAATATGGAAGTGTTATTTACTCCTCTCATAACATAAGAACTAGAGGTCACCAAGTGAAATTAATAGGCCACAGGTTTAAAACAAACAAAAGGAAGTATTTCTTCACACAATGCCCAGTCAACCTGTGGCACTCGTTACCAGAGGATGTTGTGAAGGCCAAAACTATAACAAGGTTCAAAAAAGAACTAGAAAAGTTCATGGAGGATGGGTCTATCAATGTCTATTAGCCAAGGTGGTCAAGGATGCAAACCCATGCTCTGAGTGTCCCTAGCCTATTTGCCAGAAGCTGGGAGTGGACAATAGGGGGTGGATCACTCGATGATTGCCTGTTTTGTTCATTCCCTCTGAAGCTCCTGGCATTGACCACTGTTGGAGGACAGGATAGTGGGCTAGATGGATCATTGGTCTGACCTAATATGGTCGTTCTTATGTAATTATGCCTCTGCCTGTGTGGTGCTTGATCCAAAGCCCATTGAAATCAGTGGGGATCTTTCCATTGACTTCACTGGGCTTTGGATAGCATCGTAGTCCGTTACAAGGTATAGAAGACGCACACTGCCCTATTCTCCTTATGTTGGATATATTGAGGAGCTCAGGGTGTGTGGGAAGGTCCAATCTGTGTGGCGCCATGGCATAGCCATGGCCCCTCCCTTCTATACATCTGTCAGCAGAACAGCACTGCAGGGAGCATCAAGAGCTGCTTCCCAGTATACCAGCCCCGAGGCACTGCTGCTTTGGTGCTTCACTGTTTCCCCATTCAAACCACACCATTGCTTCCACCACAGTTTTGCTCTTTGGTATTCGTAAGACTCCATTGCTACAACCGACCTCATCGCTTGACTTCAAAGGTCCATGAGCCTGAGTGGGATAAGCATAGTTTAATAACAAACGTGATCTTTAATTTACGGCACTCTTTAGTTTTTCTCATTTCAGGGGCCAGCATATGGTTTATACCAGGCACAAAAAAAAAAAATTTTTTTATAAGAGCACCTGCTCCCTCACACATACTAAGTGGGAAAAGATTTTTCTTTTTTAAGTCAAACATTGATTATAAAAACATGACAGGAAAGTGTCTTGATATGGAAAAGTCTGTCATCTTTACTTTTTGTGCTGGCAACAGCAGCCTGCTGTCCCTCTGAAACTTATAAGCATTTCACTAGTAGACACTGCAGTGAAACATTTCTCTAGTCAAAACATAAGTAGAAAGCCAACAGTGCACTTCAGCTATTGTATTGTGGCAGATTTTTAAAATAATCAGTGACTTCATCTTATTTATGCCACAGCATCACACTTATGCATGCCCTTTCTCTACAGCCCATCAGTGTGAAGGAGAAAGGATATGTGCTTTGATGGGATAAAAGGTTTCTGGAGTGATCTTTACTGATAAGTACTGAACCAAAGCCTTGAAAAGGCGTATTTCTTCTTTTGTGAAGTGATCTTTTTTAAAACTTTCCCCCTTCGGCCTACTGCAGAGATTTTGTTATTTAGTGCATCAGAGAAAATGAGCCTCATGATCAAACCTGATTTTCTCTTTCAAGAAATAAACAGATGCTCACACCTTGACTACTGAAAGAGGGGAGATTTTAAATGAGAATAAAGAGCAAGCAAAAAAATTAGAGAAATAGATAAGTCAAAAATCATTTGGAGAATTGCAGAGGACTCACGTGATAATTTTTATGCATTCATGGTATGGAGTGCAGAGGGGGAACTGAAATAATAAACACTACAATCTCATTTTTGTGCACAGATCTCTAGAGTAAGAAGGTGCTGTTTATCACACAGTTGCTCTTTACACTAGAACTGCAATTTTAAAGAATGATTTGCTATCTCATACTCAAGCTAATAGATCTTCATATTATATATAATTGCTATACATTGCCTACTTTTTCCATCATAGCCAAAAAAAACAAATCATGTGACATGTTCATAGTGAAATATCTTAGAATCTATTTGATCTCCCTTTATGGCAGTCTTGAATTTTTATTCTCTCTCTCTCTCCTCTTCCTCTCCCCCTTTCCTCCCATGGGAATTTGTCTGTTCCTGGCATCTTTCCCCAGTCTTCCCAAAAAACGGTCACGGAAATAAAGGATTCATTATGGTGTTTTTGCACTTCTAGTGTATCTCTTACATCAGTAAATTCCCCTTCTTTCCTAGAAGAGGCCCTACATATCCTGCAATGACCTCTTGATCTTTGTGTGCTTGAATTCATTTATTAGTTATCTTTCCCTCTCGAGTAATCTCCTTTTAATTTTCCACCTATTTTTTTCTCCTGTTCTTTTTAACAGTGTCTGACTCATGCTTCAGTTTCCAATCCCTTTCAGTTGCAGCTGTCTATAGCTCACAGTTGTCATCGCCATTTACAAGTCTACTTGGTAACAGTATAATATTTAATAATTTGCATTACAGTAGCATCCAACAAAGATCAGGTTCCCATTGTGCTAAACGCTATACACCACATACAGTCCCCTCCTGAAGAGCTTACAGTCTGAATAGCCCAAGAAAAATAAAGGGTGGAGTTGTATGTACAATTATTTTATTTGTGCCAATCAGAGTGTTTTTTAGACTTAGGTCTTGTCTACACTAACTCTGTAAGTCAATCTAAGTTACACTACTTAAGTTACATAAGTTACAACATAGCTTCTGCCTCTCCTTGAGGTGGAATACTGAAGTCGCTGGGAGAGCGCTCTGCCATCGATTTAGCATGCTTTCGCCAGACCTGCTAAATCAATGCTACTACTCTAAGTATGACAAAATTTCAGATAATCTTTTATCTTCTTTATTCTCCTCAGGACCAAACCAATCCTCCAAACTCTTTGGGGTTTGGTTATCAGTTCTATAATTACACAAATAACTAGATATTAACATGCTACAGATTCAGTTCAGGAAATGCTTGGTTTCATATGCTTCTGGAAGAATACCAGGAGATATTGGCAAACACAGCATGTCTTAATTCCTAACAGGGCTGGCTCCAGGCACCAACGCAGCAAGCAGGTGCTTGGTGCAGCTAACGGAAAGGGGCGGCATGTACAGCTCTTCAGCGGCAGGTACCTCAGTCCCTCTCGGAGGGAAGGACCTGCCACCGAAGAATGAAGCGTCGGTGGTAGAACTGCTGCCGATCACGACTTTTTTTTTTTTTGGCCTCTTGGGGCGGCAAAAACGCTGGAGCTGGCCCTGATTTCTAGTTCTACTTAAAGTGAAGCAGCTAATCTAGAAAGCCTTTCTCCTCAATTCACAGGAACCTAAACAGAAACATACACACTAGGCCTAGGCTTCAGAAGGGAGAAACTGGGATACCATCATCAGATCTCGGAGATGAAAAATCTTTGACATTTTCTTACTTAGCTTGCGGCAAGGACAGGCTGAAGTGAACTAATAGTGATAATGGTTTCAGCACAGTTGAATTACTATGTGCAATTTATAACTTTGCCTTTTCTGATATTCTAAGTGATCAGCAGCATTTGCAGGAAATTGGAGAAAGTTTCTTGAATCAACAGGAAAAAAAATCATTAATCAAAAGGTATTACCTGTTACTAAAACTGTAGGGATAGAAGATATTTTTAATTTGAATTCAGGAAATTACACAAACTTATTTATCCAAGTGTTCTGTCTTTTGAATGCTTTGATGGGCACATAGAAATGAATTGAACAATAGAATGCCAGTGCCAACAAAAACAAGCAAAATTAGAAACCTGCATTGTAGTGTTTTCATAAACCCACAACGGAGTTTGTAATTCAAATGGATTTTAACAAAACCTAACATCCATTTTTAATTACCTGTATTAAAACTGGCTTTCTGCATGGTTGAAAGACTTTGTTCATTCTGATGGCTTTCTGCAGGCCTAGGCCTGAAGAAATCTGTACAATAAAAACAAAGCCGTCACTAGTGGCTAAAAGTGGACTCAGCTGTGAACCCTGTGGGGTGACATTCTTCTTTCTCGCGTGCTAAGCCTTTCCCACAGAAACACAGGCTATTGGAGGTGATGAGGGCCACCAGAAGTGTATGTATTATTTTGTTGTACTATATTAGTGCCCAGAGACCCCAACAGAGATCAGAGCCCCACTGTGCAGGGGGCTATATAAATTAGTAAGAGTCCCTGCTCTGAAGAGCTTACAATCTAATAACACCACCAAATGGTGAGAGAAAGGAAGTATTCCTTCCATTTTACCAAATGGGGAACGAGGCACAGAGAGACCACATGACTTACCCAACTCACACATGAAGGCTGTGACAAGAGTTAGGAACTCAGTCCAGGACCTCCTGTGTCCCATCCAGTGCCTTAGTTTATTTTGCTTTTTTTGTCTTTTTAAAAACTTTCTTTGGTCTTACTTGGTCAAGATCTCATGCAGCTTTCGGGGGGAATCACATGAAACTGTTATTGTAGTCCAAATGATGAAAATTATCATTGACGAATGTAATAAATTCATTCAAAAACAAAAAGGAGAACAGTGCAAAAATTTTCATAGTGTGGGTAACTGGGACATGATTTGTTGTTTGGCAATGGTTCATGTGTTATATATAGGCTGGTACGGGTGTGGGGGGAAGTTAAATATTCATGAATGGATGAGAGAAAATTAAGTGGATTTTGGTTCTGAGTAATACATGAAGGCAGAATCATGATGCAGAATGTTGGTAAAGGAATCCAACAGAATCATAAATTGGATAAATAACCGACCATGTTTCAAATTCAAAGAGAGTATATGTAGAGTAACAAGTGGAATATTGCATACAATTTAGATCACACACTTTAGAAAAGGTTATCCAGGGTTTAGAGAGGGAAAGGAGATTGGTTTGTAATATGAAAGGGCTATTTTGCCATAGGAGGAAAGGCTCAAGAAATAAAGAACCTATCTATCTAGCTTAGGTATTACTAGCATCCTTCCCTGTAGTATTTCAACAAATTTATCACATATAAAAGGAGGCTGAAAAAGGGAAGATTTTACTGTAGTTTTCAGATACTTGAAGAGAAATCTATAGTAGGAAATTAAGAGTTCTATTTGCAGTGTCGAGGGGTAATACATAGTCACAAATGAGAGCAGCAGAAGAGAAAATTAAAGCTAAGAGTTTTTTCTCATGAGAATGGTGACTGGAAAGTAGTACAGTTTGTGATTCATTTACAGCAAGAATGGATATATGCTTGGAATTCTAAGTGTATGTATGTTTGTTGAGTAGCAAGACATACTTGCCAAAAAGAGAAGGAGGACTGGCTAGAACTTTTTGTTTTATTCCATTCACAGTTTCTGTTTGTCTCTCAGAAGGAATCCTAAATTTTACCTTACATAGGAAATCTTTTGGATACACCAAAGTCATGGAGAGCAACAAAGAGTGGATAGTTCTAGATTCTGATGCAGAAGGGATATAGAGAAAGATGAGACCCTGGAAAAGGGAAAAGAGGGTGATACGGGCTCATTGCCTGGAGAGTGGGGGAGAGTTCTGAAGCCAAGATTACAACAGTCAAGATAATAAGGTGATCAGTAGTAAAACTCAGGAACTACAATCAATTTAATACATTTTTATTTTTTTCCTTTTCTAGAAAGAGCAAAAGCAACTACCTTAGCTCCTACCTCATTCTGCAAAAAACACAGTGCTTTACAGAAGACATCCTTTGCAGCTATCAGATAGGATGTGCCAGCAGGTATCACAAACAGGACATTCTCTGGAATACCTCATGTCTTCTTTCCTGTTCTACTTTGACACTGATTCCATTTTGTAGTTTCAGAATTCAAATAACAAACCGATGAAAAAAATGTATGTTGGAACAAGGACAGGCAGATGCAGAGCAAAATAAAATTAAATGACTTCTATTATATCCTGGAGGAGTAGCAGTAATGAAATAGCCCTAACATCGCTGCCAGTAAACTCCTTACTACAGCTCAGCTTAGACAGTCCACTCCTCAGTGCTGCTCATGTAGCTTGCAAGATGTATCCCCCATTCATAGAAAAATGAAGGCACACAGCACAAATACTGCTCCACATGTAGCATGTATGGAGGCTGCTAATGTAGTTCTCTAAGAGCACAGTAGGGTTGTTAAGGGTTAGCGTAAGTTTTCCATGTCAGTTGCACAGGAATCTAATGACGATGCAGCTGAATTGTGAATCATTTCAAACTCAGTACTAAAAATGGAAAATGACTGCTTCATTTTTGTAAATCAAACTTGAGCTTTATCTCTTTTCTTACCCTCAGGAGCTCATTAGTTGCTATGGAGAGCTTCTACACAAATATAATATTGTATGTACAGAAACATTACTCTAGCTGAGAACTCTAGGACAAATCAAACACTTCACAGGATTCAGAAGAAAATGCTAGCAGGATCTGAATTATGACTTTATAGTAAATATGTACATGAGATTTCAAAAATTAAAAATATGAGTTTTATTAAGATTTGATTCACAGATACTAGCTTTCCCTTGTAAGATAGAGATGTCCTTTACATTACTGAATGTTCTTTTCATTTATTACAGTTAAGCTAGAACAATGTATCTTGTATGTGAAAATGCGCAAAAGCAGATGCAGAAATTTTGACTTAATCATATTATCAGGTCTGATAACAAAGCAATCAAAATGTTCGGTTGCCTAAAGACACATAGCAGGACATGTGTTTATGAACCACCGAGATTGTCACTTCCATAGTATTTCAGATGAAAAAAATAACAAACAGCTATTTAAGTTCTTTATCTTTACCAAAGTTTTCCTCCCAATCTCCAACCTGATTCTTATGAGCCAAGGTTATTATTATTGTTATATATTCCCAGACTATCCCAGCAGCCAAGTGCTTCACCATATGGAATACTGCATTCCAATCATCTTGTGGTAAACCTGTGGGTAATTCAAGTCTGAAACCTCAACAGACCAATCACACTTTTATGCTAAGAATTGCTCATGGTTTAGTGGATAAATCAGTTAACAGCTGGACAAGAATTCTTTGTACAGTTTTAATCATTTTTATAGTCTCTAATAGCATGGTCAGATTAGTTGTAATGGCTTCACAAGAAACTAATTCTCTCCTTTGGAGAGAAGACACCAATGTTGTTGGATGGCTGAAGAATAGTTAATTTCAGTAAACTCAGAACACAGGATTTAATGTTTTGCTTAACTAGAAATGTGTAGCAATCAGCTGGCTATATCCTCAAGCCTAAGAAAAGAGGGGATAGAATGTGTGCGCATGTAGGGCAAGATGGTAGCTGAGTCCAAGAACAACTCCCTCCACCCAAAATCAAGTTGTTATATGGACTTTGGGGAGATTTCCATTTGTTGTCCTTAAAACTTTCCCTGGCACATACTAAATAAATACAGATAGAACATACTTCCCAGAAGATTGGTAAGTATCTATCCCCAAGTTTCTGTGTGAAAGTCAACGATTTTGCTCTGCACGGGTACATGTGGTTATTTTCTGTTTTTATTCACATGAGATTGCATCTTATGAGTTTTACTGTGCAATTCAGGCTCAAATGAACTCAATCTCCAAGTAAAATTTAATTCCATCTGGTTTACATGGAGAAATTGAAAAATAGCTTAAGAAAACAGTAATAATGGGTGCCTTCACCTATCCACATACAGACTTTTGAGGTGGCAAAATTTGCAGAAGACACAAAACCATTTGACTTAGACAAGACTAGAGAAGAATATGAAGAATTTCAGAGGGTCCTAACAAAGGAAAGTGGACAGGCAGTGTGATGACAGATGAAATTCAATGTTGACAAATACTGCGTAATGATACTGACAGGAGTCATGTGAAATTTGAATGATTTTGTGATGGGATGTTCAAACCACATTAGCCCAGAAACAGATAATGTGGCTTAGAAGGGGTTAAGTATCCTGATAGGCAAGCACTTATTGAAGATGGAGCCCAGCTAGTCAGGAGCAGGCAGGGCTGGTACAAGGTCAGGAAATGAGGGCAGAAGAGGGCTTCAGTGTAGGAGGCTGCAGTCACTCTCTGGACTTAGACAGGGAAAGAAGGAAACCCAGGAGGAGAGTAGAAGCCCTGGGATCCAGGCCAGGAAAAAAAGTTTACCCAGAGGAGTGGTGGAGAAAGAAGTCTATAGAGCTGGACTAGGAAGCAGCCCAGCAAGGTTTAGGACAGTGCAAACCTCGGCCATTGATTGAAAGGTTCCGGGCTGGAACCCGGAGTAGCAGGATGGCCTGAGTGCCCCAACCAGCCACTGGGGTAAGTGACATCGCTTTGAATTAAAGGACTGCTGGGAATGATACTCAAAAAGGCTGTCTAGTGAGACTCACCTGCATGAGGCCACACTAGGGGAACTGCTCAACCCTTCTTGGAAATTCCCCCCAGACATGCCTGGACTTGTGCTCCCCAAGCACTTGGACTGAGGATATAAAACAGACAGAGTGGACAAATACTGGGCCCTTCTCCTGCCCCCACCTTCGCTGCAAGCAATTAAGACACTGAGAAGAAGACAAGACTCAAACAGAGGAGATTGGCCCAGGTTTACGGAACAAACCTGTGTATTAAGGACTGCAATATTCAGTGGGGTGAGAAAAACTGCTTAATCTAGATCAGGGGTCGGCAACCTTTCAGAAGTGGTGTGCCGAATCTTCATTTATGCACTCTAATTTAAGGTTTCGCGTGCCAGTAATACATTTTAACATTTTTAGAAGGTCTCTTTCTATAAGTGTATACTATATGACTAAACTATTGTTGTATGTAAAGTAAATAAGTATTTTAAAATGTTTAAGAAGTGTCATTTAAAATTAAATTAAAATGCAGAGCCCCCCGGACCGGTGGCCAGGATCCGGGCAATGTGAGTACCTTCAGCACCTGTGCCATAGGTTGCCTAACCCTGATCTAGATGTTGCCCAGTCTAATAGGGTTGAGAGATTAGACTGCGTGCTTATATTTACTTTTCTTTTGGTAACCACTCTGATTTTTTGCCTATCACTTAATATCACTTAAAATCTACCTTTTATAGTCAATATATTTGTTTAATTGTTTATCTTTACCAGTGAGTTTGTATGAAGTGTGGGGCAAATCTGCTCAGGTTGGCAAAGGCTGGTGTCTATCCACTTTCCATTGTTGAAGTGGTGAACCAATTAATAAATTTGCACTGCCCATCTTGAGCAGTGCAAGATGATATATTCCTGGGGTACAGTGCTGGGAATTGGAGGGGATTTGGCTGATGCCTTTTTCTGTGTGATTCATGAGTGGCTCTGTAAGCATTCATGCAATCTAGCTGGGTGTGGGGCTCCACATGCAGTTGTGCTGAGTGATCACAGCTCCTGGAGGGCTAGCAAGGCATTGTGAGAGACAACCCAGGCTGGGAAGAGTTCAGAGGGCACTGTCCCAGGCTGCACCTCAGAGAGGATCCCATCACAACAGCACTAATACAAACCTTTGATTTGTCCTATGGGGAAATCGACTCAACTTAAACTGATGCCAATAGACTCAGATAGGCCCTCACAACAGAATAAAGTAAAGGAGTCAATTTTGAATATGTGGGGAAATGAGTCAGAAAAGCCATTATGATGCTCCAAAGCCCTCCAATTTTTTGTATAGTTCCATGTATTTTCAGAAGGGAGGAAAGAGAGGACTTGATTACATTAATCTTGGCTGAGAATGGAAAACTTTTCTGAAAGGCTTGCCAAAAATAACTGAGTTGTAAAAATATTGCCAAATAATACTTTAAAACCATTTTACATGATGAAGAAGATGGATATGGCCTGTCGGTCTCATTACTCCAAGAATTACTCTAAAGCCAATTCATATTATGGATAGTGTTAGTCAGTTCAAGAGCACATTTGGTGCTGTTGAAGAAAGCTACTTTCAGCAATTATTTGTGATTTCCTAAATCTCCACACATATTTGTACAAGGAAAAAATAGAATTACTTACTGGCAATTTGGTTGTCTGTCTCTTCTTCTATCCAAAGCAGAAAATTAGTTATTTTTTTAGTTTTATCCAACTACAATACCAAAAACAGGTGACATTATATACATATATTATACATGAGAAACTATGTTATGATTATTAAGGTTGCAAAGTCTACACTCAAATGTTAGGGCCTTAAAGGTGAGAATGAGCAAGTAGAACTTAATGCGTGAGGAGAGGAAAAGCCAGTGCAGAGATTCGAAGAGGGAAGTAATGCAGTAGCATGGTGGTAGAAGAAGGTCTGACCACTATTTTGCGTGGACTGGAGAGAAGAGTAGGAGGATGCATATATTTTAAGAATCAGATAACTATAATTAAGCTCTGGTTAATCTTGTGGGGATTGGTCCTTAGCTGGTGTAAATCAGAATATATCCATTGATTTCAATGGACCTATGTTAATTTTACTACCTGAGGATCTCACCTACAAACTTTGAAAACTCTTTTCTTTTAAAGCAGCAAAGAGTCCTGTGGCACCTTATAGACTAACAGACATATTGGAGCATGAGCTTTCATGGGTGAATACCCACTTCATCAAATGCAGGCTTGTTTGTTTATTTATTATTATAAGGAAGGGTTTCCAACAGTTCATGGTGTTTCTTTGCAATAGCTTAAGATTTGGTTTGGTGGGATTGTTTTTGTTCTGCAACTGTATCCTCAAAGTCAAAAGCCAGACCAGACACAGCTGCCTTTTATGATTCAACACGTGGTGACTGGAGCTGGGTGTTGTCTGTCATTGTGGCTACCCGTTAATAGTGCTAGAGACAAGGTGGGTGAGGTAATATCTTTTTATTGGACTAACTGCTGTTGGTGGAAGGTACAAACTTTTGAGCTACAGCGAGCTATTACCTCACCTGCTTTGTCTCTCTCTAATATCTTGGGACCAACGCTACTACTACAACACTTCAAACAACGGTTTAATACTGCTACAGTTACATCGTTACCACTACTGTTTTTGAAGTTGGCACCTTGTTAAACTGATGTTGGACTGTCACAGCACTGGGTACTGCTCTTTAACTAGATTCACAACCACTACAGTGACTTGAAAATCTGTTAATAAAGCATTCTTTTTTAATGTATCCAACTCTTAGGCGCAAAGTGAATTGGAGGCCATAATATATTTTCAAATCAAACTGCCAGCAATGAATTAAGAATTTCTCCAATTTGAAACGTTTGCAATGGTGACTTCCCACAACCCCGTTTGGCCTGGCGTGGCGAACCACAGCCAGCGGGAGCTGCAATCGTCCGAACCTGCGGATATAGCAGGTAAACAAACCGTCCCAGACTGCCAGGGGTTTTCTCTACACAAGCAGCGGACCGGCTTTGAGAAGAACTGTTCCACAGCATCTTGGCGAGATACCAGTTTTATTTGCCTTTCTGTGTTTTGCTTGTAGGTAACCACCTACAACAGTAGGTTTATCCAGCTCTATGCAGCTGCCACACTGTACTGCTCCATCTTTCCTCAGCTGGAGCAATTCAGTGCAAAAGGAACCTGACTCCATCTTAAAATCCAGGTAATCAGCTGAAAGGGTCCTGAGTTGAACTTGGCTATTCATGAAGGCCTTGTTTCTCCTTTAATTTGTTTGCATGTGAGTTTAGTGTTCATGAAAGCTGCTGGTCAAAATTCTCTGTGTTCCCACAAAAGAGAGGCAGTATGGGCAGCACAAGCCTTCCTGCCTATGTCTGTCTACTAACAACCTATGTTGATATGAACTGGAAACAGTGGTGAAATTCTCTGGGCCTGAGTCTGATCTCTATTACACCTGGTAACAGACTGGACTGGTGTAACTCCACCGAATTCAAGAGAGAGAGTAAAGGAGACCAGAACCATTTCCTATTACCAATTCCCTGCACTAACCTGTTTCCCCTTATCTATTTCCTTGTGATTTTTCAAGTTGTGTACACAGGTCAAGATATTCTCCAACCAAGAGACTCAGAATACTGTTAATACTCTGATAATGCAGGTGTCAGTGTGAGGGACGCAGTTAGCTGTCTGCTTCAGACTGAATCCATCACTTCCTCACTGTTTCTATCCCCCTTTCAGCCCGGTATGTTCCCACTGTCAGCATCATTTATTCTAAAATGTGGGCAAACACAAGAGTGCTGCTAAGCATTCTGGGTGCCCTCAGAAAGACACCGATAGTTCTTGATTTTGTTTATGCATCTTTATGTTCTCCTGTAGAGATGGTCATGACAACGTACATAACCTTGGTACAGAGGGCATCGATATTTCCTGTTTGGAATCTAACATTCTCTTCCACTTGTTATAGAATAATTATTTTGCATTCTTGTCGTATTTCATTATTCTAGTTTTTTCTGGCATACAGCTCTTTTGTAAATATTTCAGGGTTAATTGTCATTGGTTGAAGAAACTTGTTAGAAGCTTCCACTATAGATTTTGTCCTTCTGCCTATGATTCTCTGAACTGATGATCCTAACAAAGCATTGTGAAGTGTGCTGCCATATTCTAACAATGCTAAGTGTGGATATAAGTATTCAAGTTGCTAAGTATTTAATTCACACTATGCCTCCCACAGCTTAAGGGTGATCAGGAATCTTATATGATTGCTGAGATTCTTTCACATTCTGTTCCCTGGATATATTGCAGATTCCACATTTGGATACCCTATCTTTAATTATAGCCTTCATGCCTGGCTAGAATCCTATTTGAGTTCTTATATTATGACCAATACTGGATACCTTGAGTTCTATTCTGATGCTTCTTAGGATGCAATGTAGATTATATTTCACATTTCTGACCTCATACTATGTACTATTGTGACACAATATTTTTATATATGTAGCAACTTCATCTTAATAGTCCCAATAATGCAGTGGTTCCTGAATTTTTTTTTGTTAGCTTGCATCTAGAATGAGTCTTTCAACCTCTTGCAAAGTTGGGACATTTTGCATTTCTTGTCAAATTTTGTTTTGGAAATGGGTAGTACTTGAATTACATTTAGTTCAAATTCCCCTTCCTACAGCTTCTTGCTTTCACTGTTTATAGGTACTCTTGAAAGCATGCCTGGTATAAGAAGCTCTTTATTGGGCCAGTATTTCACATTTAATGAGTAGTTTTACAATTTCCTGATCATTTTCTGAAGTCTAGGTGGCACTTTGCAGAAGGGTTCTGTAATATGGCTTCTGAAAGTTTATGGTCTGTATCTACTCTGACCTATTTCTCTCCATAAACACATGTATAAAACCACTCACAAATAAGAACAATTGCTAGCATCACTTTCCCAGTCTCAGCATATTTCTTTTGTATTACAGTCAGTCTTTTAGAAGCATGTGCCACTAGGCAAACATGCAGGAGGACAGAATTTGTTGGTAAAGGCTGGATCTTTATTTTTTGGCACCAGTCACATGATGCAAGTTTTACTCCAGTCACATGGCATTGGTCATTATCCACAACTGTAGTGAGTACTGTTACATGTCCTAGCCAGTTGGCCCATGCTCCTCCAATCTCCCACCTGAGATTGTACACTTTATTAAGACATATTTTAAAATGTTTAAATGTTTCAAGTTGGTAAGCTACTTCTTAATTTAGTCCATTACAATGACTGAACTGTTGCATTTTAAAATTAAACTGATGGGGTGGGACAGAATATACCCCTGTATTAACACCTTACCCACAATTATAATAATGTTTGTACAAAGTACGCCTTGTAAGTTATCATTTAAAAACTCATTATTTGCTGGTCAGTATTGGCCTCATAAAATCTGCATGGCAACATTGTATGTTAAGTTATCAGATTCCCCTCAGCATAAGTAGCGAGTTATATGAGACAGTGGTGCCCATGCTCCACCAATGTGCAGGAAGGTGGACCTGGCTCCACTAATGTTTGGGCTTATACTTTCAGAGCCATCCCACGCATAGGGCCCTGTGCTTTGGGGGGGCCCCCGCGCTTGAGGGGGATGTGGGATCCAGGGTGGCCTGGGGGGTTAGTGGGAGATCTGGTGCCAGCAGCAGCAAGCAATCCAGCCACAGTCCACCCCACTCTGCCTCTTCCCGCCCCATTCCACCCTCACTCCATCCCTTCCCCCAAACCTCCGCCCCTGCTCCGCCCGCTTCCTGCCCTCATTCCAATGCTTTCCCCAAGTGTCCGCCCTCGCCCAACCTTTTTCCGGCTTCTGCCCCCTCCCCCAAGCGACACTGGGAGCCAGCGGAGCAGGGCAGACTGGGGCTGGGTTGCTTGCTGCTGCTGGTGCCCTGGACCCCAAGTCCCCCTGAAGTTTGGGGCCCCCCCAAAATGCGGGGCCTGGGGGGGTTGCCTCGGTCCGACTTATGGATGGGATGGCTCTGCTTGGACCCGTTCTGGGCACCACTAAAAATTATACAAACCTGATGCCTGTGCTCCTGAATGGTGTTAGCAACACATGTCCCAAACCCCAGAAACCTGCCCACACAATTTGTTAAACAGTTGTGTCCTAAACAAAGGAATGTGTACTTGCCTTAATTTGCATTTAAACAGTAAATAGTCATCGAGCAGGAAGGGAAGACAAAGGATGTTCAAACAGGTGAATAAAACAGCAGGGAATCTCCTTCCACATAGACCAAACTTACTCACCCTCTAAGCCACATAGCATAATCTTCAGAAGTTCGAGAGCCAGGGCACAACTTCTGGGACTCAGAGTTTCAGCCCTGTGGTGGAGTGGTGGGGCTGGGAGCTTCTGACTTGCAGGGAGCAGGGGTTTCAGGGCTTCAGCCCTGCTCCTACTGAAGCCCCGAGCCCTGGCAGGTGCCTCCTGTGGGCTGAAACCCTGAGCCCCCACTCCCCAGTCTGCTAGGTAGAGAATGGTGGGGGAGGGTGTGGAGAGCTTTGCAAGCCACATTTTAACTGTAAAAGAGCCACATGTGGCTCATGAACCATGGTTTGGTCACTCCTGACATAGACTCTGTCTCCTAGGTCTCAGCTGGAGAGATTTTTCAAGAGGAGGAATGAAACTATAAGGAAAGAGGGACAAACAGACCCCTTTCTCCCTGCCCATAACATTCACTGTATCTGAAGAGCCAAAGGAAGCATCTATTGGACTCTGTGAGATTAGTTCTTGTCCTAAGAGTTTGGTCAGTAAGACTGCTGAAAGCATGTGCTGAGAAAACTTGGCTTTGAATCTAATATAGTTTGTTAAGTTAGGCACCAGTAAGCATTTTATCTTTATTTTCCATATAACTATTTCTGAGTTTTATGCCTCATTACTTATACTTACTTAAAATCTCTCCTAACAAACTTGGTTTACTGTTTTTGTCTAATCCAGTGTGTTCAAGTTGAAGTGTCTGGGTGACTATTTGGGGTAACAAGTTGTGTGTATGTTTTTCCCTTAAAGGAATAACGGACCTATATAAATCTGAATTCTCCAGGAGAGGGTTGGGCTGTACAGGACATACATTTCTGGGGGGAAATCTGGGACTGGGAGTATGTTGGGGTCATCCTGAAGCATAACCCAGGCTGGCAAGAGCCAAGATGTGGCTGGCTGGCTAGCTGGCTGCAGCACAAAGAGACACAGCTGGGAATGACTTAATGCTGGAGGCTGTTTGTGAGCAGTTCAGACTGAAGGCTACAGAAGCAGGGCATTGTAAAGGGCACCCCAGGTTACAAGGCAGAGGTGACACAGCTACTCATTACTCTGAATAGTACCCTGGTGTGTTTGAAGGGGTAACTTTAGTAACATAATTTTATTTATTCATTGCCCTTGGTAACTGTATTTATAGGTCATCTCATTCACTGTCCTTTCCCAGTAAAGCCACTCAGCCTCTCTTTCATGCAATTCCCTCTAATACAAGTACAGGGTACCCTCAGAGCACCATATAGGCCATGCTCCAGGAAAGATTTATGCATCTACCTAACTTCAAGCATGTGAGTAGCCCCATTAACTTTAAATTAAATATGTGCATCAATCTTTGTGGGGTCAGAGCCTAAATTAATAACATTTATAACCTTTTATTGCGGCTGTGATTGTCATGAAAGTCACAAGAGCTAGACAGTGCCATTGTAAGGGAGGATGTGTGGCCCTACCACCCCAAGAGAAACATGGAAGGCATTCCGCCTCATAGTCAGCTCTTCAGGGCTCTTCATGGGTTGGGGGTAGGGGAATAGGATGAGGAGAATGTGGCAGAATTCTCGAGGGTAATGACATATCACCTGGAGCACTGCCTTTCTGATAAGCTGCTCCTGCAGGAGAGTTACTCAGTAGCAGTCCCTACACTTTTAGGATAGTCCAGGCAGCCTTGTGCAAAGGTGCAGGGAGCTCTTTAATTCCTCTACCCTCCTCAACCCCTACCCACTACATGGATTCTTTAGGCCTGGTCTACACACAACTACTGCACCAGTTTAAATTGGTTTCTAAAGCAACCTTCAGACTATGCCACAATGTAGCCTGTACTGACTATATAATACATATGTCATAATAAGAAGCTGATATTGCAACTTAATTCATAAGAAATCTTCAAAAGCTCTTGTTAATATATATTAACTTTCACACTCATGCCTCACATTCACTTGACAGGCTTTAATTAACTTTAGCTGTAACTCCCGCAGAGCTGTGTACCACTTGAATGTTGTATATTTTTGAAGAGTGCATTCAATATACAATAACAAATGGGTAGGACGTTCTAGTGGTAAAATGTACTTGGATAGATACAATAGACAGATACTGGAAAGACAGGTACTATGATGATTGTGAGATTTTAAATAGCAGGTATCAAACTAGTGTGGCCGTTTTGCAGCAGGATATTTGAAAGCATTCCATACCACAGTTTTAGAAGGCAGACTTCTATTCCAGATTTGGGAAGATGATTCTTTGTATTGTAGATTGATTTGCTTATGAAATTACATCCAAACCAGTACATTTAACCTCTATTACTTTTCTCTGCCTAATTGACTCAAATCACAGATTTATTCTGCTGCTGCACAATAATAATAAAAAATATATACTCTATACTAGAAACAAACATCTAAATCCAAGGAACCTTAACAAGAAACCAGGAAATGGCTTAATGCAGATTTTGGTAAATCAACCCAGCTGCTAGTCATGAGTACCAAATTGTTTATATTCCCAAGTTCAATGAAAAGGGAAATAAAGCTTTCAGCAGAAGACAACTTGTAGCTCACGCAACATTAGGCATATTCAGAGTAAATGTAATTTGACACAGCTACTTCCTGTTGGCACAGTCCAGTGTGAAACCTGTCCATCATATTAATAATCAAAGGAAATTCAGATAGGTTCAGAGCAATTTAGGCTTGAAAGTTACTCACAGCAACAAAGCGTCTATGAGTCAGCCAGATGTTCCAGAATGAATTATTCAGAAAAAGATTTTCAGGTTAATTCTGTGAAATTAGTTTTCCTATTTTGTACAGAACAAGGTGTAGAGTATGTGATGGTAAAAAACAAATTTCTGTCCCTAATGCACCCATCCTGGATGGAAATAACCTTGTCTCTTCAGGAAAAGGCACAATGTACAGCATGCTGGACTATGGTATTATTATAAGTTACAAACATTTCTTCAGAATGCTAACAAGTACAACACCATGTTTAAAATATTGATGACTCCAGGGAAATGCAGTCCAACCACTTCTATGTAAATGGCCAATAAAATGTGACCTCGTCCATCAGGAACCTCATTTATGGTACATTTAATGGACTGTAATCCATTCATGTTGCAAATAACTTAAGTATTTGAGAGCAGAGACTCCATTTGACGCTGGGCCTTATAATCCTTATTTTGAAGGATTTTTACAAACAAACTCTAATGTAGAGTGGGATAGAGGATTAAAGGTTCACAATGGTAGATGGATTAACCTGAGATATAAAATACACATTAAGCTGCACTTGGCTGATTTTCCTCCAAAAGCATTTGATTATTTCAGATTCTCATGTCCTTGATAAATTTTCTAGCCTTCGAGGTGCTGGATTAGTGTCTTTGATGCAGAAAATGAATTTTGCAGGGGAAATAGCAGGCATTACCTGATTTAAAATATGTAGAAAATGATGTACGTTCTCAATTTTAAAATGTTTAATTGTTCTCACCATCACATTTCACAATAAATCCAGCACTGGAACTGACTGAGGACAAATCAGAGAGTATTAAAATGTCATCCGAAGCAATCATTGGAATGAAATACAGACATTGTAAAAAGTCCGTGGGTAATAGTCTCCCCTGTCCTTCCACAAGGAGAGAAAAGCCAAAGCCATCAAAATTGGGGAATTGAAAAGGGAGATGTACCAGCTGCATTTCATGCTTCTGCCCTGGTGTCCTACAGAAATGCATCCTCCAGAGCTGTGTGGGGTGGGTCTCCACTGATTATGAGGGGTAGGAAGAGACGCTAGAGGAGGGATATGTAACATTAACATCCATAAACCTCTTTTTGCAATTGTACTGATAAATTTGAGGTACCATCAGCCAATAGTGACCAGGTATCATGCTGCCAGAGAAAGAAGATAATTGGTGGGGAGAACAACAGGATAGCCATACACAGGTACTAAGAGTCTATATTTTGGAAAAGGACCACTCAGTACAACAAAAAAATAGAACTATTCAGAGGACTGCAGGCTGGGAACTTTCTGCTTTGTTTTGCTGCATCACAACACATTACTGTGCAGGGTGGAGGGGAGGGAGAACTGCCATTAACTAAAGTAAGGGAGGAGTGAGGCATAGCTCCAACCCATAATGCTCTGGGCAATCCAGCTAACCTTATCAGGGCCACTTACCTACACTATGGCTATCAGGACATCTGCTAAATCAGGGGGCTAAAATCCCACCTCAGGGATGGACAGATGATCTGGAAACTCATGAGTTGTTATATATGTGATGGAACAGTTGTATATGGTTTTGAGTCTGAGTACATAAAATGTTTGTATAACTGAATGAGAGGGTACATAATCACCTCTATGCTTTCTTTCACACGGTCCTTGTATTTATTATAACCTTTCTGAGCTAACCTGCAAAGCTTCTACCCAGTCCACATTTAAATTTGCATTACAGGTTCTGTCTACACTGAAGGTGTAATTTTCAACTTCAGTAGACATACCTGTGCTAGTTCTGATGGAGCTCTTGCATTAAAAATAGCAGTGCAGCTGCAGTGGCGCAAATGGCTGGGGGGCTAGCCGTCTTGCATAAGATCCTGTTTGAAACTCTAGGTACGTACTTGGATGGCAAGCTAGTCACTCCTGTCACCATGGCTATGCTGCTATGTTCAGCTAGTGTGGGTATGTCTACCCGAGCTAGAACTTACACCTCCAGCCCCTGTGTAGACACATCCATGGACCTACTTCTGCTATGCTACCTACTGACTTTTATTAAAATAAAAATCCCTATTTCTTGTTCCCCTTCCCTTAGCCTGTCTGTCTGTCTGTCTGCTCTTGGAATGTGATCTGCTCAGGGCAGAGTCCATCTATTCTTGAGGGGCTGCAAAGCATTGAGCATGCTGTGGGGGGTGCTATAATAAACAGCAATAATATCAGGGCATTTTCTGTGCCATTTGAGGATAGAACAAACATTGAAAATGCAGGAAGAGGACTGAGAAAAGAACTTGAGGGGACTGATAAACAGCAAGTCAGAATCGCTAGCAGAGCATCCCTTCATTTGCTTTCAGAGGAAATAAAGCATCCAAAGTTTGTGTCTAGCAGGAGGAGTCTAAACAGAGAGACTGCTGTAAAGGGGACTGAGGATACTCGTAGGAAGCTGGGAACTGACTCAAAGGGGGTTGTATTGAATCCTGATTTGGATTCATGGAATTAAGAATTGGTCCTTTTGTAAAATTCAAATGGGAGTTGAAAATGGATACGTGTCAACCCAGGAAGATGATTAAACTGGAACAAAAGCTGGGGTATTCAAAAGCAAAAGGATTACAAATATTCTAAAGTCAAACCACAGCAGCAACTGCTTAACTGTTCTTATTTCCAAGTATTTTACAACAAAGTCCCAATGTATTGTGCTGAATTCCTTGTGTAGATATTTGCTTTTAATTAACAAAAGGTACAATTTGGGGCTGATCCTCACCTGGTACAAACTAGCATAGCTCTGTTGGCTACAGTGAAGCTGTGCTGATTTACCCAAGATGAAGATCTGGCCCTATATGTATGCGCCCATATGCTCAATTCCACCACTAGCAGAAATAGGTTGTGATTCAAATATTCTAACTTTAAAATCCTATTAACTTTACTTCTGCCTTTGTTATCTTTCAATTACCCGATAAAACTTTATGATGGAGTCTGAGATTAATTCAGTGGAAATGTAATACAGCAGTTAAACAGATAATAAGGAGCACAGAGGGTAGCTACATATTGATTCAAGAGAAAGGCCATAATCTTCGTACAGTATCTTCACAATAGCCTACCCAGAGATGTAAACTCACAGCTGAGAATTGCCCCTGGTCTCAAATCTCTATAAACTGCAGAGCACACAATGGAAATTTGCAAATGAAAGAGCAACAGAGAAAAGAAAAGAAATCCTTAAGTCCTTCAAAGAAGGGAGTTACTTTTATCTTTAGAAGACCCCTCCGTGCTGCTCCTCTAAGCAACAAAGAGCTTTCTCTGCAGCCTTTCAGCTCCTTTTCAAAAGAAGGAGATACCGAGAAGTCTATTTTGCTAACTCTGTTGAAATGTTGGTAAAAGGGTCTTTAGTTCTGGACTCTAGTCATCTTCTGTGGGTTATGGTTAGAGAAGATTAATATTCCTGATTCCACTTGATATTGTTACATGTTCCCCATTTTAAAAAAATTACATACAATGTAAGTTAGAAATAAATACCAAAAATATGACCAATTACTAAACCACACAGATTGAGAGGTTGCAGGCTGGGGTAGACCTGACAAATGAGAATGATTCTTATTGGGCATCATTACTGCTGCACCTTGAAAGTTTTTTGATCACATGACCAACTCCTTGGTGTGAAACAGTTCCTTCTGTTGAGGTCTGTTCAGCCACAGAAATGTGTCTGCCAGAAGAAGCCTGGAACAGGTGTTTACATCCCCTAGGTGCTTTTGAAAAATCTCAGTATAGTTCTTTACCAGCATTCCTGTATGTCATACTTTTTGTTATATGATGTCAGAAGTAAATTGTAGTGTAGGCCAAAATGAAAATAAGTCTACACATCCCCTGGGATAGCTTTGAAAACCTCAACCCTCATCCCTATTTCCTGGTACTGCTCACGTGACATGGCTCAGGGCCGGCTTTAGCAAGTGCGGGGCCCAATTCCTGGGGGGGGGGCGGGGGGCGGCTTGTACTCACCAGGTGGCGCTCCCAGTCTTCGGTAGCACTTCGGATTGCTGGCCGGGAGAGTGGGGCTGCTGGGCTTGCCATACTCCAGCCGGGGTCGTGGAGCCGTCGGGCTGCCACTCTCCAGCCGGAGTCCTGGCCAGGGGAACGGGGCCGCGGGACTTGCTGCGCTCCGACCAGCACTCTGGCTAGGGGAGCGGGGCTGCAGAAGACCCCAGTGGAGCTGACCATCCCCGGGATGAGTAAAAAAAATTAAAAAGGCGCCTAAGGTGTGGGGCCCTCTTAGGCATGGGGCCCAGTTCCGGGGAATTGGGCTAATTTGCCTAAAGCCAGCCCTGCATAGCTCAAGGTTATGCCAAGTTAATAGTCCTGTTACAGGATAGGAGTCAGTAGCCACTGATTCAAGTAGCTATTGTTAGACAGTGCCAGGTTTACAATGGCTCCAGTGGCTCCATGGAGCTGGGCCCATGCTCAGAAGGGGCCCCGGCCTGCTCCACTTGCACTGTGCCCCGAGACCCCGCTGGCTGCCCTGCCCACCACTTGCTCCTCTCGTCCTACTACCCGCAGGCTGGCCGAGGACTCCTCTCCACCCCTTGTCCCCACCCCCTGCTCTTCTCAGCCCCTGGCCAGACCCTAGGGCACCTCCTACTCTGGGCAGTCTCTGATTCCTACCATATGTGGGGCCCCACCTGTCTGCCCGAAGCTGAGCCACCTGGGACTGGTGCAGAAGCCTGGCTAGACTCAACCAAGTTGGGGGAGGAGACAGTGTGGAGGGCTTGGCTAGGCCTCTCCAGGCAAGTGCGTCTTGAGGGACCCCATCCAATGCAGGTCCTGGCCTGGCTCATCACACCACGCCTGAGGGGATGGAGCAATTCCCAGCCCTAGGACCAACCCTGGCTGCGCTGCTTGCTCAGCCCGGCAGACATAGTCACCTTCCAGCAGGGCCACTGAGTGTGGCTGGGAGGCAGAGCTTGGGGGAGTGGGTCTGTGGGGAATAGGAGGCAAGGGTGCTGAGCTGTGAAGGGGCAGGGAGGATCTGTGTGTGCTGGAGCACTAGGGAATGGGGGTTGTGTGTGGGCGGTGCTGGGCAGGGGTGGTGTTGTGCAGGGTGCTTTGCATTTGTGGTTGGGTCTAGGGGGGGCGCTGGGCATAGTGGGTCCAGGAAAGGCTCTGGCCATAGGGAGTCAGGGGTGTTGGGTGGCGGGGACTGTGTGGCATGGCATGGGCCTACCCCCAAGCGGATATGCTGGCAGCACAGGGCCGGGCAGGCCATTGTGCATCACGCAACTGATGGTTTACAAATAGTGCCCTTGCACTGAGTGGAGCAGGGCTTCCTCTGCCATACCCCATTGCCTCTGGCTGGCCCCTCGCTCTGTGGACTGACCTTCCCACACCATGCACCATTGCCTCCATGGGGACCCATAAATATGTTTGGCACTGGGCCCACAAAAGGTTAATCTGGTCCTGTTGTTAGAGACCCCAGTTTTTCACAAATGTGAAATAACACGAAATAAAATGAAAATCAGTGTACAAAAAGAAATAAAATGGAACACTTAAACCTCAGCCATCAGCTCCTGTCCCACAGGCCTGGGCCTAGCTCCCCACCCCAGGCAGTGTGAGCTGGTGCCGGGGTCACAATGCCACTCACATTTGGGCTGGTCACCCCCACAGTCTGAACGGGGCCAGCTTGGCTGAATTTGAGTGAGTGGTACTAAGACCTTCCAGACCAGGTCTAATGCCCCCACAGGACAGGAGCTACTGCTGTGGGCTGAATGCAGAGCAGGTTTATTCTGTAATCTGCCCCTCACCTCAGGCCTCCCAGGGGCGGGGCCTGGACATCCCACATGGATAAAATGAAATAAAACCCATTTCCTCAAAAATAAAACAAAAATTATAAAAAATAAAAAGAATTTCACAAGGCTCTAGACACTATTGCACCTGTTCCTATTGAAGGACACAGCAGCCTTTCAATTGATTTCAGTGAGAGCACTGTTGGACCCTATGTCATACATTATCAGCTCTTTCATTTGATAACTTAACAAGGCAGGGTCACTATTATTTATGTGCAGACCATATTCATTAGTCAGTTTCATTCATGATAAGGATGAATTCATTAGTTTCTGATGCTGATTCAGATTCATAACTGTTAGTTATAATTAACTGCTAACGAAGGCTATTAGTGCCTTGTTGGCACTTTTCCCTTTCCCATAAAATGCTAACAAGTTCTAGCACAGGAAAAGGGGGCTTCTCATCTTATGGAGAAATTGACTCACATTAACAAATGAGCCTAAATGGTGCAATTAGCCTCCTAGAGCACAGACTTATATGAAAAGAGAATGTCATTTCTCTGCCAGGAAACCTGACACACTAGAAAGAGCTGTTTTTTCAGGATTGTCTGTTGACAGTCTAGAGAATCCACCTTCTAAAAGTTTTTTCCTCCTACTTCCCACAAAAAGGTGTTTCTAGGAGTACATACAGGCAGACGTCCTGGCAAGGCATCAGCTATATTCTGCTCTATATTAAACTGATCTGAAGGCAAAGTATTCCACTGAATTCAATGGTGTAACTCCAGATTTAAGGGCTTGACTACACTGGAGAGTTGCAGCACTGGTGGTGGGTTTACAGCGCTGCAACTTACTCACCATCCACACTTGCAAGGCACATACAGCGCTGCATCTCCCTGGCTGCAGCGCTGGCTGTGCTCCTGCTCTGCCTGGGGTATAAGGATTGCAGCGCTGGTGATGCAGCGCTGCTCTGCAAGTGTGGCCACCAAAAGCACTGTAATTGGCCTCCGAGGTATTCGGAGGTATCCCAGAATGCCTGTTCAGCCACTCTGCTGTTTTGTTGTGAACTCCGGGCTCCCAGAGCTGCTTATCTAAAAAACAAACACAGCTCATTTGCTCGAGCAGAGGCAGGCAGGGGGATTCCTTTGGAATGTTCACAGTTTGCTTAAGGAGAGAAGCAACACAGTGGGGGGTAGGAGGGGGGAGTCCATTTTGGAGCAGCTGCTTATCTGGTCTGAAGGCTATTTGCATTTAGTGAATAAGAGAGGGGTGGAGGAAGGGGTCAAACTTTTTAAATGATTGAAGGTTGGTGCTGTGTATTTTCCAGTCCTTAGAACTTGCAAGGCAGGGAGCTGACACAGTGTCAGCTCCAAAAATCCACTCTCTCTGTCTCCCCCATGCTCCCTGTCACACTCCACCCCACCTCCCTCTTTTGAAAAGCACATTGCAGCCACTTGAACGCTGGGATAGCTGCCCATAATGCACCACTCCCAACAGTGCTGCAAATACTGCAAATGTGGCCACACTGCAGCGCTGGTAGCTGTCAGTGTGGCCACACTGCAGTGCTTTCCCTACACAGCTGTACGAAGACAGCTGTAACTCCCAGCGCTGTACAGCTGTAAGTGTAGCCAGACCCTAAGTCAGAGTAACTAAGCTCACAATCGGTCCAACACATATGTGGTATGCTCCTAATACTCCCTTCAAATTATAATAGTGTCATGGAGTCAGTGGCCTTTCAGGAAGCATCAGGGCCTAACTGGCTCAATACAACCATGTGAGGAATACCTGGGAGCAAAAAGGTGCTGCAGGTGGCACTCCTTCAGCTAATTAGAAATGGAGCAGCTGAGGGTTTGGCTACACTTGCAGCTGTACAGTGCTGGGAGTTAAAGCTGTCTTCGTACAGCTGTGTAGGGAAAGTGCTGCAGTGTGGCCACACTGACAGCTACCAGCACTGCAGTGTGGCCACATTTGCAGCATTTGCAGCGCTGTTGGGAGTGATGCATTATGGGCAGCTATCCCAGCATTCAAGTGGCTGCAACGTGCTTTTCAAAAGAGGGAGGTGGTGTGGAGTGTGACAGGGAGTGTGGGGGAGAGAGAGAGAGAGTGAGAGTGAGAGTGAGAGTGAGAGTGAGAGTGAGTGTGAGTGTGAGTGAGTGGATTTTTGGAGCAGACACTCTGTCAGCTTCGTGCCTTGCAAACTCCAACCACTTCCCCCACCCCTCTCTCATTCACTCTTAAATGCAAATAGCCTTCAGACCAGATAAGCAGCTGGTCCGAGGGACTCCCTCCCTCCCCCGCCGTGCTGTTTCTCTCCTCAAGCAAACACTAGCTGTGGACATTCCCTGCCTGCCTCTGTTTGAGCAAACAGTAGCTGTTTTTGTTTTTTAGATAAGCAACTTGGGGAGCCCCGAGTTCACAACAAAACAAAGAAAGTTCTTTAGTTAAAAGCATTATGGGAAGGTTCCGGAGGTCAGTTACAGCGTAGTAAGATTAATCACTGCAGCACTGCAGTGCAGACACTCCAGCACTGCAGCACCAGCACTGTTCTCTTTATTCCTCTCGTCCATGTGGAGTACAGCCAGCGCTGTAGCCAGGGAGATACAGCGCTCTATGTGCCTTGCCAGTGTGGATGGGGAGTAAGTTACAGCGCTCTAAAGCCACCACTAGTGCTGTAACTCTCAAGTGTAGCCAAGCCCTGAGGTAGGAGACTGCTACAGCAGTATAAAGAGGAACTTGCCCACAGAAAGGAGGAAGTTCTCATTAGAGAAGCTTTATAGCTGTTGCAGCTTGGAGGAACCCACAGGAGATGAATTAGGCCTTTGTGGGGACAATCTCCAAATGAGGACTTAGAGTTTGACAGTCAAAGTCCCAAGAAAGCTATTAGAGTCCTGGGAAAGGGAGACAGTGAGGAGATCCTGTCAGTAAATTCCAGGTAGGAAGAGTGTGCTGACAAAGAGATAGCATGGAGAGACCAAGTAATTAAGAAGTTAGCTTTCCAAGGAGGAGTAGCAGAACAAGCAAGTGAACCCCTCTATGAATGGGGGCAAAGCAGCCAAGTCTGAGAGGAACTGCTGGAGATCTACTGACAAGAGGAGATGAGAAGAAGAATACGATTCCTGTGAGGAGGTAACTGAAACCTGGGCCTATTGCTTTATGCTAGTTTATTGGTTAATAATGAAAATAAAATCAATCCCCCCCCCCCCTCAACAAGAGGTAAATGAAGGTAAAGTCTGAGTTGTCAGTGACTTATGTGATTAACAGAGGCCTGTGTTACAGACAGAAATATGGATAGTAGCTACATTCAAAGAGCCTGTAAGCCACTGGGCTGTTTAAATGCCAACCCTAGTCCTTCAAAGGTCCTTGCCTCAGGACATAATCTATTGTTTGTACACAAAAGAAAGCAACTCAACTAGCAAATGCTAGTTACAGTTCCCTAAGGTGTTTCCCTGGCCATCACAAGCCAAAGGAGAAAAAAAAGACATTCCCTTCCCCCTTCTCTCCCCCTTAGGCCCAGCTTTCGCTTTGTATATCTCACCCAGCCATGTGACAGGCAAGGGTCCTTTAATCTTTATTTGACTGCTGCTTTGCCTTGACAAAGAGCACATTCGTAGCCATATTTTGAAAAGCCTGCAGAGCATGAACAGCAGTGTGTACTGAGATAATCAAAAAGAGATCATAATTTGGGGGCAGGAGGAGAGGAAGAACTTGTTCCCCCACAACCTGGGTGCAGGTTGGATCTTACATACACAAAGGGGAGTCTGTTAGGGTTGCCAGGCGTTTGGTTTTTGACTGGAACGCCAGGTTGAAAAAGGGACATTGGTGGCTCCGGTCAGCACTGTAGACTAGGCAGTTAAGAGTCCAGTTGGCAGTGCAGTGAAGCATGGGGCTAAAGCAGGCTCCCTGCCTGCCCTAGCACCGTGCAGATCCCGGAAGCAGCTGCCAGGTACCTGCAGCACCTAGATACATGAGCAGCCATGTATGATCCATGAGCTGCCCCTGCCCCTGCAGCTCGCATTGGCTGGCAATCGCAACCAATGGGAGCTGCGAGGGTGGTACCTGCAGGCACGAGTGCAGTGCAGTGCATGGCACCTCCCTGGCCACCCCACAGCCCCCCAGACACACACACTCCAACCCCCTGCCCTAGCCCTGAGCCCCCTCCTGCACTCCAAACCCTCATTCCTGGCCCAACCCCAGAACTCACACCTCCAGCTGGAGCCCTCTCCCACACTTTGAACCCCTCATTCCTGCCCCCCCGAGCCCATGCCCCCCACACCTCAACCCCCTACCCAGCCTGGAGCCCTCTCCCACACCCCAAACCCCTCATCCTTGGCCCCACCCCAGAGCCCTCACCCCAACCCTCTGCCGCAGCCCAGTGTGGAAGAGAGCGAGAGATGGAGGGAGGGGAGATGGAACAAGTGGGAGTGGGGCTTCAGAGAAGGGGCAGGGCAGAAGCAGGGCTGGAGGCAGGGCAGGGGTGTTCAGTTTTCTGCGATTAGAAAGTTGGCAACACTAGAGTCCATGGATTTGTAGCAACATTCCCACTGTCCCCAGACCTTGCTAAGGGCCCTCACAGGCATCTGCAATCCACATATGGGAAGCGAGCATGCCAGGGCCGGCAACAAGGGAATGGGTGTTGCACACTCATCTTCCTCCAGCAACCGTGAGGAACCTTGTGTTACCTTTTGTGGTGCCCTACATTGCCCTGGAACCACCCTGAGAAAGACATTCCAAGTGCAAGTGAGTCTAATAGAGCCTCAACTCAGGAAGACAATGGAGGGAGCAGGTTACAGAATCTCGGTGGTGGAAAAGGCCAGTGCACAGATGGAAATAAAAATTCTTTCTTGGGTGAAACTTGGCATCCCAAGAGTTTAGTTTACAGGAGAGAAGCATTTGGTACAGATTTATTTCACAAATCAGAGAATAATTTGTTACATTTATTCACTTGAGTAATTTACCCAGCTCCTATCAAGTGAGGCAACCAGTGGCTTTACACTCAGTCTCAGCTCACCTGAACAGAGACACTGCTGTCTTT
This sequence comes from Gopherus evgoodei, assembly GCF_007399415.2. Taxonomy (NCBI): domain Eukaryota; kingdom Metazoa; phylum Chordata; order Testudines; family Testudinidae; genus Gopherus; species Gopherus evgoodei. The sequence goes on along the minus strand of NC_044322.1, from coordinate 113,631,116 downwards.
ATATGTGTACAGTACGTAGTGCAGCATAACCCAGATCCCACTGGGACTTCCAGAGACTGCTGTAAAATTAATTAATTATAACAATTCACAAATGCACCTCTAGAATAGAATCACAATTCAAGGAGGCTGGCCTATTGCTGCTGCTCATCTTCAGATTTCCATTTTGTTGACCCAACATGTCTGGATACTTCAGAAATCAAGGTCACTGTCTTTATAATTAATGAAAAGATTAAAGTGGAAGTTATCTGCAAAGAGAAAGGAGAAGCTTTGGGGTTGAATGGTAGCACATGCATTGCCAGTAAACACAAAAGATACTTCACTGAGGATAATGCACTCTACTGCTGAAGATCAATGATGTGCATCTGAATACTATTAGCTCTATACAGACAGCTCATTGTGGAAGACTGGATAAAGAGTGCAGGCTGTTGGGTTTAGAGAAAGTCTATGTTCTCCATGTAATGTTTGACATGAGGTCTTTTGTTCTATTTTCCAAGGGGACTGCATTATATGAAAGTTATGCAGACAGGAGTAAATATGGTAGTTAAAAAAATAAAAGCATTCCACTATGCAGGGGAGCAGGCCATGGGCAGACCAGGCAGGAAGACTGTGTGTGTGTCCTATAGACACCAAGGAGCTCTACTCCACAGTGTCTTTCTCATCATCAGTTTGGGGGAGAGGAGGGAAGGTATGAGGATGTGACAGAGACACACTAAGTTGTGGCCAATGGATACCCACAGGTCAACCTGCTCCACAGGTATAAACCCTGTGCACAGGGGCAGCAGTTAATTATGAAGCCATGGACTAAAGTAACAGCACAGAGACTCTCTGTGCCAACTCACAGAAGAATATGTCCCACCCCATAAACCTTCTCAGATACCTGTACAAAGCCCATTTCCTTGGGCATTGCATTGAGCACAGGGTTGGGGCCCTGAGCTAAAGCCCACTGAAGTCAATGGAAAGGCTCATATTGATTTTAATGGGCTTTAGGTTAAGACTTACATGTATTCTGTATTTTAAAAGATAGTAGGCAAATACAACTAGATGTTCTAAATGCTCTGAGCTCTTTTGCAGTATCTGAGCACCGACAAATTTAGAGAGAGATAAGTTAACCATGGGAAATGGTTGCTAAATAATTCAAAACCAAAGAGTGCTTCATTCCCATAATAAATAGCTCACAAAATCATTAAAAGGTGCTTTTTAATAACAGCAGGAGTGCCATAAACAAAAATAAAATAAAAAATATTCTTATTCAAGCCAGTTAATATTTTCTGTTCAGATTATTTTTGAAATTTAATATAGAAAAGACAAAAGCAGAATAGCTTAAAGCTTTCATGTAGGTAGCAAAGTGTTTAAATAGACTGAACATATAATTACAGTAAATACATACAGGAGCTGGGGCTTTAAGAAAAACACCATCATGAGGCATGTGATAACGTACATTATGTGACATACAATAAAAACAGTTATGTTATTCACAGCCTGGCCTCCAACAAACCATGAGCTACATTTGTCTCTGGACTAACATATCTACATAAGCATAATTCTAATTGACTCAATATGACCCATGAGGCAAGTCCATCTTCCCAAACACGTCCTCTAGTTCATTCTTTTCAGCTGCTGCTTTTTTTTCTATTTTAAAAATGATTAAAATCCAAATGATTGACATTTTTCTGGATTTTTATTCTTCCTGTTATTTATTATCTGCACTTCCATAATTATGAAAATGTAACATGTTAAAAAAATGTCCATGTCATTTCTGAAGGCCATGTCCCCCTGGGAAATGCAGTGCCAAACACTTAAGCCAAGTGCCCTGGGCTTCCTTCATATGATTGAAAACACACTTTCATTTTAAGCCCTTATGTGCAATTACCTTTGTATTGCTGTTTCCCATTAGTGCTCTTCCAATTACCTTTGCATTGATGTTTCTAATTATTGTTTTTCTCCTATAGGTAATTTTGAGGGATGAGTTTGAAGAAAATCCATTCAGCCATTTCAGTTATCTAACCATAAAAGAACAGATTTTTTTTCACTAGTTCACAAAGTTTGCAGATGTTTCTCTCTGTTCCTCGTTCAGTGAAAATGGATTAGATCTAAATATTTACATACTACATTATGGGCCAGATCTTCAGTTTGGGGTCAATGATTATAGCTGGATTGCCTGCCAACAATGGAGCTATGCTGATTTACTCTGGGGCGGAACTAGCCCATTGTTTGCCTCAGGGAAGTATGGCTGCTTTGCTTTTTTTGGGACAAAATAACTTATAAAGGAGTGCAAATAGCATGATACATCATGTGTTCTAGATATTATTTTCCCATATTGATTTAAATGTGCCCCCTAAAATCCCCCCCTCCCAAAAAAGACAGAGAGGAACCTTGATTTGGTACCATGGGAGTGGTAGGATATATAGAGCCTGTCTTCAAGGATCAAACATGGTCTGTGGAGTTCTGGGTCTTTCAGTTCCTCGAGAGGACCAGAATGTGTTCTAGGGAGGACTTAATAAACCAAGGTCATTCTCCAGTACTCTGTTGAAGAATAAGATGTCTGTCTGTTCTCTTCAGAATACACCCCTAGAAGTATGAAATCTTCCTCTGATGATACGACTCACTCTTTGATTCTTTCCAATGCTATTGAAAAATGTCCTATTTTGTAGTTCGTTTTTTTTCCTAAGAACTGGAGGGTGATGAACTGAGTTTAACTTAATTCCACAGGGTCTCCAGTGCCTAGGTGCTTCTGAGAACAGCTGTTCAGTTACTCAGGCATCCAGCAGTAAAAGAGGAATTTTGGAACAGAGTGTTCACGCCTCATGCGAGAGATGAGGGCTGGGTGACTGTACCAACTCAAAAGCATGTTGCCAACTCTCATGATATTTGGTGTTTTTCTTAAAGTCCCAGCTCCTGGAGGCAAGTTACAAGAATCTCAGCTTTTTTTTTTTTAAATTAGGTCTGTGTCCCTCATGCTGCCAGAGAAAAGACTAAAAACACGAACCTAAAGGCTCAAAAACCTGAAGGCAATTTTAAAAAAAGAACCAAAAGTCTATTTACCCCTCCTCCCAAACTTTATAATTTTTAAACCAAACTCATGTTGTTTTGGGGGCCTGACTCATGCTTCTTCAGTGCTAGGAATTGGCAATATTGCATGAACTAAGACTAAAGCAGCCATGAAGCTGCAGTAGAGTCTACATAACTGTTCTGATATGTTGCCAGCTGGGAGAGATTTCTTTCCTTCTCAACCCCATACTGCTCCCCTCCCAACGGCAAAGCCCATTTACTCAGACTGAGCTAAGGATTTTCTGCTTGAGTTAAGTTAGTGAGTTATATATATGTACTTGAGTGCTTATATCTATGCACAGTCAGTCAGGGCCCTTGAACCTCTCCAAACCCTAGCAAGTCATCCCTCCCCTGTAAGTCTCTGCCTCAAGCAAAGCAGCATTTCTGCTGGGTCACAGCACAATGTTGCTCTGTAGAAACTCAAATTAAAGTGTTAGCACCTTTTTTCTTTTGTCAGGAAAATTAATGCAAGGAAACTTTTGTTAATGCAACATTATAGCTATGATATCACAAGTCAAGAAATTCCCTGTAATGCTATATGCATATTTACAAGTCCCTGTCAGCTCCAGCCCCCAGCCCCAATTGTGGAACTGGGCACTACCCTAATATAAATGATAAGATATAGCAATAATTGACACTGGTGCAATCCAATGTTGTAGTAAGTGAAGGCCCTGATAAAGGCCCAGTATGAGGCCTGAGGCCTGAAGTAAAGTAATGGCCAAGACTTTGCTAACATAAAGCAAAGTGAAGCTGTGAGCCAGAGGCAGGCCCTGCTCACAGAAGCTGGCAAGGAAAGGGCTGATGCTGCAAGAAGATACGTACCTAAAAGGTACTGAACACTAGAGATCAGAACATTCACATACTTGCACATTCCACACAGATAACAAGGAACAGACTGACTCATCCCAATGACAGGGGCAAAAGGGTAATATGATGGATAGAGTTGTTTTGATCGAACCAACATGTACAAGGTGAGAGGTGGCACCTTACTACGTAGAGGGGTTGTACCTTGCTACGTAGAAGGGTTGTACCTCAATACGTCAGAAGTGATGTGTAACTTGTTTGTACCTATGTATAAAAATGTATCCCTGGGGCGATGTCTTTGTCTGGCCGAGGGGGCAGTGGAAAGTCCCGCCACTGACTGAGCTGAGTCCATTGACCGGAGACACTTTCTCGTAGTATGCCCTGTAAAGTAACAATCTCAGAGGAACTGCAATTGTGTCCATACAGCAATAAACCTGGCCGACGTGCCTTCGTACCTTACTGGACTCTGTGGTCATTGGGGGTTCTCTTCGAGTCTGTTGTGTCAGCTATCTGCGCAGAGCTGGGGCAGCACACAGAGGGAACACACGCACGCAGCCGAGTGATACCAACAGAGAGAGAGCAGAGCACCACACCGGTAGCATCTGACAACACACCTCTGATAACACAGGTGACCCCGACGTGATCTTAAGTTTTAAGTTTTTTTTTAATTGTTATTCAAAGAAAAAATGTAAGGGGAAACCTCAACATTAAGGTAAAGATAATATTAACAAAATGTCAATTTCTTGTTTGGGCTTTTTATAAATTTGTTTGCACTGTTAAATATAATTATAAGATTGTCATAACCAAAATGTTTTAAAATAACAATTTATGCATGAAGCTAACCAAACAATTTCAACAGGTTTCCACGTTTTTAACAGGTTTCCACCTTTGGCTCCCAAACATGGCAAAGCATTTTGAAAGTATACCCTCAAATACCCTCAAAGTATTTGCATATATCTGTATTTAAAATTTATTTTGGTTTAATGTTATAGTTGGTTTAATTTTATATACTTTTGTTTTGTTATGTTCATGGGGAGCAATGGTTGTTAAGGTTTGTGCTTCTAAACAGTTAACAAAAGTAAAATTGGTATCACAAGCCAATTAACTCTAACTCTAAAAAGCTTGTTGAAGTTATGTTACTAAAAACAAATGTTCAGCAAGGGAATGCAATACCCCTTCTCATGAAAGATTGTGAGCATTTATTTTAGCTGTTAAGCATTACATTTAGTATTAAATATTAGTAATGCACCCCAAATGAAAATGAATGTCTATACAACAATTGCAAAAGTATAGCTTTTGTTATAAAAGGCTCAGTCCCTATTACATTGTTCTTATTACAATGTAAACAAACTAAGTTAAAACTGTGTATTAAGTTTGGGTTACTGAAAACAAACAAACAAACAAACAAAAACGTTACTATGTTTACTAACAAAAGTTGTTTAAGTTGCATCCCACAGATCAAAGATGCCAAAAAATATCACACCCTGAAGACACCAGATAATAACTGTATACAGTGAAGAAACCTCCAAGCATCAAGAAAAGAAAAATAAAGTGCTTTATAAGTAAAAGACTGGTCAAATACACCTCTGTCTACCATATATGGACAATTAAGTTAACAATCAGATAAAAACCACTAGGTGGATCAAAAAAAACCCCTGTCATTTAATTTTAACTTGATTACTGTGTAAAAACAACTGAATTATTGCTGTACTGCTGTACTATCATTGTACTGCTGTATTATTGCTGTACTGTATTATTGCTGTACAACATCTACAATGTGTATAACCTTGCTAAACTGTTTAACCAACCCACAGGTAAAAATCAACAAACGAATGGCAGCAAACACCATGAAGGCAAGGAAAAAACAAATTGGTAAAGAAATTAAGCTACATAGTAACTACAAATTGGGTAAACAAATTGCCTGTTAGTACCAGTCATAATTTGGGTCAGTGACACTGCATCCTAGCTGAGGCACATGTTATTCAAAACAATCTTGTTCAGTGTCTGGGTACTAATATTAAATCCTGACACAGCAATATTTGATAAATTGGTTACTGTCCATTCAGTAGGTTATCTGAAAGACAGCATCCATAAGAAACAACTGGATCTACATCAACTACTGGTTATCACAGAGCAGTTCAACCAATGGAACAGAGAAGCTACCCACTTCTGTTTTCTGCCCAGTAAAGCTGACCAGATGGTGACAACCAGCCTTAAGGATAACCTATAATATGAATAGACAGTACTGTGTAGTAACTAATTACAATATATTTATATATAAAGGCCTCAGTGGTAGTGTCACTACTCCAAATTTCTGTTTTACTTCTCATATACATAGCACTGTGGGACACACTATTACAATCCCTATCCCAGTATGTTAAAACACTTAGCCTACTGCTAATGATGAGACATGTGATAACTGGAATTGCCCTAATGGAAGTGTGTTTCTATCTATGTCACCAAAGTAAAAGGGCCACAGTACACCAGCAGCCTGGAAAAACATGGTTACACTTGGATATAAGTTGGTGTCATATGTACACATACATACATATGTACATATACATACATATATGCCCATACACACTACAAATATATGCCATATCCATATAATTCATACATATTAATTATTTGGAAGTGCCTCTAAGGATCAATCATAATATTACATTCCTCAGTCATGGTCCCGGGCCTAACATTCCCAGGCCCATCATAAGGGACTAAAAAATAATTGGATAATAAAATCTGTCTCTAAGTCATATGAGGGAATGTGCAGACTAAACAGACAGATGGGGCATGAGCGTATGGATGGTAAAATAAGGTAATCACATAACAGTGTTTAGCCCACTGGGTTATCTTTAGTCTATGCATTATGCTTTTCTGGGACGATGGGTAAACATCCTCCCCATAAAAAGACAAAAAGTGGGGGAATGTAGTAATTGAAGGCCCTGATAAAGGCCCAGTATGAGGCCTGAGGCCTGAAGTAAAGTAATGGCCAAGACTTTGCTAACATAAAGCAAAGTGAAGCTGTGAGCCAGAGGCAGGCCCTGCTCACAGAAGCTGGCAAGGAAAGGGCTGATGCTGCAAGAAGATACGTACCTAAAAGGTACTGAACACTAGAGATCAGAACATTCACATACTTGCACATTCCACACAGATAACAAGGAACAGACTGACCCATCCCAATGACAGGGGCAAAAGGGTAATATGATGGATAGAGTTGTTTTGATCGAACCAACATGTACAAGGTGAGAGGCGGCACCTTACTACGTAGAGGGGTTGTACCTTGCTACGTAGAAGGGTTGTACCTCAATACGTCAGAAGTGATGTGTAACTTGTTTGTACCTGTGTATAAAAATGTATCCCTGGGGCGATGTCTTTGTCCGGCCGAGGGGGCAGTGGAAAGTCCCGCCACTGACTGAGCCGAGTCCATTGACCGGGGACACTTTCTCGTAGTATGCCCTGTAAAGTAACAATCTCAGAGGAACTGCAATTGTATCCATACAGCAATAAACCTGGCCGACGTGCCTTCGTACCTTACTAGACTCTGTGGTCATTGGGGGTTCTCTTCGGGTCTGCTGTGTCAGCTATCTGCGCAGAACTGGGGCAGCAGACAGAGGGAACACACGCACGCAGCCGAGTGATACCAACAGAGAGAGAGCAGAGCACCACACCGGTAGCATCTGACAACACACCTCTGACAACAAATGTAACTTCTTTAACATCACTGGAGTTACTCTGAAGTTATGCTGATGTAAATGAGAGGAGAATCCAGCCCCAAATATGCACCAAGGGACAAGTAAAGGGCAACGCAGAAGCCATGAATGACATTTCCACAAATGCCATTTCAGCCATAATGTTGCATTAACAGATTTTTGCACTTAATACTCATTAATCATAAGGCTGAACGTCAGTGGAATTACGGCAGAGATGAAACTGGTCCATTAGCACCATCAAAAGCCACAGTGTAATTCCCTATGCTCCATGATAGACAAGTCAGTCCTGAAAGAACGATTTGGGGTCTTTGGGCTCTTACAACATTTGCACAAAGCGTACACTAATGGCATCTTTGCATATATTTGACAGCAGGACAGTCTTCAAACTTGGATGAATCCAGTTCTGGTTAAAAAGACTATTGACTTTAATATACCTTTCAAAAATTACAGGGGCTTACACAGTGGTGAGCCAGTACAGCTATAAATAATTCCATCAGATGGGCTGTTCCTGTCATCTTGTCCATACTGCTGTGAATCAAGCAAGAGGACATTTAACAAAGCCACAGTGCTAGATTCCTGAAGACTTATGCAAGGACATTTTCACTACTGATTTGACAGCAGCTGTGGGAAGTGTAAATCATCGTTAGTGGGATTTTGTGCATATGTGATAATGGATGTGTCACAAAGTTGCTGAACGGATTATTGCAAAGGGGCTGAGGGGCTGATTTCATAACTTTTATTTTTTCCTTTGTCCAAGGAAATGAACAGGACCAGTCCTGTGAGGAAGGATTATTCGTGAGAGTCAGGTTTGCAAGACTTCACTCAAAGTCTGGAAGAAGCAACAATATGCAAATAGCTTGGAAGTTTCTGTACAGTTTGTAGTGAAATCTAATGATATATTTCAGGCACAAGTGGTCTGATATCCCTTTAAAAAAAAAACCACTACAATAATGCCATTGACTTCATAAGAGTTAATCCGGATTTACATTGGTAAGATTAGAATCAGGACCCAAGAAATAAATAATCTCACTCATCGGTTACAGATAGCTTTTCCAGTTTTGCTATTTTAGAATACATCTCTTCAGTCTAATGCTACTTTTTTTTGTTTGCTCTTTATGATCGTCTCCTGATTTTGGTCCTAATTCTGCCACTCTTATTTGTGTGGAGTACTGCTTATGGGACTAGTCCCAACATAACACGGGTTGGCAGAACTGGAGCCTTTATAGGGAAGTGTCTCAGAAAATGAGGTAAGCATAAGGATAGCTTCTGCAACTCTAGAAAATAACAGGCTGAGGATAAAACAGATTGATGGGAAAGTTTTAGATGGAAAGGTTTTCCACAGAAAAATGCAGTTAAGATGAAATCCAGTGTTCCATGGGAACATGTTGGTTTCAACAATTTGTTGGGAAAACTGTTTTATTTCAATAATATTGAAATATTTAACTTCATCTTATATTTGTAACAATGCAGGACTCACCCACGACGCCTCCTGCTGGTCATCTCAGGGAATTAGCTCTTTTCCAGCCTGGGCATCCTCTGCAGGCCAGTGTCCTGCTTGTGGCTGGCGCCATGTCTCTCCCGGACCCTGGTGCCCTTTTATCTGGGGTGTTGCCCCCTGGCAATACCCCCCACACTCTGTCTCTGGGTCTCCCCACTCTGGGGAACCCCCAACCCTCTAATCCCCACCTTCCTCAGTCTGGACTACTGCCAGTCATCATCAAGCACCTGCTCCCTGGGGCAGACTGCAGTGTAGAAGGCCACTCATCATAGGCAAATTTGGGTCTGGACCTGCTGCCTCTCTCTCTGCAACTCAGTGCCTCCGTGGGGCCTTGGAAAGGACCTGCAGCCTGGGGAGTTGCCAGCCTGGAGCTCCCCAGCCCCTCTATTCTTTTCCCAGCCCTGCCTCATCCTAGGCACCCTGAGCTTTCCGCCAGCCAGCCAGTCCCCCCCCCCACCTCTGAAGACAGAGAGACTCTGTTAAGCTCTTGGCTCCCAGTCCCTTATATAGGGCCAGCTGAGGCCTGATTGGGGCGTTGCCTGGCTGTGGCTGCTTCCCTAATCAGCCCCACTTTTCCTGCTCCAGACCTCTCCCAGGGCTAATTTCAAGCCCTTCCAGGCAGGAGCGGGTGACCACCCTGCTACAATATTCAGTACTTAAGTAATATGTATAAATATTAAAAATAAAATCTGAAATTAAACCTTTTTGTAGCATCAAAAAATGTTTTGATGTTCTTAAAAGCGTTTCGTTTTTGTTTTTTCATTCCAATTCAGAAGAATTTTTTTTTTAAATCTCAAAACTTTCCATGGAATGTAATTCTGGTTCCTGACCGGATCTAAAACACAGCTAGCTTATTGGCTCCTATGCTTTGCTGAACTTGCTGCATCATGAATTGGACTCAAGTGACTGGTAGGTGTTCTGCTTAGATAATATTCCTTATTAGATAAGGCAGCAGAAACACACATTCTAGTCACTAATTTCTTCTGAGCAGTAGTGTTATGTATTACATTTGGACAATGACAAAAGGTGAAAGAAAAATCCAGACTTTTGGAAGAAAAGAAAATGTCTCAAGAATTCTTTGTAAAAAATTATAACCTTTATTCTGTCAAGAAGATCCTGCTGACAGAAGTCAGTCTTTGATAGATACCTGTTGCTACAAAGATTTGCTAGTCCTTATGGAGTTTGGGATAATAGCTGGAATAAAGGATCATAGGTGCTTCCTTTGCTTGCACATATTCCATCTGGAAATCGCCCCCAGCCCAGATCCTACTGATTGAAAGGATGTGCAAAACTACAGAGCAGTCAAGAAGTATAGATGAGACTTCAGTTTTCTGGTGTAAAAACAAACCAAAAAACATGCTGCAGACTAATTATCCAATCTCAGCTCCTATTTGTAGCTGAAGGGGAAAAAATTGCAAGAGGGCAATAAACAGAAATAGTACTCTGTAAGCAGCATAGACTGAATAATATTCACTGCAGAATTAACATTCACAAGCAAAACTATGGGCCTATGTCCCCAAGTTTCAAAGCCACATATCAACATGTTACATAATCAGACAATCCTCCCACAGGTCAGAACAGACTAAAGGTCACCTACTTAAAATGCTATCTCAAAAAATCTCCATGTATAACACAGGCTATTCAACAAAGTCAAGTGCTCATTTCAAATGAGATCATTTTCAGTGCTACAAGTCCCTGACCGTGTCAAAGACAAGACCAAACTTTAGAGGGGAAAAATTATCCAAAATCAGGTTGCTCATGGGATTGGGGCTGGAAAAAACAGAACAAATCATCAGGGGTGAAAGTAAATTAAAGGACTTACTGGTACGCAGGGTGGCCGGGCTCCTGGACAAGGTGGAGGAGGGCAGTTCTGTGCCCCCAAAAGGGGCAGGGCCTCAGAGGGAAGGGGCGGGACTGGGGCCAGACTCCCCCAGCCAGTCCTTCAGCACTACCTGGCCTGTGCTACCCGGGGAACTGGCTGTGTGCCAGCCTGTACCGGTGGCCACTTTCTTACCAGTACACCGTACTGGACCGTACCAGCTTACTTTCACCTCTTCAAATAATAACACTGCTCTACAGCCAAAATGCTTCTGAAATAAATGTAGTCCAACTTTACTAATTCTGGGTCACTGAGAATGAAAATGATGTTTAAAATTGTTGATTGGCTCTAGTTTTCAAGATATGCTATTGGGTCAGTCTATACAACCCTTGACTTGGGAATGGTGGAGGATAAGTGAGTTATAAAGGGACGGGATCTCAATTTAAACCAGAAATGACTAAAATACATCTTTGACTGGATCTATGAATAAATCTATGACTGGGTTTGGACAGTACTTGCTTTTTAGGCAAAACAATGAATGATGCAATCTGAAGCTGGTATTGCGTCATACATGATAGGAATTGCATCATGTTATTCCTAGAAGTCATGGATGATGCAATCATAACGAAACTTACATCACTCTGCTGAACAAATTGCCCTCTATCAGCTCTAGAAATCATACAGTGTCGCGCTTTCTTATTTGTCAGTGTTTGATTTTGCAAAGGGACAGATTTCTGTTTAGCCAAAGTGAGCAGAGATGCCTGGTACTTGTGTGAACAGTGCAGATAACTTCTGCTATGTTTGTGATGAAGTGACTTTTGCATCACAAAAGCGCAGTCTAACCACTATGGTTAAGAAAGCCTATCACCTTTATTTTGGCTGCCAAATTGGAGATCAGGACAAGAGGTGGGCCCCACACATATGCTGCAACACTTGTGCAACAAATCTTGGCCAGTGGTTGAACAAGAAAAGGAAATCTATGCCTTTTGCAGTGCCAGTGATTTGGAGAGAGCCAAGAGATCATACCAGCAATTGTTACTTCTGCATGGTGCCTCCAGTTGGGAAAGGTGTGTCAAAGAAGAAAAAGTGGACTGTGCATTATCCAAACATTCCATCAGCTATACGCCCAGTACCCCACGGAGAAGGACTGCCGGTTCCTGATGCACCAGAATCATTCTCACTTGAGTCAGATGAGGAAGAGGAAGAGGATGAAACTTCTGGTCCTGAACCATCAATGTCACAGGACCCACATTTTCTCCCATTCTCCTCCTCTGAACCGCACCTCATAACATAAGGTGAACTGAATGACCTTGTCAGGGATTTGGAACTACCCAAGAGTAAGGCAGAGCTATTGGGCTCCAGACTACAGCAGTGGAATCTCCTGGCAGGCTATCAGGGCAAATGGAGCCCATCAATGCTTGCAGACTATTGCTGGACAGTGACAAGAGATGCTCCATTTAATGAATACAAGAGACAAGCCAAGAAGCGCCAAGTAGACACTGAATAGGACTAAACTATGTACATAATAGTTTTTTGCCTTTTGTTTCCTAATAAATTTGATTTATATAACCCTTTTACTGATTTTTAAAGTGTTACATAAACAGGACAGGTGAAATATTATCATGTAAAGCAACCATAAACACATGAAAAGACCTAGGTTTACAATTTATGATTGAAACTCTACTATCTACACAATATACATAGACATAAAATGTAAAAACTTAAATATCTTAGAAACAGTAACCAATCAGTTGTTTTAATTGTCATATTTGAGTTCAGCACATCAAAATACATAATAAATATCACATTTTATCTCTGAAGCAGACGGCTTCTCAAAAATTGTAGACCAGTGTAACCTTTCTACTCAGGCTTTAGAGAAGACACCTTAGGATGGGGCAAAAGTTTGGAGAGCTACAGATAAATTTTAAGAGAACTATCCATGAAGGTCAGAAAACTTGGAGGACTTTCCCTATCTCTTCTTTCCTTCCAAATAGTGATGACGAACTGGCAGACGCTGGGCAAGTTCAGGTTGAGTACCTTGTTGCCCCCCTCCTGTAATATTTCTTCCATTACCATAAAGATTAGCATGGGACACAGCTGTCTTAGAGCTGGATCTCTAAGCCACATCTGGGCTGATGTACTCCAAATCCTGGGGTGCCCAAGACTGGGATTAATTGACCCAAGTTTCTTTGCATACCGCGATGTATAACATTCAGCTGGGAAACGTCATACTGTGGTGCAGAACAGAGACAGCAGGACACTTGTGGAATCCCTTTTTCTTAGGGCTGCAGGGCTGCAAAAGGAGGACTAGTTGTTATCAGAGAAGGAGACAAGGGGATTCAGAAGTTGGAGAGACAAAACGGTGATCAGAAGAGGTAGGGAAAGATCTATAAAACAGGCAAGCCCCACTCCCTTGACAAACGCTCACACCCAATCCTCACAGCTGACAAAATCTTCCCATAGTGCAAGCTACATATATCTTGACCTTTCCCTCACCAGTCACCAAAACTCATCTGGCCCCGACTCCTGCCCAAGATCCCTTTAATTTATCTGTGGTGCTTGGTAAAGTTGCAAAAGAAGAATATGAGACCAAAGTCATTTTGTTTTTGAAAGTTTGGGTGACAAAGCACATACCTTGTGTGTATTTCTATGTATGCACATAGGATTAATTACAAATAGCATGCTTAAAAAACTCAGAAGCCACAATTTATGGGACCAAGAGACAACCCTATATTATGGAAATTCATTGAATTCCTTAGACCTCGAGGATAAAATTCTGGCCCTATTGAAATAAATGGGAGTTTTGTCATTGTCAGCAAGGGCATCTGGATTTCATCCCTAGCATCTTTTTCATGTTTATATATAATAGTAAGACTCTAATCTTTTAACTGAGTAAATCAATGAACTTCTACCTTTTTCATTCCATTTCCTGTCAAAACAATGGGCCGGATTCAGACAGAAAGCCAGAAACAAACAATTTCTGATACTAGTTTTATTTATTTGTTCTCCCACATTCTTTCCGTTCTCTGCCCCCACCTTTTGATTAAGTACTTTCCAAATTTTGAAAAGCACTTAATGAATCACTCCAAGTCTGGTTAATATTAATAGTAATGAGCTTTAGTCTATTGGAATGGGCTTATTACCATGCAGCTGTCAGCTTTGTGATGCCAAATAGGCTTCTGCTAGCAGATCCATCCATATGCCAAACTTGCAAGAGAGAGAATGATGCCCATCCCTTTATACCACTCTGGAAAGGAGTGATGTAAAGGAGGAGTGTAAATGAGAATCAGGCCTTGACATTTTCAAATGTGCATGTGTACATACCAGTGTATGGGCTTGATCCAAAGCCCATGAAAGTCACTGGGTATCTTTCCGTTACCTTCCATGAGCTTTGGGTCATGCCCTGCGTGTATGGATGGGGGTGTGATTCCCAGCTTGAGGAGACATACCCTTGCTAGCTTTGATTGAGCTAGAGCGCTAAAAATAGAGCATGGACGTGGAGATGCGAGCCATGGGATGGGCTAGTCACCCCTAATGTGTGCCTAGTGCCTTGGACAGGTACTCACTCGGGACAGCTAGCTCTTCTCACCACATGCACCACTGAGGGGATACTTTGTTTAGTGTCCTAGTATGCCAAGAGCTAGTGTGGTTATATCTCCTCGAGCTGGGCATCAGAGCGTAGACATGCCCTAGGTACTTATGCATATAGCAGGGTCAGATTTGACACACATCTTTCTTGGGACCTAAGCTAAGAAAGGAGGGAAGGGCTGAGAAGGTCTGAGCTTTAGTTGGGAGCCTTGGGACCCTGACACCAGAAAAAGATGAGCAGGTTGAAAAGCAGGGGCACTTTGAATGTTGGACTGAAAAACAGATTTCCTGGGATCTCTTGGGGTCTTATTTCCTCAAGGAAACCAGGGAGGATTTCTCATTCTAGGCCAGGTTAAATGGAAAGGGGCTAGATTCCTCTGAACTCCCTTAAATCAGGTCAGTGTATGGCAGGCTTTGTCTTCTTGGTTATGTCTGCGTCTCTTGGGTCCTCTACTTCTGCAGGTGAGATGCCCTGGGGTTAAAGGTCTCTGAAGTCTGTGTCTATAGGATTGCCACTGAGACATGCCTGTGAAGCTGCCTTTGCATTTCCCTTCAGCAAAAGCAGCGACCACTTTTACAGCATGTGAAAGAGTGTGTGCTGTTGCATGAAGCAGAACTCTTTCTTCCTTCTTTTTTGAGCCAGAAAACCAGATAAATATGGAAGATCATGGTTAAAACATGCTTAGCTTTATTAGAATATTGCATGCTTGCAGTGCTTTAGAGGTATGCTTGGAAGGGCTAGATTTAATCAGGTAAATGTCAGTAAACATCAATTTCACCATACACACAAACTGATAGAAAACAATTTTCCATCTATAATCATTGAAATTTACAGATAGGCAAAGTAAGAAAAATGTTACTCAAGAACCTGGAATTTAAGGAAATGTACTTTGTATATTTTGACATATAATGTTGGCAATTTGTGTTCCAACAGTTATAAAGTTTTAAGTTTTTGAAATCAACATCTATGATTAAATAATTGTCTAACCCACTCTGTTTTCTGAGCCCCTCATCATTTTCCCCAACTGTGAAAAATTAAATTGATAAAAATGTAAAAAGCTTAAAATCTCTCATTTTTCACACCTGAAAATTTAAATCAATAAAAATCTAAACATGCTTAAAATAAATGTCAATATAATCTGTTGAAATTACAAAAAAAAAATCAAATTCTGCCAATCCTATTTATAGGGTCACCAGCTCTGAGACTTGGAACAGAAGAAATACTAGGACAAAAATGTCAAAGAGTTACCCAATTGCATGTGAGAAGAGGGTGTTAGATTTTAAACTGAAAGTGGCTGGCAACCTGCCAAGGTAAGAGCTATTTCATCTGCACCAAGGTCATGTGTCATAACTACCTCTAAATGTCAGTCCCACGGGAGAAACAGAAGACATTAAACAAAACCTAGGAGGACACTAGCTCTTTGCTTCCTGATGTGCAGAGTGCTCCTGTGTTGAGAGAAGTAACACATGCCCACCCAGTGATTGCCAATCAAAATCACCAGGGGCAGCAAACAAGCTCCAGGTGGTGAATCCACCTCAGCAGGCCGCTGCTGAAAGGACTGTTTTGAGAACAAAAGTGATCAGATAACCACTGAAGTTCAGACAGTTATTGACCAGTATCAAATAAGAATCAGAATGTTTCACGTCATCAATTTCACATCATTGCCCCTGATCTCCATCCCTAGATCTCTCTATACATTCCATTAATTATTTGTATTCATGTGTGGTTGTTCTGGGGTTATGTGTTTTATTTTCATTTCAACAAAAAAAAGGAGAGAATATTGGTCACTCCACCTACATATTATACTATGAAAGAATTTGTAGCACTTGGTAAATTCCTGAGGACTCTGCTACTTTTGAAATCCCACATTTAAACAATACATAAATTCAGAAGTATTCACGCAATAGATAATTCTCATTAGGATTACAGAACAAAACAGGCAGGCAACAGTAAGTTGGATGGGGTGACTGGGAGTGGTGTAGAGTTTTATGGCAATGGGGAGCAGGCTGAGTCTCCTACCAGTTCATTTCCAGACATTTGTAAAAGGAAATGTAATGGGAGTTAGATGGACACACTTTTAACCTGAACTCTTTTAAGAGAGTATTTTGTTTGCAAATCTAGAATTATAGACCATTAGAGCTTGGTTCACTATGAAATGGAACCAACTCTATATCAATCCCTACAATTTCAAGGTCCAGGCCCAGAGAACCTGTCACACCTTAACTTGGCAGAGAGCACTTTTACAGCTAGTCAGGAAATCATCCTTTTTTCACATGAAAAAGTTTGAAGAAAACTAAAATTTTTCATTTGTCAAAATTCCTTTGGGTTTTGTTTTGTTTCCTGAAAAACTGATGTTTTCCCCCAATTTAGAGCCTTTTATTTATATAAACCTGAAATGTTTTTGACAAAACTGGCTTGTCTTTCATGAAAAATTCTGATCACTGAAGAACAATTTTCCAAAAGAAAATAACTGATGTTTTTTGACCAGCTCAACATAGATACCACTCCCAGATACAGTGGTGATGAGCACAGTGTAAGGGCCTGAACAGAATAGGACAGACACAGCACATGTGACTCAGTTAATCAAACTGATTGCATTTCAGCAATGGAACTCTTCAGTGATATTATGGCTTTTTACTAACACTCCACAAAGCATACTTCATCTTTTACATAGGAAGGAGCAAGTTTCCTTTCCAGTCAACTAATTATTATGTAGACAGCTGTCAGATGACAGCTCAATGCATTATACAAGACAATAAAGTCAATTAATACAATAGACTTGAAATAAGGGTAAATGTAGTGTTACTGAAGGGAGTTAGTTTATGACCGCTTGAAAGAACATCTTCACGGGAGCTTGATCAAGAGTATGGAACTCACTGTTAGAAAAAGTCAAAACAGTTGTAACTTTGTCACCTTTAGAGCCTTAGGGAATCCTGACCCTTCCACCCAGTCTTTCTCACAATAGCATCTTCATTCTAACAGATCTGTTAATTTAAAACCTAAACCCAAGGCCAGCTTCTTGGTCTTATGGAAGGAATAAAAAGAGCATTGTCATCTTTTAAGTAATGGAAGGTGCTCAAATGCTATGGTGATGGGGGTCATTACAACAACAACCTCAATAGATAGAAAGCTTTTATAAAATTTCACGAGAATGACAATTTAGTCTGAGGTGAGACTAAAAATTCACACCTTTTCTGCAGGACAATTTTCTGCAATTTTTAGTAGCAGAACCATTCTCATGGCAATGCAGAGCGATTTGAGAATGGAAACAGCAGCCATCGCCTGTGAAATTCACCTTCCTCATTATGTGGAAAAGACTTAAAAGTTTGAGGGGAAAATGATGCTTTCTGTTATCATTGCTAAAAATACGATGTATCACCAGCAGTGGGAATTGTTTTCAAATGACAGTGTATAGATTTTGGAGCAGAGTCTCAGCCAATGAAAATTGTCATAGCTCCTTTGAGTTCAACAGTGCAAAGACAATGTATACCAGCTGAGGCTCTGCCCTTTTGAGCCCAACTAAGCTCCTCTAGTTATATTTATTCAAATACCAACAGTCTGATTTATTGTTGAAAGCACTTTGTTGTGGGGCAGGAGATTAGTGACATATAACACAAGGGGAGGTTACACAACATTTTAGATATCAGAAATGTTAATATCTTCTGCATATTTTCATCACCTAAAAGGAATTGGGGTGATAAATAGTATTATAACATTACAATTTCACTGCAAAGCACAATCTCTGGAAAATAACTTATGGTAGCTCTTTCAGAATTCACCATTTTATTTTATTTTTTATTGAGGATTGTCTCCCTGCAGCTGTGGTATGAGCCATTTGTCATTTGTTATCTTATACACTGTGCCTGTTATCCAGGCTCTAGAAATGTATTTCATCACAGAGCTGTCCAGCTAAATGGATGGTGTTTCTGTGTGCTAAATTTATGGTTCAATTACAATCAATCTTATACTATCAGCTCCCAGTGCGTGTATACAATTAATACAAACAAAATGGAGACCCATCACATCTGTGTCATGCTGCTAAAAAGTGAACAAAGTTAAGTCAATTCCCTCTTTATCGGTAATGGGACTGAGCATATGATTTTAGAGTGTGATGCTATTTTCACCTGAGCTTATGTAATACAGAAGGGTACCATTTTCTCTAGTAAATTAGTAATTTATTCCAGTTTTGTAGGTTTATGGCTGTAATCCATATAAAACCTTGCACACAGCAAACCTTTAGAATTGTAGTTATTGAGAGATTGGTATTTTTCTTCTCAGAGCAAGCTCATGAACCTCATTTGGGGTAAGGTTATTCAAAGCCTGCAGAGATGTGCTTGTCATAATGGTACAATTAAATTATTAGAATACAGTAGCATCCAGCAGAACAGCACATCCTTTACCTGTCCTACAAGAACATCTAAGTCAGGGAAAATGAGATCACCTTTGGTGTGACGAGTGGGACACATCAGATCCAGGTTTTACTAATAGAGGCTTGAGGATACAACTGTAACTTAAAAATAATAAAACAAATATTTTGCAATTATTTACTTTTCCACAGAAAATATGCCTCAAAATGGACCAGTGAGTTTGTAGAGCTTCCTTGGTGTATGATAAATTACCTTCTCCTTGACGTGAATGACGTGTTAAAAATGAACAGAACCTAATTCTGCAATGTGATGTGTTGCATCCAGGCTTGTATTATGCACGTTATAAATCTGTGGATTAGATCCAATTATATTTTACAGGCCATTCCGTGAAGGTTAGGATTAAAGAATCTTGACAAAGTATTCAACCTGAAGACTGCAATTAACCATGCAGAGTCCAGACCAATTACACTGCTGTTTAAAACAAACAAAAAAACAAACAAATAAAACACAAAAACCAGATTTGTCATGGAAAGAATTTATGGCTATAAATTAATCCTGGCAACATATTTCTTAGAAGAAATCTCAATATGTGCCTGTAAAATTATAATAATACCCTCTTATAGAACCTTTATGTATTTTCATTCTCTGGTCCTGCAAATACCTGAGCTGTAAAGCAAAGCTTTCCTCCCTCCCGCTTACAACAATGGTGAGTCAGTATAGCTTGGCAATGTTCCACATTATTTGATAATAGATGTCACCTTGATACTTCACCAACAGCTCATCTGCAAATATGTTTGTCCTGAACTATAGTGCTCACATCAGTTTTAGGCCTTAGTTATAATTACATTGATAAATCTTTTACCAATCAGCAAATTGATTCTGTATAATGCTTTAATGCAGCTCTCAATGACATGTTACCATGCTCCACTAATATATGAACACTCGTAGTAGCAGATGAGGTCCCAGAACATGCAGTGCAACATATTATACAGTGCAACATATTATACTGGAATACATCAATTTAATTAAATTCTTCCTCTTTGAGCTGAGGACTAAGAGCCTTGTTCTGATGAGCTTTTCCAGTTGTGTCTTCTCAGGTCAGACTAGATGATCATAATGGTCCCTTCTAATCTTAAAATATAAATTCATCTAGTTTTCCTCTGATCTCCCTGGCCATCCTTTTAATTCCTCCTCTTCTTTCTCACTGTCATGGGCATCCCACAGGGCTCTGACGTGGCTCCCTCCTCTTCTTACTTTACTCCCTTTCCTCATCTACTTTCACATCTTCAGTTACTGTTGAGGATTCACAAATCTACCTGTCCCTTCCTCATCTGTCTGTCCATTCAATCCCAGCCTGTCTCTCTTAAGTCTCTTCTTATGTGTCTCCCCATCAGCTCCAGCTTTCCACAGCAAAACTGAACTCCTTACCTGTGTTCTCCACTCTGCCATTGTGTCACTCCTGTCATTATCGCCAT
Source organism: Gopherus evgoodei (assembly GCF_007399415.2). Lineage (NCBI taxonomy): Eukaryota > Metazoa > Chordata > Testudines > Testudinidae > Gopherus > Gopherus evgoodei. The sequence continues at coordinate 113,610,806 of NC_044322.1, read as the reverse complement.
TCTCCTTATCACTCAGGATCAGAATGGGGGTTGACCCTGGCCCCACAAAACCAGGCCATATTTACGGATTGTTCTTTCTACCTCCAAAACATTTCCAAAATTCAGCCACTCTTCTCTGTCCTTACAGCTAAACTCTTATCTATGACCATATAATCACCCCTCCTCCCTGCCTCCCCCGGCACCCGTGTTGCCCTCCTCCAGGCCAGGCAAACATTATGCATAGAAATGTACAACTGATTGTCTTGGAGAAATATAAACTACATTTTTAAAATGCTAACAAACATTAATCCGAGGCAATGCACTGTATGATAGAGAAAAAAGCACATGCAGCAAGAAAGGTGAAGTGAAGGAAGATGGAAGGAAAGAACTCAAATTAGGCTGATTTTATAATATTTCAATTGTTTTTTTGAATATGAGAGAAATGCACAGCACATACTCAAATTCATTGATTTTTAAGATTAGGAAAGACCATTAAGACTACTTAGTCTGATTCTAATACAGGCCATAGAACGGGGGTTGGCAACTTCTGGCACGCGGCTCGCCAGGGTAATCACCCTGGTGGGCTGGGCCAGTTTGTTTATCTGCCGCGTTGGCAGGTTTGGCTGATCGCGGCTCCCACTGGCTGTGGTTCGCCGTCCCAGGCCAATGGGGATGGCGGGAAGCCATGGCCAGCACATCCCTCGGCCTTGTAAGGGAACATACCCTCCCCCGCCCCCATCTTGTTAGATAAGCTTTACCATTGCTTTATAGTTAGATATATTTTGCAATTGTTTTATAGGCCTCTGTGTGGGCTGTGGAATTTGGCTGACAAACTATTAAATAAAAAGGCGGTTTGTTTGGTAGATTCCGGGGCCTGCATATCGGTTTATCAGCATACTCAAAGCCTTTTGGGAGGTTGCTGTCACTGGTCGGATACTGTACCAGGATCCTGATTGAAATGGTAGTCTGTCAGTCCCTGCTGCAGAGTCCTGCCATTGATATAAGCATCTGTGATTTTAACATGTGATCTGTCACTGGTCGGATACTGCACCAGGATCCTGATTGAAATAGTAGTCCATCAGTCCCTGCTGCAGAGCCCTGCCACTGTGTATAAGCATCTGTGATTTTAATATATAATATTATATGCTTTTAGCCTTATTGGTTTATAGGCCCATGCAAGCTAAATAAATGCAAAATAAAAGCCATGGTTTTAGTTCTCAAAGAAACTTGTTTATCTGCATACTGGGTGTGCACTGGTTGTGGAGAAACTAGATATGAGGAAAGTGGAGTATGGAACACTGACAAAAGAGGAACTAGGAGGGGTACAAGGGGTCACTTCCCCGTCCCCGGTTTGTTAGATATAGCCTTGCCATTATTTTATAGTTAGATAAGCTTTGTAATTGTTTTTACAGACCCTATGTGCGGACTTCAAGTTCTAACGAGCCAAGTGTTAAATAAAAACATTTTGTTTGTTGGAAACTGAGGACTGCGCATGAAATTATCAGCGTATTAAGCACTGGGGCATAAAGAAACTGGGGTGTGATGAAACTAGGTATAAAGAAAACGGGGTTTAAAATACTGACAAAAGAGGAACTGGGAGGAGGACAAGGGGTCCTTTAGAGGCCAGTTCAGTTGTAGGCAAACAGTAGTTTTGCTTGCATAAGGTAGATCACAAGGAGGGGTCACAAGATAACCAGCTCAACACTGCCCAAACACAGGATATCTGTTGAAATAGTTTGCTAATTTACAATATTCTATATGGTAATACTTTTGCAATATGTAATTGCAATCAAGGGGTCATAGAACAGTCAGCATAATTAACAATAACTGGAAATACCCCAAGCCAAACTTACAGTAAATAACCTGCTGATTTGCAGTATTAATTACCAAAAAAGGGCAAATAACTTGTGTAATCAATATGACATTTTGTGGTTTTAACCTTTATAAGCTTGGTGAAAATTGTGAAGAGCAGAGCAGCCTACCTCTTGCATGAGGTTACGCTGTCTCTCCCTGTATGCATACTTGTAATCTTGTTTTTATTAATAAAGGTGCCTCTGGCTGTCTGAACCAAAATCAACTGGGTGGTGGTCTTTTCCACAACAGCCTGGAGCAGTGAACCGTGGCCAGTGGGGGCCATGATCGGCCGAACCTGTGGAGCTGGCAGGTAAACAAACTGGCCCGACCACCCAGGGTGCTTACCTTGGTGAGCCACGTGCCAGAGGTTGCCGACTCCACCATAGAATTTCACCAATTGATTCATTTGTTTAGCCCATTAATGTGTAGTTGAACTACAGCATATCATTTAGAATGGCATTCAGTCTTGAGTCAAACGTGCCCTGTGATGCAGAATTTACTCCCTTGGTAATCTTTTGGAATGATTAATTACTCTATTACTTACCTAATTTCCATCTTGAAGTTTGCACACTTCAACTTCTACCCATTGGATCTTGTTATGCCTGGTATGCATGTGTGTACACATTGTTCCATTACACTGAGTCATGTTCTTGTTGTAACTTTACAGAAAATATTCACCTGATATTTCTTACATTTTCTAATGACACTAAAGGAAAAAGATGTGAAGAATTTGCTGCATCTGCCAGTTTTTAATCTGCTATTTGTGTATGCGAATTCAATGTTTCTCTTGTGCTCATTATTTTATGTTACTATAAAAATAGTTCACCAGCTTTCATGCAAAACAGCAAACATTCAGGCGGGGTGGAGATTATGCTCTCAGAATTCTCTACAAATTTACGGGATGATATTCTGGCCTCACTGAAGACAATGGCAAAACTCTCAGTTGGACCAGGATTTCACTCATTATCTTTTAAGTATGCCCCCAAATCATCTTGCCTTTTTAGTTTCCTGTATGCTAGCCTCCATGGGTCACATTCCACTATTCACACTGTTGTGCCTTTTGTTTTTTACACAAACATAGTATAAAGGAACCACACAGGTACAGTAGGGTCCCAATAACTTTGTTTACTAACTATAGCCAAACCTGCAAGGCCAGTTCTGGCAGGTTGCTAAGCAGAGAATACAAATAGTACCTCTAGAAGGCTCACAAATTATTTTAAGATCTACTACCCGAATCCTATCCACTACACACTCTCAGAAGCCTGGGCCACATCCTCAGCTGATATAAATTGGGTTAGCTTGACTGATGTAAACACTGAACTCAGTTTATATCAACTGAGTGTATAGGTAAGTTTTGGGAAAAAATAATAGGGGTATCTGCCTTCAAAATGTTTGAGAACCACTACTCCGGCACAGCCTATCAGGAAAGGATTGTAGATCTAACCAAGACTATATCCACTTCATGAGCATTTTCCTCTCATAGAATTTGTGTTGTGAAATTTCCAAAGTTCACATTTACAAACTCAAATCAGCATATGTCTATAGTTTGGACAGTCTTACCTTCAAAAGCTAGTCTGTCAGAAAAAATCTGTCCACTGCCTAGTTCAGCTATACCATTAATCACCAGCCAAACGAAGAATAAAAAAGATCTCAGAGCACAAAAGTATGCTTCCACTTGATGTGTTGACCAGTTTAGGCCCCCAGATTTGCCTGAAGCATTAAAGGAACCCAGCTGTGCATTGTTTGTATATAACCAACAGCTACCTCCTCATCACCTGGTTCAGTATTATAGGACATCAACATTTAGTGCCACTACTAGCTCAAACAAGAATTTGCTGGTTGTCACTAGTGGTTACCACATTGTTAGTACCCAAGAGGAGCGGGAGGAGAAGCAGGACAGGAATTTGAAATGAAAACTTATAGCATCACCAATACATGGCTCAGAATGCTGAAGACAAGTTGCACAAATTTTAAAATAGCGGCTTGATTTTCTGGAGCCCTTATTCTCATTCACAGTAGGGTGCCCCTTCCACCCACTCATCCGGCAGTGGAAAGGGACTTTAAAGTGGCTATATATGTAATTTATTATGGAGCCTGCATGCCATATATCAGCAGCATGCAAGGGCCATTCTCAGAGCTCTGACTGGCGGACAGAAAATCCCATTCCTTCTTCCTGCTATCAGCTCTCCTCTGATTGGAGGTAGAGGATGCCATTCCAGAAGGAGGCTCCAGGCCATGGCACATATTGCTGCCAGGACACAGCAAGCTGAGAAATGAGCTCAGGGCTGGAGGACAGGCCCAGAGAGTGGGCTGCCTCTAAAGCCACTAGGAGCTTGCCCTACCCTCAAGAGTCAGTCAAAGCCTAAAGGAAAAGAAGTGCCTTGATCTGAGAGTAAGGGACTGATGTTAGAGGGGCAGTTGGATTGTTTGTTTGCACAAAGGTGTTTGGGTGATTACTCAACAGGTGAATGCCTGTTTCTCAAAGGCCGAAAGAGGGTTCTCCACCCCAAGGAGAAAGGCAGATGAGTCCCCATCACCTTACACTCAATTTAAGGCCTTTTTACACTGCTGCCTGTCCTGAGGGTAATTGAGAATAAGATCCTTTATGGTAGCTCTGAGCACAGATCCATCTTAATCCCTATTCCAGATTACATGTAGAAAGTATAACTGTGATTCATGCACTGTGTCTTAATTAAGAATTAAATATATTTTAAGTAAAGTATCAAACAAAGGATTTTGATAGGAGAGTGTAGCGGGGACTTGCACAGTCTAGCTTCAGGACCTTCTCCTGCCTCAATTTCCTTTCTCAGATACTGTAGTAATTTACCAGTTTCCAGTGCTGTTAGGTCACTGGCCAAGTCACAAAATTCACTCCTTCCAGAGTTTAAATCAAACTCCATAAGAAAATACAAAAAAATTCTTGCCAAGTACAGCCCTCTTCTCAGGGTCTGTCCTGTTCCTGTCTCCAGCCTTTCTGCTGGGTTTAGCTTCCATCCCTCGTGCGCTCCAATCAGTCTCTTTTCCTCCTAGTTGATAGAGGTGGCTGTACCATCTCTGGCAGCATAGGGGAAGCTCCGTCCCCTACTATCATCTATCCTGGGTTCCTGGCTTTGGAGCCCTAAACAATTGAGCTTTCTGCCCTCATAGCACAAACTACCCCACTTTTCCTCCCAGGGCCTCTTGCTACAAAGTTAGTCCAGCCTCCTGCCTTTTAAAGGCAAACAGCTCACTCCTGATTTCACTCAGGCTACCCTCATATAACCAGCAGACCTGGTTCTGAGTCACATGCCTTTTGTACTCACCTGATTTTCACAAAGTGACTGCCGGGCAGGAAACATGTCAATCTTTAGTCTATAGCTTTGAAGCATTGCTTACATTTTCCCAAGGAACTTATCTCACATTGGATGAAAACTCTGAAATGTTTGTTTAGAACTAGAGAATAATTTACAGTGAACAACATACACAGTGAATTTAGCCTCTCTTTTTCCTGGTTGAATTTCTAGAAGCAGAGTACAATTTCCTCCCAGGAATACATTTTTCATATATACCTGACCAGTAAAAAAAAGTTTGTTTTTTTTGTTTTGTTTTTATGAGAGTCAGTACTCAAAATTCCTGCATGTTAATTATTTGACCAGTTATAAAGTACATGGAATTTTGTTCCCTATTGGAGGAGTAGAACTTTCGTAGAAGAAGGCCGTCTTGAAGAATACATGAGGGCAGAGATTCTCAAACTGGGGTCTGCAAGTCAATTGCATGCCACGGAACAGCTGTGGAGTGGGGCAGATCCCGCAGTTGAGCACCTCGCTGGGAGCTAGAGTCTGCTTTGCTGCAAGAGGAGCAGGAGCAGCCTGCCTGAGCCAGCGGGGCTGCATGCAGAATTCACCTCCTGCTTTCAGACTCCTCCTGTGCTTTTCTCTGCTGTTGTGTTATAGCCGGGGCCGCTGATAAAACTCCACGCTCAGCCCCAGGACCCGCCCCCACTGCACAGCTCTTCTGCAACATGCAGTTGATCAGCAGGGCTGGCCGCCATATTTATGTATCTCCGTCTAATCCTAATAATAACAAAATAAACAATAGTCTTTGTGGTGATTTATTAATAATAGATCTTTTCATGAACATCGGTAGGTTTGGAGGTCTGTGAAAATTTTTATATCACAATGGGGGCCCTCGGGATGCTAAACTTCTAGACCTGCTGCATTAGGGCTTTAAATGTCTCAGGGTTTGGTAGCTATTAAGCAGGATTAGAGAATTTTAGAACATTTTAAATCTTGTCATCTGGGGGGGCACAAAAAATTGTACAAAGTACCTAGGAAAAGCTAGGCTGCTGTAAGATTTATTGGCTAGGTGTAAACTAGTTTGCTTTAACCATATAATAAACACTATTCCTATAAACATCTGAAATACATAAAAGGTAGTTATGTAGTGTGATGGGCCTGTGCCAGAGAATAATGTTGCCAGTGGGCCAGTTGCCAAGGAAACTCACAGGGTACATCATTTAGAAGTTTTGCTAAAAGGAAGAAAAAAAATCAGATGGCCACTCCAGGGGCATCCTGTACTTGCAGTGGGAATGAAGTTCCGTGAGTGTTTGGTGAATGAACTGGAAATCTGAATGCTTTGCTAGCAGACCCAATTGTCCCACACAGGGGGAGCTTAGCAGATCAGGGTGCAAGTTTGCTGAAACTACAGAAAGGAGAAATCATCAATTCCCCAGACAGAGATTAAAAGGAACCTATTTTCTGCTTATAGACAGAGCCACGGAGCAATATACTCTTCCGCTCTTGTCCCTTTATTCTGGGTAAAAGGATTGGAATGGTGTAAAGGGGCTCTCAGTCCTGGATCTGGCCTGGTTAGAACTCCCCAGATGCAGGCTCCGCAGATGACTGTCATAGGCCGTCTTTCTGGGGACTCCCTCAGACCCTGGCAAAAGGTTCATACTGGGGCTTGGAGGTGAAAGGTCTGGCTACAGAGACTCTGGGAAGTGTTGCAACCTGTCAGACAACCTGAGGAGGCTGCCATAATTTCCATGGGCCCCTGGGGCTGTCAGTGTTATGCTGGAGGCCACTGTGGTCCTCAGGGCAGCCCAGGATTGGGAGAGTGCAAAAGTAGCTTAAATCCTCATTAGCCCCTATCCTCCTGGGCTGTAAGTTCTGTGCTGCATCTCTTGAAGACACAGCACAGAATCTCTCCCATGGCAATCATCATTCACAAGTTATCGTTATGTTTAGTTTCTTGTTCTTGTGTACACTTAAAGTGCTATCTCGTTAATCATTTTATTATTGTTATCCTTTCAACCCTGGTTTAATTTTCCTTTTCTATTATTGTACATTCATATATCATCCATTATTAACCTTCCAGGGCCTGATCCTTTCCTGGATGCTGTTTTTATCCTGATAAAGCTCTGTTGAGTTCAGTGGAGTTACTCCTGATTTACGCAGGTTAAAATGGGAGAAGAACAAGACACACTATTTTTAAATCTGTAAATAAATATTATATTCCTGATAGTTTCTTCTACTATATGAAGGCTGATTTTCTTAAAAAAACCCAGAAGTTACATGCTACATTGGGGAACTGAGTCTACAGTAACCACCTCCAAAGCACTCTACTAAATCTCAGAAAATGGATCCAGGGAGATGGTGCTTAATACTGATATAATGAACACCTAAATAAAGGTTAATATGTTTAATTTAATAACAAAAGAGCTTAATTTATTTTTACCTTCTGTTGCCAAGATCCACTAAATTGCATTGTGCATCCAGCTATCTGATAAGGATCATTACTTGTCATAGTGCTATGAAACATTTGGAGACAAATTTTCAAACCCTGGCATCTGATTTGCACCATTAAACAATGTGTGTTGCATTTGTGTGTGCAAAATCCCACCGGCTGATTTGGTAGATGCATGTGCAAATTAGAATTGGCACCCAAGGGGACCTATTTACAAGTAATACTACCCATTTTGCATGCACAAATGTGAATATACAAATTCAACATCTGCAGAAATAAGTCAGCCACCAGATTTTGACAATGCACTCTCAGGATAACTGCACTTCCCCTATCTCAATTCCCCCTTTTAGTTGGATATGGTATTTTTCACTTCCTGTTTTAATCTGGTGCACTGTTAGACAGTTGCTGACTTGCATTCTGTAAGTGGCTGTGTTAATAGTTGTGGACAAAGCGATTCCTATATCTGTAAGTGGGGACAACCAGATAGTAAAAAAACTTGTGTTTAGGGTTTCATTAGACTAATGGCTGTGCATTGGGGGTTTCACCCTGATAAATACCCAGCCAGCTCCAGATTAACCCATCATTGGGCTCTAGGCATGATGGAGAGGCAGCTACCCCAAACTGGAGTGAATGGCTTTGCAACCTGGCTTATGGGGTCACAGCATGATTCAGGTTATGGCTCTGTCCATGAATTTGGGCCCTAGATTCTCAGTGCATTAATCTGACCCTTCATCCAACCCACTTGATGGATATATGCGGCCTACATGACATATGCAGATTCTCAGGCTCCCAGGTATCTGTTAAAAAAAGTTTAGTTCTCCTGATTTTGCAAACATAATGTTCCAAATTAAATAGAAAACAGTATTGTTAATCTGAAACAATGGCTCCAAGAAGCGTGAATCTCCCTCTCTCCATTCATCTCAGTGGACTGTTGACTCTAAAGCCTGATGAAGATATTTCAGATGTCAGCACTGCCTATTTTCATTGCTGATCATTTTAGTAGGTGGAATGGGACAGGAGTGAAGCTCAGGGGATTGCAAATGGGGAGTTGCTGCAGGGAAGGTAATGCAGGGAAGAAAGGACAAAAGACTCCTTGCAAAGTCAGGGAAGAAGGTGGGAAACAAAGAAAGGAGAATGGGGTGAATGAGAGGCAGAAATAGCAGTGGTCCTAAAGGGGAGAATATTTTCCCACAGCAATGGTGAGAAGTTGAACTAATAATAAAAAAAAAACACTAACAGCTAAAGGTTTAGATACTGCTTAAGAGCCTGATTCTCCCCTTGCTCTTTGTGCAAACATCCTATTGACATCGGTGAGATATCCGCAATGGTTTGAGGGTAGCACGGAGTCCTAAATGTATACCCTGGTACTCCGGCCATAGTTAAAACTGGACTCAGCTACAAAATGAATTTGACTTCCTGGCCCTGTATAAATGTGGGTTGATTAAGAAGTCTGAGTAGTATCAGATCATGTAGTAGATGTAAAGGAACAACTATCCTGCCCATTTCTGCTCACAGCATCCTACGGGCAGGGGTTTCAGGAAATGCTTTTCCATATTTCATTTTCTACCGTTCCACTCTTCTAATTGTGCCTTACAACGGCTCTTTTGCACCAGTGTCAGAGTTTCTACTGTGCATTCCATAAATCACTCCTAATAGGAAGGGATTACTATGTATATTCCAGCACTAATAAAGCTGCTTCAACCTCTGAACAACTGCTTGCTATTGCATGTTAAAAGCTATGCTGTTTTACCACAGTTCCCTCTGGGAAGAGGAAAAAGGGAGAGAGGTGGTTAATGGTTTCTAATTATCAAATTATAAAATCAAGTGCAAAAGTAATCCATATTCCTGTAGGTAAACAAGAAAACACTATTAGTTCATTCTAACATCTGGTACTTGAGGCAGGAACAGACTACTGTACCAGCCCTTTCTAGGTCTTATGGTCATTAAACCTGCCACAGAGACTGAGCACGGGGGTGGGAAGCTGGGCTGATGAAAGCAGGTCCTAAAATGTAACTTTTAAGGAAGAATGAAATTGGATGTATCCTAACTAGAGGACAGAGCTGTGCTCATTCAGGCTTGTTCCTGCCTACTGCCCTCATCTCCATTGATTCAGCATTAAGCACATGGGTGAGCTATTAGGGAGCATATTTTATCTTCCTTTAATTGGTCAATAGTCACTAACATACTGGTACTTGTTTTTTCACTGGCTTGGCTGGTTCATTAGCTAAAAGGCCTGGATAAAGGCGTAGTTAATGAAAGGGAGTTTGTTGTTTCACCAGCCATTGTAGTTAACTTCCAGATGTCTAAAGATCACATTACTGTGCCACAGTGAAGGCTGAAAGAACAGATGGGCACCTATCACTATGTGAGAAGCAACATTTGTCAGCGAATGCCAGGGGCTTAAGATGATTGGTTATATAAATATATATTTAAGGGGAATTTCCTCATCAGATGTAGCTTATTAGCTATAGCAGCGATCACAGCTCTTTGCTTATATGTAGTTCTGTCTGTAGGGGAGTTGGTGGCTTGTAGGATAATATTTCAATATTTCCATTTGGGAATAAAATAACTAGACATTATCTCCAAACAACGCTTTATTTAGAAAAAAGGTACAAATGCTTTGCCTTCCTGGTGTGCTTCGGTAAATGGACCACATCACGCTCTTGTCCTTTCTGCTGTCCGTCGGCTCTACTCATCCACAGTGACCTAACAGATCAACTCCCCCTAGCATCTTCAATCACCCATCATGCCATGATGGATCTTCTTTTGCCTTCCATTCTTCCCACTGCCCCACTTGCCCACAAACTTGTGGTTTTATCTAGACATCTTCACTCTCATCCTGGCTTTCAGGGCTTTTCTTCTTCTCACTTCATCTCCAACCTCTGTTTCTCTGAGGTCCTGTCCCCCATCCTTCCTCAGGCCCCCATAATTATACTTTTGTCTCTTCATGTTCTTCCTCACTCCAGCTAGCTCTTTCCACCCATCCTCTCTGACTTGACAAGCTTTAGCCCCTTCATAGCACATACGCTTTGTATATATCCTGAACAGATCCTAATCATCTGCTTTAACCTCTGCAGCAAAATCTTAATGGGATTATTAGCATGTTATTAAGTTACCCGTGAAAATGGGCTGTAGGCTTCTAAATCACTTAAGCACTTTTCAAAAAATTACTTTTGTGGTTGCTGCATGGCAGGAATCGGGCTTGCCTCCTACCTGGCCAGCATCATAGTCCTGAAGAGATCCTGGCTTTGGGGGTGACAGTCCTGCACTGTCCTCCTTGTGCTCATCTTCCAAGGAGTCTTGCTAGTTATCCTTGATGGGATGTGCATTGCAGAGAAGAGAGCAGGCAGTAGGAACATAATCTTCCTGAGCGTCAGAGACCAGGACGTGGGCAGTCAAAACTAGTGGCTGGAGCAGGAGTTGGAAGCCAGATGCCAGAGCCATGGGTCAGAAGTCAGGAATCAGAACTGGGGGTCAGAGCCAGGTTACCTGGAGTGAAGGAAGGCAAGAGCAGAGCATGGCTGGGCTGGGCCAGGAACAAACAGGTGCAGGAGCTATAACAGCTCTGCTTGCATACTTTAAATAACTGCTGAACTGCTGATGCTGGGTTTCAGAGCTGGTCTGCTGACCCTTCCCCCCAGTTAGGCAGTGTACACAATCCGGCAGTCTAATACAGGCCAGATGCACTCATTAGGTTGCCTGGAGACTGGCTTTGCTGCAGGCCATACTTCCAGACACTGGGTTGGGCCATAATGTAATTGTACAGAATCCTTTCCAGCTCCTCAAAAAATGGGCAGGTCATGTTTCCATTGCTGCGCTTTTTCCTGGCATGCCTGGTCTGAATGTAAGTCCTCCTGAATGTAAGCCATCTGTTTAGCAATGTCTACAAAAGGATCTTTATTCTGGTAGTTGGCCACAAGGGCTTTTTGCACCAATGCTTCTCATGGTGGTGAGATCTAGGGGCTCAGCCTGGCTTCAAGTAGCTGCTCAAGGCAGGTTGTGAGGCCGCTGCAGTAATATGGCCACAGTGCTGATATACTCAAATCCAGGAGCAAACAGACAAATGCTGGCCCCACACCAGTTTTTGAGTAGGAAAAGGGACATCCATCCAACTTGACACCAGAGCAGTGATAGGCACACAGGTAAACAGAAAAGTCACTAATGGTTGTCAGCAAACCAATGTGGGACAGCAGTCGGAGGACTGCCAAAGTAGTGCACAGAAGCATTATGTGCACACAAATGACAAAACTGACTCAATTTGCAGCAAGCTCAGTTCTGGTTGAAAAAGGAGTCCAGAGTGCCTGATAAATATGGAGTTAGTGCACAATAATGAATGTGTAATGTGCAGGCAAGTGTTTTCAAACAGGTCTAACTAGACCTAATCTGGTTTATCTCCCCACTATAGAAAATCCCTTTGTCTTTAAACCATATCATAAGTCCTTTTGTTTTAGTTTGTTGCCAGCAGGAGATTCTTCCAGGATGTGTTTAGCTTAAATGAAACCTTTCAAAATATAACTACCACTTGGTAGAGAACTCTTCCACTTCCATTCAAGGAAAGTATAAATCAAAGTTAACACGGAGACTAAATCATCTCAATTCAGCTTGTTGTGAAAATCAGGATGCAGATGACAGGTAGGAAACCAATAGCTTTTAGATGAAGGACTTCAGTTTACAGTGTTATTACCTGCCTCTGCTCTCTGCTGTAAACAGCAAATACTACATACTGCAGAAATATAAAACATTGACATTTTAAAAAATCCTCCGGAAAATTCTTAAATCTTGTCCTGGTGAGAATTAACCTAGCTGTTATTCTGGGTACCCGTGTAGTCAGAAGCGTTTCCTAGCAAGTCATTGCCCTGGTAATTATACACTCTCCCATTTTGTGAACAACTTACTGTTTTGAAAAGCAGGTCAGATCCCTGTAGAGAGTGATGGAAAGTAGTTTGAGGGCAAATGAAACATTAGCATACATTAGGATTCCTTTTTCTGTAGTTTCTGCTTTAATGCTTAACTAGTGGCTGGGGTTTTGTTCAAGTCTAGATTCAGGTAGGATCAGTTGAAATGGAAGTGGTAGGAAGCAGACTCAAAATTGAAACCTACAGATTTTCAGATTCATCAGGCTCCAGGTTTTCTAGTTTTAAATGTGAAAGGCGAAGGCAGATGGTGTAATTACACTGAGGAAAAAGCAACCCTTTTCATTTTGACCCTGTGAGCCTGGAAGGGGTGCAAGCTAATATTACTGTACATAGTATGTCTAACAAAAGTAATTATGTGTATGTCGGAAAACCTCTGGAAAACTATGTTAAAGTAGTGCTAAGGGCCTGCCTTCAACTCTGAAGAGCCATGAAATCCACAGCTGGACTAAACCTTTATCCCTAATGTGCTGTGTTGATTGAAGAACAGGCAGCAAATGCAAGATCAGTCATAATTTTTCAGAGGCCTGAAATTCCAATGCAAAATGGGATGAATTAAGAAAGGACATCTAAGTTTAACAGAATCTTCTTCCATTTGTGGCTTTAAGTAAATCCTTCATTGTTTTAACAGATTTTTTGCTAGTTTCCTTTTATTTCTTCTTTTTTGATAGTATTAAAAATAGAACAAAAATAAGTCATCTTGATATGGCACCGTTGATACCATTGCAGGGGTCCGTGGTTTCTTCAACCTAAATGTCAATGGTCCTATTAAGATTTGACTGGATTTTTTGTATCTTTGCTCATCATTTATTCAGAACATATGTGTCTGCTGTGAATTCCTACAGTGTTCGCAGAAGTCCAGATCAAGCAACAGGAATATTTAGAAGTGCGGCGGGTACTCAGCAACTGTTGAATTAGCTACATGTACTCTCCTGCCTTCTACCTACTGTACCTAGTTTGAAAAATATATATATATATATATATAATTTGCAGCATTTCCACTTCAAGGGGCAGATCCTCAGCACATAGAAATTGCATAGCTTCTTTTTTTACTGCAGTGGAGCTGGAATGATTTACACTAGCTAAAGATCTGACACCCTACCTTCCCCATATTTCTTTTCTGTTACTTTACTCCACTGTAGAGTTATTCCTCTGTCTGCCCAAGAGTCACTGCACTCGAATCTGTGCAGTGCTATCTATTATACTGCCTCTGAAAAGCATGGCATGATGCTGTGTATGAAGAATGCTGTAAACCTCACGGTATTACACAAACAAATGTTTATTAAAAATCATTTTGAAAAATAACTACTGCATATGAAAAGAAATTACATTATAAATCTCACTATCTCGGCTACTTTTTTCTCCAAAAGCACCCTAGAGCTACAGGTGTACTTTGCAGATAAATAGTTTTTCATGTTCACTTTTGAGCTACCATTTTTCTATTTAGGAAGAATTATGGGACAAATTCTATCAACATTTCTTTTCTGAACCCACCCGACCTACATGTGTGAAAAGTGATCTGCATCGAAAGTAGGACTGTCACATTGTGAGTGGAGAGGGACAGGATATGGGTATGGAGCAACCCCTGAACGTCACAGACATCTTCTTTGTCCCACTGCTAAAGATGTTAGGAGTAGGCCTTGTGCATTTGTCACAGTGTGGATCCTCCAGCCATTTCCCAATAGAGGGAAATTCAGGAGGTACATAGTCCCCTGCAGCCAAGAAGAGTCATTCTGGTAGCACTATGTGGCTGGGTGGGATTTTGAAAGATTCTTTTCCCAACTCACAAGGAAATCCCCAGTGCAGAGGCCAGTTGTGGTGGTGGTGCAGTGAGGAAAATATGTGTGATATATGTTTTATTTAATGTGTTTATGAATATTATCATTGTATGCTTATTAACAATTTGTACCAAAACCAAAATAAATTTATTTTTTTAAACCACACCCCAATCCCAGCATTTCTGACTGTAAGTTCTTGATTTTTTGTATTCCAGCAGCCTAAATAGGAGTCTTCCTATTTAAAGATGCGCCAAAGCTAATTACTCTTGCCTAATAACATTCCAGAGCAACATTTGTAAACTACTTGTAAACTAGGTCTTGAACTACTAAATATAAAAGGCCAAATCCTTTCTCCATTTCTGCTCAATCCTTCAAGTTGAACTCTCGTGTTTGTTTTGTCTGAGAAAGGAATGACTGAGTTACTCAATAAGGATGTCAAGATTTGTTCCAAAGCTTTTCAATGGGTTTGCTGACGTGTTCTTAACTAGAGCAAGGCACATTGTGCTGCTGTAATTATTCTTTTCTCATCTTCCGCACTTAAAGTATCAGTTGGCTAATGGATAACACATCTAACGGATATCACATCTCAGACCTGGCAAGCTTTCTCCTCTGATCACAGTGAGGTAGAGTTGTCTTCATGGCCACAGTGGTAAAACTATACTTCTCAGTTGGGGAAGGAACTTAAACGCAGCGCAAGGGCTCGTTTTTGCCCCTTTGAAGATATGCAAATACAGGTGTAACACAAGGGCTGGACCTAGAAGTGGTTTGGGTTGCTGTTCATGTGAACCAGCCAGCATGGGCACTGTCATGCTCAGACCCAGGTTGCCTGCCAGTCTTTGGGTTGCTTGTGATCCAAACAATTCAATACATCCCTGCCTTGGGGAGTCACAGTTATTTTGGGGGTAATGTCATTGAAAAGGCTTCTGCTCATACCTGCCTAGTACTCGCATACCGCTCTCGTAACATGGCTAGCCCGACAGCATAGTGCAGCACACTGATAAACAGCAGCATGCTTGTGCTGTACACCAGGTGATCACTTTCCATGCTGCCTTGCATACCTCTGTTCCTATGCAGTCTGAGCATCACCCCCGCCCTCCTCCCACACGTTGTAAATCATTATTTGCTAGCTGAGAGGAGAGGGCTCATTGACTTTAAACTACCCTGTCCCTCTTGCTATCTTTAGTCCTGTTATCTAGTCTCTTGCTCACACTATGTAGTAACTATCACCTGCTCTACTTCAAACTTTTCATCAATTGTTCTCTATAGCATGTCTTGAACCTCTTTAATTTTCCTCCCCTTCCTGTTCCTAACATTGTCTCTGATACACCAGGCCTGTTTCAATATCCCTGCCTCACTCTCTCGTCCATCCTTTCCCCCTTTCCGAGGACCTGTAAAATCAGGGACAGTTGGGGCCTGCCCCAAAGGCCATTGAAGTAAAGGGCTTCCTAGGAAAGTCATGGGAGCTCCTTCACAGGGGGGTTCAAAAAGAGGCTGGCTAGCCATTTGCCTTGAATGCTTTAGACCAGGGGTAGTCCAAAGATGGACTGCAGGCCAAATCTGGACCACAAGACACTTCTGAATGGACCCCGAAATATATTACTTACTGTCATTATTGTTATTTTTTAATCTTCTCTGGAGTCTGGACCTTGACTGGACCTTGACTAAGAAATTTGGACCTTGACAAAAAATAATTGACCGTTCCTGGTTTAGACACAACAAATCCTGCATCGTGGCAGGGAGTTAGACTAGATGACCCTTGCGATCCCTTCTACTCCATGGTTCTATGATTCTAAGTGGATGGAAGGACTCTGATTGAGTTCAATGGGCTTTGGATCAGCCCCTAACTCTCCTTGATTTTACCTTTACGGATCTTTTCCTATAGACTGTTTCATGTTTGAATGTCAAAACATTATTTCTTTTTAGGCAGCAGACATTAAAAAAAAACACCTGTTTGGTCTCATGAAAATATTCACTATTATCATCTTGCTGGATGGAGACATTTGGAAATAGTAGAGTAAAAAGCACTTTCTAGCCCTCAGATACTGCAAATGCAGACACACAGTCTTTTGCAGCACTTTTAGGGGACTCCTATTGGGCTTTATTCAAGGGCTACGTTACAGTCTTTGAGATGTGTGAGGTGCTCCCCGCTGGGCTGTTTTATGTTGGTGCCATGTACAGTTACATTCTAGCACAACAAACAGAAAAGCCAATTAAAAAAAATCAAAACCCATTTCTGAATCTCAGCTGAAGCTTCAAAGGTGCATTCAAGACTATTGTCTCCACCACTTTACTAATGTACTCAGCAGGAAACAGAAGCCTGTGACACCAGGTGGGGGACAGAGAAGGGTGTAGGAGTGGACGTCTCTCTGAAGTCTGCAGAAGCACTTCTTCAGCAAGTTTGTGAAGGTGGGGCTTTGAGGGTGATGAGGAGGAGTCATCAGAAGTAGCTATGCTGTGCATGTTGCTCCCTTGAGAGCCCAGTGGATATTCTCCCCGAACCTCCTTGGAGGACAGGATTGTACAGGGGAGCAGCCAATTCAATATTCAATTCTTGTGGAGCTGTGCTGAGATGTGAAAGGGTGGGAGACTAACCATCTTTCCATCAAAGCTGGCTGTCAGTGGCCATGTTGTTTGATTTATCCCCAGATCTCTTCTATTAATGGGATTTACAGGCCACACACACACTACCTTCTCGGGGGGAGGGGCGGAAAGGAAGTGATGAGAACAGGGATAGAGTCCCAAATCTTTCTAAGGGTATACTGTATTTTCCAGCTCAGGTAGACATGCTCACACTTTCTCTGGTCACGCTAGCATGCTAAAAATAGAAGTGTAGCCGATGTGAAAGGTACAAAAGAGAATGGAATGTATCCTAAGAAGGGACAGGCCT
This sequence comes from Gopherus evgoodei, assembly GCF_007399415.2. Taxonomy (NCBI): domain Eukaryota; kingdom Metazoa; phylum Chordata; order Testudines; family Testudinidae; genus Gopherus; species Gopherus evgoodei. The sequence continues at coordinate 113,593,671 of NC_044322.1, read as the reverse complement.
GCACCCTCTCCTGCCAAACAGAATTAGTATTAAGTAAATTCTGCAATGTCAACCTCAGCACAGAAGTCAATGGGAGTTGTGTCATCTTATCTGAGGTCAGAATATTATCCTATGTTAACTGAGTCCAATGTCTTAATTGTACAATAAGAGAAGGCTTTTTGCTTATCATAGCCCAGAACAATCAAATGTTATAATCTCTCAAATCACACCTCCAAAACCTTTTGATGTAAAGGGATAACTTTTCAAAGCTAACCTAAAATATTTGCACTTACAAAGCTCCAGGACACAAGTTTTTGCTGTGAGAACTGCTCAAACAAACTTTTGGATGCAGAAAATTGTATGTACAGGTAGAAAATGTTAGTGTGCATGGAGGTGGGTGGTGTAGAACCAGAGGGAAGTTAAGGTTATGTGAGATAAATAAGTATTTCCACTGTTTGTGATATGTTAATGTGTAACCTTAATTTTGCTTTTCCTGGATTTTAGACTTTTTAGCTGTAAGGTTTTAATAACTCCTCCCCCCACCCCAGTGTTGCTGATATCTAGTTACAACTTTAACTTTGGCTTCATAATCTATTTTTGTTTGAGAACATATGTAAGGTTATTTATTATGATATTTTTCACGAGAGGACCATGTTTGCCACAATTAAGTAAGTTTATGAAACAGCTTTAACTCAGAATTTTTTTGCTTCAGGAGGAAGAGAGGATACAGATACATTACAATATTCTTACATTATTTTGAATGCATTCCTTATGATTTGTTATAGGGAGAATCTTTCAGGATATGCAGAATTTAGCTCACTCCACCCAATAGTTGATAATATTCAGTGTTCATCTGTAAAAAAGACTCATCTCTTTCAGGTTTTCTATATTTTCAACTAAATTATTCCATGTTTCACATGGTGACTCTCAAGTTTGCTCCTAGCTCTATTAAATTCCTATATATATATGTTTTATGAACACTGTAAAGATCATGTTGAGTCTAACTTCTTCAGTGACAGGGGTCATGAAATATTGAAAGGTTTAACCACATCTGTGAGATAAATAAGTATTTCTCCCAAAGGCCCCAAAGCTGGCATGTTCATATACAGCTCCAACTCCTCGTTCGTGTTGACACACTATTTCCTGCTGTTTGGAATTAATTTATGAAATAGCAGAACCAGAATATTAGGGCACTTCAACCTTTCCAGATGTTTTGTCATTACAGTAGTTGTTAACGGGAAAGAGAACAAATGAAAATTAAAAATGTAATATTCTTAAACACACAAAAGCTATTTTTCGTTAAAGTCAATGGACTGGTAGAATCTCCTCTTGTGTTGTTGGTTTTTTTTCTAGTCAAGTTTGCAGCAGAATATCAATGAGGCTTGTTGAAATGGAAACTTTTCACTGTGCATAATTAGAGTAAATGAAACGTGCATCCATTCTCAATGTGCTTCTTTTACTTCTGTAAACTTTAATTTCTCAAATAAAGGATGCAGAAAAAAATGGGGTAAATGTCAATTTGACTGAAAAGGAATTGGAATTCTAGCCCAAGTGGTGTAATAAGAATAGGGTTTGAATCTTTAACTAAGGGATGCAAACACTTCTTTTGTTCTGCCTTATTTATTTCTCAGTTGTGTTTCTGAAGGGCTCAGAGTACTAACTAGAATGAGACAGTGCAGGGCCGGCAAGGACGGCATATTTCTGACAGGGTAGCCTGATTGAAAATCTATTGTTATGCCATGAATTTTCTAAGCACAGAGGGTCATTAATACAATTACAGTAGAACCTCAGAATTACAAACACCTTGGGAATGGAGATTGTTTGTAACTCTGAACCATTCATAACTCTGAGCAAAATGTTATGGTGATTCTTCAAAAGTTTACAACTGAACATTGACTTATACAGCTTTGAAACTTTACTATGCAGAAGAAAAATGCTGCTTTCCCTTTATTTTGTTAGTAATTTACGTTTAACACAGTATTGCACTGTATTTGTTTTTGTTTGGTTGGGTTTGTTGTTTTTTTTTTTGTCTCTACTGCTCCCTGGTTGTGTACTTCCGGTTCCAAATGAGGTGTGTGGTTGACTGGTCAGATAGTAACTCTGGTGTTCGTAACTCTGAGGTTCTACTGTAATGCTAAATTGTGTTCTGCCATGGCCTTTCTGAGTTGGGGAAACATGTCCAGGAGGGATTAGATGAGGATTACCAAAATTACTTCCACTTGTCACCTCTATCAAATTTGAAAAGCGACCTCCAAATGTTGACCACCCTCCATCACCAGTCATATTTTAATTGATAGTCCAGTTTTCCAAATCAGTCTAAGTCATATGTGGCAACTTTCAGGTATGGAATTGTTGTGACTAACACTATGAACTGGTGAACAATTGAATTAAAAAAGAATGAAGAGAATTATTTTATTATGTCTATTATAGTAATGCCTATATCTGAGCCCTGCTCTGCTACATGCTGGATACACCGTCCCTGTCCCAAAGAGCCTACAATTTGAATAGGCAAAACAGACCAAGAGTGGGGGAAAGAAATAGTGTTTTTATTCCTGTTTTGCAAATGGTAAAATCGGGCACAGAGATATTGAGAAACTTGTCTAAGGACTCACAGGAAGTCTGTGGAAAAATCAGGAGTTGAACCATAAGTTCCAGCTTTACCTCAAGGCCATCCTTCTTCCCTTAGGTTAAACTCACTTGTACAAAAATTTGGAGCAGAAGCAATTTTCCAACACAAATATCAATTTCTGCTGAATTAAACTATTCCCACAGAAGTGTTTTTTGTTTGTTTGTTTTGTTTGTTTTTTGTTTTGTTTTTTTACAGCAGCTTACAGTAATCCCTTTGATGTGTCCAGAAGGATTGCCCTTCTGGTGTAGTTTCTAAGACACCATCAGGATCAACAGTGGAATGAGTACAACAGTTGTTATGAAAACATTATGATGCCTGATCATGACACAGTGCTTCCTGCAGCTAACAATAAACAAAAACGGGGAAAAGTTTATTTCCTAGGAGGCAGGTTTTCCTAGTTCATTGTTGTTGGATTTCTGTATTATACACGTCAAACACAAAGCCATAGATGATTCCCTGTTTAAGATTTTTTCAAGCCAGGTCACTCAGCTGAATCTGTTGTGAAACTTGAAATTTGACAAGCTTTAAGCAACTAGTCATTGTTATTTAGTTGTGGTTCAGTATCACCCAGAGGCCATAAAGGATGTCAGGGCCCCATAGGACAAGGCACTGAATAAACACACAAACCAAAGAGCTTGTTGTGAAGGGTTTAAAATCTAAATAGACAAGTTAGGCAAAGGGTGGAAGGAGTATATTATTCCCATTTTATGGATGGAGAACTGAGGCACAGAAAGATGAAGTAACTTGCTCACTACTACCCAGGAAGTCTGTGGCTGAGCTCAGAACTGAACACAGCCCCTTCTCCACTCCCCCAGCTGCCTAACCCACAAAAGCTGCCTTCCTCTCCAGTTCAACAACAGAGGTTAATGAATATGGTGCCATTTTTGCTTTAAAGCAAACATTAATTTTGCTGTGTCCTTTCACAGGATGGAAAGTTGGTTCCCAGTATCTCTCTCCCCACTCCCTACTATTTCTATCTGCACAAAGAACAGCATTGGTTTTTAAATGAAAAACAGTCACCTTTGAAAGTGTGAAAAATGCTACTCTTGCACTCAATCTTTTCTTGAGAAAAAAACAGGTATAGTGTGAGGAGCTACATATGACAGTCAGAACTTGGAATGTGAAATGCATATTCTTATTAATTTGTGTCCATATTAACCTTGGTTTATCACAGAAAACAGATCAACTATTTTTAGATTGCATTCATTCTTTCATTTTGTCTGCCAAGCATCTCCAATCTGAAACTCACAGAAAAAGCAATCTGTTACGCTCAGACTTCTGCGTGATGAGAGGAACTAACAGGTTCCATGACAAACAAGTGTGCTTTCTCTATTTTATATTCACATTCCTCCAGTACATCTTTTTTCACCTTCATTTTCCTGAGCACTAAGCATGGTGGCTATACCATAGACAAAATAAATAAATAAATAAATAAATAAATAATGGAGCTGATTTATCCGTACTTTAGGGCAAGTCTTGTGCATTGTTTGTTATCATTCCTCTGTCAGCCTTTTTTGCCCTGCTGAACCTGTGCACATTTATCAGAGCAAGATGGTCATCTAGTTTTACAGGTTAGGACAGTGTAGTCAACATAAGACCAAAAAATAAAAAGCAAACACTGGAATAAAAATTCCAAAATACCAGGAGTAAAACTTAATTGGAGGAAGAAGATTCACTGCTAATGCAAACTTGGAGAGATGATTGCTATTTAAGTTCAGACTGTAAAGGGTCTCATCTGTGATTGGTGCATGGGAATTTATGCCAGCTACACACGTTAAGCTATTGCATGTTTTATTCTTTTATTCTTATTTCTTACAAGATTAGGAAATTACATACCTGTTTGGTTAGGGGGAAGAGAGGGATAAAATATAATTTCAGTTATTCTCCTGAAACACTTGTTCTAGGAATGTTTCTACAACAGCACAACCAAGTTCAAGATGTGCAGATGTGGTTGGGCACCCTGTATAGAAATTATTTTCTTATAAGTTTATACATTTTGTTAGGGGCAAGACATCTGCAGAATTAGGCTAAATAGTTCTGACACTTTAACTGTGAATGAAAAGACACCCATAGATGATGAAAAGTATTCTCAACAGCATGCTGACACCGCTTGATATATCAGTCAGCTCTGATACGCTGATCACAAGGTGCTACTGCTCTGTCTACATGTCTGGTAGGAGTTGACATAATTGTGCTAAAACAGCTAAGTTCATTCCTTCCTATCCATTCCAATTAGTCATGATAGGCAGCAGCTTCTCTTTTCCAAGAACACTGACAAGCAGAGTTACTCAAGGCCTTGTCCTGCCATCGCTCTTATTTAACATCCTTGAGCAACCATTAATTGTGAAAGTAACGCATTTGAAGGAATCATTGGACCTACTCGTCCACATTTCTGGGTTCAGTATCCATTGGAATTATTGAGGTTAAAGACCTGGCTATTATTATAGACACCTCAGTGAAAATCCTCTGCTCCATGGACAGTGGCAGTCAGAAAAGCAAACAAAATATTAAGTTTTATAGCAAATGGGATAGAAAATAACAAAAATATTATAAATATCTGTATAATTAATGGCTTTCCCTGGAACTCTACATTCAGTCCTGGTCACCCCTCATCACAAAGGAACCAGGAGAACTGGAAAGGATCTAAAGATAGGTGATGAACATGTCCAAAGGGGTCAGAGATGAAGCAAGGCCATGCTTTTTGCACTTGCCTCCATGTGCCGGCAGGAGAGCTAGACGGGGAGTGTCCTGCACTCCCTGAAGAGGTGCAGCACTGAGTTTGGTTTTTTTAATTTCTTTTTGCATACCAGAAAGTGCTAGGAAGAATATTCTGCTAGTCTGGGTCAGAATTCTTCCAGGAGCTGCCCCCGGAGCAGTTGAAGCTCTGCATTGCTTCTAATGCAAGGCTGTGGCTAAATGGCACAAGAAAGCCCTAAAAGAGGAATGACAACATTCCTTGATAGATATTTATATTTAAACCACAACATTAGAAATGCTCCCTGGCATGAGCATACAGTAGAGGATATTTTTAATTGTAATCATAAAAGTATATAGACTTAATCTGAGAGCTTTTGCTGAGAAAAGATGTGTTCTGGGCAGCTGCTGTGTGGAAACCTTCACTTGCCATTGTTAGTAAAATTAAATTGCATTACAGCTATTGTAAGATAATGTTTTTACCCCTTAGAACAATATAATTCAGCTGAGGTGCTGCAGCAAGCATTGGATGTGTGGAAAGTTGTCAGTTCAACAGTTTTTAGAAAAGTGCTTTTGGTGTGCGTATATATACAGAAATTGTTATTAAGGGCAACACTGGGTAACAATATCAGGAACTCAGAATTCCCGAGGCCAGAGTAAGTGTCACATAAAAACAGAGAACGCGTGATGTTCATGGATGACTTGTTTGCCCGTATGATTTACACAGGTACACCCTGAAGGCTTTGAATTATATCCACAACCCAAAAGGACACAGAAGGAAAACTAATCCTTTTGGCTCTTCTCTTTTCATCTCAGTTGTCATCTTCCCCTCACACTTCAGAGCATAAACCAACCTCTAACTGACAGAGGTTATACACACTATGAGGAGGTTACCCTACAGCTGCCCACTACAGGGTTTTCTTGCACCTTCCTCTGAAACATTTAGTTCTGGTTGCTGTTAGAAACAGGATATTGGAAAAAATGGATCAAAGATCTGATCTGGTACGGTAATTCCTTTACTATGTTCCTCTCTCCTCTATTATACTCTGGCCCTATCTCATCTATTCTCATCCATTCCCCTCCAATTCTTTTGCTCTTTTGTCACTCTTCTCAATTTTGTTGCTCTTTAATTTTCTTTCTTATCTGCCCCATCTTTAATGTAAGCAGAGTGCTTATATGTTTGTTCATACTGTTATCACGAGCCTACTGGCCATTCATTTGGCTCAATCAGCCTGTCTAGATGCAGCTTCCTCTGGCCAATGGTGACCAATGGACTAGTTTTCAGAGTGGTGAATGCAAGAAGATGGTTTTTTCTAAAATACGGTAGAGTACTGAACTTGTGCTGGTTCATGGTGGTAGAATAGAAAATGAAGGTAGTAAGATATCAAACATTTCACTTTATTTGTTGGCTAAAAATGGAGCATGAAGCCTTAAGCAAGATGTGCAGAACTTGCACTCCTGTATTTTTCACACCTCTTTCCTTATGTATTGTCACACTAGTCAAGAAAAATAGATACAGTCACACTAACGATCTCTGTATTTTAAAGTCTGGAGCTCATGATTCCTGTATTTGAATGTCTGTAGCAGGGCATTGTCAGCAGAGGGCCCTTGGCCCAAGAGATCACTTTCTCATTGGTTTGAGAGATCCCATGTTTGTTAACTTTCAAGGCCTGGTGCACAGACCAGCCTTACATTTAACTGACACAGTGAGGATGGTGAATATTTTTGTTGAAAGCACTAACAGTTTATCTTTAGTGTATTTACTTGTATTTAGTTACCATTAGGTAACTGCCAATGACATTCCTATATTTTGAGTCACCTACATCTCTAATGATTATCTCCTGTCACTAGTCCACTAACCATTTGGGTATTTGTTATGCCATCAGGTAGAAAATCTTATAGATAACCACTTGAAATTATTTCCTAACAGGATAAATTAGAGACCAAGAAATGAGTTTTGCTAATGATATTCTTTCTGAGGCATAAACTCATTGTGAATGACAATTGGTTGGACTTTGACACTGTTAAGTTAGCAATTGCTTTGCTTTTAATAAAAAAAGGTAGAAATTTGCATCCATGTAAAATTTGTATTTGCAAAGGAAAAATATTCATCTCTTTCAGCTAAAACCTGATGCAGACTCATGACACAGGAAAATATAGGGTCCCATTATGCAAAAGAAATGCCAAAAGTGCACAAAAATTATGCCAAAAGGAAGTTATGCTGCTTTCACATTGTTGTGTCCCAGGGGTCCATAGTCTATGGCTAGTGTGTACTGGCAGGTGGCAAGAGTCCATCTGAGTAGTGCTGCTCAGCTGTGACCAACCACAGGTGACACTCCAGACAAGCGTAATAGTTGGCGTAGAGATAGCCTCCACAGGAGTTTGCATAAGGGGCAAAGATGTTGAGGTGCAAGTGATAATGTCACTGAAACCATTCATTGTGTCAGGTGACTAAAGAGCCACGAAGTAGCCACATCACAGGCTCAGCAGGAAAACATGTATTCATGGCATGCTGGAGAATATGGGGGTTATGTCCAGTTGTTCATGGCACAACACACTACATCATCAAGTGAGAAGACAGTTCATGTGAGGAAGTAGAACTGGTGAACAATCTATTGTTAGGCCACACCACAGCAGCAATGGGAATGTGAGAGGTGAGCCACACACAGTCCCACACATGCAACATGGCACATGGGAGCATGAGCAGTCAACAGAGCTGCAGAAACACAAACTTGCAACACAACCAAATGACGCTCAACAAATCTATTTAGCAGCTTACCTTCAATGCTGTATACACATCATTGCCAGCTGCATGACAAACAGCCTTTACTTATGTTCCTTTTGCTGTATACCATTTTGGGGCGCATATGGCACTTTTGCTTGGCCTCTGGCCACACTACTTTTATTGATGCTGCATTCCCTGGACTGCTGATGCCACACTGTGCTGCAGAAACACCAGAGTGTTCTGGGGCAACGAGTTTTAGCAGAGGAATACATGTAGCAGCCTGACTTCAGCATGAGTTTTATGGGCTTAACTGAGAACACACACACAAATTGTTTTTAGTACAGTGGGCTCTAAACATCGAATCTGGATGGGAACTTCCTTCGCCAGAGAAGAGCTGTCCCCATGTCCTTCTAATAAATATGTGAGTGAAAGATGCTTCAGATGGTAGATGATTAGATTTGGTTGCTAAAAAAAAGAGTCTAGACTTCTGACATCTGAACATTCATTATTCTGAGGTGCAGTCACCCTGCATAAAGACATGGGATAGCTTTTATCTGTGGCAATGTGGAAGTGAAACCATAATAATACAGAACAGTGGAGCCCACAGCTGTACACATATTACCCACAGCACGTAATATTGGCAAGGACACCCAAGGCTCAAGCTGCTAGAAGCAGGGCAAGCCCTGGTGCAGGAGCTGACCCAATGGCAGCGGTGAGGAGAAGCAGTACTGGCTGCCCATCGGCTCTCTTTGGTTTGGTACCAGGACCCCTCCGTCATTACGGGGAGAGGGGGGAAGTGAGCAAGGAAAATTGTGACCTGGCACACAGAGGTTGCAGCTCTACTCATGTTTGGCCCCATGGCCTCTCCTTGAGCAATGCTGCGTCCCCTGTGCACCCAGTTGCAACACCACTCACTCAATTTTTGTCCTGCTACTCCTCCTGTTATGACAGAGGTGCAGTAGGGACAGGCCTGAGTGCCACTGCAACCCCTGTTTGCCAGGCTGCAATGCCACTCACTGACTTTTGGCCCTGCTACTCTCTGGCATGATGGAGAGGTCCGCAAGGCCAAACTTGAGTGGGCAGTGAGGTGGCCATCACTGTTCCCCATTTCTGCTGGGACACCAGGGCTCCTCCCAGAGGCCTGCCCATCCTTGCCCTGCTTCCAGCAGCTCATGGCCCTTCTGCTCTGCCTGAAGGACTTGCTCAATGACAGCCTTCAGACCTGCTACAGGTACAGGGAGCTGAGGTGAGTGCCCATATGGGGAGCCAGCCAGTAGAGGGAAGGTGAGGAGTGGACACAAGGGAGTTCAGTTGAGTGTAGCATGTGAACAATTTCTGGGGTGTAGCTGATACAAAAGCTGGTATGTAGCTACATATTCAACTATGGGGCTGATTCTATGTTTTTTAAATACAAGGATTAACTAACATAAGTATTTTTGAGTACATAGTTTTTCAAAAGGCCTGTCAGCTCATCTTATTCAGTAGCTTAGTTTACACAACATATATCTATCATTTTTTAAAAATGTAAACTCTTAAAGTGTAGCAATTTTTCCCAACAGACTTAAAAAATAACTGAAGTGGAGCTAACTTGCAATGTCTTTGGTTACTAAAAATATTTTTTTTTCTCTATCTCAGTATTTAGTATGCACTTAGTATTTTAACCAGATAGGGGGTTGTCATAAACAGATAAGAAAAGTTAATAGCACAGAATTACTTTATATCTCTTTGACTGTAAAGGGTTAACAAGTTCAGTAAGCCTGGCTGTCACCTGACCAGAGGACCAATCAGAGGACAGGATACTTTCAAATCTTGAGGGAGGGAAGTTTTTGTGCTGTGCTGTTAGTGTTTGGTGGTTGTTCACTCTGGGGGCTCAGAGGAACCAGACGTGCAACCAGGTTTCTCTCCAATCTCTCCGATACAGGCTCTTATAAGTTCAGAATAGTGAGTACTAGGTAGATAAAGCGAGTTAGGCTTATGGTTGTTTTCTTTATTTGCAAATGTGTATTTGGCTGAAAAGATTTTAATTTGTACTTGTATACTTAGGCTGGGAGAGTATTCCCAGTGTCTGTAGCTGAAAGACCCTGTACTTATTCCATTTTTTTTTAAATTTACAAAGATAATTTTTACTGTTTTTCTTTCTTTAATTAAAAGCTTTTCTTGTTTAAGAACCTGATTGTTTTTTTATTCTGGTGAGACCCCAGGGGACTGGGTCTGGATTCACCAGGGAATTGGTGGGGAGAAAGGAGGGAAGAGGGAGAGAGAGGCTGATTTCTCTCTGTGCCAGGATTACTTTCTCTCAGAAAGAGTCTCGGAGGGGGAAAGAGAAGGAGGGAGGAAGGTGAATTGTCCTCTCTGTTTTGTGATTCAAGGAGTTTGAAACACACAGTGATCTTCCAGGGTAACCCAGGGAGGGGAAGCCTGGGAGAGGCAACGGTGAGGGAAAGGGTTTACTTTCCTTGTGTTAAGATCCAGAGGGTCTGGGTCTTGCAGGATCCCCGGGCAAGGTTTTGTGGGGACCAGAGTGTACCAGGCACTGGAATTCCTGGTTGGTGGCAGCGCTACAGGTTCTAAGCTGGTAATTAAGCTTAGAGGAATTCATGCTGGTACCCCATCTTTTGGACGCTAAGTTTCAGAGTGGGGAATTGTACCATGACGGGTAAAAATTACAATGCCTAAATGAAGCATAATTTCAACTAATTATTCCTCATGAAAACTCATTTCTCACCCTTCAAGGTCATGAAGGGCATTACAACCAGTGACCGAAGAATGATAGTGGAAAAATGCAGATTGATTTCGATTTTCAAAATTGATTAGCAGTTTAAGACTATGGCAGCGATTTGTGTGGTGTTTCCAGTCTAGTAGGAGCTAAAATTGATGAGCGCTTTTTGAAAAGGTATTGCAAATTGCTATGCTAATCAGGGTAAATTAAGTCATGAAATGACTTGATTACGAGACTATTTGCACTTTGAGAGGAATCTTTAAATAAAACTATTTTGGGAAACGTTTCCTGACAGGAGATCTGCTACAACTTATTTATAGTGAGAACAAGGTGATCGTTTTTCTTTCATGCTTTTCCTCTTGTGTTTTTCACGTATCTTCTCAGAAGATAAAGCGATATCCTGTAATATCTGTCCTAATCCACATTGCTCTACCAGTTATTTTTTTGTATTTTTCTCTTCAAGATTTAATTCTATTCATTCTGATCAATAATTCTATACCTTATCAGCCTCCCTGACACTCTTGTAAAATACACTGGTATAATTTGTGAGCTACAGTCTGGAAAGCTGAGTCTACCTCCTCCATTAGAGCAGAGTTCCAGCAGGACAGATATTCTAAAAAAATATTCGTTGAACTCTTTTCTTGTAGCTGGTATTTACAACTGTATAATTCTAAGCCCTGGGCATATTTATACAGTTTAATGGGGGTGAGTCCTGTACTTTTGTTTCATCTGAGGTTGAAGTTTACATGTACACAAAATCTGCATTAAGCCAAAGTTAAATGGATTTTGCACAAGGAACTCCACAGGGATCGATAGAATATCGTCAAATCACCTCCTCACTCTGTAAGGGAGTTTTGCAATAATGCAATCTTGGGCCCACTATTTCCAAGCACTACTTCAGTGGGCCCTCCTCTCCCCCATCTCCAGCTTTCCCTTTCCAAGCCTTTGGTTTGATGCAAAGGCAAGGAGTTTTCCAGGTGAAGGAGGAGGGACTATGTGACCCTTGGGATCAAGTTCTTTTGTGTTTGTTGTTGTGTGCAACCATGTGCCTGCTTGATTGAAGTTTATAGTGTGGTGTGTTTGGGAGGGCTGAGTGCTCAGCCTAGAGGTCTGCTAAGCAAGGCTGTGAACTTCCTAATGAGGCTCTAGCCTGCCATCCTCTGATTCCTAATCACTTTAGAATCCTTTGATAAGGGGGCGGGGCTATCTCAGGGAGAACAGGGATTTAAAAAGCCAGCTCCTAAGCAACCAAAGGAGCTAGTGAATAGGAGCAGCAAACAGGGGAGCTTAGAGAGGGAGTGCAAGAGCAAGATATGCATAACAAACATTGGTTAAATTTAGGCCAATAACAACCCTTCTTTCCCCCCCACCCAAAAAAACCCCAAAGAACAAACAAACAAAAAACCCTACAGGAGCAATGAGAATGTAGGCAGAAAGTTCAGCAACAGAGTGGGTGCTATCCAATTTATTGTACTGAATGCAGCATATATGCCTTGTGGGAAGATGGTGTATATGTGGATTCAGTGCAAGCAACTCATGGCCCACAGAGACCCAGTATGGGCTCTTGAAACCAGAGTGGCTAATTTGGAGGAGCTAAGGAAGACAGAGAGGTATATAGATGAGACTTTCCAGGACACAATAGAGCAGTAACACCCCCAGTCTGACAGCTTCTGTGCTGTTGAGGAGGAGGAAAGTCTAGAGAAAGGAGAACACCAAGCTAAAGCAGAAGAAAATGATCCCTTAGTTGGGACCCTCCTTCCAGATAATGTCATGGCATCCTTTTGCATTGATATACCTCTCTGGACGAGAGGACCTCAGTTATTAGGAGGAGATAGATAATAGTAATTGGGGATTCAATTATTAAAAATAGATAGTTGGGTTTGTGCTGATTGGGAGAACCTTGTGGTGAATTGCCTGCTGGCTGCGAAGATTATGGACCTCTCAAGACATCTAGACAGGCTTTTGTTCAGTACTGAGGAAGAGCTGGTGGTCATGGTATGTGTAGGTACCAATGAAACAGGGAAAGATAGGAGAGAGGTTCTGGAGGCCAAATTTAGGCAGCTATGTAAGAGATCAAAGTCCAGGACCTCCATGGCAGCATTCTCTGAAATGCTTCCAATTCCATGCACAGGACCAGTTAGACAGGCAGAACTGCAGGGTCTCAATGTGGGAATGAGACAATGGTGTTCAGAGGAGAGATTTAGGTTTATTAGGAATCTGGGAACTTTTGGGAAAGGAGGAGCCTATTCAGGAAAGATAGGCTCCATCTAAACCAAAATGGAACCAGATTGCTGGCATGTATAATTAAAAAGGTCGTGGAGGAGGTTTTTAACTCAGGGCTGGGGGAAAACGACAGGGATGGAGAAGCACACAGTTGAGACAGAGACATCCCTTAAGGGAGGATTTATTAAAGGGGGTATTCTATATCCTAGTAAGGAGGAGAGGACAGAAGTACAGGAAGGAACTGAAGAGAAACAGTCAAATGATAAGAAGAGTCACATTCAGTTACACCACTTGAAGGCAGATAACTAAATATTGATAATATTTGTAAGTGCTTGTATACAAATGCAAGAAGTCTTAATACTAAGATGGGTGAACCTGTGTACTTCATATTAAATTAGCACATTGGTATAACAGGCATCACTGAAACTTGGTGTAATGATGATAATCAATGGGACATGATAATACCAGGATACAAAATATATACGAATGACAGAGTAGATTGTGCTGGTGGGGTACTAACACTACATGTAAAAGAAAGCATAAAGTCAACTAAAGTAAAAATCTTTAATGAATATAACTGTACCGTAGAATCTCTATGATATCTTGCATACTTCAATAAGAAGAGTATAGCAGGAGAGATATATTACCAGCCACCAGACCAGGATGGTGACAGTAACTGTGAAATGATCAGTTGATCAGAGAGGCAACAAAAACAGAAAACTTAATAATAACTTAATAACTACTTTCAAGTATCACCATATTAATTGGATACATGTCACCCCAGGACAGGATGCAGAGTTAAAATGGGGGTAGGATAGCTCAGTGGTTTGCGCATTGGCCTGCTAAACCCAAGGTTGTGAGTTTAATCCTTGAAGGGGCCACTTAGGGGTCTCAGGCAAAATCAATACTTGGTCCTGCTAATGAGGGCTGGACTCAATGACCTTTCAAGGTCCCTTTCAGTTCTAGGAGATAGAGTACATCCATTTATTTAGACACCATTAAAGACTGCTTCTTTGGGCAGCTAGTTCTGGAACCCACAAGGGAGAGGTAATTCTTGATTTCATTCTAAGTGTTGCACAGCATCTGGTCCAAGCTGAATGCTCAGTAATAGCAACCCTCATGTACTTAAATTTAACATCATTGTGGGGGAGAAATAGCAAAGAAACCCACCACAGGAGCATTTAACTTCAAAAAGGAGAACTACACAAAATGAAGAGGCTAATTTAAAAGAAATTAAAAGGAGCAGTTAGAAGAGAGAAATGCTGGTAAGCTGCATGGAAACTGTTTACAAACACCACAACAGAGGCTCAAACTAAGTGTATACCCCAAATAAAAAAAATAAAAAAAAGAAGAGGACCAAAAAAATGCCACCATAGCTAAACAACAGCATAAAAGGTAGTTAGAGACAAAAAGAGATTCTTTAACATTTGGAAGTCAAATCCCAGTGAGGAAAATAGAAAGGAACATAAACTCTGGTAAATCTAAAGGAAAAGTATAATGAGGCAGACCAAAAAAAGAATTTGACGAGCAACTAGCAAAAGACACAAGAGCTAACAGCAAAATTGTTTTAAAGTACATCAGAAGCAAGAAGCCTGCCAAACAATCAGTGTGGCCACTAGGTGATCAAGGTGCTAAAGGGGCACTCACAGATGACAAGGCCACTGCAGAGAAGCTAAATGAATTCTTTGCATTGGTCTTCACTGCACAGAATGTGAGAGAGATTCCCACACCTGACCCATTCTTTTTAGGTGACAAATCTGAGGAACTGTCCCAGATTGAGAGGTGAATAGAGGTGGTTTTGGAACAGATAGATAAATTAAAGAGCAATATGTCAGTAGGGCCAGACAGTATTCACCTAAGAGTTGTGAATGAACTAAAACATGAAATTGCAGCTCTACTAACTGTAGTATGTAACCTATCACTTAAATCAGCCTTTGTATCAGATGTAACACCGTTTTTTTTAAAAGACTCCAGAGGCAATCCTTCAATTATAGGCTGGTAACCCTAATTCCAGTACTAGACAAATTGACTGAAACTATAGTAAAAGACAGAATTATCAGACAAATAGATCTACGCAATAGGTTGGGGAAAAGTTAACATGGCTTCTGTAAAGGAAAATCATGCCTCACCTATCTATTAGAATTCTTTGAGGGGGGGTCAAGAAGCATGTGGACATCTGAAAGGCCAGTGACCATAGTCCCGCCAAAGCTCCTGTTGGTGATCTGGACAACACTGCATCATACCTCCCAACATTCCATGTGGCCAAAGCAGGACGCAACAGAGTCACTCACTGAGAATAGAGCAGTTTCCAAGTGTGCTGGCTGCCATGCTCAGTGCCGAGGGAACAGGGGAGATGCCGGGTGTCACTGCCAACCCCTGTGAAATCATACTGGTCCCAGTGTTTTGCCTGCCAAGTCTGTGTCTTACTCAGCCCCCACCTTCCAGTCTGGGGAAGTATCACATTCCACCCCAAAGTTCTCCCAAGGGGGCTGAGCATGCCCACAAGCAACTGAAGCTGGTCCCCTCCCTAGCTCTTCACTGTGTGTAACATGTGTATAGCTGCAGGCACCACGGCATGTGGGAAATCTTCTATTTCTACTGGGACAGGGTGTTTCAGGGGTCAAAACAGGACAGTCTCATGTACCTAGGACTGTTGGGAGAGCTGCTGTTTAGCAATAATTAAATCAAATGCTGTTTATTTAAGAAAGAGACTGGAATCAGATGCAACTAAGAAATCATGGAAAGCATTAATTCTCTTCTATTCTAGGCAAGCAGTGTACACAGCCCACTAGAACAGGCTATAAAACCTGCCAACACAGTGGGGCTTCCCATAGACTTCAGGTTTTCTTCTACTCCTCTGCAAGGAAAAGCTATGGGGGAATTGCCACTGGTTTTGGAAGGAAGTGCTGATGCTGGGCAGGGGGAAGAAAAATGAAACATTTTGGCCAGGGGAAGAGAACTAAAGTACCATGGTCTCTCTCTGTCCCCCTTTCTCTTCCTGTATGTCCAGCTACATCTCTGCAAATTCATTTCAGTCAATGTCGATGTGTGCACATCTGCACTCCACTGGCTTCTGTTTTGTGGATCTTGCCAGGTATGTAACAGTCTTCATTACAAAAGCGAAATGTTGGTAGTGAGAACCTCACATATTCCATAGCTGCAGTTTTTTGCTGTCTCTCTTCTCTCTCTCTCCTCCCTTTTTCATGACAGCCTGCCCAGAATGGAGACAACCTCATTGTTATTTTTAAAAATCTGCATCCATTTCCAGTAAGGAACAGCCTTATACACAGAAATCTCTCTCAACTTTTACTCCTGAAACTTTAATGGTTCTTACCCCCAAAATTCTACTGGGTTGGCTTGTTACCTTCAATATATATTTATTTATACATTACCACTCTTGTTTCTTTTCAGCCCTCACTCCTCCCTGGAGGAGTCTGCCAGCATAAAAAACCTGTAATGTCTTCCTAGGAATATTATAGTTCATGAAGGTAAGAATATGTAGAAAATGATAATGTTTATGCATAGTTATCTCTCACACATCGTATGGGAGAGATTTCAGGCTGGATATTTTGCTTTTACTCATGTTGATTTCTGTTAGGAAATCTCTTTCCAATTAATTCCACATAAATTATACAACCTCACACATTGTACCAATTGATTTGTGAAATGTGACCATTGGCAGAAACCTATCCACTAATGCAACAGTAACAGCTGGTGCTTCATTTCTTCATAGGGTAAGACGAGGCAGACAGGGACAATCCCACACAGTGTGTATAATGCATTCAGCCACGAACATAACCACATCTAATTACTTTTTTTAGGTGTGAAAGCAGAGCAAAATGTTTTAATATTAAATTTCATACTTTTTCACTGAAAAAGTAATTTATTATCAGGAAGACATTCCCCTTGCCACTTCCCCTATATGAAATGTATTACAGGCTTTTGTTTGGTTGGTTTGTGTTTTGGCTTCCTCTAAAGCCAGATATTGGTCTCTGTTTGAAGTACAGTAACAAATGTCAGAACTGATTTATGCCTTCCCTCCAAAAGAAAAAAAGAAGGAACCCTGGCATCTTTTTCTTACCTAATAATGACAATAAACAGTAGCAGATGAAAATAGCACAGTCTAGAAAAACAAAACAAAACAAAAACAAAAACTGGGCCTGATGCAGTTAAACATTATTCATGCTAGTCCTTGCTCATGCTGGCAGTTTCATTGACTTGAACAGGACTACTCACATGAGTAACAAATATTCAAGGGTTGGATGGCTAGATCCTCACTCCTCAGACATTTCCTTTGTACAGGTGGGTTGTAACATTAGAGCCCTAAAATGTACATTGTAAAAGTGAAAATTCAGTGTAAACTTGGAGGCTAAGTTTTTCAAAAATAGGAGTCTAATGTTGGCTCCTGAATCCACATTTAGTGCTCAGCACTTTTGAAAAGCAGATTGCTTATTTAGGTGCCGAAATATGCAGTTAGTAGCCTATTTTTGAAAATCTTGGCCACAATTGTTATTTTGCACTGTACAGCTGAAACAGTCTTACTGTCCTCTTTTTATAGTGTAAAACCAAAAATGGCACTACTATAAATATATAGTAAAACATACCGCATAACTCCTTCAAACAATTCACATTCCATGCAAAAGGGGCAATCCAGGGTTAGAAACATGAGAGCATTGTAATAAATTAGAGAGTTCAAATATTTGAACCTAAATTCCTTTATTTGTATTAACTCCACAAGTTTACATATAGGTCTCTGTTATTCTTACATGATGAACTAGGGCATACATATTCACAGCATTAAAAACCTCTATCCTGAAACTGCAAGTTCTGCAAAAGCAGTGCTAATGCTAATATTTTCTGAACCTACTTTGAGACGAGTGGGACAGCCACACAATTTTCCACAAAGTATAAACAAGAATGACAAAGCCTTTGACAAACTTGCTGTCACTATCTGCCAAGTCCTCACTTTCAAGGCTGCATGAATCTTCTAACAAAAAAAAAAAATCACAGATGATATTGTCAGATGCAAATCTCACATGGTGCTTTTCCTTGCAAAGCTAAATTGATTGATCTTTCATCTGATATGGGGATACAAATCTCCAGGCTCGAACTGATAGCACCTTATGGGCTTTTTTGGCTCCTGATCCCAGTGGGATAACATCTTCAGATTCATTCTGATACTTTGGCACTTGGAGTACATTGGGGTTGTAGAGTTCAAATCCATTTGGCTTTACTATGTATAATGTTGTTTAAAAAAACCCTGCTTTTGATTCTGATGCGATCTCATTACTGTCTTATCTTTCAAACATTGAACAGTACCAAGTGTCCCCTACTTAGAGACATAATGAAAATAGCAGTTTAAATTTTGGTTGCTCTTTCTTTGTTAACTGTAATAGGCTCTAATTAATTAAATCCATCCCTGTACATCTGCTTTCCTTTATATTTGGTACAGAAAACTGATAATTTACTAGGCTGAACAGAAGAAAAATCTTTTTTGCACAGGTCATTCATTAGGGATTTACTGTTTTCCTGGCATAAAGAATGTTCCTGTAGCGTTTGTGTAACATCGAACTTCAGACATTGTGGGCTTGAATATCGATCACCTTACACTTTGTGTAAACTCTTATGCTGGTGCATGGCATCACCAGAGCTACTAGACTACTCAAAAAGGGTGGAAGAGAAAGATGTGTATCCGCACCTTGCCTTCTGTACGGTGGTGTTGGCTTAGCACTGGAGTTAGCATATTCTGTATCTCCAAAAGGAAGGTGTAAGAACATATCCTCGCTGTGCTTAGCAAGGGCCTGAGTCAACACCCATTATGGTCAATGGGAAGACTCATGTTAATTTTGCCTGTATTTGGATCAGGCCACAAGTGCTGAAAAGACATACTGCCTGCACTTTTCATCCGCAAGCAGGATGTCTCCTGGAGCGGCTAGTGGTGTGGTGCCTTCTCACACCTTTCCTTAACCAGTTCTAGCTTTAAATGCTACAATTCAGCTCAGTATGTTTAAAATACTATGGCAGATGCCCTGTGTACTTTGCATCCTGTTAAATTCAGCTGAAGCTGTACAAATCAGATTGGACCTTGCCATGTGCAAATATGCTCAAGGAACAAATAATTGCATCACCATCTCACATAGATTTGCTGAAGCACTGGTCACTTTACATGCCCCAACATTTTACCCTCATCCTAACCAAATTAAAAACAAACAGTAAAGGCATCCAGTGCTACTCAGTCTCTGTTACTAAGAAGGCTCCTCAAGAAATCTTGAATGCTCAGTCAATGGTGCACCCTCACGCATAGGCTATGTGGGGAGTGCACATTACAGCTACCAGCAGGAGAACATGCTCCCAAGTGACAAGAGAGTGAGTAGGGATGGGACGCAGGATTACTCAAAGCCTCCTATAAAATCTGCTAAGCTGTTTCAGTTGGCACAATTAGGCTTCCATAACAAGGAAGAACAGAGAGGAATTTAGTGGAGCATAAGGCTGGAAGAAACAGCTGCCCCCAATCATCATTTCCTATAAGATGGAGGAGGGGAATCTCTGCACGATTCTGTATCCCTCCTTATCACTGTAAAACACTTGTTTCAACAGATTCTCTTACCTGGTTTTGAGCCGAGTATCTTCAAGTGCCTGAGAAACAATATGTTTTTCTTCCTCTGTCTCTGCACCCTTCTCTTGGTACTGCTAAAGCAACCCTTCTAGAGATGACTTAACTCCGGGACTCAGAAAGGCCTTCTAAAGAGCATTCCTCCCTCCCTTTACTTTTATAATGGACCAGATTACACCTAGCGTCAGGCATTTTCAGTACTATTTCCAAAGGGAAGATACTTCTACTCCTTCCCCTTGTTTCAGTTACACAAAAAGAAAACTGTTTTTAATACCAATATATCTAAGAATCTCTCTCTCTCTCTCTCTCTCTCTCTCTCTCACACACACACACACACACACACACACACACACACACACACACACACACACACACACACACACACACAAAAAGAACATTATTTAAGTTGCAGAGTCAAGTTCTCAAAAGCGAGGAAATGACAGAATTAAGGTTGCCTGTGCAACTCTTCCCCTGGCCCAGCCAGTTCTACTTATTCCCTCTCCCACTCTCCTTCTTCAGCCATTCCCTGTTCTTCCCAACAATTTGTCCCCAGTGTCCTTGCCCAGCCAGTCCCATTTGCCTCCCTCCCAGCTCCTCATCTGATCCATTTTTCTCCCCTCACCCCAAAATCCTAGTCTCTAGTTGCCCCTCCTTCTGCCCCTATTCCCTTTCCCCACTGGCTGTCAGTCACAGTCTCCCTGCCTGGACTCCTCATCCAATCTCAGTGTCTCCCCATGACCTAATCCCATCTTCTTGTCCTAGTCTCTTTACCCAGCCAGTTCCAGGTTTATCCCCTGCACACCACTCCTCATCAGATCTGTTCCACTCACCAACCTCCCACCCCAATTCCTGAATTCAGGGTCTTACAAGAGAAGTGTTGGGCAACCTAATAATAGGCACCCAGCCCCATGGATTAATATCATCCAGCTTGCGAGCAGTTCAGGCCAAGGGCTTTGTCTTTATCCTTGTCTGTAAGGCACCAGAAAGGTATCTGAAAGGCGGTTTATTTGCCAAGCAGTTCTGCCTCCTATCTTGGCTATGGTAATAAGAAAGTGTTTTTATTTAAGAAAAAAGTTGAAAAAGGAGGCCCTGATCCTTCTTCCATTGAAGTCAACAGCAAAACTTCCATTGATTTCAGTGGGACAGGATCAGGCTCCTAGTGAACAGCTTTCTATGTCTCCCACAACTCTTTGCATCACATGATTCCCGGCCCAAGGAGTTTCTCATGGATGAGGGAAGGGAAAGTTTGTAGGAGCTCCTTGTTAAAACACTGGCAGTAAATCTGTGCTCTGTCAGGCAGAGTCAGGCAGCTGTGGCTTCTCTGTCGAGTTCCAGCAGAAAAGGCTTATCCCTGGAAACTCCTCCAGTCATTTTGATGGGTTGTCTTGGGTCCTGCTTGGTCCAAAGAACCCGCTTGTGCAAATGGGCCTGACTAGGAAATTTTCCAGTGAAATAGAGTTTTGTCAGAAAATGCCAGTTTGTCAAACCTGAAATTTCTTGCAGTGAGTTGAATTTGATAACTCCCACCGCATCACAGGAAGCGACCATGCTGCAACCCTGCCAGAGATCCAATGAAAGCCTGTTCGCCTAATGGGCTGCTGGGGAGCCTCACCAAGAGTATCGTCCCGTGCCAGGGCCTGGGCTTGCAGGATCTGTGCCTCTGGGGCAGCTCCACCATGTAGACTGCCACCGGGCTAGAGACCCAGAGCTTTCAAGCTCTCAGGCCAGCTGGCTCCCAGCAGGCAGCCCTGAGTGGCACAGACTGAAGCTGACAATCTTGAAAGGTCATAGCAGCTGTGAAACTGACAAGAATGTCAATTTCAGGCAACACTTGCTCCTCTAGAGAGTGTTTTTGTTTAGGAAAAAAATATTGAAGTCAATAGCAAAACTTTCATTGGTTTCAGTGGGACAGGATCAGGCTCATACTGAACAGCTTTCTATGTCTCTCACTCCTTAAATCAAAGACCATGTGTTGGTGTTTCCAAAATGAAGTTTTTTGAGGTTTTCTGGTTTGTGAAAAATTTCAAAGTATCAAAAATTCTTGCAAAACCAGAAATCCGATATTTCAGGCAGCTTTAGTCCTCCATGCCCCCGTCCCTTTTCAGGTCTCAGAGTGTGCTGTATTTCTATAGTACTATTTACTGAATTGAAAAAGATAAGCATGAAGTTGTTATATAAATATCAAGTCATTGTGCTGTAAATCTGAATGATGGGAGTTAATATCACAGGCATATTTTTTATTGTGAAATCATTGTTAAAAATCACAGCTGCTTCTAACTGTGCAAGATGCTGGATTTGATGGACCATTGATTGAGCTCATATGGCACCTCTTATGCTATTACTAAAAATATTTGTATGCTAATATTTTACACAGAGGAGTGGGGGTGACTGTGCATTGTGCACACAAATGTGTGAGCTTCATTCTAGGTGACTGTTATGTTAAAACCAAAGGGTATTAACTAGCTCTTAGTGAGAAAACAAAAAACTCAGTGTCACCAGGGAGAAACTGAGGACCCTATAAGTTGTTGTTGCCCAGTGTCATTTTTTGTCCAACTGGAAAAAATGAGCAAATGACAGTTTTCACTCTGCTATACTCAGTCTAAGATGAATCTCCCTCCTCACCACATAACTGTAAAGTGACCTAGTCTGGGTTCATAATCCAGATGGAAGATTACTGATTCCACAGATCTTAAATGAGAGAGACAAGGAATGCAGCTTACTTGTTTAAATTACTGTACTCAAAAATCCAAATTGTGTGCCACGTGTATCTCCTTAAGTCATGTGAGCAGTTTCTCTCTTACTAAGACAGGCCAAATGCCTTTAATAACAGTAGAGCTGAAAAGAAAGGATCTGTTGTAAATAGTGTTTTGATTTAGTCTGACCCTTACTTAGTGGAATCAAAACTTAGGACAAAATAACTGAAGATGTGATTGTCTTTTGAGTGTCACTGATTTGAACAGACTTCACAAAGCGGTGGTTCTTGTAGTTCTATGATCTGGAGCCATTTACTCTGATATACTTTCAATTCATATTCTAAAAAAAAGATAAAAAATTGACAGTGTTGGGGTGAGATGCAGATGTCCTGAGTTTGTGTGAGAATTGCTGTGGGGCACTGCTGACAATGGGTATGTACAGCTATAGCTCTATATGTGTTTATATGAGAAACTCTTAACCCCAACAAACTAGCACTGAATATCCCCAAACTTTGTGTAAGATCAGATCCAAATTAGAACTTTGCCTCATCTCTAATAGTTAACATACAACAACACACATTATTCACAATTGAGATGTAAGGGCCTTTACTCAGAAGAATATATGTGTCTGGGTAGGATAGTCACTTGTTAGGAAAAAGTAAGCCTCATGCCCCCAGGAGCTCAGGTCTCTGCAGCATAGGCCATAAACTGAATTATTGGGTGCATGAGGAAATCACAAGTGTAGTTTATCTGATTTATGCTTGTGGTACACAGATTTTCTAACTTAAATAGACAATCGTTATAGCCATTCTCCTTATCTGCAAGCAGCAATGTTCCAAAAATTGAACACATTATAGAACTGAGGTGCTACTGGCAATTTAAATGAATGGGATAAGTCCCCTCACTGTTCCCTCGAGCAGATCTCAGTTTTATTCTGATAGAGTCCCAAACCATACACAATGGAATCAAATCTCAGGAAAACATATGATTGTCCTTATTTTTGTCTTTTAGTTTGCTTTTATTACAAATCACCTCAAGGGATGTCAAACTAATAAGGTGGCAGTCCTACGAAGGAGAGGAGCACTGGGCTCCTGCATTAGACATGTACAACAGCAGGATATTCAACTTGAAAAATGTGCCCAAAAGGATTCCAGGGAGTTCTGTAATGAGAGTGAGGCAGTAATTCAAATCTGTGGCACTGTCTGGAGCTGCTTTAAAAGTGTAATACAACGGTGCTTTCCAATAAACAAAGCAGAGCATGAATGCTTGTCTGCACTGCATGCTGTTCTCATACAGAAATCAGTTTTCCATTTTTTATTTTTAAATATAACATTGGACCTCTTTGCAAATTCTAAGGTAACCACTGCGGTTTGCTGGCATGAACAGCTGATTCTGTAAATGACTTCAGAAACTGCAGATAATGGCTATAAGAAATTCAATCAATAAATAAGTTCTCCCTTCATTGCTGAGAGATGTCACTCCAAATGACTGTTTAATTCTCTAAAGGTGGCTAACTGTATTCTGTCTTTTTGGGGAGAAGGGGAATTTGAATCTGAAAGCCATGAGCAGTAGAGAAGCAGCCAGTATAACTGTTTCCCTGGAGATCTATCATAGGGTTTGCAGATAACCATAGATGCAAGGCACTGTCTGCAAGCCTATAATCTGTAGAGAGAGACTGAAGAGGAGCAAGAAAAGCATTTGAGCTCCAGGACGGGGTGGGTAGAAATATCTGCTCCACTTGTGATTTCTGACTCACATCTGCTTAGTTAACTGTCAAAAACAAGTTTTTAATATTGTCACTTCTGCAGAGCCAATATAACTGTCAAAGAAATCTGTATTCCTCAGGCATTGTCAATATCGTCACATACATTTCCAAACTCTTGGATTCCAGAATTGCTATTATTTTCCTTTACATGTGTACATGTGTGTTTATTTTCTTACTTGTAAAAGGTGTCAAATGAATAAGTGTGGAGACTGAAGACCTCTTTGATCACTGAACAGGTACAGCCTGGGCAATAACACCTGTCACAGATTTATTCCTCTGCTCAGTGTTCTGGATGGACCACTTCTAATGGTCATTGGCACCATTAAGTCATTGCTTGAGATTGCCAAGGATGTCCATTACTGCCAGGTGTGGAACTTATTATTTCTGTACCATACCACCTGCAGGCCTCAACCAAGATCAGGGACTGACTATTTCAGGTGTTGTGCAGTCATACAGGAGACAGTCTCTGCCCCAAAGAGTTTACAATATAAGTAAACAACATTGATAAAGAGAAGGACAAAAGAAGTATTATCTCTGTTTTGCAGATGGGGATAGCACTGTGTTTTTATGTTGTGAACACTAGGAACTGAGGGTCAGACTCCCATAAACAGAATTGTTTACCAGTGTTTTACATTTGCAAAGAGCATTTTAATCCATTCAGAAAAAAGATGGGAATGGCATTCCTCTGTATCAACTCCCTAAGTTCTATGGTGTTGTATTAAACCATACTGCATGTTTGTCAAGTATGATATGAAAGTGGCTAATGCTGCAGTCAAATATATTTTTCCAAAGTAACAGCAGCTTTCTTATTGCATTTACCAAATATATCTACATGGAATGATATTTTGTAAGACATGAATCAACGCAGCATATGCTACAATGCTTTAACTTTGTTTTCATAATTGAAAGAAGCTGCTTTACAAGCATCTGTTCTAGTCCTAGGGATGTATCTTGCCATAGTTTCTCACTGAAAACTCCATCTAAAGTCACTGAGATTTTTCTGGATAAAAAAAGGCCGGCAGGCTTTGGCTTCTAGTCTTTTAGAGCTGGTTGACTCTTTGAAACCTAATAATGCATCTGATTCTTATTTTAATTTATTTTGAAGTAAGTGAGCTTCACCAGCTTAAAACGGTTTACAGAGCTGTGGTTCAGGGAATGTGCAGAGCCACTATATTGTTGTTTCCTAGGGCAGGTCTCATTTTTTGTTTCTGTATTTTGGAGCGGGGGGGCTTGTTCTCTGGGACAATGAGTGCATATATGCCAGTGTTTCTCAAACTGGGGTTGCTGCTTGTGTAGGGAAAGACCCCGGCGGGCCGGGCTGGACCAGTTTTCCTGTCCACAGGTCTGGCCAATTGCGGCTCCCATTGGCCGTGATTCGCTGCTCCAGGCCAATGAGAGCTGCTGGAAGTGGCGCGGGCTGAGGGACTTACTGGCCGCCGCTTCCAGTAGCCCCCATTGGCCTGCAGTGGCGAACTGCGGCCAGTGGGAACCATGATTGGCTGGACCTGTGGACAGGGCAGGTAAGCAAACTGGCCTGACCTGCCAGGGGCTTTCCCTACACAAGCAGCAACCCCAGTTTGAGAAACACTGATATATGTCCTGTGCTGTAGCTGTGTTCTAAAATGTTTCCCATCCAGCTTCTCCAGTGCTTAATTTGTAATGAAAGAGGTGCCGGGGCTCAAAGCAATTTTTTTTACATTCATAACTGATGCAGCAAGCCCAGAGATGATGGGACTATGAACTGAGAAGCCCAGAGGTGCCTGGACTCACCCCTGGCACAAATAACACACTGAGCTTCTTCTTCGCAGGATATGTAAAGTGAATATATGTTGGAAGTAAAACCTAGAAAACTGTTTCTAATCCAACATATCTTATGCATTTATGATCCATTCATCAGGATTTTTATAAGTATAGTTGCAACACACAGAAGTCACCCCACACTATGAATACCTTTTTGAAAACAGGTGCTTGTCATACTCATAGACTCATAGAGGTTAAGACCAGAAGGGACCACCAGATCATCTAGTCTGGCTTCCTGTAAATCACAGGCCACTAACACCCCCAGCCACCACCAACTAAACCCAACAACTAGAATGAGATGACAGTATTACAACCCTCTCGGGACTAAACTCTTATGTGTCACAGGTGAAGAACTGGAGGGACTGGGGTGCACCAATGCCCAAGGCTCCTGCAATGGGAGAGAGTTGATTAAGTGCCCAGATAATCCTGGCAAGTGGTCCACACCTCATGTTGCAGAGGAAGGCAAAAACCTCAAGGGCCGGGAATTTCTTCCTTATCTCACATATGGCAATCGGTTAACTCTGAGCATGCAAGCAAGAACAAGCCAGCCAAGTACCTGAAGGAGCAACTGAGCTTCATAAGTTTATGGTACAATGAGGTTTTCCACAATGGCATATGGCCCTCCTGAAACTGCTAATAGCAAGTATCTCCAACAGCTGAAGATGGGACACTTGTGGGGGAAGGGATCTGAGTTACTACAGAGAACTCTTACCCAGCTGTCTGGCTGGTGGGTCTCACCCACATGCTTAGGTCTAACTTATCCTCATATTTGAGGTTGGAAAGGAATTTTCCCCCAAGTCAGATTGGCAGAGACTCCCACTTTCCTCTGCAGCATGGGGCACTGTGATAGGATCTCTGGGGTACAGCCTGGAACTGGGGTACTGCTGTGCTCCTTTAACTCTCCAGCCTGGGTCATCTCTCACAATGGTTTGCTAGTGACAAGCATCAAACCTCTCCAAACTCACTTAGTACAACAGCATATGGAGCCCCACACCCAGATAAATTACATATGAATCATACAGAGAAAGGCACTAGCAAATCTCCCCAGCCTTCAGCCTTGTACCCCCAGAATATACTGTCTTGCATTGGTCAGCAGCCTGCTGACCCAGTCTGCCATTACCAGTCATTACCCAGTCTGCCCCTCCCTCGATGTAGAGAGCACACACAAGCCTTTGTAAACTGAGCTGAGATTTCCCAAGCACTTCAAGCAAAACACACTGTTTTAGGTAAAACATAAAACATGGGTCACTTTAGGTAAAACATAAAACAGATGTATTAGCTATAGAAAGATAGATTTTAAGTGATTATAAGTGGTAGGCACAAAAGGTCAGAGATAGTTACCAAAGAATATAAATGGTAAGTCTAAATCTTAAACTTTATTAGAGTAGGCAGTATGTGGATCTAGCAATTTTTCACCACAGGTAGTTTATACTTCTTAATACATAGGCTTTCTCTTTAAGCCTGGGACCAGTGTCCTGAGTTCAAGTCTTTGTCTTCCCAGCATTCTTGTTGCTTCCAGCATAGGTGGGGGAGGAGAAAGGTAAAAGAATGATGCCACTGTCCCCTATTTTATATCCTCAGTCCATGTGCCTGGAAAACACTAACCTAGACATATCCTGGTGGGCTTTGCGAAATCACAGAGTTGAGCAATCCCCCATTGTATGATGCTTGTGCAGCCCTCTTACAGCATTGTAAATCCGTTGCTTATAACTCCTCTGTCGATTAATGGTCACTTAACACCTCCTGGGAGTAGATCACCACCTAACAGTAGAGACTCTCTAATTTACAACATATTTCAGTAACAACCATAAAGCAAAATCTTATAACTTCATACACAGTAGTGATATACATATTTGGACAAAACAATGGGTTTCAGCAGATCATGACCTTTCATATGATATCTTACATGGTATGCTATGTATGAAATATATCATAATTATATGACAGGATGATATTCTTTTTCAAGGTGCTGCTTTTAGGTACAGAGTGCTATAGGCATGGGTCACTTTTTGGTGTGAACTAGAGTAAAGGGTTCAGTCCCTAACCTGAAGTCTTTAAATCAAGATTAGAAGACTTCAGTAACTCAACCAGAGGTTATGGGCCTATTACAGGAATGAGTAGGTGAGATTCTGTGGCCAGTGATGTGCAGGAGATCAGACTAGATGATCATGATGGTCCTTTTGACTTTGAAGTCTATGAGAGAATGCTCAGTGCCACCTCAAAGCATTGGCCCACTCCAGCCAGTTGCCCATCTTCAACTATGACTCTCTCTGATGCTTCAGAAAAAGGAAGAAGAAAAAAGAAAACCAACAACCAAACAGCCCCCACAAACCCAGAAGACAATGGGGAAAACATTTGCTTCCTGATCCTTGCAGATGACTGGCTGAAGCCCTGCATGAGATTTTAGCCAGGAACTGGAAGGGACTATCCAAGACTGCTGAGTGATGCCCCCTCCCCATAAGCAACCCCATCATATAATCTCACTCATAAATTTGTCAAGTCCCATCTTAAAACTAATTAAGTTGTCCACTAGGAGTTGTGATGAGCACCCTTATGATAGCTAAATGATGGGTACCGAAATGCTTTGATAGATTCAATATATAAAAACAAAGGGGAGTAATGAAAATCTGTCATATAGATGTGTGAAAAACTAGAAACAATTTAGAAGAGCTCTTTGCCAGTGCTTGAACATCTGGCATTCTCTGCTTCATGAATTGTAATCTTTGATGAGGATGAGAGGGAGGAGGGGCATTTAAAGCTGAAGGAGCATCAGAGGAAATTTTTGATGAAAACCCGGGTTTGCTTGAAGGTGTGTTGAGATCTCTGTGGCTGTGGCTGATGCTTACTGTGTCTGAAGATTTTGTATAGCATTAAACTTTATAGGCCAAAGATTCATATTAGTAACTTGGGAGGTGCATGGCATTCAGAGATTCCCAAGACCAGAAGGGACCACTGTGATTGTCTACTCTGACCTCCTGTATAGCAGAGGCCATAGAACTTCCCCAAAATAATTCCTAGAGTGTATCTTTTAGAAAAATGTCCAGTCTTGAACATTGCTAGGGAGTATCCCTGTTCTACAGTTGGTGGATGGGTTAAATCTTTACTGAGGATGGAATTCATGTTTACTCTGTGTTACATTGAGAGCAGGTCAAAATTTTTCAAGTTTACATTTATCCATAATTGCCCCCCCCCCACCCTGCCAAAAATGTGAATTTTGACTGAACCCACATATGCTTTACAGGTTTTTTGACCATCTCTTATAACATGGGGGCAAAATGTGAGAATTAGGCTTAGCGCTGCATTGGAGGCAGTGTGCACTGTCCATCTCTTCCCTAGGCTACCTAATACACAGGTGTGTGGGTGCAGAGAATATACCAGCCTTTAGGATGGCTACACTTGTTTCTCGCATACCTAGCCCACTGTGTGAGAAGGCATGACATCATAACACCATTTTTTGCCTGCCTCTTCCCACTCACTTTGGGGCAATGTGAAATTCCAAGTCAGATGAAGGAGCATCACTTGTGCAGGGATGGAGGTGGGGTAAGACTCCTTGAGCATTTTGCCCTAGCACTCATGCAAGGACGAGCCACGCTCTGGCTTGTAAAGACATATCCCATGGTTAATACAGAACTTCTGTATCACTCAAGGCCCAATTCGTCTACCCTTACCAGTGCTGAGCAGCACCTTACTCTACAAGGAATAACACTGAAATCACTGGGAACTGCTCACAGAATCTGAGGCTGCTCAACAGGCATAAAGGTATTCAAATCTGCCCCAGCAAACAGGAATTTTTTCCACAAGCCTGGTTTCTGTTAGGTTGGTTTGAGAATCGTGGTCATTTTTACATGGCAAAAGGGACAACAGCAAAATCACCTAGTTAACAGGAACAAGCTCAAGTATGAATTCAATACTCAGGACCAGATGTACCAATAGCTACTGTCCCTAATTCCCTTTGTGCTGAAATTCTGTGTCATTATTGTAATTTTACTCTCATACATGTAGATGAAGCTGGCCCACAAAAGCAAAAAAAACAACAACAAAAAACGTAGAAAACGCACTGCATAATTGTATTCAGCAATGATGGAAGTTATACATAAATGCAAGAAAAAAAATACTCTGCTTCCAATTTTTTTTACCCTATCTATTGCTCCCCTGTAATGCATTTAATGCACTAAATGTCCTAGGCAATGATGCAATTTTAGCAACAATTTAGTTTGCTATTGACAAAGTAATGCTGGATCTCAAAACCTGGAACACATGGCACATAAGTAGTCCTATTTATAAATTCTATAGCGACTAGTTATACAAGCTCACTTATCAATTCCCTAGCTCAGTCTGTCAGCCTGTACCCTTCAGAATGATTTCTCTATCAATCTAATGTGAAATTACTGAGCTCGAGGAAGCAGCATTTATTTTGTACTTTGCCAGTGAGCTGAGCTGTGTTCTTATACTAGCTTATAAAAGTTGCTCCTTAAACACTACAGATAAAGTCAACTGGAAAAAAAATCAATATGGTCCCTTTTGCCCTGGATAGGGAAAGTAAATATACCCACTGTGACTTGAAAGTAACTATTGCAGACCTAAAACCTAATCCTTAGATCTATCGTGTTTGTTCAGGGACAGAGAAAGTGATGAGTAGGACATGAAGCAGGAGTCTAAAATTATCACTGTGTATTTTCTAGCTATAAGGAACAGCCCTCCTGACAGTTATAAATACAGCTGTGTCATCTATATGATCCAATGCACAGCTGTATCCAACAGAGATCTGGACTGGACTGACAATAACTGATGAGTCCACAGTATCATGTCCTGATACTGATGCAGCTAGATTGGATTTACTTGTAAGAGAAATAGACTTGGATTCAGTTAGGAGCCAATCGTTCTGTTATTTCCTGTATTTAAGCAACAGCCTCTAGTCCATCGCCAGTGCAGCTTGTTAACACCTTTTCAATCAAAATGTTCAAGCTTTGAGCTTACTGGAAAGCTGTAATAATTGCACAATTCAAATTTATCATTCACATTATCCTTGTCCTGCTAGGGCAGGAGAGCCATGACCTGACCTCTCTGAGGGGAGCTATCATTTCCTCTTGAGTCTAATACACTTGATCCATGGTATCTAGGTAAATAAAAATGCATATCTGTGAGTGTGTGTGTGTGTATATATATCTTGAAATGAACGGCTTGGACAGCCCCACTTATCAGCCAGATGACTAATAAAACATGTGACAAGCATACTTAACAAGCATAGACATCAGCAACTGGAGCAGTAGATGTGCATTCCTTAGTTCTTTAGACTTTTCTTGAGCATAGTAAATCTGAATGGTAAGCAACAGAAGCAGGTAAAATGATGTGCATGCATATTAAAAAAAACCCACACATTTCTCCTCTATATCATTAGCTGTCATCCCTGTTCTGTTAAAAGTTTTATATTTCCAAAGCCATCCACCAGCAAGAAAACAAGTTGTGTTATTCTGAGCCTTTTAACACATCCAGTACAATAAACAGAGAAAAAGTGAAGGATAAAAGAATCATCTTGCAGTTCTACACAGCATTACCAATCTCATCTCTAGTAGTATTTTCAGCTGATTTACGGTCTCCTTAATTTACTTAACATTGCTTTTGAGCACATAGACCACTCCGTGCAATTTTTTGCATTGCAATGATACAGAAAAGATTGAACACATTAAAAAAAAAATCTTTCAACTCTAATTGATCTCATGCAGCACACAATCTCTCCCCGCACCCTCTTCCTCTGCTGAGTTAATCTGCGGCTCTGTCAGCATAAGAGACTTACCAAAGGGTTTTCAAGGGGAGAATGCAGTTAGGCTCTCTTACACACTGGAATAGCTGCTACCCAGTAATGAAGCAGGAGCTGAGAAGTCTCACTCTTTCAGTAGCTATTCAGGTAGTGCAGCCAGCTTTCTCTAGCCCTCTGCATATACACAGACAGGCGCAGATAGCGAGAGAGAGAAAAAGAGAGAGAGAGGCAATAAACTGAGCATAATTAAGAGAGCTCCTTTCTACAAATTACAGAAGCAAGTGTTCCCTGTAGCAGAGTGGGTTCTTTAAAAAGCAGTCTCTCCCCAGAAACTCTGCACGTTTTTTTACTTTTTAATTATTGGAAAAAGAAATCTTTCTTAGAAACAAAGTCATTGATGTGTTACAGTGAGGTTATTTTTCTTTTTTTATGATGAAAGTTTCATTGTGAAATTCAGTCTAGTTTGCAGGCGAGTGAGAGCCATCTCTGCAGCCTCTTAGCAAAGGAGCTTAGATCAACAGTCTCATGCATTTAATGACATTATTTATGAAAGAACACATCTGCTCTAATAAATTCACCAATTAGGGAGGTAATGGTTTAGTAAATATATATCAACGTCTTTTTCAACATATGCACCATGGGGAAAAAACCAATACAAAGCGTAAATTAACGTAAAGGTTTGTAATAGACCTGCTGTACTTGAAAGAATTTTGAAGAAGGAAAATAAATAATGCCCAGATAGGTAGGTTAGCTATATAATACATGCCTAATGTGTCTGATATAGGTGTTGGCTACTTGTCCCTAATACATGTTGAGTAAAAAGTGTCAAGAAATTTCAGAATGTTGTCATATTTGGCAAGGAGATTTGAGGAATTAAAGAAAGTTAAATCTCCTACACAGATCCTTTCTTTATTAAAAAATTCACTTTCTCTGTAGCTTTAAAAAATAGTCTTTGTTATTTGTGGTGTCACTTTAGACAGAAAGCAGATAAAAGTGTCCTGACCGTAAGTAAAATAAGAACACATATACACACACACAAACACACACAAAAAGGCATTAATTTCCTTTAATTTAGTAATATCTGTTCTTTAGTGAATAATAGCTTTGGGGACCTTGGCACACTATGATATAGGGTCAGTGTTGGGACAGATGCCACCTGGGGATGAAAAAAAATCAAGTGGGACATATTAATGCAACTTTCCCCCATCGAGCTCTCAGAACAGCCAGCATTACATTGCAGGACCCTCGTATGAGGATACTTTCAGGGACTGCTGCTTGGAAAAGA
The DNA here is from genome assembly GCF_007399415.2 of Gopherus evgoodei. NCBI lineage: Eukaryota > Metazoa > Chordata > Testudines > Testudinidae > Gopherus > Gopherus evgoodei. Next base: position 113,560,788 of record NC_044322.1, on the reverse strand, counting down.
GGATGATGCTATTGTTAGAAGTAACTTTGTAATAAAGATGGAAATGGGAAGAAAAGGAGAGAGAAAATAATTAACAAAAGCCTATTGAAATAAGTCACTACAGAGAGACTCCTATATTGATAGTTCTATCTAAAACAGTTTAAAGCCCTATTTCTGAGAATCTCCCTTACACTTTTATTCAGCTAGCTAATCGTTTGAGAGTGGAATTTTTCCCCCACACAGCTGTACAGCTCATGTTAATCTCTAAAGCATTAATTTGGTATTTAATTACTTTCTACAAAAGACAAATACTTCAGCAGCTTCACTGGCTTTATTGGGAGGTCATTAAAGGTAAACCGGGCAGCAAGAGGCTATATCAGTGTTTTGACCCATGTGGACCCTTGTGTCCTGGAAGAATCAGTTGCTGTTTTGAGGTTGTAGACCCCGAGGCTGCAAACATTTACATATCTGCTAAACTTTAAGCATGAGTTGGAGCCCTGAACTCTAAGCTCTTCAAACAAAGATCATATCTTACTGCACATTTGCACAGTACCTAGCACAATGGGACCTAGGTCCCGACTGGGGCCTTTGGATGCTATTTAATAAATAATAATAATTAGTAATAAATGGATTTCTGAGAGTTGGTCCCTTAGCTCTCTTTCTTATCCTTAGTTTATTTCTTCAAGGCTTCATCTGCTTTCTAGGTGGTACTCTTTTTCTGCCCACCAGGACTTCCTCTCTTTCTGTTTCCAAGGAATTATCTCTTCTCTTTTTCTTCACAGCCATGCCCTCCACACCTGGAAAGGTCCAGGAGGCAGAATAGCCAAAAAGGTGGTGCTGACTGCTGAGGTAGATGTTTGTAAGACAGCTGTCTATGAAGGCCAGACCTTTCACATAGCATGCTTCTTGTGGCTCTGATTCTAGCTATATTGAATTTCTGTGTGTCTCAGTCACACCAGCCACATATATACAGGTGCACTCTGCAGTGGTGACAGCCTACAGAAGGGAGTTACTGCTACTTGTGAGAGCAGTAATTTAGACTGCTTTATTGTCAGAAAAGTGGCTATATATAAATAGGATTCTATTACTGAAGAGATGGTCTCCCTGTGTCTATTTGGGGGTCACATCTGGTGATTTTAGCAATAATGTAAGATTTCGAATATTTCTACTCAAGATAGCACCGCTGAGTGCATGCAGCTACAGGAGAAGGAATGGGGTGCTATTTCTTACTGTGCATCAACAGAATTGTTTCTTTTGCAGAATGTGTACCCCAAGGTGGGGATATGTGACTCAGAGAGCACAGTGCTTGGCTTTCATGTCCTAAAATGAATTGTATTAGCACCTAGGAGCTCCAGTCATGGACCATGACCCTGTTGTTTGTACAGCACTTAACACAGATGCCTGTAAGAACAAGAGACAACAGAGAAACATAGGGACATAGGACTGGAAGGGCCCTCCTGAGACATTGGGTCCAATCTCCTGGTACCGCAGACAACCCTATCATATAATCCCATAAATTTGTCAAGCTACAGCTTAAAACTAGTTAGGTGTTTGGTCCCACTCCTCCTAATGGGAGGCTGTTCCAACAATCTCCTTCTAATCTCCAGAATAAGTTTATTCATGGCCAGTTTATACCCACTTGTTCTCGAGCAAACATTGTACTTTAGCTTAAATAGCTCTTCTCCCTCCCTGATGTAATCCTAGACAGCAATCGTATCCCCTCTGCATCTTTGTCTTGGCCTGTCTTTATCCACATGATAACAAGAGGGATTACAAGGAAACAATGAGAAAATGTTGGTCAGCTTAATAAGCAGTGGTCTCAGCACACTAGAGGCCTAACCATTATCAAGATGTTTTGTAACTTTCCTGGCTGAGGAGAATTTTAAGGAGGGATTTGAAGCAGGCTAATGAGGTAGCTTTGCATATATTTACAGGGAGCTCCTCCCAAACATGAGGGGCAGCATGGGTGCAGGGGAAGCATGAAGGTGCTTATTTGAATATTTAACAAGTGGGTAATGAAAGATGAAATCATGGGCCAATAGGAGGGAAGAGCTGACATCTTGAGAGTGAGAAATAATAGCAGGGCTGAGGATAGACAGTGAAGGGCCTTGAAAGTGAAGCTAAGTGGCTTATGTTTGTTATGATAGAGATAGGTAGCAAGTGAAGGAATACAAAGAGAGGGATGATATGGTCAAAACAATGGGCTAAGAAAAATGATCTTTGCAGCAGCATTCTGAATAGATACAACTGAGGACAGGATCACATTTGTCAAGGCCAGAGGGAAGGACTGAGATGAGAACATGGACAAAAGTTTTAGCTGTGTGGATGGATAAGAAAAGTTGTATTTTAGAGATTATGCAGAAAGAATCTGCAAAATCTAGACAGAAACTGTATGTGAGGATGCTTAGCTTATGGTCCTGAGTGGCAGGCAAGATTGTGGTGGCTTCCATAGTGACCGAGAAAGGAAGTAAAGATGATAGGTAGACAGGTGGGTGGAAGATAGAGCTCTGGTTTCGCTATACTAAGCTTCAGCTGACAGCTAGACATCCATGAGATGTCAGAGAGACAGGCTGAGGTTTTAGTTTGAACAGAAGCAGACAGGTCTGTTGTAGAAAGGTAGATCTGTGAGTCATCAGCATAGAGAAGGTAGCTGAATTTTTGTTTATGAATGAGGTTACCCAGAAATAAAATGTAGAGAAGGGTATCAAGGATAAAGCCCTGTGGAACCATCACAGACAGTTGGTAGAGTGATGAAGAGGATCCTCAGAAGGATACTTTGAGGGGGCAATTAGCGAGGTCAGAGGAGAACCAAGAGAGGACAAAATCATGGAAGCCAATGGAGGAAAAGAGCTTGACCTACTGTGTCAAAGATGTCTGCCTGGTCAAGGAGGATGAGGATGGTTTGGAGGTTTAGCTAGGAAAAGACTTTGGTGAGAATGGTTTCAATTGAGTGCAATGGGTGGAAGCTGGATTGGAGAGGGTCTTGGATGGAATTAGAGGACAGGAACTCCAGACAGTGATTCTTAACAGTGTGTTCAGTGAGTTTAGAGATGAAAGGGAGTTGGGGTGGCTGTTGGAGAAGCAAGTGGACTTAAGGGTGGTGTTTTTTTAAGAAGGAAGAGACTAAAGCATGCTTGTACTGTGAGGGGAAAGAGCCACAGGAAAGTAAGAAGTTGGGCACAGGCGAGTTCAGGAGATGGAATGGAATGGGGTCACTGGGGCAAATGGTGGGATCAGAGGAGGAGAGAAGACAAAACACTACTGCATCTGTGGCAGGGGAGAAGGAGGAGACTGTTGTGGTAGGGGAAGGGAAGCTGAGCTGAAGGGAGGGGGAAAGTCATGTCATTTTATCTTTTTTTTTTCTTGGAAGAAATTGGCAAGATCCTGTTCAGAGACAGAAATGGAAGTATGAGAATGGAAGGGTTTGAAGAGTGAGACAAAGGTGGGGAAGGGAATGGGACATGGGATTCCATTAATTTGAGAAATAATTCTGCTTAGCTAGGATGATGGCAGAATTGAAGGAGGAGAGAACAAATTTGTAGTGAAGGAAGTCAGCCTGTTCATGGGAGTTTCACCAGAGACAATCCACAGCACAAGAGCAGGAATGGAGGAAGCAGGTGTTGGGGATGAGCCACAGCTGGGGACTGGCAGAAGAGTGAGAGAAAAGAGTCACAGGTGGAGGAGTAAGGAATAGAAAGAATAAACAACCGTATCGATGGAAGAAAGGCAAGAGGTCAAGGAGGAGAGAGCTGAGAGCAGATAAGAAGTCATCAGTGTGCAATGGCCAATGTCAAAACAGACCAGGTGATGGTTAGAGGGTGAACTCAGTGAGAAAGAGCAGTGCTTGGTAAAGACCAAGTCAAGTGAATGGCCCTTTTCTTGAATGGGAGAGTTGTACCCAACCTGCAGGTCAACTGAAGAGAAAGGAAGGCAAGAAATGTGTAGCTAAGAGGTTGGATAAGCTTTCAAAGTTGAAGTCACTGAAGATATGTGTGGGAGACTGCAAGAAAAGGGAGACAGAGAGAGAGAGACTGTGCGTCAGGGTCAACACTCAGGAGAGGAAGGCTGTTAGGGAGGGATTAGGTGGATGGTAGAAGAGAGCACCAGAGAGAGGTAAAAGAGAGATGAGGCAGATGCTGTGCTGTTCAGTAGAAGATAGAGTGGGATGGGAAAGAGTTGGAAGTGGAAGTAACAGGAAAAAATCAACAGGAGATAAACATGGAATCTCATGAAACTGCTTTTACAGAGTCACTTTTCAGTGTCATGAAATTTGAAAGTGTAGTTTCTGATGGATAGGAAGAGGAACATGCATCATACAGCCTCTAACTTTTTCCCCTTTTCTTTGACCTCATCTCTCACCTATAGATTCACCATAGATGCTGAAGAGGGAAGAAAGGTAGTTATTAAGGTCAATATAGCTGTTCTGCAAGATATGGACTTTTCAGCTCTACTCCGTACTGCACGTGTAGAAGGAAGGGAGTGTAACATACAAGCACACACTTAAAGGACAGTCCTGCCTGATCTCCTCTCTCAAGACTAGGTCTAGAGAGGAGGATGGGGGTGGGGGGAAGGTATAAGAAACACTAAAAGAAAAAGAAATGCCTTTCCCTGACCGAAGAACAACTTCATTCCTTACCCCTCCCATGGGATACAAAAGAGGTGGTACCAAAGCCCCTAGACCCAAGACCCTCCAAAACAGAACATGACCATAATTGTAAGGGGTGTGACCAAGGGTGTGCACTACAGATATAATTATCCCTGCTAAGAAAGGGAAGGGAGACTCTGGGAAGAAAGCTCTACCAGCATGCAGAGCTATGGATATGCTTGTGTGTGTAAGGGGACTGTTATCCCCTTACTAACATTCAGTGGGGGTGTTTTGGTTGCTAGCTCCCAGCACTAAAAGGGGAGGGATCGATGGCAAATAAGGACCCTGAGACTGACAGTCCCCAGGAACAATGGCGAGAGGCCAATGCTCCAGGTCAGCCTGATTGACAGGGCAGGCAGGCTAATCAAAGAGACAGAAGGCCTGGGTGGGTCCCGTCCTCTGTGTGAGCTGAAATTGTCTGGGTCAGACGGAGTGGGGCCGAGCTAAGGCGAGAGTAGGGGCTGAAGCTAAGCTGCTAGGAGCAGAGCTGCAGCCCAAAAAGCCAGAGCACAGCCCAGAGAGAGCAGACCTGCCCTGGGAGGAGAGCTGCAGCAACCAGAACCAGAGGAGCCAGACAAGCAGCCCAGGAAGCAGGTGAGAGCTCAAAGCAGTCACAGAAGCAGCCTGCAGAGCAGACCTGCTCTGGGAGCAGAGCTGTAGCAACTGGAGCCAGGGAGGCCAGAGAAGCAGCCCAGGGAGCTGAAGGCAGAGCAGCAGCAGCAGCCGTGCTGAGGCAGTGTGGAGCTGAGGCTGGAGCAGTCCGGAGCAGGGTGCAGTGAGCAGCTGGGGAGAGTGAGGGGAACCCTGGGCAGTGGGCCCGGCACAGGGAGATGACTCAGCCAGGAGGCTCTGCAGGCCAGACTTGGAGGGGGATCATAACCCTGACAGAGCGGGGGTGACACTGGGGAGAAGAGTCCTGCCACCCAGAGCCTGAGAGTGTGTGGCCACCGCCAGAGCAAATGTCCAACCCGCAGCGTCCCTGCAGCACAGCCAGGGCCTGAGAAGGAGGCCTGGGACCTACAAGGAACAGACTGTGAAGTGCCTTGATGTCCAGAGACACTGTTTGTAATGGTCCCTGCCACAGGGCGGGGTGATGTGTTTTCCTTTAACCTTTCCCAATTTTCCTTATTCTTTTTTTAAAATTAATTGTTAATTAAATAACTAGTATTTGCTTTAAATTGTATGATGTGCTCAGTGGGTCAGGGAGGTGCTCAGTGCAAAGAGAGTATCCCGGAGTGGGGACACACTAGCCACTGTCCTGGGTGACTACAGCAGGGTTGGGGGTTGAGCCCCCCAGGAATCCTGGGTCCAGCCTTGTGGAGGTTACAAGGACTCGCCAGACAGGAGAGTGGAAGGGGAGTCCTCAAGGGCAGGGAGACCTCTTGGTAAAGGAAGTGGGAGTGAGGACTCAGATCCTTTTGTTAGCCTGCTTCACCTGGGCAGTGCAGAAGCCAGGAAAGTTCCCCACAATAGCGGGACCATTCCCCTGCTTACATATAATTAACCCCAATAAGCATCACATTGCCTGCACTTTGGACTTCTGGTCTTCTGCTTTCTGTCCGCATGACAAGAACTAGGGGAGGGTGAAGGGAAAGCCCTTAACAGTAGGCACCTACTCAGAAAACCAGCCTGACGTGGGAGAGTGTTTCAGATTCTAACTCATGTTGTACCCTAACAGTGTTACCTATTGTTCAGTGTAATCCCTTTAAATGAACTACCCTGTATTCCCTCTCACCCAGGTCTTAAATTCTCACAGAGTATTTCCTGGAGCTCAGAGCTCTGGGCTTCAGCCCAGTTGGGCACACCAGAGCTCCCATGGGTTTGAAAAAATTTACTGGAGCTCTGTTCTATATGGCTCTGGCTGAATTTAAGCCCTGCTCTAACTCATGTCTTACTTCACCTCTTCCAGGCTGGGAGTAAAGATTCTTGTTCATTTTGTGATCTGAGCATGTGGGTCTCCTTCCTACCTGAACCCACTGAGTGTTAGATCCTCACATGGCTATAACACTTGGAGGGCCTATGGAGCTTGCTTCCAGGTTTGTGCAGCAAACAATTTCCTTGTCCAACTGTTCACAAAGGGTCAGATTTAGAGCCAAGAGAGGGTCAGATGTAGTATGACCCTGATCTCCCTGCCCCTGTTGTTAGACCCTGCCATACCTTATAAGAACTTGGGGATACTCCATGAAATTTTACAAGAAAGAAAAATGGTGAAATCTTGTTTGTTACTTCCCCTCTCTGCAACAAATAATAACCAAGACCTAGTCCATGAAAATAATGATGGAAAAAATATTTTCGAATAGTCTGAAATAACAGCCCCTTGGATCTACTGTGACTTGTCTGTTCCATAGGTGTCCAATTTCCTGGTGGGCTAGCACATTGTTCACTGTTTGTTAAACTTTATATAGACAGATGTTTTAAGTGAAACACTCCCTAAAGGGTAAAGCACCAGTGAATGCTGACATCTGCATTGCACTGTGCTACACTGCTTTGTCTGAGGCCCATGCAAGCCTTCTAGGCAAGGGGCACACAAGTATGCAGCTCATGTCTGGAAGAAACCAGAATGACCATGAACTTAAACACCTTCAGAACAAACTGTAAAACTCATTCCTTCAGCCTTCCCTTCCATGTTTACGTAGCCTTGTCCAACAACAGCAACAAAATCATGTATTTATAAACAACTGCAAAGTCCATGCATGATGAGGCAAGAGAAAGACCTTCTCTTACTCTTCTCCTTTGTCTCTCACTCTCCTCCAGCTCTTTCCCCTCACAATACAAGCATGTGTTAGTCTCTCCCATCTTAAAAAAACCTCCACCCTACACCACACTTGTCTCTCCAACTTCCGCCCCACCTCCCTTCTCACTTTTATCTCTAAGATCATTGAACACACGGTTTACACTCAGTGTCTGGAGTTCTTCTCCTCAAATTCCATCCTAGCCCCTCTCCGATCTGGCTTCCACCGCTTGCAATTCACTGAAACTATTCTCACCAAAGTCTCTAATGACCTTTCTCTAGACCAATCTCAGAAACAGTGTGCCATCCTTGTGATGGGGTGTTCATCCCACACCAGCCCCTGAAGGGGTTAAGGTGCTAAGTGGGTCAATTAACCTGCCTAGGCTGCACCTGGAGGAGAAGCCAGGGAGCAACGAGGCCTGATTAACGGATGAAGCTCACCTGGACAGGAACAGGCAGGGCTTGTAAAAAGCCAGCTAGCTGAAGGCAGAAGGAGGCTGCCAAGAGGAGGTCTGCAATCATACTCTCTAAGGCTAGGAAGATGAGAAAGCTTCGAGCTATGGGGAAGGGGTATGCCTGGAGAAGGGTGGAAAAGGAGCCTGATACATACAACATAGAAAAGAACAGAAAAGCATTGGACAGTGCAGACCTTAGCTGCTGGTTGTAGGGTCCCCGGCCTGGAACCCAAAGATGAGGGCAGGCCTAGGTTCCCCTAACAGCCACTAGGGAAATGGCAGCATTGAGGGTCAGTATTTTGTGTGTGTGTGTGTGTTTGGCAGGGGAGAGTTTAAAAAGATGTTGCCCAGTTTTGGGGACGGAAAGGGCTGGCACTGGTTGTGAGAGTTAGGTGGTTCTTATGGAGTATACCATTGAGAGCTTATCATTGCACCACCTGAAGGAAACATGATTGATCCGTCGTATCCAACCAGCATTTGGGCAAAGACGGTGGCAGGTGGATTCCAGATTTGATTTTCTTTTTCAGTGAAGTGACTAATTATTGTATCAGAATGGGGCATTTGTTGACTGTTTCTCTGGGTGAGGATGGGCATGGGATAGGGGTTTGGCTGCAAGGAGAGATTGACGGGGCCATTGGTGGTTGTCATGTTGTTGTTGTATGGACAGTATTGAAATACATGCATCTGAGGGTACTGAGGGAGTTGGCTGGCGTGACTGCAGAGTCATTAGCCATTATCTTTGAAAACTTGTGGCAATTGGTGGGGAAGTCCCAGACAATTGGAAAAAGGCAAATATAATGCCCACAAATAAAAAAAGGAAGAAAGAGAATCCAGAGAACTACAGACCGGTCAGTCTCACCTCTGTCACTGGAAAAATCATGGAGCAGGTCATCAAGGAATCCATTTTGAGGCACTTGGAAGAGAGGAAGATGATCAGGATCAGTCAACATGGATTCACCAAGGGAAAGTCATACCTGACCAAACTGACTGCCTTCTATGATGAGACAACTGGCTCTGTGGATATGGGGAAAGCAGTCAATATGATATATCTTGACTTTAGCAAAGCTTTTGATATGATCTCCCATAGTATTCTTACCAGCAAGTTAAAAAAGTATGGATTGAGTGAATGGACTATAAGGTGGATAGAAAATTGGCTAGATCATAGGGCTCAACAGGTAGCGATCAACGCCTCAATGTCTAGTTGGAAGCCAATATCAAGTGGAGTGCCCCAGGAGTCTGTCCTGTTTTGTTCAACATCTTCATTAATGATCTGGATGATGTGATGGATTGCACCCTCAGCAAGTTTGCAGATAACACTAAGCTGAGGGGACAGGTAGATATGCTGGAGGGTAGGGATAGAGTCCAGAGTGGCCTAGACAAATTGGAGGATTGGGCCAAAAGGAATCTGATGAGGTTCCACAAGGACAAGCGTTGCACTTAGGATGGAAGAATCCCATGCACTGCTACAGGCTGGGGACTGACTGGCTAAGTGGCAGTTCTGCAGACAAAGACCTAGGGATTACAGTGGATGAGAAGCTGGTTATGAATCAGCAGTGTGCCCTTGTTGCCCAGAAGGCTAACAGCATATTGGGCTGTATTACTAGGAGCATTGCCAGCAGATCGAGGGAAGTGATTATTCCTCTCTATTTGACATTGGTGAGGCCACATCTGGAGTACTGCGTACAGTTTTGGGCCCCCCACTACAGAAAGGATGTGGACAAATTGGAGAGAGTCCAACAGAGGGCAATGAAAATCATCAGGGAGCTGGAGCACATGACTTATAAGGAGAAGCTGAAGGAACTGGGCTTGTTTAGTCTGCAGAAGAGAAGAGTGAGGGGGGATCTGATAGCAGCCTTCCCCTATCTGAAAAGGGGTTGCAAAGAGGATGGAGCTAGGCTGTTCTCAGTGGTGGCAGAGGACAGAACAAGGAGTAATAGTCTCAAGTTGCAGTGGGGGAGGTCTAGGTTGGATATTAGGAAAAACTATTTCACTAGGAGGGTGGTGAAGCACTGGAATGGGTTACTTAGGGAGGTGGTGGAATCTCCATCCTTAGAGGTTTTTAAGGCCCAGCTTGACAAAGCCCTGGCTGGGATGATTTAGTTGTGGTTGGTCCTGCTTTGAGCTCCTGAGGTCTCTTCCAACCCTAATCTTCCATGATTCTAGGACAGACAGTTGGAATACTGCCTGGGACAGTTGGTACAGAGTCTTTAGTATGCAAGTCACTCCAGAAGGGGGAAACTACAGTGACCTGGTTGGACGGCCAAGCCATGAAGAGGGAGCAGCTGAGTCCCAAGAGCAAGATGGAATGAGCACCTGCAGGAATGGATGTCAGACTAGCAGAGCTAATCCCCAGATGCAGCCACAAGGAAGTGCTCCAGTGGTGTGTAGATTACCCCCTGATAATCCTCCTCTTTCACCTATCGGTTCTTTGACAGTCATGCATGTTCTTTTCTTGAAGTCTTCCCTTGGCTCACATGAGTCTGTTCTCTTCCAGTTCACTTCCTGCCTCTTTAATTGTTCCTTCAGAGATTTTTGCATAGCAAAACTAGATTCACAGCTCACAGGTGACTTGTTAGTTCTTTCAAAGTTCTGCAGTAATTTATGACAGAGCTCTCCACAGCCCCTTCACTTGTACCACACACAGTCATTTTAGAGTAAGCTGCATTTTTTCACATGCTATCCCACTGAAGAGAGTGAGTTCAGATATTCCCAAAGGAACTAAGCCCCTGGCCTGTGCTCTTTCTAAAGACAATGAAAGTTTCTTTTTCCTGTTTGTTTTTCTTTCCCTTCCATGAGGCACTGCATGTGTACCTCAGGATGGAGAAATAGCTGGAGGGATAGAAAGTTTATTTTCAAACAGGAAAAAATGTCAAGCATCAGCCATTCAAGCTGGTCAGTTTTAATTTTAGAAACAAGTGATCTGAGAGTATCTGGCTTTGGCTTTTTTTTTTTTCTTTCCCATGATACTTCTTGAGAAGTTCCATGAGGGGTGGATCTTACTGAGACAGTCATTCGCTTCTCTTCACCTTGCTGTGGCCTACCAGGTCCCTCCAGTGTGGTAATGTGTTCAGAGTCCTGCCATGCTGTGTTAGCATTGCGAGGGGCATTCCCCATGGCCATACAGCCTGATTGGGGCCACAGAAGCCTATGAGGAGTTGCAAACTTTCCCTGAGGGTCTTTGACATGGTGTGGTGTGGCAGAATTACTCCCTTCTGATCTTAGGGGCAGATCTGCTGACCCTTCAAGCCATCAACCTTTGGTTGGCTTATGAGACTGAGCACTGAGCCTGAAGAAATGTAGTGTATGATTCACAAGGGCAGGTTTCCATTCAACAAACAGTGTATAGAGAACTCCATCAGATGTAAGTATTCTAGGTATTATTATCTCCATTTTGTAATTGGGAGGAAAACTGAGGCATAGAAGTTAAGGCCGACATTTTCAACTCTGTCAACTAATTTTGGGTATCTACTCTACTCAACCCCCAATTGGAGGCCCCTTTTGAAAATATGACCCTAAGTTCAAGGTCGTTCAAGGAGTGCTGTCACCTGCTTTAAAAACAAGGCCATTCCTCCTTTTGAGTACAACACAGGAATACTGAATGTGGGGAACTGATATTTATTCCAGGCCCAGGGTGTAGCAAAAAATCAGGGGTAGGGGGGAGAGAGAGTGGAAAGATGAAGGTAAAGTGATAAAATGAGGCAGTAGCATAAACTAGTCAGTACACAACTTGATTTTAATCTCTGCCTAATTATAATTTTTCATGTTTTTACCTCTCGCTACATTTTTATATAGACCTTCCTGTTTTTTTCAAAAAACAAAATACCTCAGCCTCTGCCTATTTCCATATTTGCAAGTTACTTATCATAATGAATTCATTAATTCAGGAACTCTATACGAAAGTATATTTACCTTGGATGGTATTTTTCAGAGCATGAACATAAGTTCATAGCACAGTTGATATACCCAATCTAGTTGAGTGACTGGTGACTAACTGTGTCACTTCTCGCCTCTAACCCGGAGGACCCTTTACACTGCTTTACTGTTGCTGCCTCCACTCCTGGACTGCTCACATTCAGCCTCTGGCATGGAAGTCACTCCCAGCTAGGTATGTGTGCACTTGCAACCTGCCAGTCATACCTAGGCTTTTATCAGCCTGAACTACACTGCAGGGTGATCCCAGCATACTCCCAGTCCTAGATTTTTCCCCAGAAATATACATCTTATACTGCCCAGCCCTCTTATATAAAGTCCATCATTTTATTAATAGAAAATGACATGCACAAATCCTTTGATCCCAAATGGAGTTCCCAGACACTTCACTCCAAATACATTGGTTTAAATAAAAGAAGTTTATTAACTACAAAGAGATGTTAAGTGAATACAAATAATGAGGCATAAAAATAAGAAATGGTTACAAGAGAAATAAAGATAAAATGCAGCTAATGCCTAACTTAACAAACTCTGTTAAATCCAAAGCAAAGTTTGTCTCACCACAGGCTCTCAACAGTCTTACTGGCCAAACTTAAAGGTCAAGATCCCTTCTTCTGTGTAACGACTGCTTCTTTTGTTCTGTCTGGTGCGGTCAATCGATGAACAGAGTGTGAGAGAGGAGAAGGAGGGGTTCTATGGGGGTGTTTGTCTCTCATTTTTATAGTCTCAGTCCCTCCCTTGGAAAACATTTCCAGCTGAGATTCAGGAGACGGAGAGTCCACAGGAGAAGATGATGCCTGCTGTTTTTCCTCACCTGTTTGTGGTTTCTTTGTCTATCCTTCCTGATTGATGATTTTATTTACTGCTTAAATGCAAATTAAGCAGAGCACACATTCTTTCCTTTGAAACAGACCTGCTTGCCAACTTCTGTTGCAGCAGGGCTGTGGTTTGGAACATGTATTAATAACACCACGCAGTGGAATCTTGTAACTTTACATACAGTGTTGCCACACAAATTTTATCAGGACAATATCGACCAGCTAATTATGAGTTTTCCAGTGATACCTCACAAGGCATACATTACACAAAGATTATTACAATAGTGTGTAATAGTGTGCCTGTCACACACAAATTCCACTAACTTTCAAAGTTTTGAAAATCTTGCCCTGTAATTTTTTTATGCTACCGAATGTAACCTAAGCTATTTATTTAAAGTTTTTAAAATTGTTTTCTAATTAAATAAAGCTCTGAAGATATTTTACTTAATATGTAAAACATTTTCACTAAAGTTCTAAAGCCATCATAAAACTCTAAAACCTCGAGCTTCTCCTAACTCCTAGGACATCCTAGGAAATGTAATATTTTATTTATTATTTAGTAACATTTCAAACACCTTCTCACATGATTCACTTACAACTAGGTCATATCGCCATCGCTGCTCAGAGCAGAGCCAGCTTTCGGTAGGGTGACCAGATGTCCCAATTTTATAGGGACAGTTCTGATATTTGGGTCTTTTTCTTATAATGGCTCCTATTACCCCCCCCCACCCCTGTCCCGATTTTTCACACTTGCTGTCTGGTCACCCTAGCTTTAGGGGCAGGTGACCCAGGCGACTGCCTGGGGTGCCTGGCTCAGGATGCAGTTTTTATTGTTAGTGACAAAAGGGAAAATAGACTCTTTGAAGTAAAATGTAACATTCTAAGGCTGTCACCTACTGTAACACTATTTAATACTGGTCCATCCAATGTTGGTGCCCAGTTCAGTTTCTTAATGTTAGTATATTTCAGTTATTCTTAAAATTAAAAAGTTTTTGTATGCTTCAAAGAAACAAATTATTTTTATTTGCTTAAATATGGCATGAATAAATACAGATTTACTGATCCTAGAGTGCAAATTTACTATCTTCTCTGACAGGGATAAATCATGCATGCAAATCATGCATCAAAGTTATTAAATGGGCTACGAATGCAATAAAAAATAAGGTATTCGAAAGTTTAACAAACGGAAGGTGAGGGTTGCTGAAGATGCTCCTCGCCTGGGGCACCATTTAGTCTAAGGCCAGCCCTGGCTCAGAAGATTAGCTCTGTCCAGGTCTGACACCCCCTTCCATCATTTGTAATTACGATGGCTTCTTTAACTCTCTGGGACTCAGAACGCTCCCTCTGCAGGATTTGGTGCTCCCTCTGTGTGGTTTGATGCCCTAGTCAGATCACTATATGTGTTTCCCCTTCAGAGGGTATCAAAGGCTCTCTAGAATGATCAATTGTCTGGTTGCCTTTCCAGGCTATCCTCTAATTCAAGTTTATGCCACTTTCTTCAGTGGTGGGTAGGAAAACCCAGCCCCTCCACCCCCACAGGGACCCTCTGTGCAGCAAACATGGGCAGAAGCAGATTAACCCTTTCAAGTGAGGTGTGGAGTGAACACCCCATCAAACATCTACAAAGAGTAAATAGAGAAAGATCAGTCAGAATATTTGGGCCACATCCTCAGCTGGTGAAAATGAGCCTAACTGCATGAGCTAATCCAGTTTATACCAGCAGAGGATCTGTATAGATGAACAAAATATAACACAGAAAAAGAACACTGGTAATTCAGTTTGTTCCTTTTGTTTTCAATTAATTTCCCCAACACTGCCTGTGCATGCTCAAGGCATTTTTGTAAGAGATTGGGTTTAAATTTACTGTGTTGCTATGCACTTAACTATGGAGACTTATATTCATTCAAAGAATTGTTGTTGTTTTTATCAGATGCTGAGTCCACTGAGGAATAATAAGCATAGAAAGGTCAGGTAATAAGAACATTTAGAAAACAACAGTAAATGCCGGCAACATAACTGAAAATATGGTAAACTTGATAGATGTATAAATAATTTACAGCTGATTCTTTCTTTCTTCCCTCCCCATAAAAGCACACAGCAATGAAGAATTTGTAATGCCATGTGCTGTTAAAATGGTGTTTATAACATGAATATGATTAAATCTCTAGGATTTCCAACACTTTCAGTACTGTAGTAAAACTAATGCAAACCATAAACTAGCATGCAACCGAGCCAGGTTTAAGTGTCAGGACTAAACCCTTTCCTGAACATTTTTCACAAACAGTCAGCCCATTGAGGAAAGACAGAACCAAGTTTTGCCTTTGGGTGAGCAGAGGCACCTGAAGGGAAAAGGGGTTTGTGAGCGCCAGCTGATGCAGTGTGCATATGCATCTGCCATTCCATGATGACACACAACAGCTACCACCATCTCCTGGGGTGGAAGTGCACAGCCTATCAAAGGGGGCACAAACAAAAGAGCTGGCATCCACAGGGATCTCCCATATGGGCAGCAGCCAAAAGGGACACAGACTATAGACATGCATATGCCAATGCTAGCCATGGTATTGCGGACGCACTCCGCCGACCTACTATGCTTAGTGGGGACATACATGATCGACTGTATAAAATTGCTTTCTAAAGATCGACTTCTATAAATTCAGCCTAATTTCCTAGTGTAGACATACCCTCAGTGCGTGACCTGTATGCTGTTTGGGAGCAACCCAGGTTGGGCGCTACAGCAGCAAATCATTGTGAGGCACCCAGGGTTGCAGGGCAGGTGATGGCACAACCGCTCACTGCTCTAGATCGCATCCTGGAATGTGACACTCACCTCTACATCTTGCAAGCCCCACTGTCACTCTGCAGGTTAGTGATAGGCACACTGCAACCCCCAACCCCTCCAAACTTGTCCCTGGAGTGTCCAGCTTCCATTCCCCTCGACCCTCTCAGTATTCACTGTCCCACTGCTTCCAAAGAAACAGACAACCCCAGCTTATCTGTTTCACCTCAGCTCACTGCTTCACTTAACACACAGTGCTTGTATTTGTTTCTAGTGAAATCAAATATGGGTTTATTTAACAAAGCATAGAGGTTCCAAACAGTAGCAAATAGAAGTATTGGAAACAAATGGATACATATAAAATTATGACATGCATTCTATAGCCTAGACTTAATTAACAAGATGCTCTCATGTCTAATAAAATATTGCTCATCCCAAATCCCTGCAGCACTGTACAGCCAATCAGGCTGTGATCTGTCTCTCATGAGACACAGATGCTGTCAGTTTGCCTCCACAGGGAAGGATTCAGTGTATCTATTTCCACTCCAAGATATACAAGAACAATCCTTTGTCTTTATTCAAAAACAGGACATCCCCTGCTGATTGTTTCATCCTATAGATTTCCTCTCTTGTAGATTTCATGGTCTCTCAATTCACACCTGGCTCTGTATCAAATAGGCATACAGTATGCAGCATACAGTAACAAATGACCAGACAAGGACATAGCTGTCAGTTACCTCCTGTGTGAAAGCGACATTTCCAAGGTATGCCACTGCCTGAACTCCAAGACTAAAGAGCATAACTTTCAGTGCAGATATATAACTTTACATATCACCTGCACATACATTTCAAAATTATTATGATGGCCAGTGGCAGGGGTACTAGAACAATTTTTATAGTGGGGGTGCTGAAAGCCATTGAACAAAACTGTAAACCCTGTATATAATGGAAACCACTTCAAGCCAGAGGGTGTGGCAGCACCCCCCAGCACCCATAGTTCCAGCACCTCTGGCCCATGGGCTACTGGCTCTCAGAAGAGACTTCACATGCCACCCTTCAATGAACTATTATATAGATATCCGACCCAGGGGATCCCTGTACAACCCTGTGCACCCCGTGTCCTCTGCCAGTTAGTCCCTGGCACACAGAGACAACTTACCTTGCCATGGCAGGATGTTTCCTAGCTGGCTGTGAGTTTCCACAAGAGATGGGCCACTGTCCTTACTGCACTGAGCTTTCACATGCAGCCTGCATTTGGCTCATAGTGAATGGGGACAAGCCCTGTGTAGCACATGGTCAGGTATCAACAGTGATTCTAAAATCCGCTTATAATTCATCACCTTTATCCTTGGAATGGGGGGTGGGGAGGGAATGTCACAGGGCTGAAGAGTTCCTAGTTTGTGACACAGAACACAAGGGGTCAAAACACTAACTCAGAAGAGATAAGTGGGATTTATCAGATGATCTGACATGTCTGCTTCTAAGTGCCAATGTTCAAAGAGATCAAAATCCAGAGAGACAGGATGGCCTCATCTTGCATCCAGTAAATCTGACTGCAATTACAAGAGGAATTTTCACACTACAGATTGCTTTATATTCACTGTTTTTCCCCATATTATTTGTTGCCTGGTAGAATAGTCAGACATGACTCATAAGAAAGCAGAGAGAGAGCGCTTAAGAAAGGGAGCACAGAAGGTAAAATGTAAATACGACTAATTATTGCTTCTTTAGATATATAACACAATAGTTTTAGAGGCACTTAACTGTTATACAGTTGTTATTCAAGCTTCAAGCAGCACACCAAACCGATATCAATCTCATTAGCAGTACAGAGAGTAACACTGAATGAATGAATACTTATTTTACTTCCAAAGGAAACTGACAATGACCATCCTGCAAACTCAGATGAGTTGTCGTACTGATTTCGATGGACCATGGATTTGCATAAGAATTACTCACATGAGTGAGGTTATACAGAGTCAGCCCTTGTGACTGGTTATAAAGGTGTCTTTGGCATAGTGTGGATTATATAAAAACCAAAATGTTCTCTTAAGACATAAAAAAATTAATTTAAGTTTTAGTGTTACATTCATCAATGCATAAAATGGATGCAGCCAGGTTCTCTGTTGCCTGGCACCTTGTGTAGTCATTGACACCAGCGCCTTTGTTGAGTTTAACAATTTTTACCCAACTTGCACTGGCATGAGTGACCATACAACATGCAAGGCAACAGGGAATCTGGCCCATGGTACAACATTACTGCCAGTAAAGAATATGCAACACATTTTGACTGAATTGTGTTTTTGCTTTTCAATCCATGATGGGTTGAACTTGAAATATAATTGAGTTCCATTGAGTAAAATAACATAACATTATTAAGAACTTGTTGTCTAAAAAGCAAGCGATTACTGTGTGACAGTCACTATTTAATATTTCATTCCCAATCCAGCAATGAGATGCAAGCAGGAGGATGTTCTGATTGCAAACTCCAATTGATTTCAATGGGGTCTGGGGCAAACACAAGTGTCTGTTCAGGCACAACACATTACAGGAGCAGTGCTTGGTTCCTAAGACTCACTGCAGGAGCCAGGAGGTGCAGATGTAACCCCTTCTTAGGGGAACCAGGATGTGGCTAAATATAGATAATATATGTGAAGTCTTAGGTCTGGGGAACTTGCCTCACATGGTGGGGGAAAAAACGCTCCTGGTGAAGCTGTTGCAAACTCCAGGCACTGTGACTACATGTCTGGTAGGCTGCTACATTACAGAGAAGTCTGCATGCAATTGTTACTAACAATTATTGTTTATATTGTGTCCATAATGCCGTGGATACTTAGCTTACAGTCTAAATAGACAACATATAGATGGGGGAAAGGCTGCAACCGAAAGCTAGTAGCTGCAAGATGATTTTTACTTTTACACTGGTTGTTCATTGATTGTGCTATGCTAAAATGAAAAAAATTAATAAAATAAAACCCACAGCAGGGTGAGCAGAAAATAGATTGGACTCTGTGATTAAGATTGGACTCTGTGATTAAGTTGTATTTTGCTTGGCTTACTTCAATAAAGTAATAGTTGAATATACTGATTTCCCCCATTATGTTAGTTGACTCTGACTGTCCAACTTTAAAAAGTCTTTATAATTGAGCATCATAACTATGAACCTCATTTTGACCAACACATGTTGAATTCTGGGATGCACAAGCACATGCACTGGGCTACCCGTTGGGCTAACCTACCAGAAAGAAAATGTCACACATTGCTCAGCGCCACCCCAAAATTCTCTCTGAGAAGGAACTGAGATACTAAAGAACAGATTTCCCATGGCAGGCTAGTCAAAAGCTCTGACAATTCCCATAGGAATTCTGTGGTGGAATGGGGTGGTGTAACAGAGTGAATGCACTGGCCAGCATGTGTCCTTGCAAATGGGCATGGAGTTACAGTGACTCTACCTCAGTTTCCCACACCAGAAAGCTGTTTGGCGCTGTGGCAGTCAGTCTTGTCTCATAACTCTAGCCCTCTGGTCAGGTCATTTGTAATCTCACCTCTTCTGGGGTAGTAAAGAGTCTCAGAAGCCAAAAGTCCCGTGACCCTGTACTGGGTCATCAGCCCCAGCCTCAGCTGTGTTGGCCTTGCTCCCTGTTCCTCGGAGAGGATTTCCTATCCCTGTTTCTGGGGATGGTAGGGAAATCGAGCCTCACCCTCTCCTCTGGGTCCCAACCTACGGATCCTGTGTTTAAGCAGCTAGGACCTGTTCTTTATAAGCCTTTGCTGCTTCCCTGTGCTGCTTCCAGTTCTTATCACTACCTGTCCACAGGTGCTTTTCCCAGGACTCCATCTCCCTATTGTCTCGCTCTCTGTAAGTCTGACTCTTTGTGCAGCTTCTTGCTGATCTGTTGCTGAGGAGCCTCTTCCTGGCAGTTCCTGGCCTCTCTGGCAGTTGTCGGGAACCTCTTCCCTGTTGCCCTTTCCTCTCAACACCACTCCCCAGATATAAGCTCCCTGCTCCAGCTCTTCCCTCTCGGTCTTCGCTATTGGCCCTGCAGTCCTTACTTTATATGAGGCGCCCACTCTAGTTCTCCTCAGCCGAGTCTATCCCTTACGGTATGTCAACACTGCAGCTGGAAGTGTGCCTCCCACTCCTGGTAGACAGACACATGCAAGCTCAGTTCAAGCTAAAAATAACACTGTGACCATTGCAGCATAGGCCATGGCAAAGACTAGCCACCTGAGTATGGACTCTGGGCTTGAACTGGGGCGGCTAGCCCATGCTGCTGCCTGTGCAATGTCCACACTGCTATTTTTAATGGGCTAGAATGAATCTATCTACCCAGGCAGGGAGGCATGCTCTCCACTGCAGTGTAACCATAACCTTAAGTACCTGTCTCCCCTCCAGGAGCCATAATGCACTGACTGGGACTTTCCATCTCCCCTTAACTCTGTCACTGCCAGGCTGGGGTTTATGCACCCAGCACCTGTGGCCTGCACAACACCACCACTTTTACATTTCAAATCAGACACAAGCAACAGAGTAATTAAGCATCCCTAACCTTACACTATTTAAGCTCATGTTGTGCCAATTATTTTTTTCTGTGAGTAATAAGGGACCACAGGAACCATCCATCCAAGTCTAATTTTACAAAATAAAGACATTTTTTCATGAATCAGTCATGGATGGGGATCCCATTATTAGCAACTAGGTCTTACTTATACAAAATGCCTGCTGCAAACAAAGGCTCCTTCTTCCTCAGTGCCATGATGGTGCCATGTTTGCACCACAAACACTGCCTAGGATTGTTTCCATCTAAGCAAGACGCTGTTTTCTTGAGATTTGTTTGAAATTCCAGTAGAAACATTTTAATTGATTTGAGGTTTTCTCTTTGGCAAACCTAATTTTTGGGTTTGTCAGTCTGACACTCTCTTTCTAAGCATGAGAGAATCCATCTTTTTTACTACAGTAGCACTGATTGAGCTGATGTTCACAGGTGGATTTTCTTATGGGCTCGTATTGGTTGGTGTTTCAGAAGCTATTGGTTGGCTGTATTCCCACAGCTCAAATAAAATGGTGCCAACAGGAGAGAACCGCGACATTTACTGTAACACCACAGACAAATTACCATTCCTTTAGCTACCTTATTTCCTTTTTCCTTTTCCAAAAACGTGTCATATTTCTAAAGACAGCACTCTTGGGAAAAGTGAACGTTATGCCTTATAAAGAAAAATGAGAGACCAAAGACTGGGCCAAGTGTGGGAATATTTCTGATGATTGTGAAACTTTTTATTCTTCTTCGAGTGATTGCTCATATCCATTCCAGTTAGGTGTACGCGCCGCGCGTGCACATTCGTCGGAAAACTTTTACCCTAGCAACTCAGTGGGCCGGCAGGTCGCCCCCTAGAGTGGCGCCACCATGGCGCTCCATATATACTCCTGCCGGCCCACCCGCTCCTCAGTTCCTTCTTACCGCCCGTGTCGGTCGTTGGAACAGTGGAGCGCGGCTTAGCTGACCTCCACTTCCCTAGCTACTCGTTTTCTCGTATATAATTATGCAGTTATAACACTTTTATATATATATTTGTATGGTTATACGTGTTTTCTTTGCTAACATGGTTAGTTTAGTTAGCGGGGTTCAGGAAGTAGCCCCTTCCATGAGCCCAGTGCCGGAGCCATGCATGGCTCACCGGGTTTTAAAAAGGGGCCCGGCTTGCCAGAAGCCGCGGCCGAAGAGAGATCTACATGACTCCTGTTTGAAGTGCCTCAGGGAATCACACTTGACAGATAAGTGCCCCATTTGCAAGGCTTTTAAGCCGAGAACAAAAAGGTGCGGGACTTTCACTTGCCCCTCCACCTTGGGCGCGGAGCGATGTTCAAGCGGCGGGCAGAAGCGCCTCCTCGGCACCGGACCCCGCCGGTACCACCAAGGCCTTTCGGCACCGACCGTCGCCGGCACCGATGTCGACTCGGCACCGCTCCCTTCTTCCGAGGTCGAGAGAGTCTACGATTCCTGCTGGTGCCTGGCGGCTCCCCGGCACGCGCCGTGGTTGAGCCCCCTGCTCCCGCTACTTCCGTGCCACCTGCATCGCAGCCAGAGAGCTCGCCTCAGTTGCGTTATCCGGCACCGTCACCTGCAGAGGCACCGATGACTTCGGCTCCGTCGATTCCAGTCCCCCAGGACCAGGGAATCCGCTGCCTGGCAGCTCCCCGGCTCGCGCCGTGGTAGAGCTTACTGCTCCTGCTGCTTCTGTGCCAGCTGCACCACAGCTAGACAGCTCGTCTAAGATGGCTCGCCCGGCACCGACAACGTCGGCACCGTCGATCCCGGTCCCACGAGGGCCGTAGAATCCGGTACCTGACGGCTCCCCGGCACGCGCCGTGGTTGAGCGTATTGCTCCTGCTGCTTCCGTGCCAGCGGCACCGCAGCCAGAGAGCTCGTCTACTCGGATCGCCCGGCGCTGACACCTGCTACGACACCGATGACGTCGTCACCGTCGATCCCGGTCCCATAAGGGCCGTAGAATCCGGTGCCTGACGGCTCCCCGGCACGCGCCGTGGTTGAGCGTATTGCTCCTGCTGCTTCCGTGCCAGCGGCACCGCAGCCAGAGAGCTCGTCTAGTCGGATCGCCCGGCGCTGACACCTGCTACGGCACCGATGACGTCGTCACCGTCGATCCCGGTCCCACAAGGGCCGTAGAATCCGGTGCCTGACGGCTCCCCGGCACGCGCCGTGGTTGAGCGTATTGCTCCTGCTTCTTCCGTGCCAGCGGCACCGCAGCCAGAGGGCTCGTCTACGTCGGATCGCCCGGCACTGACACCTGCTGCGGCACCGATGGCGTAGGCACCGTCGATCCCGGTCCCACACGGGCCGTAGAATCCGGTGCCTGACGGCTCCCCGGCACGCGCCGTGGTTGAGCGTATTGCTCCTGCTGCTTCCGTGCCAGCGGCACCGCAGCCAGAGGGCTCGTCTACGTCGGATCGCCCGGCACCGACACCTGCTGCGGCACCGATGGCGTCGGCACCGTCGATCCCGGTCCCACACGGGCCGTAGAATCCGGTGCCTGACGGCTCCCCGGCACGCGCCGTGGTTGAGCGTATTGCTCCTGCTGCTTCCGTGCCAACGGCACCGCAGCCAGAGAGCTCGTCTACGTCGGATCGCCCGGCACCGACACCTGCTGCGGCACCGATGACGTCGGCACCGTCGATCCCGGTCCCGCAAGGGCCGTAGTATCCAGTGCCTGACGGCTCCCCGGCACGCGCCGTGGTCGAGCTAATGCTCCGGCTGCTTCCGTGCCAACGGCACCGCGGTCAGAGAGCTAGTCTAAGTCGGATCGCCCGGCACCGACACCTGCTGCGGCACCGATGACGTCGGCACCGTCGATCCCGGTCCCGCAAGGGCCGTAGAATCCGGTGCCTGACGGCTCCCAGGCACGCGCCGTGGTTGAGCTCCTGTTCCGGCTGCTTCTATCGGCACCGTCGATTCCAGTCCCACAAGGGCTATCGAATCCGGTGCCCGACGGCTCCCCGGCACGCGCCGTGGTTGAGCGTATTACTCCCGCTGCTTCAGTGCTGACGGCACCGCAGCCAGACAGCTTATCTAACTCGGTTCGCCCGGCACCGGCACCTACCGAAGCTCTGATGACCTCGGTACCGTGGATCCCGGCCCCACGAGGGCCGTCGAATCCGGTGCCTGACAGCTCCCCAGTACGCACTGTGGTTGAGCCTGCTGTGGCTCTCAGTGCCATGACAGAGTCAGTGCTGCCTGACCCGGGCACCGCCGGTACGGGTAATACAGTCTCTTCAAGGGACTGTCCCCTGTCAGTACAGCAGAGCGGCACCGTCCATGATCACGGTCCCGCAGACACTCCAAGTCCTGTCGGCACGCCGGACACCACTGGCAGTCCCGGTACTGTTTTCCTCGGTACTGGTCACACTCGCTGCACCGGTCGGTATCCCGTTCGCCGACCCGCTATCGGCACCGTTCCGACATCTGGCACCGGGGCAGGTACCTTGACTCCTGTAGCTCTTCTCCGAGCCTCGAGATCTCGGTCGACCTCTCGACACCGTTCTGGTTGCGGGTCTGAATCTCGTTCCAGGTACCGATACGCCTCCCGATGCCGGTCCCCGGTGCCGAGTTGGGCAAGGTCCGAGTGAGTCAGAGACTCGGCCCGTGCCTTCTTTTAGTACCTCCATGGCCGTCCGGACGCGCATCCGTGTCATCCCATATGCGCAGATTTTATGCTCAGGACCACGATCCTGATATGATGGCCAGCGGGCGCCAGCCCCGAAGCAGAAAGAGCCTTGGCGAATGCAAGGTGTACTCTGCAGGGGCCCTGCGCCTCTGGGTAGCAAAGCAACAAGCCTTGCTTAGCTGCGATAATTATAGCACCTGGGTGGAGGAGTTTCTCCCTCGAACCTCCCACCTCGAGTTCGCTGCCGTCTTGGAGGACGGGGGAAAGAATTTACCCTTTGTTGGTAAAGGCATCTTCGCGGCAGAGACAGCCCCAGACTGCGAAGCCTGCTGGACAATAGGGTCCTAATGCGTCTCAGCGTGTATACGCTTGCGACCAAACGCAGGCCTTTATGGCCCCAGCCGCCATACTCTGTGCCTAGCCAGAGGCAGAACTCTGGAAAACGGCAAGGCCAAGGTGGTCGCAGACAAACGTCAGGCCCCCTAAAAAAGCCAAAGTCGAGGTCCCTCGCAATTACCACTGGGACCAAAGACGGACCTTCCAAGGTTCGCCGGAGGGCGGTGTACCAGTCGCAGGACGGGATCCTGATCCCGCTTTCTCCTGGCATGGCCCCAGTTACTTTTAGATCGCTGGGTCCTGCGCACGATGGAGCATAGGTACCACCTTTAAATTGCTCCAGCCCTGTCCCCCTTCAGCGGACGAAAGGGGCTAGGGGTTTTACTCCCGTTATGCCCTAGTTCCCCACTCGAACACAGGTCTCAGACCTCCCTGGTCCTGCATGGACTCAACCGGTTTGGGATAAGGTTGAAGTTCTGCATGGTATCCCTGGGAACCATTATTCCATCCTTGCCTCCTGGGGGCTACTATGCCGCCCTGGATAGGAAGGACGCGTACTTTCGCAATGCCATCTTCCCTCCGCACGAGAGATGCCTCCGCTTTATAGCCAGCGGTGAATACTCCCGGTTTACGGCCATAGTCGCCGCCTACCGTAGCTATGTCGGATATGCGTTTTTCCGTATTGGGACGATTCGCTTATCCGAGGAGACTCTGACTCACAACCCACTCAGCCGTGGGCATCGTCACGGTCTTATTCACAGATCAAGGCCTGATGATTACTATAGAGCAATCCACTCTGGTTCCCACGCAGAGGTTGGGCTTCCTAGGGGCTATCTTGGTCTCCTACCTAGCCGGAGCCTGCTTATCGCAACTGCGGTTTTAGGCGATGGCATCAATCATCTGAGGTCTGAAGGCTTTCCCAACGACCTCAGCTCGTTCTTGTCTCAGTCTCCTGGGTCCATGGTTGCCCGCACGTTTGTAACCAAACACACCAAGCTCCGCCTCCGTCCTCTCCAAGTCCGGCCCACCTCGGCGTACCGCTTGGCCAGGGAGCCAATGGTCATGGTAGTCACCGTTCCCTCGAACGCCTTAGGCTCCCTAGAGTGGTGGCTAACTCCCTCCTTGGTGTGGACAGGATGAGGTTTCATCCGCCCCAGCCCTCACTGCCCCTGACGGCGGACGCATCATCTCTCTGCTCGAGTGCTCATGGTCACCTCCGAGCTTAAGGCCTTCGGTCTTCTAGGGAGCTGGCATTCCTCATTAATGCCCCAAAAATCAGAGTAGTCCGCCTGGCATGCCAGGGGTTCCAGCGGCAGCTGCGAGGCCGTTGTATCTCGGTGTTTACAGCCAACACAATGGCCAGGTGCTTCATAAGCATTCAGGGGGGACATAGTCCTCCCCCCTTTTTTGTCAGGAGGCCATCCATTTCCGGGTCTTTTGCATGGCCCGCTCGATGGAGCTGGCGACGTCCTTTCTCCCAGGCGTTCGGAACGTCTTATCTCTTTGACTCAGCAGGTCTTTCCTGTCTTACGAGTCATCACTCTGCCCCATGTGAGGCGTCCTGCTTTCCGGAAGTGGAAATGGTTCCTCACACAGACCTGTTCGCTCACCGCGAGTGCAGGAAATGCCAGGTGTTCTGCTCCTTCCGAGGTCTCTCCTCGGAATCGATCTTGGACGCATTCCTGATACCGTGGAGCGGCCAACTGCATTATGCCTTCCCGCTGTTCCCACTGGTTCGTTACGTCCTGCTCAAATTCCGCAGGGGCGGAGCGTGCGTCATCATGATCACTCCAGAGTGGTCCAGGCAGCACTGACATACCACGTTGCTTGGCCTGTCAGCCCAGACCTCATCACTCAGGGCAATGACAGGCTTCGTCACTCGGACCTGCAGCCTCTTCGCCTCACGGTGGCTCCTGCGTACCTGAGTTGGGGTGACAGGCAGCCTTCCACCTGGTCAACGTACCGAGCCAGGTGGAAGCGTTTCCTTTACAGCTGCAGTACGCTCGATCTTGCTCCTGCTGAGGTCTCGATCCCCTCTATTTGGCCTGCCTCTGGCCTTCAGCGGCAGGATCTGGCGGTATCATCGCTGAGGATACTCTCAGCAGCCGTCCCTACCTTCCAGCAGGCTAAGATGGACGTTCAGTGTCCCACGCTCTATGGGTTCGAGGTCCCTCAAGGGCTTGGAGCGCTTGCACCCTCGGGTGCGCCGCCCAGCCCCGCCCTGGGGCCTCAACCTAGTCTTGGCCAGACGGGTCTCTGAGATCAGAGCTCTTACGAAGGTTCCGCAAAGACAAGGTGCAGTTGTGACCGCACCCGGCTTTCCTCCCTAAGGTGTTTTGGCCTTTCATGTTACCCACAGCTCAACGCAATGGGCATAACCGTTGCACTCCTTGGACATCTGTGGAGTGCTCGCATTATGTTGTGCTGACAGAATCATTTCCTAAGGTGCCCCAGCTCTGCCCCGGTAGTGGGCCAAAGGGAGGGCTTGCTTGTTTTCCTCTCAGAGGATCTCATCTTGGGTGATGGCGGACATCCCCACTTGTTCTGATTTGGCTCATATTTCCCCAAGCCACATCACCGTGCATTCTACCAGGGCTCAGGCTTCATCTGCCGCCTTGCTGGCTCGTGTTTCTACCCACGAGACCTGTCGCGAAGCTCCATTGGTCCTCGGTCCTTACCTTTGCTTCGCAGTATGCCCTGGTTCAGCAGTCAAGAGAGGCTGTAGCCTCTGGCTCGGCAGTTTTATTCTGCCACATTTCACTCCGACCCCACCGCCTTTGTAAGGCTTGGGATTCACCTAACTGGAATGGATATGAGCAATCACTCGAAGAAGAAAAGACGGTTACTCACCTTTGTAACTGTTGTTCTTCGAGATGTGTTGCTCATATCCATTCCGCACCCGCCCTCCTTCCCCACTGTCGGAGTAGCCGGCAAGAAGGAACTGAGGAGCGGGTGGGCCGGCAGGAGTATATATGGAGCGCCATGGTGGCGCCACTCTAGGGGGCGACCTGCCGGCCCACTGAGTTGCTAGGGTAAAAGTTTTCCGACGAATGTGCACGCGCGGCGCGTACACCTAACTGGAATGGATATGAGCAACACATCTCGAAGAACAACAGTTACAAAGGTGAGTAACCGTCTTTTCCCCCACAGTGAAATATTGTTTAAAAGTATTCAAAGTTCATGATGATTGAGTTTTCCATAAGGGTCCGGTCCCGCAAGTCCTGACTCACTTGGGGAATTGTTACTTATGTTAGTGGTCAGTGGAGGTCAGAGGGACATGAATATGGACCACTTAGTTTGAGGAATGACTTGCAGAATCAGGAATTGAAACCCCAGATGCCTGTGCTTGTATGGAGCCTCCTTGACTTCACTGGTTTGCATATGGGTCCAACCAAGTGGAGCAGTATTAAGGATCAGGGCCTTGGTTATTTTTCAGTGGCCATGTAATATATTTAAAATGCTGGCAAGGTGGGTAACATAATATCTTTTATTGGCCCAAATTCTATTGGTGAAAGAGACTAGCTTTCAAGATACACAGAGGTCTTCTTCAGGTCTGGGCACTTAGTAGCTTGAAAGCTTGTCTCTCACCAACAAAAGTTGGCCCAATAAAAGATATGACCTCACCCACCTTGTCTCTAATACCCTGGGCCCAGCTTGGCTATAACAACACTGCAAACTTACGATACAGCATATGCTTTGGAATGTGCTTATTTTAGTGAGTAACAGAAAATAGGAAGGTTGAATTATACATAAACAAATCAAATATAATAATTGGCTAACTTCAGCACCACCTATTTTGGACAAATGTTCTTATACTTTGCCCTTTAAAGACAAATTGTTCTGCCACCACTATACCTCTGACTATCTTGCAGGCTTCTCTGGGGAAAGAGAAAGGAAGCAGACTGCAGTGAATGAAGAATTTATTGTACTGTTAAAGGTTTCATTAAATCTCATTGAAACTGGTAAGTATGGTAGCCACCCTTCATTCAGGTTAAATGAAAGAAACATTAGCTGTCTCCAAATCAAAGCTCAGACACATGTTCCTGCCCAGAACCCAGGCACACCCCAGGCCACACAAGGATTTGAACTCTTTGGGCAGTGGGGGGCTGGGGTAGGGATCTGAGTGGGATTGACAAGAGAGGCAGGACAGAAATGCGAGCAGAGATGCTGAGTGTTCTCAACACACACTGCAGTCAGATGGAGTTGAGGACATTCAGTGCCTCATAGGACTGGGCTGAAACAGAATAAGTATCCACTCCTGTTCTGATCCACACTAATGGCAAAACTCTTTGTCACAGGATACAGCCCTCACCTCCAAACTGGCACCACCTCCTGGTCACTCTGGGGATTAGCTCAAGAGTGATACCTCCATCCATGGTTTGCTCAAGGCTGATGCCCCAGCTTGCACACTGTCACTCCATCCCCACTTCCACCTACATCCCTCTCTCAGCTTCTGGAACTGTAGCATCCTATTCACTACTCAGTCCTCCAGCTAGGTCACCATCCATGTTTCTACCTCTGGAGTGTGTATCATGGTCCTATTGTCCAGACACTTCCCCAGTGGTGAGTGGAAGGACCCAGGCCTGCTCACTACCCTGGGTCCCAAGCCAGGGACCCTGTAAATTGCAGCCTCCTGCTAAATCTCTTTAACCTCTGTTAATTCTGCTATATTTCCCTGGGCTCCTTCTCTGCAGCCTCAGTACCTTCTTTGCCTTCACCTCAGGGTATTCAGCCCCACAGCCAACCAGGAGCTCCCTCTTGCTCCCCCGGTCCCTGCCAGCAGCTGCTCTGTTCAAGGTGCTTACAGTTCTCTCAGCTTTCCAGGGACACAGACCTCCCTCCCTGAGCTCTTAGCAGCAATTGCTCCTATTCTGCCCTGCAGCTCCCTTTTATCTGAGCTTGCCGGGCCAGGATTGGTTGCTCCCTGCAATTCCTCCCTGACTGGCTGTGCTTTCCACAGCTGCTCTAGGTTGCTCAGAGAACTCACCTCCGTTGCTCCTTTTATGCCTGTGTGGGGTAGGCATCCCATCACACTCTTACAGATGTAAATGGGAGTAGGAGCCAGTCTTCAGTGCATAGACAAATATTACAAACACACAATTCCTCCAGACTTCAGCAACTTTTTCTGCCAAAACATAATATCATGAACAGCTAGCAAAATGTAAGTCCAGCAGCTCCCATGTCTGTTTTTAAGGTATTAATTATGTCAGCAACTATTGCAAGGGGAACACAGAAACCCAGACTCAGGTCTTGAGTATAGAAGGCTTTGTGCAATAAAGCTCAGAACCAGATTCAGAGATTCCTTACACTGAAGTGTGTGTTCAGAGTATTTTCAGTGGTGTTCAAATCCATCTCCAGTCTTAACAAATGAAGTGCATGTTGGCTCATTTTTATTAAAGTTCACAAAGCAAAAATACATAAAGCAATGACAATTTATTATGAACAAAGTAAAAATAGATTGAGGCTTACTATTTCCTTGGACTGGTTATAATGCAATTGGGCAGGGAGAGAGGTAAAGAATAATGCTAATGTAATAATTAGATAGCTGTAGCATAATTCATTATCCCTTGTAAAAGTAAACTATTTTCTTCTGCATAACACCTGTCCTCAATTTAAAACTGCTGGACTAGTGTATTATTTTGCCAAGCTCATCAGCAAATGTCAGGCATCTAGCAGGGTGTGTGAGTGATGACACAAGTGCAAAGGGAACATGGACTAGTATCAGTTATAACAAAATGGCATTTCCTGTAATGGTAAGAGCATCAAACACAAAAGCAGGGGCGGGGGAATATTTAATCCTGATCGTATTTACGTACACAACAGTCAAATGGCTTTTGGATTCCTCTTCCAAGTTGTTAATGTGATGTGAATATCTCTAAATACTGGGGATGGGGTTTTAAAACTCAGCCATGGAAAAATACTCAGAGGGTTCAAACTAAAGCAAAACTATGGTTAGGTGATATGTCCAGGAGACGTCAACATCGCTGAAGTAATTCTTATCAGGTGATAGACTGCATAACAGTGGCAAGTTTTGAGAAGCCTACAGGCATCATCTCTCACCCACCTTGCCAGTGTCAAAATGGGTGTGTCGGCTTACTTTGCCATTTAAGCCATAATGGATAAAATCTGGGAAATCAATTACAAAGGTAAAAAGTTGGCTTCCAAAGGAGCCACATTAATTCGAAGAACACTGCACTTCAGGTGGAAGTGAAAAATTTGTTCTTGGCCTGTAGTTCTGTGGAGTAGTGAAATATTGTACCTAGCTAGGATAGCTACTGTTCCAAGTTCAAGTGGCCCTTTCTTCCAGTGGGAATGTCTCTTGCTTGTTTACACAAAAAGGTCCTGTCCAGGAAGCTTTCCCATTTCTTTCTCTTTTCTCCTTCCCAGGACTAACTGTAACATTGCAGTGGGAGGTAATTATTCCTTCTTCTCATTGTGGGCCACCTATTTTCATGCCACATTATCCAGATTTATATTTACTATCTGATACAATCTGAGACCTAAAATTTGATGCCCGATGAATCCAGAAAAAGTCCAGATGAATTAAAAACCCTAACAGGCTCTGTGAGGGATCACAAGCCTCAAAACCAATCCTCCCAGTCCTCAGACCATGGCTGCTCCCAAAGAAGCTCACTTGACTCCCCTCCCAGAGTGTGGGGCTAGCAAAGTTCTAGCTCAAAAGGGGCCCCACCCATGAACTCGTGATTGGGGGAGATGGACAGCCCCACCAGTTGACTGAGATGCACTACTTACACCAGACAGAGGCACAGGAAGCTGTCTGACTAGGTAGGTGAATCTCTGGCTGGCTGCTGCTATGGTTCCTGTCTACCTTCCAGCCTATTCCTTCCCTCTTCTCCCAACCCCGCATCTGTTCCTGGTTCCTGCTTTCCTGTCTTGCTACAAGTCCTGGCTTCTGGCTATGATCTTTGGCTTGGCACCTGACTAGCCCTGGCTCTGGTTCCAGGTCCCTGACTCTGGCCATTATGCCTGACTGCCCACACCTTGGTCCTTACAGTTCTTTTTTTTTCCCTTACAGGTATATTTGCTTTCTTTTTCTATCACTCCTTTCATATCAGTCATTTGCTTTCTTGCACTTTCATTCAATGGTTTCATTACTCTTTCTTCCCTTCCATCACTATACCATTTTTCACTCTCCCTGTCCTTCCCTCCTTTTGGATTTCTTTCAGCTTTCTTATTTGTTTCTTTCCCTCTGTCCCCTTTTCTGCTCCACTGCGCTTCCCAAATCCCTCTCTCATTTTTCCCCAGAGTCTTTCTGTCTGTTTGTTCCCAACCTCTCTTCCCCAACCACTTTCCTAAGTTCCTTTCTTTTGTTAGCCTCCCAAATTCTCTTTCCTCAGGTCTTTTCTTGCCAGCAGCATACTAAAATGCAGACAGGCATTTGTTTGCTGTATCCACACTTCAGGACCTGACCTATTCCAGGATCTGCAGGCCCCCTTCATCAGTGCTGGCCATGATGTGACACATGTCCTACTCACACAGCATGCAGGCTGCTTCACAGAGGCACTCTGGGGAAGAACAGCTTGAGAAGTCCTGTGTTGATAGATCCATTTTCATTTACCATCTTGGTTCCAGTGGTGTCTTCTTCACAGAATCCTGTTCATGTATATAGAAAATACGTCAACATCTGGGCTATTTAAACTGTGACCATCAATCTGCCATCATCATAAAAAATATTGTGTTAAGTACTTTTCCAATTGATTTCTTTCTACAATCTTGTTAATTTCCTTTTCTGGGTTTGAAGATACCATTGACTTTAACAAGCAAGCAGATGCTTTTAATATATTAGCCCAGGCATAATTAGCATACTTACCCCCCTTTTTCTTGCTGACTTAATATACCTCAGTGACAGATAACACTTATAATACTTTGGTTTTAATTGATAACTAAACACTACCTTGGGGAAGATGCCCTTAGATGTAATGTGTCTTGTCCCACTTAAACAGAAGTGTGCATTTTAATGCAATGCATGACAGGAGAAACCCAGAGTGATTGTTGACTACAGATTCATAACTAAGTAGGACATTTCCTGGTTGAATTTCGTTTGATTACAATTGCACTGAATCACTTAATTAGACGTTATCTGTGAAACATTTATGAATACAATTGCCTGCTAACAATATTCCTTCTTTCCCCTTGCCCGCTTCTTAATTGTGTATCAGTTTGTTTGTACATATAAAGATTAAGAGCTTGCCACAGAATATATTGATTTATTCTGAGGTATTGTAGTTGTGCCATTGTAATCTAAGTTTCCTTACACAGCTCCACTGATGACCTCAACCCTGATTTCTATGTCTGAGATGTAATTTAATTTCTTTGCTAGCTGAGAGCTTCAGACTTTTCATCAGGCTGCTGTAGGTACTGTCTGTAGGGGGATTGTTGTATTATTTTCTACTGCAGCCTGGACTGAAACAGCAAACATCTGTAATGTTTATCTCAGATCAAACTCAGGGTATGTCTACACTACAAAATTAGGTTGAATTTATAGAAGTCAATTGTTTAGAAATCAATTTTACACTGTCCCCACTTAAGACCATTAAGACCATTAACTCGGCGGAGTGCGTCCACAGTACCGAGGCTAGCGTCGACTTCCAGAGCATTGCACTGTGGGTAGCTATCCCACAGTTCCCGCAGTCTCCGCCACCCATTGGAATTCTGGGTTGAGTTCCCAGGTCCTGATAGGGCAAAAACATTGTTACTGGTGGTCTGGGTAAATGTTGTCAGGTCCCTCTCACCCCTCCCCGAAAGCAATGGCAATAAATTGTTTCTCTCCTTTTTCCTGGGTTACCCGTGCAGACTCCATACCATGGCAAGCATGGAGCCCGCTCAGCTTACCATCACCATATGTCTCCTGGATGCTGGCAGACGTAGCACTGCATTGCTATACAGCAGCAGCTGATTGCCTTTTGGCAGCAGACAGTGCATTACGACTGGTAGCAGTCATCATCTCCTGGGTGCTCTTTTAGCCTACCTTGGTGAGGTCGGTCAGGGTCATCTGGACCTAAATGGGAGATGACAATGGCCAGCAGTTGTACTGCACTGTCTTCTGGTAAGACAACCATTTTGCGCCTTTTTTCAGTGCAGACACCATAGCACAGCAAGCATGGGGCCCGCTAAGATCACCACTGCAATTATGAGCACTGTAAACACCACGCGCCGTATCCTGCAGACCCAGAACCTGCGAAAGCAAAACCAGGTGAGGAGGCAACGGCAGTGCGGTGACAAGAGTGATTTGGACATGGACACAGACTTCTCTCAAAGTATGGGCCCTGGCAATGTGGACATCATGATGTTAATGGGGCAGGTTCATGCCGTGGAATGCTGATCCTGGGCCCAGGAAACAAGCACAGACTGGTGGGACCGCGTAGTGTTGCAGGTCTGGGACGATTCCCAGTGGCTGCAAAACTTTCGCATGCGTAAAACCAGTTTCATGGAACTTTGTGACTTGCTTTCCCTGCCTGAAGAACAAGAATACCAAGATGAGAGCAGCCCTCACAGTTGACAAGTGAGTGGCGATAGCCCTGTGGAAGCTTGCAACATCAGACAGCTACCGGTCAGTTGGGCATCAGTTTGGAGTGGGCAAATCTACTGGGGGAGCTGCTGTGATCTAAGTAGCCAATGCAGTCAAAGAGCTGCTGATATCAAGGGTAGTATCTCTGGGAAATGTGCAGATCAGAGTGGATGGCTTTGCTGCAATGGGATTCCCTAACTGTGGTGGGGCGATAGACGGATTGCATATCCCTAACTTGGCACCGGAGCACCAAGCCAGCGAGTACATAAACCGAAAGGGGTACTTTTCAGTTGTGCTGCAAGCACTGGTGGATCATAAGAGACGTTTCACCAACATCAGTGTGGAATGGCCGGGAAAGGTACATGACACTCACATCTTCAGGAACTCTGGTCTGTTTCAAAAGCTGCAGCAAGGGACTTACTTTCCAGACCAGAAAATTACTGTTGGGGATGTTGAAATGCCTATAGTTATCCTTGGGGACCCAGCCTACCCTTTAATGTCATGGCTCATGAAGCCATACACAGGCATCCTGGACAGTAGTCAGGAGCTGTTCAACTATAGGCTGAGCAAGTGCAGAATGATGGTAGAATGTGCATTTGGATGTTTAAAAGTGTGCTGGCGCAGTTTACTGACTCAGTTAGACCTCAACGAAACCAATATTCCCATTGTTATTACCACTTGCTGTGCGCTCCACAATATCCATGAGAGTAAGGGGGAAAACATTTATGGCAGGGGCGGAGGTTAAGGCAAATCGCCTGGCTGCTGATTACGTGCGGAGTGCGCATCAGAGAAGTTTTGAAAACTAGTTTCATGACTGGCCAGACTAAGGTGTGAAAGTTCTGTTTCTTTCTCCTTGATGAACCTCGCCCCCCCTTGGTTCACTCTACTTCCCTGTAAGCTAAGCACCCTGCCCTCCTCCCTTTGATCACCGCTTGCAGAGGCAATAAAGTCATTGTTGCTTCACATTCAGGCATTCTTTATTAATTCATCATACAAATAGGAGGATAACTTCCAAGGTAGCTTAGGAGGGAAGCACCGGGTGGGGTGGCGGAGGAGAGAAAGACAAGGCCACACTGCACTTTAAAACTTATTTAACGCCAGCTTTCTGTTGCTTGGGCAGTACTCTGGGATGGAGTGGTTGGTTGCCCGGAGAGCCCCCAAAACCGTGTTCTTGGGCATATGGGTGAGGAGGCTATAGAACTTGAGGAGGAGAGCGGTTGGTTACATAGGGGCTGTAGCGGCGATTTGTGCTCAAACAGCCTTTCCTGAACCTCAACCATATGCCAGAGCATACCATTAGCCTCAGCATGGCCTCTTGCCTTCCATCACTAAGCGGACACTACCTATCATCTTCAGACCTCACGTTTATATTGTGTTTTCCTGGACTCTGACATTGTCTGCCTCCATGCATTCTGCTGGGCTCTTTCAGCATGGGAGGACTGCATGAGCTCAGAGAACATGTCATTGCAAGTGCAGTTTTTTCACCTTCTAATCTTCGCTAGCCTCTGGGAAAGAGAAGACAGTGTGAGTGTTGAAACATTTGCAGCAGGTGGAGGAAAAAAAGGGAGAGTAGTAGTTAAAAAGACACATTTTAGAGAACAATGGGTAGACTCTTTCACTGTAAACCTTGCTGTTAACATTACATCGCACATGTACTTTTGGTACAAGGTCACATTTTGCCTCTTATTGAGGTTTGGTGTGAGAGATCACACATGCAGGTCTGGTGGGCAACAGAATTTGTCTTGCAGGCAGTCATGGTAAGACACAGTCTTTTCGCTTCTTTAACCTTCATAACATGTGGGAACGGTTTCAGACAGCAGCATCCTCATTTCCCATACCAAGCAGCCGTTGGGTTGGCCATTTAAAATAGGTTGGCCATTTAAAAGAGGAGGGGCTGCAGTTTTCGGGTTAACGTGCAGTATAAACCCAACTAACCCCTTCCCCCCCAACACACCCAATTCTCTGGGATGATCACTTCACCCCCCCCCAACCCCTTGGCTAACAGTGGGGAACATTTCTGTTCAGCCACAGGCAAACAGCCCAGCAGGAACGGGCACCTCTGAATGTCCCCTTAATAAAATCACCCTATTTCAACCAGGTGTCCAGGAATGATATCACTATCCTGAGAATAACACAGAGAGATAAAGAATGGATGCTGTTTGAATGGATGTTGTTTGAATGCCTGCAAACACAGGGATCATACGCTGCCATGCTTTGTTATGCAATGAATCCAGACTACTTACTACTGGCCTGGTGTGATAAAGTGTCCTACCATGGAGGACGGAATAAGGCTGCACTGCCCAGAAACCTTTTGCAAAGGCTTTGGGAGTACATCCAGGAGAGCTTTATGGAGATGTCTCTGGAGTATTTCTACTCCACCACCAGACACATTAATAGATTTTTCCAGTAGCTGTACTGGCAGCGAATGCCAGGGCAAATTAATCATTAAACACACTTGCTTTTAACCCATATATAATATTTACAAAGGTACACTTCACCAGAGGTCCTTTCTCCACCTGGCAGGTCTGGGAGGCCTTGGGTGGGTTCACTGGGTACTGACTCCAGGTCCAGGGTGAGAAACAGTTCCTGACTGTCGGGGAAAATGGTTTCTCTGCTTCCTTGCTGTGAGCTATCTTCAACCTCCTCATCATCATCTTACTTGTCCCCAAAACCCGCA
Organism: Gopherus evgoodei; assembly: GCF_007399415.2. NCBI lineage: Eukaryota > Metazoa > Chordata > Testudines > Testudinidae > Gopherus > Gopherus evgoodei. The sequence continues at coordinate 113,524,725 of NC_044322.1, read as the reverse complement.
TCCCTGTTGCATGCTACTCCATTGACGGAGTCAAAGCACAGGGGTGGGGTAGGGGTGGCTGCACCACCTAGAATGTTATGCAGCTCATCATAGAAGTAGCATATCTGGGGCTCTAACCCGGAGCTGCCATTTGCCTCTCCGGTTCTTTGATAGGCTTAAGTTTCACGTGGCACTGCTGCGGGTCCCTGTTATAGCCTCTGTCCTTCATGCTCTTGCAGACTTTTTCAAATGTTTAGGCATTTTGTCTTTTGGAACGGAGTTCTGATAGCATGGATTTGTCTCCCCATGCTGGAGCTCTTTTGCGATTCTGGGATTCCACCATGGTCACCTGTGCAGATGAGAGCTGCACTCATCTGCAGCTCACCACACTGGCCAAACAGGAAATGAGATTCAAAAGTTCACTGGCCTTTTCCTGTCTATCTGGCCAGTGCATGGAGCACTCAGGGATAGCATGCGGAGGCCAATACCGTCAAATTGCTACCACACTACCCCAAATTCAACCTGGCAAGGTCAATGTCAGCGCTAATCCCCTCATGGGGGAGGAGTACTGAAATCAATTTTAACAGCCCTTTAAGTCTAAAATAATAGCTTCGTCGTGTATACGGGTGCAGGGTTAAATCAATCTAACACTGTTAAATTCAACCTAAACTCATAGTGTAGACCAGGGCTGAGTGTGGGCCTAGATTTGAAAGTCCGCTGACTTGTCCCTCCCTAAACCTCAGATTCCAGTTTTAACAGTTAACTGCTAGCCCTGTTGCAATGAACAGGATGATTGCTGTATGGAAGGTCAGTGCTCTGACATAAGCTTATCAGGAGCATGTGGAAGCAAGAGAGAGGGAGAGAGATAGACCAGCAAGCACAATTAATTATTCATAATACACGTCTTAGAAAATGGATTTCAGTAAAAAAAATGTTTTACATTAGGGCTATTTCGGTACTTTATAGCGACACATCTCTGTGAGATGAAAGCTCCGAAAACGGAAGCTTCCGTGTCCCAGTAGCACAACACAGGCCCAGTGAAAATAAACATGCAGCAGAACACTGTCCCTAAAGGAGAGATGCTGTCAGCAAATAAAGCTCTGCCTTTGGTGCCACAGCAACTGGATGTTTATTTTTAGTGAATTTCACATCTACCTTGAGTTGTTTCCTCTTCTTTATTTTTGCTGTGTTTCCATGTTGTTTTTTCCCACTTGCACCAATTTAGGACGTTTCCAAGAGTCAGTAGCAATATTACATCTCCAATTTCTGTTATTTATTTAGATGCTGCTAATGGCACAATGTTTCAGCTGTCAAAAAAACCTGATGTTTAGTCTTTCTCCAACTTCCTTTTAATCTACATAAGAAATATGTTGTACCTAGTGGATACTTAAAAAAAGGCTAAATAATGACTTGTTGAACAGCTTAGCAGACCTACCACAGAGGAAGACTCACGCTTCACTGACTGAACAATCTATTTCCCACAGCGCAAAAGCAGTGTTCTCCCAATATTGTAAGTTCTTCTCTTCAAGCATTTTTAGCTGGAAAATAAGAGGACTGAGTGGTGGGGTGTAACCACGTGTGGGCCTATGTGGGCCATGGACCACCCATCTAGCACTGAGGCCTACTCAAATCAGAGCCTGTGTGAACCTGCACCAGGGCTGCTGTCACAGCTGCTGATTCCTCCCAGGAGAAGCCGCTGCGGCTGTGGAATAAAACCTGGCTCCCATTCATTCCTGCTGGCCCACAGCATTTAAGACAGGAGGGGGCTTGAGGACAGGGGTTGGCACGGGACACGTGCCCTGGAGCAGCCTCGCCTCTGCTATATGTTGGGCTGCTATGTGTTGAGTACCGCAGTCTCCTCCCTGGGAAGTTCCTGCACCAGCTATGCTGAGTCTGGTCAGTCTGTGGCCTGTGAAGCCAAGCCAAGTGCTGCTGCTCGAATCCAGTTACTGTTGTGGGAACTTAAGCCAGAATATGAGCAACGCTATCACCTCCAAGCCTCTGCAGTGCCAGCAGCAGAGTGGCAGCCACTGCCTGGGGCGAGGCTGTTGCCGGGCAGCACTGGGGTGCAGGTAATTGGGGTGCTGCATGGATCCATGCTGGGAGCAGGGTGGGGATACCCAGGAAGTTGTTTTGGCTTGGGCTGAGACACCAGAAGCATCCTGGGGCAAGCACCATGGGGCCTACATCTCACAGTCCTTGCCATGAGAGGTCCTGGATTTCTGTACCTTCCCCTGCAGAGACTCAGTGCCCGCAAAGAGCATGCAGCTTTCCTGGACAGATGCACTGATCATCGCATAAATTCTCCATGAGGGGCAGGGCTAGTGTGATCCTACCTCTGTGGACGAGAGAGCGAACAGGTGGCTGCAGGTGCTCCCTGTGTGCCTCTGGTATCTCAGACAATGACTCCAGCTAATGTGAGTGCCCTGTGTCCACCATATCTTGGTTCCCACACCAGGATTTCCACTTCTAGCTATACTACTGCATGAGTGTTTTTAACTTGGTGATAGCACTAATTTTGAGCGACATAAAGTGTTCCATAATCAGGAAATTTCCTACTCTGCAAACCCTCCAAATAGGCTTTTTAAAGTAACGAACTAGAAAGGTCTTATCCTGCTCTGCCTGATGTCATTGGCAAAGCTCTCACTGATTTCCAGAGGTGCAGAGTCAGATCCCAGGTTATAATTGAATTGGTCCATTGACAGTGAGGGCATCAGATTCTTTTTACAAGACAACTTTTGACCAGATCAAGTCAGTATCCTCCCAGGAAATCTTTAGTGCACTCCAGTTCCAGCCCAGTCCATTGTTCAGCCCACCACTACCGTTGGGAGGGTACAATGAAAAATTAAACTAGTGCTGTGGTTCCTACAGCTTTTCAAATAGCTCAATCCTGATTTCTGGGAATGTTATTCTAGCACAGTTTGTGGACAGTACATTGTTTTTCAGGAGATTCAAAGGAATTTGACATCTCCACTATGTAGTTCTTCAGGGAGTGCTTCAGGATTCAGCTGTTTGAGGAAAACAATTCTTCTGTTGCTTCATTATCTAAAGGAACATCGCTAGTCAATAGATTGTGATAGCCTCTACATTTACCAAATTAGAGCATCTCTCTAACTTTTTAGTATTATTATATGATACAGCAGTATATATATATTACAGACAGGCAGGAATTCATGGCACAACTGTACATTTTTTATGATTCTCAGGGGAACTTTTTCTCCCCACCTTTAAGTATCACCTATCAGGTCCTGGAAGGCTTTCTCCATGTGGAAATACTGGAGAACTTCAAGAAAGCAAAGCCTCCTTGCTGATGCATTAAAAGGTCAGAAAATTATCCACACACTACAATAGCTGGGGCAAATTAAATTGGCTCCAATTTTTACAGTTCTCTTGACAGATTGTTTCCAGACTCCCTCCTTTTCACCAGTTAAGATTAGCGACCCAGTGAAAGTGTCTCCCTTTGTCACTGATTTGTTACTTTGATTTGTTACTTTGTTGAAAGTAGCCAGTTTCTCCCTTCAAATTGCCATTCACAGAGGGTTAAACGATAGCCACATTTTTGTAATTAGTTAAATATCAGTACATGTCTTCAGTTAACATTTGCACATGTTATAATTTATTATGGCTTTATTAGAGCTGATAGACTAATTTGCAGTTAATAATATCTTTGAATTTTGCCTCTTTTTTTGTTTGTAATGCCTTAACCATACTCATTATTCAGACATATTTTGGGGCACAAAGGGTCATAGAAATTGCCAGCAAATCCACAGTTTTGCAGGTCCACCAGCCTAACCCCAGGTGTAGGCTCTTGATAGCTTGTTGAGGTCCCAGATATTGGAACACAGAAGCTGCAGCAGTGGTTACAGAAAAGTTGCATGGGCGCTCCACAAAGTATCAGTGGGCTGGAAGAGTATTGCCATCCTGCATGCCCATAGCCCATTGATTCTGGCTGTGTTCGAGGGTCAGGATTTGAATCACAGGGAGTAGGGGAAGTTATATAATTTATTTCCACAATTCATCACTTAATTTAGTTTCATTTTCCAGGGCACATTTTTTCAATACTCCCATTCCCCCCACCTCAAATATTTAAATTTGGGAGTGGGTGTATCTGCAGTCCATTTTCTCCTACCTCTGCTGCCCTGGTTGTACATCTCTTCAGAAGGTATGATGTGCCATGCTTCCTGTCTGGACTTTTCTTGATGCTTTAGCTCAGGGATCAGCAACCTTTGGTATGTGGCCCATCAGGGAAATCCATTGCCAGGCCGGGACGGTTTGTTTACCTACAGCATCCACAGATTCAGATGATCACAGCTCTGACTGGCCACGGTTCACCCTTTCAGACCAATGGGAGCTGCAGGAAGCGGTGGCTAGCACATCCCTTGGCCCGCGCTGCTTCCCGCAGCTCCCATTGGCCTGGAACAGCTAACCGCAGCCAGTGGGAGCCATAATTCACCAAACCTGCTGACCCTGCAGGTAAACAAACCGGCCCATCCCACCAGCGGATTTCCCTGACAGGCTGTGTGCCAAAGGTTGCCAATTCCCTTTTTAGATTTGCCACTTTTTCTGCAGAAAATGTTTGAAGTTGCCTTAAAAGCAAATAAAATAACCCACTGCCTACTGATTAGTGCTAAAAAGACTCATACTTGAAAGAATGCCTGACTAGCTGCTGTTCTTATGGGACCTAATTAAGAAAATGTAAATTTCAATCTTATTCAACCCCCAGTTTTAGAGCAACGGTAAATAAAATTATTGAAGATAATGCAAGCTGGCTGTAAGAACAAGAAGTGTGTTATGGGTAGTATTGTACATATGAATGCATGCACACACAGTTGTATTTATTATTCAATTTGAAATCAACAGGTTTGTAAATAATTTTCCTAGGTAGCTCAGAGAAAGCCAGCCCCAGTCAATCTTATTTGCCTAACAGTTAAACATTAAAAGATACAGTGTATTTTGTTACATTCTCCTGGGGCTATATTATGCAAATTCCACCTATATATTTAAAAATAGTTTTCCAAGTGGTTGCTAGAGTAGGTTACTGAATAAATGAAGCCATATGTGATAAAGTCAGAGGCCTCTCCTGCATTTCTTTGTCATCACCCTCCTCAACCTAAACCAACAAATTGCAGGCTTGAGAGGCAATGTAGAAAAATTCCTGTCTCTGACACAATCTACTCTGAGCCTCTCATTACTGCAGCTGTCAGAGTATGAACTTATTGAAGACTTCTCTCCTTTTTCAACACACAAGCACAGCCTTGGGGTACGCTGGTCAAAACATTTTCCTCTTAGCTTCTGAAATTAACGATTTCCCATCTTCTATCTTGCCTTGAGTTGGGATTCATCAGGAATGGAAAGGCTGCTCAGCTGCCTCCTGAGCTATTTTCTGGGACTGGTGATGTATTTCTTACCAGAAGGGATTGATGCCAAGGGTATAGAAATACTGTACAACATTTGCCTCCTGGCTCTCAAGAACCCTCCAACCCAAAACTCCTCTCCACATAGAATTTATCTGCTAATCTCAAACTCATCCTTACTTCTACTGTAATATCTAACCCTCCTCCTTCCCCCCTCGCTGCTTTTTTTTTTTTTTTTGCCTTCCAACTCCACCGTGAAATAACTTTTTACACTTTGCAGGGGCCTGTGAAGATGGACACAGAATTAGATTGGGCCAAGTAGTCACAAATTTATGATAATATAACAAATCAAAGAAAGGTAGTCCCAAAGATAACCCATCCAAGATGGCAGTGAGAAAGGAGGAGGCAACAACTCTCCTTAACTGGTATCATCTTGTCCCCACTCTTAATGATCAAATCCACAGCAGCATGACTAGCCTGTTTTCAACAAATACCTGATGGACCCAAACAATTCTTTGGTCTAGTTCAGCTCTGCAACCTTGGAGAGGGAGACTAAAACCTGTGTTTCCTACCACCCAGCTAAGTGCCCTAATCACTGGGCTATAAAGTAGGTCTCACTCGCTTTCCCTCTGGCCCAGTGTATATTTAACACAAAGTGGATCAGCTTCAACAGGAGAGACTGAGTGCATCCTGCCACAGACTATCCCATAGTTCAGTGGTTCAAGCACATTCTTGAGAGAGCCACCCAATTTCAAATCTCTTCTCCACAGCAGGCAAAGGAGGAAATTGAACCTGGGTATTCCATGTTCCCGCTGAGTGCTCTCACCACTGAGCTACAAGTTGTGTGGGGGCACCACTGTTTCCTATGGCAGTTTTGTGTGGCCTTAGGCATGCTCTGTGAATGCCTACTCTATTGGGCCCTGTAGGCACCATAGTTAGTAGAAAGCCTAGTTTGAGGATCCTGCTGGGGCTTAAGTGTGAGATAGGTTCCCAGGCACCAAGACTGAGGTATTGTGCATACTGACTGTCAGAAACATGGACACCTAGGTGACTTTAATGGTGGAAATTTAGTCGCTTGTGGGGTTAGGCAGTAGATGAGCATGGTTTGATGGATGTCAGTGGTTCCGACATGCTGCACTTGAGCACCTCAAATAGGAGTTTAGGTGTCCAAACCCTTTTGTGGATCTAACCCCTATGTCTATTGGGCAGGTCTGTACTGAGCCCCTTGAAAATCCAGCCTGGCATGACACTTTTCAAAAGCCCCAAAGACCCACTCAAGCATATAGTGATGAATGTCATCAAACGTCTGAAAGGACACTACAGGGGAGTGGAAAAGGGGAACTGGTGTGCTAGATTCCCTTGCTATTGCAAACTTCCGATATTTTAACTCTAGTCTACCTCCATTTTATTAGCTGACCAATTTCTTGGAATAAAACTGAATGACTCTGAGGGCTAGTCAGCAAAGAATCTCATTGTTTTGTTCTAACTCAAGACTATGAAAGGACAAAATAATGTAAAGAACTATTGGCCTTCTTGTTGCTTGAGCTAGTTCTTTTCTTTATTATGAATGTTGTGCAGCCGGGGGGGGTCAGGGGAAGCTATATTTCTGATCTCACTGGAGCAGTACAGTAACAGTACATCGGATATTTGCCTGCAGAAAAAATATGCTGCTGTTCTTCATGAAAGGAATGACGATTTATACGCCTTGTCTTTGTGCTGTGGATGTTAATTCCAGTTCCTGGCTTCAATCAGCTACATGAGTTAGAATCCTTTGAAATGGTCAGCTGGCGGCAACAGATGATTCCTGAATTCAATCAAAAAGGAGCCAATCAGAAGCACTCAGAAGTCAGTGTGGTTTCCCTGTGCTATGCTGTGCTGCTGAGGAAATTCGTTTATCAATTGGAGATAGGTGATCCTCTCTACTTCCAAGGACATCTGTCTCTCTTCAGTCCAGCAATCACATCTAACTACATGGCTAATTTGTAAATGGACACAGAGTTTCAAGTGCAATGTCAGTGCTGCCAACTAACTCGGATCAAACTGTGCTGTTTGAAAGGGGAGAAGTAACAATTTAGTTAGCTGAAGGCAAATTCTTAGCAGAGACTTCGTCATCTGCAGTCAGGTTTTTATGTTACTGATTTGATAATCAGGCCTTTTGTTCTAAGCAAGTTTCTCATGTTAAAATGGTCAATCAGTCATTTTTCTTCTTTTTTCAGACTGATGTTTGTTGATACTTTGCAGCCTCAGTAAATATGCAGTTTCCATGAATAGCCCTATGTCCAGACAAAGGGAATAGCTAACTTGAGTTTCTGGGTCACTAACCATTCACAGATTAATGCTGTCAGATTAATGCTGATGGACAAGGGGGAGAGCTATCAGAATGGATATGAGTGGTTGCACTTCTGCTTTGTAAATCAGGCAGGAAATCCAAGTGTAAATTTAGCTCCTGCCTGATACAATAGGTAAAACATCCCATGAAGAGCAGTGCCCCAAAGCTACATTGTTCTTTTCTTGTTGTTCATCTGATTTCACATGATCTTTCCACTTGTTTGTCTGACATTACACTAGTGATGAGAGATCTCAGCATTTATTATTTAAAAGCCCCAATTCCAAGAAGCCCAGAAAGTAAAGTCACAGAAAGTGACTGGTGAAGTGCTGTTTCCGAGTTAAATGCTTAGTACTCACACAACTCCCATGGAAGTCATATGGAGTTGGAGGTGCTCAGTGCCTCTCTGGTTCAGGCCCTCTGTTTTGGCACTTGCCACCCACAGACTGAGAATACTGAGGAATATTTCCATTGCAAAAAGTTGCAGCCATGAATTTGAAATTAGTTGTGAGAATTTAACTATCCCCATGTAACTACAGGGTTGCTCAGAAGGGGGGGCAAGTGGGGCAATTTGCCCCAGGCCCCGGGCCCTGCAGCAGCCCCATGAGCCCTGGCCTGGCGGCAGTATGGGTCTTTGGTAGCATTTCGGTGGCCGGGGGCCTTTCAGTGCTTTTGAAGATGCGGAGTGACTGAAGGGCCCCCTGCCACCAAAATGCTGCCCATGACCTGGACCACCGCCGGGTGAGTACAAGCGCTGCAGCTCCCCCACTTTGCCCCAGGCCCCCTGAATCCTCTGGGTGGTCCTGTAACTATCTCCTAGGGAAGTTTTGGAATCTCCATCATTGGAGATTTTTAAAGAACAGGTTAGATAAAAATCTGCTAGGAATGGTCTAGATCAGGGATAGGCAACCTTTGGCATGCGGCTCGCCAGGGTAAGCACCCTGGCATGCTGGGCCAGTTTGTTTACCTGCCGCGTCCACAGGTTCAGCCAATCGTGGCTCCCACTGGCCACGGTTTGCCGCTCCAGGCCAATGAGGGTGGCGGGAAGTGGCGTGGGCTGAAGTGCAGACGCGGCAGGTAAACAAACTGGCTCGGCCTGCCAAGGTGCTTACTCTGGTGGGCCACGTGCCAAAGGTTGCTGAACCCTGGTCTAGATAATGCTTTGTCCTGCCAGAAGTGCAAGGGACTGGACTAGATGACCTCTCGAGGTCCCTACCATTTCTACAATTCTATGATTCTATGATTCTTTCAATCAGGCCTCTCCTGCCTCCCTAAAGAAAAGATGCCTTTTCATATTTTGACACAGTGACAATAAATCTGATATTGAATGTTATAATGGCTGTGTATATTGCATAGAATTGGACTTGGGTCTGCTGCTCTAGCAATACTCAGACACTTATGGAGAAGCAAAGGTATCACCATGAAGTGTAAAATGAAATTGCTGCAGTCTCTTGTATTCAATATCTTGCTATATACATGTGAGACATAGATTCTAAGGAAACAGGACATGAAGAGGCTTTCTGCCTTTTAATTGTGGTTTGACAATGTGACTGACTGGACAGGATGAGGTATGGTGCACTTTTCAAGTGTGTGAAGACTGCAAAATATGGAGGAAGATTGCTGGCCGATGATGCCTGTGTGTTGTCTTTACTGTTCATTGTGCTGCTTTGCACTGTGAGAGTGATGAGGATGATGTGCTACAAACCTTTCCCTCCTTTAGAATTAAGTTAACCCTACTAAGGTTCCCCAGTGCAAGGTTGTTCTCTGATAGGATTTTTCCCCCGGCGTTCCTTTCTGGAGCTGACCCTTTAAATTTGACAGAAACATGCAGCCATATTCCTAAGAAGGCTATTCTGCATTTGGCTTCTGCTTCCTCCGTCTACCCCTCTGCCCGCTCAGAAGTATCCTTTTTTTCAGATTACGTTTTCTTTTCCTTATCCCTGAGAAGATGCCACATGCTCATATACCCTGGATTTAACTGAGCTGGCTGGAAAATTGTAACAATTTGTAATGAAAAATTTCTTGGAATTTTGAAAAAGTATTGTTCAGCTCTATCCATAGATTCATACATTAATGCCTGAGGGAACCACTGAGATCATGTAGTGTGACCCCCTCACCCTGTAATTCCTGCATTGAGCCTGACAACTCCTACTCTTGTCTTTAATAAAACCATCAAATATTGCTCCCTCAGTATCCCTGTGTTTGTGTTAAATAGTTCTGGTAACTAAAGGTGATATCAGAAAAAGAAGGCAAAAACAAGAGTTCCCTAAGACGACAGGTTTTATATTTATAATAATACCCAGGAGGATGAACCAAGGATCCATTCTTTCTTTAAATCACTCAACACTTGACTTCTGTTATAGAGTCATAGAGAACAACGTACTATTGTGGTACATCCAGAATAATCTAAAGACTGAGGTTAGAGTCAGGGAGGCCCGAGTCTCTTACTTACATTAGTTTTATACCAGTACAACTCCACTGACTTTGATAGAGTTACTCCTGCTTCCAGTGGGTGTGAGTAGAAAATCAGGCCAAGGCAATTAAAGCCTCCTTAAAACTTTGCTGAAATTTTTGGTAAGAGTCTCAGGGTTCCTTATTTTCTTCTCCAGCTGCCCCACCTCTCCGTTCAGCCTTCCCAAACTTTCCTCTCTGCCATGACTTACAGCTCAGGCTACTTTTCCCCCTCAGAGGCCTTGGGAGACCCTCTAGAATACATGTTTAAAAATAATTTTTGGCCCCATCTCTTGCTCTTATACTTCAAACTGTGGGTGTATAGGTGGGATTTCTGAGTTTCTTTTGACACTCTCTCCCTGCCTTGCCTGGATAACCCTATGCATATGGATTGCTGCTGGTTGAACACTTTATTAGAGGCCTTTCAGCTTGTGTTGTCTGAGCCCAGCACTTACTACAGATACTTTGAGAGCCATCCTCTCTGAGAACAGGGGCTGAGTAAGGAGGAACTCACTCTACTTGGAGTGAATTCAGAGAAAGAGACCTCATTACTCAGGCTTCTGTCCTAGGATGGGGTGGCTCCTGAAATGTCTGAAATGTCTGAGAGGCATTGGAGAGCGGGACCTTATTATTAAGTGGTGCTTCTCAGCAGGTTTTACATCCTCTTATGAGTTCTAGTGTCATCCCAAAAAAGGGCAAATGGTTACTTTCAGGATGTTGTTAGTGTTTTTAATTCTCCATGCGTAGTAAATAAGAATGAAAGAAGGAATTCTTCTTTTTCTTAATTCATTATTCAGCTAGCTATCTAAGGACTTACATGGCTTTCATCACTACTCTCTGAGAGCCATACTATCAGGTTCCAGCCCATGCCCATTGAAGGCAATGTGCGGGGTCTTTCCACTGAATTCGGTGGACATTGGATCAAGCCTGAATTGGCAATCTTATAAAAATCTAGAATGGTCAGCATGTCTAAAGGTACATCTACATTGCAGGTGGGTAGTGTAATTTCCACCTCAGGCAGATATATGCACACTGGCATTGTTCAAGCTCGTGTGTGAGAAACAGTGGAGTAGCCCTGCTGGGGTGGGTGGTGGTTCAGCCTACCCACTGATGTATGTACGTAGCTTCTCAGACAGGGTTAGAGTCAGGAAGCTAGCCCATGCTGCCATGGCCAAGCTGCCAGCTGTAGCATGCTAGCTCCAGCAAAGCTAGTGTGTGTACATTTACCTGAGCTGGAAATAACACTTCTTGCTGCCATGTAGACGTACTGTAAATCAGAGCATCGCTTTTGCCAGAATAATCTCAGAGGTATTTCTGTTTATTTGGATCGCTCCAGATTTTTCAAATTGCTGTAATTCTCCATCTCCATCAGTAGCTACCAATATATATAGTCCTTTTAGGTACAATATACAGAACAATTACTCACTGTAGAACTAATGTTACTACCTAAAAGCCAGGGGGGGTGGGAGGGAGGGAAAGAGAGCAAGAGAGAGCTCTATGCTGCATATTGATTCTGCAATATAATTAATTTGGATTTAGAACATATGTTTGTGGTAATGTATGAGGGTCTTGCATTTTACATTTTTCTGAACTATCTATGGATTTTACTCTGGAGCTAACAAAGAAAAAAATTGACTAAATAACTCGAGTGTCTGATAAAAAACTAGCAGTCTTGACAGTAAATATTTACTGCTAAAGCTCTGAAATGTGGATCATCTGTATCTCTACTTTTGATAGCATGAAAATCTTTCTCTTGTTTATAAGTCTAATTCTAAACAGAAGGAAGAGAAGTCCAAAAATTTGGTGCACAAAGATATTTGATAAATAGTGACAGCTGGTGGGGAAAAAAATCAGATTCAGAGCATGGAGGGTTTTATAAATGATATATAGCGTGTTAGTTTAAGGTTGAGATCTTTGTTCTGTCAAACTAATTTCCATCCATTATGGAACTCTCCTGGTGTATTTTAACTGTTGTTAAATTGCTCCTTTTAGACTCTGTAGCAAATTTCAAACATAGACTATAGAAATTTAGTTGGGGATTGATCCTGCTCTGAGCAGGGGGTTGGACTAGATGACCTCCTGAGGTCCCTTCCAACCCTTATATTCTATGATTCTATGAAATGTAGGGCTGGAAGGGAACTTGAGAGGACATCTAATCCATCTCTCTATGCTGAGGCAGGACCAAGTAAACCTAGGCTATCCCTCACCAGTGTTTGTCAAGCCTGTTCTTAAAAACTGCCAATGATGGGGATTCCACAACCTCGCTTGGAAGTCTATTCCAGTGTTTAACTATCCTTTTAGTTAGAATGTTTGCTGCACATTTAGCCAATTACTCCCTTGAAGTCAAACTTAGATCTTGGCTATTTGTTCTATTTCACACTGGCCAAGTTTCATAGTTATTTGTCTTCAGTGAGTCTCAAAAGTTTTGTAGGATTGGTTTGAATAATATCCCCAAACCCTGTTGTTTGGTAAAATTCAAGGAATAGGCTAAAGTTTGGATCATATAATTACTAGTTTTTTAGTTGTTATTCTGCTATACAAGTCCTCTGCAGTAAAGTTACTCAGTATAGTCTCCTAGATTAGAGCAATATCAATGAGCGTTGAGACACGATGAGCCAAAACTACTGTAAATTTAAAAAAACAAAACACTTTAGCATTTCTAACTGCTGGTGCAACATGTTGTGTGATAGTTTTCAGTATCTCAAGCTGTTTTACTCCAGACAAGCATATAATGAACATCGCCATGGTAACTGTAAGGCAAAGGAGGAAATACTTTATTTATGGTTTTGCAGTTGTTGGTTGTTTTTTTTGGTGAGCATCATATTTCCTTCTCCTCTTTAGATCTGATTACGATCTCTCACTGTTTTATGACATGTAACTCCATTGACTTTATTATTATTTTTACACTGCTTTGAGAGCAGTATCAGGCCTTATCTATCTACATTCTGATAATATATATAGAGATGAAATACTTACAAGTAGTGGTGTGCAAACCTCCAAAGGTTTGAAGTTCCAGTTGGGTTCAGACAAATATCCAAACGTCTGGATTTTTAACCAAACCATCCTAACCTCTCAGGTTTGCAAAAGTGGGCTGGAAAAATCTCCCAAGGACAGTTTTGTTCATGAGATTTCCACCATTTTTACTTCTACTTACAAATCTGTTCTGATTTATTTACAGCCAGGTAATCCTACTGAAGCCAATGGGGTTGCTGAGACATATCTGAAGGGTGGATAAATCTGAGCCATAGGTCCTGATCTGAAACTGGAAGTTAAGCCAAATTTTATTTTAAAATGTCATAATCTTGTAAAAGGTTTGGTTTGGGTTTAGTACTAGAAATTGGCAAGGAAGGCTCGATTCTCTTCTCACAGTGTATTTCTATTGGTGTTCACATACCACAGTGGTGAGTGTGATGGGAAAACCTAGCCAGACATGTAACCCTTCTGCTCCTCTGAGTTGGTGGCAACAAGGGCTGGGTTCAGTATCCAGGGCTTCTGTTTCAATAACACAATGCCAAACCAGCTCGAGCCCCCACCCGATGACCTGGGAAAATCTTACACACACCCCTAGGTGCCTCGAAGAGACAATGCTTCTCCTCTCACAAGCACAGAGTCTTGGTGTAGCAGAAAAGGTTTAATTACATGAGATAAACAACAAGCATTAAACTGGGAAAACACCTCAACTAGAGGTCCTAGACCAAACCATGAGCAAAGACCCACCCCAGGAAATTGGGCCGTGTCCTTTTCCCTGGGCTCTTGAGTCCAGCAACATCCAAATCACCCACAGTCCCAAAAGTCCCACAATCCAAAAGTCTCTATCCTGGGTCGGTGCAGCCCCAAAGTTCGAGTCTATCTGCAGAGGTCCCTCCCCACAGCCTAGGTAGAAAGGGGCACCTTACATGGTCCAGGGCCAACTGTCCTGCCTCTCCATGGGGTTCTGCTTCCGCCTTCTCCACGAACTGCTCCGCTTTACCAGCCACTCCACTCTGCTCCTCCAGCCGTCCTCACAAACTGCTCCGCTCCACCAGCTGTCACAAAGCAGTCCCACAGCTCGGCAGCCTGGGATGGGGTAGGCGTGCCTATGCAAATACACTCTCTGAAATTCTTTCCACCAGATGTCAGGGTAGAGCTCATCCTGATTCTGCTTACAGATAAATGGCTATATAGAAAGATGTCAGCGGCATTATTCCTGTTTTGCGCAAGAGTGAGAGTAGAATCTAGCTCAAAGTGAGGAGGTTCTTGTTTTTCTGAACTGGCTCACCCTACTTAGAAATGCCATTTTGAGAATCAGCACACACTCCCAATCCCTCCCCATGTGTTCGTTGAAAGGAATAGTCTCCAGCATTCGCACCTCTCACAAATGACTTCCTAGAGCTCTAGGTTTCATGTATTGGCAGGCATCACTCCTTTCTGATAATGGCAGCAGCCAATCAAATACTGTCAATATGTTTCTCATCCATCAGACCTTCAGGTCTCTATTTTCAAGATAATTCAGTTTGTATTTCACCAAAATATCTCTCAAATAATTCCTTCGAAAAGATAATCCACTTTTTTAGTCTTCATATGATGTTCAGGAATTATTTTCTGTTTTTTAATGCCTCCTGATTGAAATCTTTTTGATGATTGAATTAAAGTCTCAATGCACTCAAATTGCACAGAAGAGTGCAATGTTTTCTTTTGGAAAACTGGACCACAGCCAAAATAATGCAAAGACATGTCTGTGATGTTGTTTCCCTCAGGAAAAGATAAAACACAACAGGGCATATGTGGAACATTAGAGGCCACCCAGGAATACAAAGTTTTAAAGAATGAGATAGTACTGTAAAAAGTGACCTGTGCCACACACATCCAGGGTCTAATTAGTTAAGCAATGGTTTCAGGTTCCACTTTAATCATTTCTTTATTTCAAGAATTAGCCACCAGTCAATACCTTTTTAAAACACAGGAAGTGCTAAACTACCCAACTATGACCTGTATTTAAAAGGGCAGATAAATTCTACAATCACTGCTAGAGCTTAAGAAGCTTAAGCCTCATGTAACTAATCTGAGTCTATTGTAACATCTGGATGATATCATAAGACATCTTTTTCAGATACAAAGCATTCATATTTTTCTATAATTTGAATAGCATACTATATATCAATTCCTGCTCTTTAGCAAAAGAAGTCCATTGCCCCATATTGCATCCATTATTAATATGCTGTAGAAATAATAGCAGGCTGCTACACCTATTTAAAATAACTAAGATTTCAGGAAAAACTTTCAACTCAATTGCAAGGTTCTGATAAAGTGTCACAAACTGTGTGTATGGGTAAAATCAAGTAACTGAAAGTAAAACTCAGTGTCTTGAATTTCAAGCTTATCCCTCTCCCCATTGATTTCATTATTATTATTATTATTATTACTATTATTACAACTAAAACAGCTGCTTTGGAGTCATTGGATATTTAGTCCTGCCAAGTAATCCTGACTCCTGTCAGGTGACTGGGACCAGGATGTAAAAACTAGTCGCTTGCTAGCACTCCCGTGCATCACATCTTTATTACACCAACCAAGTAATTCATTTCTGTTCCCTATTCAGAAGAACGTGCCAATAAAAAGTATATTTTGGTTTCAGCAAGTGCCTCCTAAATAGGGACATGATAAATATTCTATTTGTTTTCGATCATTACAGGACTGGTGCAATTTTTCAAGTACTGTACAGTATACACCAATTAACTGGAATGTGTTTAATCAGAATTGAGACATTGCTCAGGGATCTATTTTAGGCCCAGTAACAATTAATAGTAATGTGTGCTGATGGATGGTGATGGTAATTCAGCTCACTGGGATGCTCTCAAATGATCTAGTTGTACTGATGTCTTTTGTGTCCTTGTCTAGCAATGATTTTTTCTGTTTGGTTCTCAAGAACAGTTTTCCTTCTCTCTTTAACTATGGTACATGCAGAAAGAATATTAATTAGTTTGCCACTGCCTGCTCCTGTCTAGTGGTTTGCACCTTCTACATTGACTACAATATCTGGGCTGTAATGCTGGGAGTTTTACATTTCTCCTTACCACTGGTACTGGGCAAATACGAAGGCTAGCTTCTCTTCTAGCACTGATAATACCTACTCTTAACTCCATGGATTCACCAAATTAAATAATGTGTTTGCTGTAGCTGTCTGGAAAGCATTTGCACTATTAAAATGCTATTTTCTTTCAGCTGGAGGTTCCTCTTAATGGCATTCCAAGGTCTGGTCCACACTACAGACCTAAACTGGTATAACTACATCGCTCAGTGGTGTGAAAAATGCACACCCCAGAGCTACGTAATTATACTGTCCTAATCCCCACATGTAGACAGCGCTATGTCAGTGGGAGAGCTTCTCCTGCTGATGTAGCTACCATCTCTCAGGGAGGTGAATTAACTAAGCCAATGGGAGAGCTCTCTCCCATCAGTTTAGAGTGTCTTCTTTAAACTGTGACAGCACAGCAGCTGCATCACTGTAGACTTGCCTCAAGGTTGTCCATAGGGTGATATCACTTAAGCGTAATCTACTGTATTTGTATTTAATAGTGATCTGTGGGAAAAGAACAAACAATGAACAGTCATCTGATTGCTAGTCTGAGCCTCCCTTCATTATGTGACATTATATCTGATCATTAATGATCACGGTAACATTTACTAGCCTGACACACTAGAGGCTGCACTGGAGAGTCAGCTTTCAAATGCAGCTGATGATGCAGCATTTGGCTACAGTTTTTCATTTTGAATTTGAAAGGAAATGAGCATGAAAAACAGGAATTTTTACCATGTGCAAAGATCTAACCAGAGCCCTAGATGAGACGCTTGCACTGCACTGTTCTACTTTGAGCACAAGGCTTTTTCATACAATGCCAAATATTCTTGAACCATTTTCTAAAACTCCATCACAAAAGTTTCTTACTTAATCAAGCACTGCTGAAATCCATGGGAAGAAAAATAGTCTACAGTTATTAATAACACTGGTCTACAATTTTTGAGAAGTTGTCTGCTTCAGAGATAAAATGTGATACTTATTATGTATTTTGATGTGCTGAACTCAAATATGACAATTAAAACAACTGATTGGCTACTGTTTCTAAGATATTTAAGTTTTTACATTTTATATCTATGGATATTGTGTCGATAGTATAGTTTTAATCATAAATTGTAAACCTAGGTCTTTTTCATGTGTTTATGGTTGCTTTACATGATATTTCACCCGTCCTGTTTATGTAACACTTAAAATCAGCAAAAGGGTTATATAAATAAAATTTATTAAGAAACAAAAGACAAAAAACTATTATGTACATAGTTTAGTCCTATTCAGTGTCTACTCGGCTTGTCTACTCAGCTTGCTTCTTGGCTTGTCTCTTGTATTCATTAAATGGAGCATCTCTTGTCACTGTCCAGCAATAATCTGCAAGCATTGATGGGCTCCATTTGCCCTGACAGCCTGCCAGGAGATTCCACTGCTGTAGTCTGGAGCCCAACAGCTCTGCCTTACTCTTGGGTTGTTCCAAATCCCTGACAAGGTCATTCAGTTCACCTTGTGTTAGGAGGTGTGGTTCAGAGGAGGAGGATGGAAGAAAATGTGGGTCCTGTGACATTGATGGTTCAGGACCAGAAGTTTCATCCTCTTCCTCATCTGACTCAAGTGAGAATGATTCTGGTGCATCAGGAACTGGCAGTCCTTCTCCATGGGGTACTGGGCATATAGCTGATGGAATGTTTGGATAATGCACAGTCCACTTTTTCTTCTTTAACACACCTTTCCCAACTGGAGGCACCATGCAGAAGTAACAATTGCTGGTATGATCTCTTGGCTCTCTCCAAATCATTGGCACTGCAAAAGGCATAGATTTCCTTTTCCTGTTCAACCACTGGAGAAGATTTCTTGCACAACTGTTGTAGCATATGTGTGGGGCCCACCTCTTGTCCTGATCTCCAATTTTGCAGCCAAAATAAAGGTGATAGGCTTTCTTAACCATAGTGGTTAGACTGCGCTTTTGTGATGCAAAAGTCACTTCACCACAAACATAGCAGAAGTTATCTGCACTGTTCATACAAGTACGAGGCATCTCTGCTCACTTTGGCTAAACAGAAATCTGTCCCTTTGCGAAATCAAACACTGAGAAATAAGAAAGCACGACACTGTATGATTTCTAGAGCTGATATAGGGCAATTTGTTCAGCAGAGTGATGTAAGCTTCCTTATGATTGCATCATCCATGACTTCTAGGAATAACATGATGCAATTCAGATCATATATGATGCAATACCAGCTTCAGATTGCATCATTCATTGTTTTGCCTAAAAAGCAAGTACTGTCCAAACCCAGTCATAGATTTATTCATAGATCCAGTCAAAGATGTATTTTAGTCATTTCTGGTTTAAACTGAGATCCCTTCCCTTTATAACTCACTTATCCTGCGCCATTCCCAAGTCAAGGGTCGTATATACTGACCCAATAGCATATCTTGAAAACTAGAGCCAAACAACAATTTTAAGCATCATTTTCGTTCTCAGTGACCCAGAATTAGTAAAGTTGGACTACATTTATTTCAAAAGCATTTTGGCTGTAGAGCAGTGTAATGTTAAAAGCCATACTGATTCTCTTTATTACTAAATATTTGTCAGCGGTGCCCAGCGTGTCAGATGGGCAGCCTTTTGTATTTTATAAATCAAAATAAACAAACTACTTTATCTCTCTACTTTGCAGCAGATATATGGTCCCATACTAGAAGCTAGTGTGATCTATAAGAAAAAGTACAGGTCTGAAAGTCAGGGCACTCTGAGTTCTAATTCCAGCTCTGCTATTGATTCACTGGTTGACTCTGGGCACATCACTTTCTATCTCAGTTGCCCAGGGCTGTGCAACCATTTAGGTAACCTAGGCAGTCACCTAGGGCACTAGCATTTGAGGGGGCGGCATTTTCTTCGGCAACAACTGCGGCGGCTGGATCTTTGGCTGCCCCGGTCGCTGTGGCATTTAGGCAGTAAGTAAGGGGGGGTTCGTGCTCGGGGAGGAGGCGGGGCAGGGGTGAGCTGCTTCACTTCTCCCGCCTCCTAGGCTTGTGGTGCCAATCAGCTTAGGGAGGCAAGAGAAGTGAAGCAGCCACAGCATGCTCAGGGAGGAGGTGGGGCAGGGGTGAGCTGGGGCATGGGGGGTGCCTCAGGGAGGAGAGTGGGGGATGGGGAGCTGCCGCAGGAGGGGCTCCTCAGGGCTGGGGGGGGAGCTGCCGTGGGGGGGGCGCCTCCAGGTGGAAGGGGGAAGCTGCCCCAGGGGGGCGCCTCAGGGCGGGGGCTCAATGAAGGGGGAGGGAGCAAGGTGGAAGTTTCGTTTAGGGCGCGAAACATCCTTGCACCAGCCCTGCAGTTGCCCCATCTGCAAAATAATAAACATTGCTCAGCTACCTTACAGATCTGTTGTGAGACTTAATTAGCAAATGTCCATATAGACCTGTGAACATATAAAGCACTATAAACATGCCAAATAGAATTAACTCCATCTTTCCTCAGTGTCACTTCATAATGAATCCATAAGGAGTACAATAGAAGTGCAGTTCTGCACTGAGAGGCTTTTCCAGGAAAGCACACAGGTGCTCCAGTTTCTGTATAAATGTATAGCTAGAATAAAACTGTTATTCTTTTGCTTATTTTACAAGCTGCCTTACACACTTCATTAGGGATGTAAGAATGTAAGCCTACTATGGACCTGGATGGACTATGGTTTTTAACTTAAGTTTGGACTTTAGCATGAGTGATAAACCCAAACATGTGACCAAAAAGAATGAGATCATGAAAAAGAGGGGTTGTTTGTGTTAACTCTGTAGTAACCTTTGAAATAACAGCATCATCTTATTTAAGGTATGGTTTGAGGTAATAAAAATAAGAAAACATGGTTAACTGGTGCAGTAAATGTGTAGTAAATACTTGGTTATATAGGTTTGTTTAATTTATAAGAAGTGTTTAATGCAGTAGTTATGGAGAAATATGACATATGAGGTAAGAGGAAAATCTGGAAGAGAGGGGCCCAGCCATTAATCTTGTCTTAAACAGGCCAGAGAACAGGATTCAGCCTTTAATGGCTTCGTGTAGCTTTAGCAAAGGTCTGATGACCAACAATGACATCACTTGCTTATAATAGTGCATAAGAGGTAAAGTATTTAGGGGGTTCTTTGTCAGAGCTGTTACTTACCCCTCAGGAGGCAAGCTGTGATGGGAAGGCATCTCCTGAGCCAGATCCCATTCTGAGTATAAGTGAGTATATGCTTGTAGTTGTATTTTGGATGTAATCAACATTGTGGCCTTTGAACCAATGAAGGAATACATGTGTGGAAGCTCAGTCGTGGTAAAACTTAGTAAATTTATTAGGAAAATGATTTCCAACTGGGAACCTAGGCGAGAGACTTCAGAGTTTACAGCACAGGCTGTTAGGAAAGTATCTTTGCATTAATTATGCTTTGTTTTGTTATCATGTTGTTAAACATGATAGTTAGCAGCAGATTCTCGTCACTTATATTAAATACTTATTATGTGATGTCAAAATTTCACAGTACACAATAAGAACTGTTCCTGTTGCTCAACCAGTTAATCCAATATGTTATTGCAAGATGGACATCTATACAGTATGTGGAACGATCTCATTGAAAATACACAAGCTTTGAGTGTGCACTGCTTAGAGAAACCTACTCCTATGTTAGTGACTCCTTCTCAGTGGAATATTGCTGAATCTAATTTACCTCTTGGAAATATATGAAGAATTAACTAGGGAAATTAACACTAACTAAGCCTACAGAGCATCTCTGTTGTTTCATCACTGGGCATAATGGGAAATGCACTTAAGAATGAAAGTCCTCCTGACAAATGCATTAAAAGAAGAAATATTGTCCATGATATTTCATTTATATTGAATCAAACATGGCTATCCAATTGCTTATGTTCTGGAGTCACACTCAAGTCACTGTACAGCCTTTCAGCTCACATGCCATCTGTTGTTATGCCATGGCAGCCCCTCAAAGCCTTGCTGAACAAATCCTGCTAAAGGAGGCCAGTAACATTGTCTGCAAAAGAAAGCCCCCAGCTGAAGACAATGATACCAAGGCCCTCGCCAAGAAATGGAGAAGGCACAAAGAGTGTGGCCCAGAACTTTAGCTACAGCTAAAGGGTCTTTGTGACCCCCTGACCCTGGACCAGCTATGTACCTGGACAGTGCCCACATGTGAGTTTGATCTGTTTTTAGGTTGCTGTAAGCTACTTTGTCTGCTGATGATCACAAGAGAGTGAAACAGCAGCTGAGGTTTGGTGAGGTGTCCAGAAGCCCCAGCTGTAGTCACTTTAACCTGGCCAACCCCCAGCATTAGCAGGAGAAAGGAGTCAGGGGGAGGGATAGCTCAGTGGTTTGAGCATTGGCCTGCTAAACCCAGAGTTGTGAGCTCAATCCTTGAGGGGACACTTAGGGATCTGGGACAAAAATCAGCCCTTGGTTCTGCTGGTGAAGGCAAGGGGCTGGACTCAAAAACCTTCAGTTTTAGGAGATAGGATATCTCCATTAAATTATTGTTTTTTATTTATTTATTAATGGCACAGGAACTGCTATCCTCACTCTAAATCAGTAAAATCATAGAATCATAGAAATTGAGGCTGGAAGGGACCTCACAACATAATCAAATACAGCCCTTTGCATTGAGACATGACCAATTAAACCTAGACCATCCCTTATAGGTGTTTATCTAACCTATCCTTAAAAACCTTCAGTGATGAGGATTCCACAACCTCCCCTGGGAAGCCTATCCAAGTCCTAGCTATAAGGATAGTTAAGTCCTTTTTCCTAATACCAGAGGTCCCCAGTACACTGGGGTGAGCCTCCTGTGCTGCAGTGAGCAGAATGCCAGTGCTACACTGCACCCCAACATCTGGCTCTGTAAGTCATTGGCGATGTTAGCACTAGAGTTGGTGACATATTTTTCAGCTGACAGAATTTTTTCCAAAAAACATATTTTTCAGGGCTCCAAAGTTATTCCCAAATTTGGCCAAGACTTTTGGCTGGAAAAAAATGAAGAAAAAAAAGCCTTCAGAAATGGTTTATTTTAAAACTATATTTCAACTTGAAATGACATTTTGTTTCAAAACTCCTCACATTTCATTTCCACATTCAAAATGTTTTGTTTGACCTGAAGAAATTTGTTTCTGTTTGTTTGTTTGTTTGTTTGTTTGTTTGTTTGTTTGTTTGTTTGTTTCATGGAGCAAAAACTGAAAAAAAATGCACTTCAGTTTGAAATGAAACAATGTTTGGGGGTGGAGTGGGGGTGAGGAAGGATGGAGGCTTTGCCACTGAAACAAAAAAATTAGCTCTTCACACAGCTGTAGTTAGAACCACATTTTATGATTTGTACACCAATTATTTTCAGCTGCTGTGGAAACAGAGCTGTCGGTTTAATTCTGCATTCCCTGCTTTGGTGACTCTTGAGCCTAAAAGCACAGTATTGTCAGGCTTCAAACTCACACTGGAATCACAATGCTATTTTTTGAAGCTCCCTCAGGCATTAGTTCCTCTAAGAGATGACTCAGTTCTACTGATCTCTATGTTGACCATAACTACTGAGTTCTGGAGAAAGCAGAGAGAATGTTTGTTTTCTAATGAAATCGACCAGTTTAAGCAGCTGGGATATGCAATAATCATGAAGAAGTTAGCATATTGCTGTTAAATATTTTGGGTGAAATCCAAGCCCCAGTTAAATCAATGGAAGTTTTGCCATTGATTTAATCTTTTATTCATCAGAGAGCTATAGAGAGAAGTAGAGAGTTCATCTGGGCTGGGTGTGGTTCTGGATTCCCTTCCTTGAATTTATAGAAAAAGGAACACTGTAATTAAGTTAGCTGATTAAATTGGCTACGTTTGACTATACATGAGGCTTTTGGTCTAACACTCTTATTTTGTATGGTTAGCTAACTAGATATAATTATTTTAATAATATTTCAGTTAGTTTGTTTTATATTATGCCTAGAACCTATTTACTCCATGAACTATAAATTGGTATACAAAATAATGCTTGTTATATAGATTTAAATTTATTTTTAGAAAAATTAATATGTGTGAAAATTAAAATAGACCTGACAATCAATATATTACTTGTGTTCATGTGTACATTCATATTTACTACAGTTTGTCTTATTTCATTTGAAATTCTGACCTAATAATAATAATAATGCTAGCTGAAGTCACAAGTATGCTACAAAATATTTGATCATACAATTGCTTTTAAAATTCTGCAAGATATATTTTATAAGATTTTGTACCATTTGTCTATCTTCATTATTTGTATTTGCTTTAGGAGGGATGTTAACCCATATTAGCTATTTAGTTGAATAGTGAAAAAATCTTTCTGTGTCACATTCTTATTCCTGACTGGAGAACATTATTTTGTGGTTGCAAGAATAATTTTTTTAAGTGAAACCTTAAAGCCTTATAAAGAGATTAGTGGGTCATAACTTCTTCGTACGGCTTTAAGCTAGGACCTCATTGTTGAGAACTAGTATGATCTTACATAGGTTTTATTACTCTATGCAGTTCAGTGTACGGAGTCTTTGGGCCCAATTCTCCTCTTGCAAGTGTCACAGTGACAACACTGATGTAATCCCACTGAGTTCAATGGAATTACTTTTGATTTCCACTGGCATAAATGAAAGGGGAATCAGGTGCTTTGTTTCCGATTTCAAATGGGAGATTCAAGTCAAGCACTGTATGGAAAAACTCCATTTCAGAAAATATACATACAGTTAAATTGCCAGCAGTTTCCTCCAGCAATCCAGACCAATCAAATTATTTTTAGTAGAAGTACAATAAATCTGCATTGAAGAGCAAGATAAAATACCTGATATTTAATACATTTACATTAACAAGTTCATAGTTCTCAGAGTTAGTCATCAGTTTAATTCAGATTTGCAAGGTCTTGCAATGGGGTTTTGTATTCAACAATTAACAAATTGGAAGGGATTATTTTTAAAATCTTCTTCACACAATGTGACAAATTCTAAATGCAATGTAGATTCAGATGATTGACAGAGAGTAGAGGGAGCAAAGAAGAACTTCTGTTTTACAGAGCTGCCAGAGTCTCTCACAAACACAAAGACAGAAGAAAAAGTGTTTAAAAAGACTTTTAAATACTCTTGGAAGCTTCTTTTGTTTCTAAAAGCTGTCAGAACTGCTACAATTATAGTTCTGGTGAAACAACCAAAAAAAGAGTTGAGCTTTGTACACTTTTTAAATGAGACCTGCAAAATTTCCATTTCAAATTTCCGCTTCAGCCACCATCCTGGTCTTCTAATCTGATCCTCAGTCTGTGAGGAAGTAGCAACTGAAAGTTGTGTTGCCCTTATCTAGGGCTAGATTCTGCTCATTGCCTTATCAGGAGAGAGTAGAAAGGGGCAGTGCAGTGCCTATGAGTATGTCTCAATCAGACAGAACTCATCTTGGGGTCTCACTTTAAAGGAGGCACAGAAAGGTGTGGAATGATGACCGAACCAAGGCCATCCCCTACCCTGACCTATCTTATCCCTTTGACTCCCATTGATTTCAATGGGTTTGGATCAGGCCCTCAGACATAATAAGAATATAAAAGGCTGAGAATGTCTCTGGTTCTCTCTGAGACTCAAGAATTTGTCTGAGAATCAAAGGAAGGTTGGAAAACTCCACTGGGAGAAACCATCATGAGGACACAGTTTAGGTTAAGATTTGTGTTTATATGTATAGTTCTGCCTCAGAGTTGTATTGTATAAGTTAAAAATAAAGGGAAATATTAGTTATTATACCCCAATGTA
Organism: Gopherus evgoodei; assembly: GCF_007399415.2. Lineage (NCBI taxonomy): Eukaryota > Metazoa > Chordata > Testudines > Testudinidae > Gopherus > Gopherus evgoodei. The sequence continues at coordinate 113,499,793 of NC_044322.1, read as the reverse complement.
TATGTTCCTAGTGGGGAGGAGATCTCACACATGCAAATGCAGGCTTATTATTTATGGAATTTTCTGCTCTATTTATTGTTGACCTTGGAAATACTACAGTATTTACTTCTTGTTACTTTTTCAAGCTAAAAAGTTCCTTTTGTAGTCATGCCATCAAGCCAGTCTCTACCCCAAAGAGTTTGTAATCAAGACACAACCAGAGGAGATAATAGTCAAACAATATCTTGCTGGTTCACGGTAATGTTACAGAGTTTGAAGGCCAGAAGGTATCATCAGGTCATCTAGTCTACCCACCTGCCCACCACAGGCCACTCACCCCACCCATTTGTCCTGTATTGAGCCCAAAAGCCTAGAGGCTAAATTATTGTGTGTCACAGGCAGAGAATAGGAGAGACTGAGGTGCACTAGTGACTGGAAGATGATTTCATGAGATATACCCAGTAGTCAGGGCTCATCACCAGTGTTAGAAGCATTGCAATAGTCTAACCTTAAGTTGACATGGGCATAGATCTGAAATGAGGTCCTCTATAGAGAGAAAGATTAGACCCTATTTTTTTGCATAAAACAGATTGAAGAAAGCTCTCATGGCTCCCTAAGCATCTGATAGCAGCTGAGGCTCTATATCATCTCAAATTGCAGATCTGAGTAGTAAGCAGTTGACATGCTCCATCAGTCTCCACCATTTCCTCTGGACCCTTCCACAAAACTGTCAGCATTACATCAGTCTCACCTGGGTTGTGCTTCAGATATCTAGTGCTCATCCAAGACCCACCTTCAATCAGAGTGAGTAAATCGCTCAACATCAGTACCATAGATTCAAGGAAGAAAGGAGCAGCACCCAATGAGTCAGAGAAAGAAGAAGTCAGAGAGGAGGGATGGCTGCTCATTGCCTCTGTGACCTCTTGTCTCTGGTGGCTTTCTTCATGGCTAGAGAAAGAAGAGGCTGGGCCTGCTGTGACCTCAGACAGAAGATTACCAGCAGGAATTCCACACAGCTAGAAGTCCCCAATTGATAACTAGGTCTTCAGTGTGGAAACTGTGGAAGATGTCTTTCAAAATCCAGCTGGTCCCAGGGACCAGAGAGATGTATGGGATATACCTGTGGATGGCAGCTTGACCCAACCTGAAAGAAAATCGAGCCTGCCCACAAAGAGTTCTCAAGTTGTCCAAGGAAGAGAGACAATCCTTGTTGAGGGTCAATACTCAGAAGAATCAAAAGAACATTCTGCATGGGACAGGCAGACACAGGATGGTGTCCTGCCTTACTAGAACCAAGATACAAGACATCAGTCTAAGATTGGATAGGCTTTTGAAGTCACTGGGAAAACATCCATTGGTGATGGTTCATATTGGCATTAATGACACCGCAACAAGAGACATCTGGCAGATGACAGATGACTTCAGAGAACTCAGAAACATGCTGAAGAAAAAGAATGTCCAAGTGATCTTCTCTGAGATCCTTCCTATCCCATAAGCAAAGGAAGACACAAGGCAGAAGATTCTGGAAGTGAACTGATAGCTAGGTAAAGTGGTGTAGATGGACGGTTTTGATTTTGTGGAACATTGGTCTAGTTTCTATGGGAAGAAGAGACTGTAAAGTTTGGATGGCCTCCACCTCAGTAGAAGGGGCACCAATCTTCATGAGACAGCCTGACTAGAGTAGTCAGGAGGTTGTTAAACTAATAGCAAAGGGGCGGGGGGAAAGAGGGAAGATATGAGTACTCAGAACAAAATCAGGATATTGAGAACAAAATTAATTAAGGAACCAGAGGACGTGAAGAGAAGAAATTGTTTAATTGTCCATACACTATTGCTAGGAGCCTGAGCAACAAACAAAAGGAATTTGAAATGCTCATTTATGAGCATCAATTTGATACAGTTCATATTTCTGAAACCTGGTGGGATGATTTGCACAACTGAAATGTTAAAATCAATGGTTATAACATACTTAGGAAGGAATGAGTGAGGAAGGGGAGTAGCACTCTATGTCAAAAATGGCATTACCTGTTTCCGAGTCACTAATAACTTGGAAAAAATGTCTTGAATGCTTATGGATCAATGTCCTAACAGATAAAGCACAAGATGGGGTATTAGTTGGTGTTTTCTGCAGACCACAAAATCACACTACAGAATAGGATGACCAGCTCCTTATGCACCTATCTATAATGTGTAGGGGGAAAAAGCTGTGTGATCATGGGGCACTTCAATCTGAGTGACATATGCTGGAGGTCTTATGCTGTCAGTACTAAAACATCCTTGGATGACAATTTGCATCCAACTTGGGGAAATGGTATATTAGACCTTGTCTTAACAGATAAAGAGGAATTGATCACAGAACTAAAAATTAATGTTAGATTAGGTAAAAGTGATCATGACTTGATCACCTTTATAATGTGAAAACCAGTAATATATGTATTTGATGCTTTAAAAGGGCCAATTCACAAAGCTGAAAACAATCAAGAGCCAGATTAGCTGGGAAGAAGAATTTAATCAGAAAAATATGAATGATAATTGGGAAAAGTTTAAGACCCGTTTACTACTTGCCCGAAACTCCACAATCTCACGCCTTAGGGAGAAAGCTGTAAAGCAACCTGGTTTAGAGGGAAAGTGAAGGCCACTCTTTCTCTCTCTGTTTCTCTCTTTCTCTGTGTATTATGATAGGGTCAGGCCAGATGGCTACAGGAGAATGATAGAAGATAGAAACATTAGCCCCAGATTAAGCAGGTCTCTTTTCCCTGAGTAAGACAATGGGCTGTTCCAGAACAATCAGGAAGTTACTGGAACCAATTATGGCAGGCAGGCAGGCTAATTAGGACACCTGAAGCCAATTAAGACGCTACTAGAATCAATTAGGACAGGCAGGCTAATCAGAGCACCTGGTTTAAAAAGGACCTCACTTCAGTTAATGAGTGTGTGTGAGGAGCTGGAAGCAAGAGGCATGCAAGGAGCTGAGAGTGAGTAAGCATACTGCTGGAGGACTGAGGACTACAAGCATCATCAGGCATCAGGAGGAAGGTCCTGTGGTGAGGATAAAGAAGGTATTGGGAGGAGGCCTTGGGGAAGTACCCAGGGAGTCGTGGCTGTTACGCAACTGTTACAGGAAACACTGTAGACAGCTGTGATCCACAGGTCCCTGGGCTGGAACCCAGAGTAGAGGGTGGGCCCAGGTTCTCCCCATCCTCCCAACTCTCTATTTGATACAAGAGGAGTTGACCTGGACTGTGGGTCCCACCAGAGGGGAAGGTCTCTGATCTGTCCCCCAACCCACTAGGTGGGTGAGCAGATACTGTGGGGACTGTTCTCCTCCCTTTCCCCATGCTGGCCAGTGATGAGGTTAGCTGAGTGAATGGCAGGTTTGAGCCCCCAGCAAAAGTGGCCAAACTGAGGGCTGCCATGAATCTCTGAGGCGAACAAATCCACCAATAAGCGCAGGACCCACTAAGGCAGAGGAGGAACTTGGTCACTATGTATATTTATAACAAATGGAAGAAAGGGGAAGTTGATAGTAATAAATATAAATCAGACACTAGGAACTGTAGAAAAATTGATAAGAGAAGCAAAGGGACACAAGGAGAAATCTACGTCCAGCAGAGTTGAGGACAATAAGAAGGAGTTTTTAAAGTATATTAACAAAAATAATCCTAACCAGAGTATTGGTCCATTACTAGATGAAAATGGTAGCATTATCAATAAGAATACAGGAAAGGCAGAGATGTTAAATAAATATTTCTTTTCTATATTTTGGAGGAAAAAAAAGATGATATAGTCATATCATATGATAACACTCTTTCCATTCCACTAGTATCTCAGAAGGATGTTAACAGCAGGTAGTAAAGTTGGACATTTTTAAATTAACCGGTTCTGGATAACTTGTATCCAAAAGTTTTTAAAGAGCTGGCTGAGGAGCTCATTGAACAGTTAATGTTGATTTTCAATAAGTCTTTGAACAGTGAGTAAGTTCCAGAAGACTAATGTTGTGCTAATATTTTAAAAGGGTAAATGGGATCACCGAGGTAATTATCAACCTGTCGGTCTGACATGTATCTCAAGCAAGATAATAGTGCACCTGATGCAAGATTCAAATAATAAGTAATTAATGGAGGGTAATATAATTATTGCCAATCAACATGGGTTTATGGAAAATAGATCATGTCAAACTAATTTGAAATCTTTTTTGATGTGATTACAAGTTTGGTTGCTAAAGGTAATAGTGTTAATATAATATGCTTGGCAACAAAGAGTCCTGTGGCACCTCATGAAAGCTTGTGCTCCAATACGTTTGTTAGTCTATAAGGTGCCACATGACTCTGTTGCTTTTTACAGATCCAGACTAACACAGCTACCCCTCTGATACATAATATACTTAGATTTCTCTAAAGTATTTGTCTTGGTATCTCAGAAAAACTAGAACAATATACAATTAACATAGCACACATTAAATGCATTAGTAACTGGCTAACTGATAGGTCTCAAAATCTAGCTGTAACAGAGAATCGTCATTGATTGGGTGTGTTTCTAGTGGAGTTCCACAGGGACTGTTCTAAGACCCATGCTAACCCATGTTTTTATCAATGACCTAAAAGAAAACAAAATCATCACTGATGAAGTTTGCAGATGACATAAAAATTGGGGGTGTGGTGAATAATGAAGAGAACTGGTCACTGATACAGAGAGGTCTGGATCACTTGATACGTTGGATGCAAGCAACCAGCATGCACTTTAATATGGCTACATTTGATCTAGGATCAAAAAATGTAGGCCATACTTACATGATGGGGCACTCTGTACTGGGAAGCAGTGACTGTGAAAAAGATTTGAAAGTTGCTGTGGATAATTAGCTAAACATGAGCTCCCAGAACAATGCTGTGGCCAAAAGGGCTAATGCAATCTTTGGATGAATAAACAGGGAAATCTCAAGTAGGAGCAGATGTTGATGAATTGGAGTGTGTTCAGAGAACAGCCATGAGAATGAGTAAAGGATAGAAAACATGGCTTATAGTGATAGACTCAAGAAGCTAAGTCTATTTAACTTAACAAAGAGAAGGTTAAGAGGTGACTTGATTACAGCCTTTAAGTACCTACATGGGAATAAATATTTTAAAAGAGCTCTTCAATCTAGTACAGAAACACAATCCAATGGCTAGAAATGGAAGCTAGACAATTTTAGACTGGAAATAAGGTATACTTTTTTAACTATGAGAGTAATTAACCATTGGAACAATTCATCAAGTGTCATCGAGAGTGAATGTTTTTCTAGAAGATATGCTCTAGAAATTACTTGGGGGCAGCTCTATGGCCTGTGTTATACAGGAGGTCAGACTAGATGATCATAATGGTCCCTTCTGGCCTGGGAATCTATGACACTTCACCATTCATGCAAGATGACATGGAGACAAATCTGGGTACTGAATGCACTGTAGCCCACACCTCCCAGTGGCTTTATGTGTAAGCAGAACAGCTGGGGAAACAAGAGAGAAAGAAACAAGAGAAAAAGAATCCTGTGATATCTGATGTAAGAGAGATGTCAGGCCAATCAAAGAACCAATGAATAAATGCAGCCACTCAGAATACCAGGATCAACATAGAAGAGTTTCTTGACTCTTTTGACTCTGAAGCTTTTGATGATGACAGAGGATAGTAAGAAGATCAAAGCCTAAGTTAGTACTTGTCTTCTCTCCCTTCTGAGACACTGAATATATTAGTGCAGTAGTTTGCTTGTTCCTGTAACTAAACTGTTCCATAAAAATAGTTTATACTCTTTGAGTGTTTGGCTTAATGTATGGTACAGTTTGGATTTTCCTGGCTCACAGCCAGGAATAGCAAAGCTATGGAGGGGCGACCAGAAAATGCTGAATTGAATTTCAGAATTTCTTGGGTCTGTTTGGAAACATGTCAGATTTTCCCAAGCCAGAGCCAAGCAGAGAGGGCAGAAGCGAAGTCAAGCAGTGGGAGGGGGCAGGTTGCTAGAAAAACCAAGTGACCAGCTCTGTTCTTTCTAGAAACCTTTTGGATTGTGCCAGCTTCATGTGAGGTTTAACTGCAATCCGTGGTGAAGATATATGCCGTCTTACAGGCTGTGCTCCAGTTTGTGGTTCCTGGAAAATGGAGGCTATCTAAACTCCTCCAAAAGCCCAACCCCCACTAGTCAACTCTTTGAGTAGGCTACATAAGTTTTTGCAGGAATTGATTTAATAATTTAAATGTCAATATTTTTAACTATTTCATTGCTGACCAAAGCATGTAAGAAAGAAGAGGGACGATCATGTTGTTCAGATCTGCAAAATCTGTTGTCAGTAATAGCTCAGCTTGGTGCCATGAGTATCTCTGCTTGCTTGCTTATTTATTTATTTATTTATTTATTTATTTAGTGTTAGAAACAAAGACCCAGGAGCTTAGCAGAGTGTAAGGCATCCAAGTTTCAATAAGAGAAAGGAGGTCCAGGTCCATGGAGCCCAGCATTGCCAATGAGCGTAGCCCAGTCCCACTGCAAGGTAGCCAACCCTCAGGAGCTCATCAGAACATACATGGTTATGTTCTAAACAAGGGCTCAAGCAGTTATGAGTAGTGTCTCACTTCGGTGTTTCAAGTGGGTAGAGCTTATGTTGTGAGTGGAACTTGTTTGTGAGTAGAGCTTGGAAGAATATCACTACATATTTCCCCATTGTGATCCTTGATTGGTTAATATTTGTTGCATGTGCCAAGGCTCAATGCATTGCACCAGTACTGGTCGATGGCCATTATTGATTCCTCCTTATTAGTGCCTTTACCATGGTCGTCCAATGGTGCATTAAATTTCACACTGACTCTATAGGACTCAGACAGGGTGAACAGAAAGAGAGTGTGAATTTTAGCTGATGAGACCAAAAAAGTTTTCCCTCCCCTTCACTTCCCAAAGGGGTTATGGAGTGCTTTTAAAACAATGCCTCTAAACTGTATGAAACCTGAATGAAAAATTAGACCCATTCCCTGCACTCCCACAGGCTGTGCATGAAAGGGAATTTAATTTTACTGTGAGGAGGAATTCAGGAAGATTTTGAAGATAGAATTTTAGATGCATGTCTCAAAAAGGGAAAGATGTTCAGGCTGGGGAAGGGGAAAAGGTTTGGCGCTCCTCAGCATTCAGATTGTATGCTCGCAGAAAGCATGAGAGAGGTAATTAGGGGATTAGAAGTCTCCATGGCCCTGACCATCTAGGCAGGAGCAGGCAGCAGATAGTTCAGGGTGCTGGCTGCAGGCAGGGCAAGGCAATAAAGAGTCTATGGGAGCAGGCCATCAGGCCCAGCAGAGCACCAGTTTATAGGCTCAGGCCCTCGGGTGGTACAGAGCCCCAAATAGTCTAGGAGCTCAAGCCCTTAGGCAGGGTAGAGCAGCAAACAGTCTGATGTCTTGGCTTTGGTGGATGGCAGACAAATGAAGGCCTCTGGGCCTAGAGTAGGGAGGCTGCCATGCCAGGAGTGGGGTTGGTAACAGGGGAGTAGGGGGACCCAGGCTCACTCTACTCCACCAGGTATCAGCCCAGGGCCCTAACAGTGGCAGAGTGTTCCGCCACTGGGTCAACGGGGATCCAGCAAAAACACGCTGACCTGAATTCAGGCAATGACACAACTGGACAATAGTCTAGTGATCCTGGGCTAATTTCTACATTCCCCTTAATGTGTAACTTTGGCTCGGGGTCATCCTCCATCTCCCCAGGATATACTGCTATCGGCAGTCCCAGCAGCTTCTAGGAATTCCTGGTGGCATGAAGCTCTGACAGCTCCTCCAGGTCCTCAGCATTGTAGTGATCTCCGTCCAGCTCAAGCCCCAGCAGTGGGCAAGAGGCATCTGTCTCCAGTGGCTCCAGCCCAGCTGAGCTGTAGGGCCTGCCTTTTATACTTCCTGTCCTGCCCCTCTGCTTCTGGCAGGGCAGGCACGGGTGTCCTGGCTCTGCCCACCAGCGGGTGGGCAGGGGTCCTTCCTGTCAATCTTGGAGGGAGAACACGCCCCCTCGCTACATGTCCATACAAGATAGTTGCATTAATTTAGCAGAGTTAGTTTCTATACCATTTTAGTTAAATTGGTACAACTTTTGTGTGTAGGGAGGGCCTTTGGAGTGACATTGGTTAAAAGGAAAATAAGAACAGTTAGGTTGGGATTGTCGAAAGAAGTTACATGACCCACTCCCATTAAATTTGAAAGGGATAAAAAGGTGGGGTCTAAATTAGCTATTACCACTCAAGAAAGAGATCTTGGAGTCATTGTGAATAGTTCTCTGAAAACATCCACTCAATATGCAGCAGCAGCCAAAAAAGCTAAAAGAATGTTGGGAATCATTAAGAAAGGAATAGATAATAAGATGAAAATATCATGTTGCCTCTATATAAATCCATGGTACGCCCACATCTTGAATACTATGTGCAGATGTGGTCGCCCATCTAAGAAAATGTATATTGGAATTGGAAAAGGTTCATAAAAGGACAACAAAAATGATTAGGAATATGGAAAGCCTTCCATATGAGGGGAGATTAGTAAAACTGGGACTTTTCAGCTTGGAAAAGAGATGACTAAGGAGGAATATGATAGAGGTCTATAAAATCATGACTGGTTTGGAGAAAGTAAGTAAGGAACTGTTCTTTACTCCTTCTCATAACATAAGAACTAGTGGTCACCAAATGAAATGAATAGGCAGCAGGTTTAAAACAAACAAAAGGACGTATTTCTTCACATAACACACAGTCAATCTGTGGAATTCCTTGCCAGAGGATGTTGTGAAGGCCAAGACTATAACAGAAAGAACCCAAAAAAAGAACTATGTAAATTCATGGAGGATAGGTCCATCAATGGCTATTAGCCAGGATGGGCAGGGATGGTGTCCTGATCCTCTGTTTGCCAGGAGCTGGGAATGGGTGAGAGGGGATGGATCACTTGATGATTACCTGTTCAATTCATTCCCTATGGGGCACCTGGCACTGGCCACTGTCGGAAGACAGGATATTTGGCTAAATGGACCTTTGGTCTGACCAAGTATAGCCATTGTTATGTTCTTATATTCTTATGATTTGAGTGCCTACCTCTCTTCAGCCCTTTTGAAAATCCCAGCCTCAATTTATTATGCCAGGCTCATCTCAGCTGATGTAACATACCATTCTAGCAGTAGACATGTTCCAGGGAAAGTTTTGTACAGTGGGTGATTGTATGAAATAAAGAAATATTTTCATTTTTAATGAGAGTGCTTTGTGGACAATCTTAAAGCTTAAAAAAAAACTTTGAAAAAAGAGTTGGTGTAAGGAGGCGCCCTGGCTCCCCGCCGCGCCTGAGGGGGACGAGCCAGAGCAGACGCCTCAGTGGGCGGAGTCAGCACGGCCTGTCCCCGCCCCCCGGAAGTCAAGGGGCGGGACAGGAAGTATAAAAGCCCGGCCCCAGCGCTCAGTTGGAAGCAGGCTGCCGGAAAGGACAGACGCTGGTGCCCGGGCTCCCGCCGGGCTGGACCTGCCCCGCGCCCACTGCCCCGAGGAGCGCTGGCCTGACCTGCCCCGCGCCCACTACCCCGAGGAGCGCTGGCCTGACCTGCCCCGCGCCCACTACCCGGAGGAGCGCTGCCCGGACCTGCCTCGCGCCCACTACCCAGAGGAACGCTGGCCGGACCTGCCCCGCGCCCACTACCCAGAGGAGCGCTGGCTGGACTTGCCTCAGACCCAGTACCCGGAGGAACGTCGGCCTGACCTGCCGTGTGCCCGATACCCCGAGGAGTGGCCTGAGATTCCCCACGACCGGTACCTGGAGGAACCTATGGTCTGGGACCCATCAGACGACGCCGGCAAGAACCAGGTACCCAAAGAGGGGGAGGTTGGAAGTACCCCGGGGGTAGCCGATCCTGGTTTGGCTCCGGAAGAGCCTGAACCCATGTCAGTGTGTTGCGGCCAGGATCCCCACTGACCACAGCGGGTCTTGACCACTGCTAGGGCCCCAGGCTGGAACGCAGTGGAGTGGGAGGGCCTGCGTTCCCCCTGCCACCCGTAACCGGGTGGCAGACTCCCCCTCTTCCCGCCTATTGCCACTGCTCTGCCCTGCCAAGCCAGAGCGAATTAGACTTGTGTTTGGTGCCCCGCCCGAACCAAGGGCTGGGCCCCGTTGACTTTGCCACTGCTCTGCCCTGACCCAAAGGGCCAGAGCTAATTAGACTTGTGTTTGGTGCCCCGCCCAAACCAAGGGCTGGGTCCCGTTGACTTTGTCACTGCTCTGCCCTGACCCAAGGGGCCAGGGCTAATTAGACTTGTGTTTGGTGCCCCGCCCGAGCCAAGGGGCCTGCTAGGGGCCTGAGCCTGAACTATTGCTGCCCGGCCTGTTCAAGGGCTGGGGCTTATTTACTTTGAGAGCCCCGACCCCGGCTAGAGGGCCGGGGCTCTACCTTGTTTACAGACCTTATACCCCGCTCAACACCTGCCGAGGGGCTAAGCTGACCCGGACTGCAGTGCGTAAGGAGGCGCCCTGGCTCCCCGATGCGCCTGAGGGGGACGAGCCCTGACACAACCGGCTTACAGTTGGGTAATTAAAAGTGGCAGGATCAAGGAATGGGGGTAGGGAGAAGTGCCAAAAAATAAAACTTTAAATGACAAAATGCAGATGACATTTGTGTATTACTGAATGTTGTGCTGAGTAAAGGTAGTAGGAAAAATCTACCTTAGCTACCTACAGATACTTACAGCTATGCTGTATGCTCTATGGGTGTCTTAATTCTCAAACGACTGATAAAATCAAGCTTTTAAAATAATATTAGATCCAGGTTTAACAAAGACAGAAATGTCTGAGTGTAAACAACAAACATATTACATGAAAATACAGAAATCATCAGGATATACACAGGTAAAGTGATTAAATCAATAGATGTAATTACAATGATCATAGAATACTACAGTCTTCGTCATCCACTGCAATTGTGAGTCTTCTAGAAAACAGAAGTTCATTGTTGTTTAGGGACTTCTTGGATAGCATAGAATTAGACCAATTATATCTATAAGCATGTTAGAACATAATGGTCTGCATATGCTGTGACGATAGACTACAGTAAATGCTGGACTAGTATTGGGAAATTTTTGCTGCTGAATAATATACTGTGGAAAAGGATGGAATGAAATCATTAGTGAAAGAAGGTGATGTGTGGAAGTTGTACAAGCCAGATGCAAATGCATTACAGTCAGACATAAATGGCAAGATAATGCTCTACAGTGACTAAACTGCATTTAAGCATAATGATATACTATAGTGGAGAATTACTATGAATTCTCTCCTATGTTTAAATCAATATGTCAAAAGAAAACAAACACATACTCCAATTTCTTAAGAGGAAAAAAGCACACCCAGATTAATATGACGTGTTTATTAGCATCTGAAAAACAAAAGGGATCCATACAAATATATTGCAATTAATGCTACCATAAGTATGTGACAGGTCCTTCATATTTAAAACATGAGAAATTTAAAAGATACCCACACAGAATATTACTCCATAGTGCATTAGTAATAAAATTATCAATGAATACTAAGATATGGGTCTGTACCTCAGGGCTGGGTACAAGAGATTCCCACATTCAAACACACTAACGCTATGTTGGCACTGCACACCACTTTTGGCAGGATGCAGTGTATGTATAGCTACATGCCATAGTGAAAAGCAGCCTACGTCCACACCGTGGTGTGTAACTACACATCAGTGAAAGGCTCTGGCAGTGGGGAGCCAATGGGGAAAGACTTCAGCAGCTCCCCACTGCCAGAGCATTTCAATGTCTCCTTCCTACCAGAACCTTTCCCCGCTGGAGTCTTTACCTGTGGAGAGGAAGGTTTCCAGCAATGGGGAGCTGCGAGAGCCTTTCCCCACTACTAGACCCTTTCCCCATTGCCAGTTTTTCCCTGCAGAAGGGAAAGGTGCTAGTAGTGGAGAGATTCTGGAGCTTTTTCCCCACTGCCAGAACCTTTCCCCATTTTCTCCACAGCCCCCGCCAGAGTCTATCCCTGCTGCTGGACTCTCCAGCAGCTGAGAGGCAATAGGACACTATATGGCTAAAAATAGCCATGTAGACAGGGAGGCATTACTTGGGTGAGCAGAGAGCTGAGTACAGTGTGTGTCACACTGTCTGGAGTGGCTCATGACTTTAAGTGCCTGCCTCAGGGCAGACTGTCAAATACAGGGCAGAGACCCCAAACTGATGATGTGTTCTATAATTAGATTTCAGCAAGCCAGTAACAAATTGAAACTCCTGGATCACAGAGAATCCCCTTAGTTTCTTCAGTCTATCTTGCCACCCAGACAAACTGGGGCATAGTGATAAATGGTCACTTACACCAAAAATCACACAATATTCAGGTTGCTTCCAGTCCCAAAAGACCAGTTATTTACTCAGATCAGTTGGTACCCTAGATATTACACCAATGACAATGCCTATAGCCAATACTATAATCAACTATCTAAAGTACAGTTGCCAGCTTTCACAAAGTAAATAAGCACCTTGACTTTCACAGTAAGCCCAAAATCAAGCTAATCCCATTTCAAAATGAGGCCAAAACAAGCCAATGCCTAAGAACCCGAATGCTTTATATGACTAGATCACCCACGGCATGTAGTCTTGGAATGTGGTGGGTCCGCTGTGCACTCCTGACTCTCTTCCTCCCTTGTCCCTGCTTGCTCCCCCTTGCTCCTTCTTGCCAGGAGCCAATAATAAGAAAAAAAAGACATTACAAGCCAAACAAGTAACAAGCTACAAACCAAAAACTAGCCAATAAGCAACTCACAAGCCAATTAAGCCAAAAAGAAGCCTAATTTCTGTGGTTCTTTTCCACAAGTTTGGCATGTCTGATCTAAAGATTTATTAACTAGGAAAAAAGAAATGAGAGTTGTTTACATGTGAAAGCATGCAAACATATACACACAAATGAGTTATCTAAATCCTAAGAGAGATAGTGTTGTAGTGATTTGTCAATTCAAAGTGTCTTTCAGGGCACATCCAGGGGTAATCTCTGGGGATCTCTGCCTCAATTTAGAGGCTCTGGCCCTGTGAGGGTTCAAATCCCTTTGTAATTAAATAAACTTGGTTTATTCTTTAATTAAAACCAATCCAGTGTTTGTAAACTGAATTGTGTGGGTAACTCCTTTTAAAGTAGCAAAGTTGTATACTGATACCTTAGAGGGGAAATTAACCTAATATCTCTGAGTTGTCCTCAGGAGAGGTCTGGACAGTGCAGAACAAATGTTTTTTGGGGAAAATCCAGAACTGGGAGTGTGTTGGAGTCACCCTCCAAGTGATAACGGAAGCTGACAGAAGACAGAGTGCGACTGGAGTGTGCTGACAGGCTTCTGGGGTCAGAGTTGCTGGACCAGGGCTATGGCTATACCCAAATACTCAGGGTGTATCCTGCACACTGGCAGGCTGATTGTGAGTGACCCAAGCTGGAAGCTACAACAATAAAGTATTGCGAGGAACTCAAGGTTGCAGGGCAGAGGTGACACAACCTCTCACTGGTTTGGACTGCACCCTGGAATGTCATAGATCCCTAATACACAAACACAACAAATTTCATTAACGAAAATTCAACGTTTTTCTTTAGAACCAGATGTAGAGTCCCCCCCCCTCATTTTCTGCATGCAAGTGGGACGTTTTACTCAGTTATTAATGCAGTCATTGAGTATTATTACTACATTACTTTCTCACACAGACACATCACTGCTGTACCTGGATCCTTTCCATAATTTTGATCATTACAGTGAAGTCCCAATTCATCAAACTCTTATTAACCAAAACTCCCAGTTAACCAAAGGTTAGCTCTATTCTCAGCAGTAAGTTCTCTAGTGCTACTGAGACCCTAAGGTCTGCATGAGCTGAATTCCTACTCAGTTTAGCCCTTGCGAAGTTTAGGAGCTCTGTAGGAGGTAAGCTTCAACCTAAACCTCCCTGCTGCCCTCCTCCTTCTCTCTCTGCTGAGCTGGCTGCCCTTAGGGAAACAAGTCAGTTCTTGACACTAATTAGGTGAGCCATGATTACCCAAACCCCTGATTTTTACAAAAGAATTCAGTTAGAGCTGAGCAAATAAGTTTTAAAAAATAGTTTATTCAGAAGACTTTACCTTTATAGGTTAGCAAATTTTCCTTGAACCCGATCATGATTTTCTTGAATGTATTAGTTATCAAAAGTTAGTTGAGTAATTTTGAGAAATCATTTTTGTTTCTGTAGATCATTTCTGAACAGTTTGCAAATTGTGTTTTGCTCTCATGTATGTATCACACGGTATTTTTCTGTTTTCTGGTTGGACAAGTATAACTCTTGGAAGCTGGTTGTGACAATACTTCTGAGGCAAAATGAAAACCTCTTTTCCACTAGTATACTACAATATTGACTTAGAATTCACTGTTTTGGGGAACATTCCTGTCAGTCAATTAGTTCATTCGAGTCTTTGAGGCAAGAGAACACAAAAGGGTGAAAATATAACAGAAGTGAATTCATCTAAAAATATGACCAAATATTCATAGAAATTAATTTGTAATATTCACCCAACTCTAGCTTCAAGTATGTTCTCCAAGAACCAGCATTCTTCTGAGCAACATTTCCCTCAAACTGAGATACGCATCCTCCACATATTTGTGCAGCAAATCAAATCAGCCACCCCCAAAGGGCCACGACTGCTGGATTAGCAGGTAGAGGTATGTCTACATACAGTGGCACAGCTGCAGCTACACCACCGTATGATAGACACTTTCTATAGTGAGCGAGGGGGTTTCCCATCACTGTTGTAAATCTATGCCCTCACCCCAAGAGGTGGAAGCTAGGTCAGTGAAAGAATTGTTCGGTTGGCCTAGCAGTATCTACACTGGGGGTTAGGTCAACTTAATTACACTGTACAGTGCATTAAATTTTTCACAGCCCTGAGTGATGTAACAAAGTCAACCTAAGTTTTACACACAGACCAGACCTAATTGTCAAGGAGATTCCAACTCTTACAATTAGTAGAGAACACAAAGGTATGTCTTACATCATTTGATAAAAGTGACCAGACTTTGGCAGATCATACTAATAGGGTGAATCAGACCATTAGCTCAATCTCTGACTGCATTACCTCTGTCTTGTTTGGATGAAACCTGAGACAGCTAGCTTCCATCCAGGACAGAAGAGTAATGGAAGGGAAATTAAGAAAACCTGCTTAATATAGGTTAGAGCAATTTTTACTAAAATGCAGCTCATGTAGAGAGACATAAAATCCAAAAATAATTGTGTAATTGTTAGTAGGCAGCTCAGACTTCATTCCAGACAGAATAATAACTAAATCTTGGGAATGCATGTGAATGCAGCAGGAAGATGATATCAGATATGCATATGAGTAATTTAATATGGAGCAAAATGAGTGAGCAAGCAATTGTGGGGAAGATGAAAAGTAACACTGCATAAAAGTACTCAGCATTACTTTGTAAATTAGCACTGCTATGTGTCATTCAGCTGTCTGAAAGATTCAAGAACATCTTGGTGACAAATTCTTCATATGACATTACAGAAAGTTCTGGTGTGCCTGAAATTAATTCAGCTGTTTTTCAGAGAGAATTAGCACAAGCAATAAGAGACTTTCAGAGACAGACATATTCAGAAAAATTAACTTTATTATACAATAGCTAATAGAAAGCCCTTCCATGCTGAATCATGGGCGAATGTAATAAGGAACTTATTTCACAATCAATTTTATGGTAAACAATTGAAATATGCCTGCTTCAGAATATAATGTATGAAATTCAGAGGGGCCACTTGGTTTCAATGACTCTTATTCAATGATGGGGGGCGGGGGAGAGACACAGCTTCAGACCTCTGGCCACTGGTAGAACTGAATTAAATTCAATCTCGTTCTGAAGTTCTGAAATACCTGAATCCTTATGAGGAAGATGTATGTGAAATTTTATAAATTTAAGTTTTGCATGTCTTTGCTTTAAATCCCAATGATCAAAAGCACTGAAATATTGCAAGAGGATATTCTTAGAATTAGATCTTGTCAAAAATATTTTGAATTTGGAAATTTCAATGAAAATTCAAAATTTGACAAAAATAGAAGGGAAATATCAGCAAGGTTTCTTTCCATTTTTTGACCAGTTCTATTTGGAATATTTTCAGATAAGACTAGAAATGGAAGCACACAGAAATCCTGTTAGAAACTCTGTCCCTATGGGAATTCCAGTTAAATTGGCAAATTCCAGGTTAAATTTGCAGGCTTAAGGGCAATATTTTACGGTTAGTTTCACCTGTGTAAAATCTGAGTAACTCTGATGAACACAGTTGTTCTAGATTTACACTAGCAGACTTTAAAACAAAATTTTATGTGAGACATTTGGATGGTTTGCTAATACTGTTAATATTTTGGGAACCGGGATGTTTATCTTGTGCAGCATCAGGCACTTCAAAAGTCCTCAGCAAGATAGACTTATACAATAATAGTACATCATTATTCAATGACTCTGAGTCAGACCATTAACAAAAGCTATCAAAGATAATTAATTAATAAGTTAACAAAATCATCAGAAAATCATTGTCAAAATTCTGCAGTATAAGAGCTTTCCTAAAGTCATTCAATTTGCAAACTATATGGTAAACATAGTGACCAGGGGCCATATTCTATCATACTTCATCACACTGAGTAATACCTTACTCTATGAGTAGTCTCAATAACTTCAAATATGAGTAAGGGTGGCAGAATCTGTCCCTAAATAAAATTGTGTTCTTGCAACTGGCAGAACTCAAGTTTTGAGTGGGCCATTTATTCCACACATCTTGCACTAATTCTTGTTAAATTTATTCTCTAATGAAAACTAAACAGCTTTTTTAAATGATGGTGAAATTTGTATCCCAACTATTTGTTGTGTGTTTAAGCTCAAGTAGAGGAGAAATGTTTCAATCTCTATCTGCTCTGGTGCTCAGCTAACTTTTTTATTCACTTGTAAATGTCAGTCATGACCCTTTCCTTTACTGTAGAGACTAATCAAGGTTACAGCCTGTGCTGAAGATGATATTTTATTATCTCAGCAGTCTGGCTGCATTACAGTTCCAGTTGTAGTTTCAGTTCTAAAGGCTGTGTCTGGCAAGACCATGCAACAACCTTTCAGTATCAAAATATATTGTTTCTTTTTATAAAGAAGACTTTTCTTTTCTAGGGAAAATGAAGTGCTTCTTTCAAAACTGGTTTTGTCCGCCCCAGGATTGAGCCCTCTGAATCTGTTTGCATTATAGGTTCCTAGAATTGCTGTGACTCCTTTAAAAACAACCTGGCCCCAGCTTGTAAGAGTTTCATTTCAGGGTCCAACAGATACAATGATCTTACTGACCAAAATGTTCTGGGTGGGATGTAGCAAGCAAGTTGGTCCCTGAAAATATTCGTCCTGTAATCCACTGAGGGCTCAGGGATGAAGATCAGGACCCTATGGTGGATCCAGAAGTGAATGAAGAGTAAAGGTGCTGGAATCTTTGTAGAAGTGGAGGGAGAAGGCGAAGGCCAAAGTGGTGGGGGAACTAAATACTTTTTAAATATCCCACAGAGTACAACTATAACATAAATAACCAGAATACAAAATGCAACCACATTATAATATTTAACATAATGCACTCACCCCACACTGGACAGGGAAGGGTTAACTACTCTCTGTGGGCTGAGCAAGCTATGCCCCCATGTCCATACCAGGCATGCTCCAGGTGCAGCACTAGTATAAAAGGGAGCAGTCCAGCTCTGTCTGGGCTGACCACTGAGGAGGAAGGATGCTCCTTGCTGGCTCCAGCCTGGGAGCAGCTGGAACCCCTGACTGTGGAAGTCAGAGGTGTCGAGACCCAGACAGACACCCAAGTGCATGCGGATGCCTGAGAGGGATCAGAGTCGCTAGGAACCCCATGTGCTGAGAATCCCAGGGACTTTGACAATGCCTTAAGGGCAGCTCAAAGAGACAATGCAGGAAGTGGCCCGGGGGGACTACCTATGGTCCTGCAGTAAGCCAGGACGTTTCGGTTGGAGTCCCACTGGCTCAGTAGTAGAACACTCTGCCTCTGACAGGGCTCTGGGTCGGTACCTGGTGAAGGGGTGGGTCCCCCTACTCTGGCTGTCACCCACCCGTAGGTAGCTGCCCACTTCCCCAACTGACTGCTTACAGCCCTGAGAGCCAAGGTGATTCTATGGACTCTGGACACTAGGCCTGACAGCCCTGAGGACAACTCTATTGACTCTAATAGTTAGGCCGTACAACTCCGAGAGCAGGGACAACTCCTTTGGCTCTGACCCTTCAACCTTACTGTCCTGAGGTCAAGGACTGTCTGGCACTTATTCCTGAGGTGCACTCACCCTGCACTAGACGGGGTACCCCCACCCCATCACAGTATAATTTTAGTACAAACAAACACACAAATAACTTTAGTTCTAAACATTGGGACTGCATTTTATTTTTGCACTTCATGTACTACTGTGTATACTCCACTATTACCACAGCACTATTATTATTATTATTTAACTGTAACTTGCAATTCTGTAACATTACAATTGAATCATCCTTGTTTATATATAATGAATATGCTAACAATTGTAACCCTAAATTATAAATCTCCTTGGAAAAAGGTGTCAGCAATATTAATAATAATAACAAACCACTTTGAAGGGAAGTAAAAGTGTCCCCATATAAGAGCTACCACATAAAATGTTTTTTTCTAATGTTTTATAAAAATATATTTTAAAAAACCTAAGAAACACCATCATCAGGCTGTAGCAGATAGAAGCAATACAATTTTCATTAAGCTAAAAATGTAAACTTAATGCCATTTTGATTACGTGATTATCTAAGATTGCAGTGGATATCTAGGAATGCATCTGTTCTGATCTCATAATGCATCTTGGCCTTTAGCAGTACGATCATTTTTTTTCCACTGAGCATATGCTTCTTTTGTTAAAAAATGGCAGTGGGAGGGGCGGATGGGGGGGAGAAATGAGGAGACAGTGTAAATTCCAGAGAACCAGTGTTATATCTTCTCATTGATTGACCCAACTAGCTGATATCTTTTGGAACAAGCTCAGATGTCTGCATAGGTCTTCACAGCAAGCCCCAGGTAGCAGCTGTTTAGCCTGAAGATGACAAAGACAGACAATGTTCAGAGGGTGTGGACATTGTTTTTGTTACTTCTTCAAAGTATTTCTTCTTTCCTATCAGTCATAATTATGTCACATCTTACAGGGGTAGGCTTGAGCCAGTTGCATTTCTTGCAAGCACTTACGCCTTTCAGCACTTGGAGCAGATGGGTGATAGTGTTATCCTACTTCTGACAGACGGGAGTTTTGTTGCTGGCATTTGAGCCTATGCAGTCTCACAATTTCACCTAGTGATCTAATGTAGATGCTGAACAGGAGAGGGCATAGGACTGAACTTTGTGGAACTCTGCACATAGGAGCTCTTGGGAAAGAGGAATTCTTGACCATCATAAGCCTGTGGGATCTATTTGAAAGGAAGGAATGAAGCCAGCTATGCAGCTCCATTGATCCTTACCATGTTGCGTATATGGGTCATAAGAACTTTAAAGTAAACTCTGCTGAAGGCTGCATTTGTATTTTGTCCTTGGCTACATGAAGATTGTCCATTAGCACCGTGTACCATCCACCAGCCTCATCATTCTAACTCAGTGTTACTTCTGGGTCTGAAAACTGATGGGGAAGGGCCTAGGATATTTAGAATCATAGAAGATTTGGGCTGGAAGATTAGAGTCAAGAGGTCATCTAGTCCAAACCCCAGCTCAAAGCAGGACCAACACCAACTAAATCTTCCCAGACAGGACTTTGTCAAGCCAGGCCTTAAAAACCTCTAAGGATGGAGATTCCACCACCTTCCTAGGTAACTCATTCCAGTGCTTCACCATCCTCCTAGTGTAATAATGTTTCCTAATATCCAACCTAAACCTCCGCCACTGCAACTTGAGACCATTGCTCCTTGTTCTGGCATCTGCCACCACTGAGAACAGCAGAGCTCCATCCTCTTTGGAACCCCCTTCAGGTAGTTGAAGGCTGCTATCAAATCTCCCTTCACTCTTCTCTTCTGCAGACTAAACAAGCCCAGTTCCCTCAGCCTCTCCTCATAAGTTATGTGTCCCAGCCTCGTAATCATTTTCGTTGCCCTCCGCGGGACTCTCTCTAATTTGTCCACATCCTTTTCATAGTAGGGGGGCCCTAAACTGGATGCAATACTCCAATTATCCCATCATAGAAGGCAATCAGGTTGGTCAGGCATGAATTGCCCTTGGTGAATCCATTTGACTGTTCCTTCCTCTCCTCCAAGCAGGGCCGGTGCTACCATTTAGGCGGACTAGGCAGTTGCCTAGGGTGCCAGGATTTGGGGGCACCAAAAAGCGGTGCTGTCATAAACAGATAGCTAAGGGTTAACGTCTCTTTCACCTGGAAAGAAGTAATCTGAACCACCTGACCAGAGGACCAATCAGGAAACAGGATTTTTTTCAACTCTGGGTGGAGGGAATTGTGTGTCTGAGTTCTTTGTCTTCTGCCTGAATCTCTCTCAGCTAGAGAAGGATTTTTTCCATTTCCTGCTTTCTAATCTTCTGTTTCCAAGTTGTGAGTACAAAGTAGGTTTTTCTTTTGTATTTACATGTTTATAGTTGCTGGAGTGCTTTAAATTGTATTCTTTTGGAATAAGGCTGTTTATTCAATATTCTTTTAAGCAATTGACCCTGTATTTGTCACCTTAATACAGAGAGACCATTTGTATGTATTTTTCTTTCTTTTTATATAAAGCTTTCTTTTTAAGACCTGTTGGAGTTTTTCTTTAGTGGGGAACTTCAGGGAATTGGGTCTGCAGCTCACCAGGGAATTGGTGGAAGGAAAAAGTCAGGGGGAGGTCTGTGTGTGTTAGATTTACTAGCCTGATTTTGCATTCCCTCTGGGTGAAGAGGAAAGTGCTTTTGTTTCCAGGACTGGAATTACAGAGGGTGTGTCATAAACAGATAGCTAAGGGTTAATATCTCTTTCACCTGAAGCACCTGACCAGAGGACCAATCAGGAAACCGGATTTTTTCACCTCTGGGTGGAGGGAAGTTTGTGTCTGAGTCTTTTCTCTGTCTGCCTGCTTTCTCTGAGCTTTGGAGAAGTAGTTTCTGCTTTCTAATCTTCTGTTTCTAAGTGTAAGGACAAAGAGATCAGATAGTAAGTTATATGGTTTCTTTTCTTTGGTATTTGCATGAATACAAGTGTTGGAGTGCTTTGATTTGTATTCTTTTTGAATAAGGCTGTTTATTCATATTTCTTTTAAGCAATTAACCCTGTATTTGTCACCTTAATACAGAGAGACCATTTGTATGTATTTTTCTTTCTTTTTTATATAAAGCTTTCTTTTTAAAACCTGTTGAAGTTTTTTTTTTACTGGGAAATTTCAGGGAAATTGAGTCTGTACTCACCAGGGAATTGGTGGGAGGAAGAAATCAGGGGGAGATCTGTGTGTGTTGGATTGCTAGCCTGATTTTGCATTCCCTCTGGGTGAAGAGGAAAGTGCTTTTGTTTCCAGGACTGGGAACAGAGAGGGGGAGTCACTCTGTTTGGATTCACAGAGCTTGTGTCTGTGTATCTCTCCAGGAGCACCTGGAGGGGGGAAGGGAAAAAGAATTATTTCCCTTTGTTGTGAGACTCAAGGGATTTGGGTCTTGGGGTCCCCAGGGAAGGTTTTTCAGGGGGACCAGAGTGCCCCAAAACACTCTAATTTTTTGGGTGGTGGCAGCAAGTACCAGGTCCAAGCTGGTAACTAAGCTTGGAGGTTTTTCATGCTAACCCCCATATTTTGGACGCTAAGGTCCAAATCTGGGACTAGGTTATGACAGGTGCCCTCCAATTTTTTTTAAGTGTTTAAGCGGCTGCTGTCCTGGGAGGGAGAGGGAGTCTGAGCTGCCACCGGCAGGCCAGGGGTTCCCCTGAGTCAGCGGACCGCCGGCAGCCGAGGGGTTCCCCTGAGTCAGCGAGCCACCGCCAGCAGCCCAGGGGTTTCCCGGGGTCAGCGCGCTGCCGCCGGCAGCCAGCAGCCCAGGGGTTCCCCTGCGTCAGTGAGCTGCCAGCAGACCAGGGGTGCCACCGCGCAGTCGCTGCTTCGCTTCTCCCACCTCCCAGGCATGCGGCACCAATCAGCTGTTTGGTGCCGCAAGCCTGGGAGGAGAATTAGAGCAGGACAGCATGCTCGGAGAGGACGCAGAGCAGAGGTGAGCTAGAGTGGGGTGGTACCGCAGGGCTCCCCGGGCCTGGCAGTGGGGAGCTGCCACAGGGGGCGGGGAGTTGCCGTGGGAGGGGGGCACCTCAGGGCAGAGGGGAGCTGCTGCAGGGCTGGTGGGGCACAGGTGGAAATTTCACCTGAAGTTCCCTGGATTCTCCTTCCCTTTTTTAAAGATGAGCACTATATTTGCCCCTTTCCAGTCATCCAGGAGCTCACCAGATGGCCACGAGTTTTCAAAGATAATGACCAATGGCTCTGCAATCACATTAATCAGCTCCCTCAGCACTCTTGGATGCATTGCATCTGGCCCCATGGACTTGTGCATGTCCAGCTTTTCTAAATAGTTCTTAACCTGTTCTTTCACCAGTGAGGGCTGCTCACCTCCTCCCCATTCTGTGCTGCCCAGTGCAGCAGTCTGGGAGCTGACCTTGTCTGTGAAAACAGAGGCAAAAGAAGCTTGAGTTCTTCAGCTTTTTCCACATCATCTGTCACTAGGTTGCCTCACCCATTCAGTAAGGGAACCACACTTTCGCAACCACATTTTTTTTTTGCAAACATACCTGTAGAAACCTTTCTTGTTACCCTTCACATCTCTTGCCTAATTGCAACTCCAATTGTGCTTTGGCCTTCCTGATTACACCCCTGCATGCTTGAATAATATTTTGCTCCTCTCTAGTCATCTATTCAAGTTTCCATTTCATGTAAGCTTCCTTTTTGTGTTTAAGCTCACCAAAGATTTCTCTGTAAAGCCAAGCTGGTTGCCTACCATATTCTGCACATTGGGATGGTTTGTTCTTGCACCCTCAATAAGGCTTCTTTAAAATACAGCCAGCTCTCCTGGACTCCTTTCCACCTGATATTAGCCTCCCAGGGGATCCTGCCTATCAGTTCCCTGAGGGAGTCAAAGTCTGCGTTTCTGAAGTTCAGTGTCCATATTCTGCTGCACTCCTTTTGTCAGGATCCTGAACTCGACCATCTCATGGTCACTGCTGCCCAGATTACCACCCACTTCTACTTCCCCAACCAATTCTTTCCTGGTTATAAGCAGCAGGTCAAGAGGAGCATGGCCCCAGTTGGTTCCTCCAGCAACTGCACCAGGAAGTTGTCCCCAACACTCTGCAAAAGCTTCCTGGATTGTCCGTGCACTGCTGTATTGCTCTCCCAACAGATGTCAGGGTGATTGAAGTACTCCATGAGAACTAGGGCCTGTGATCTGGAAACTTCTGTTATTTGTCCAAAGAAAGCCTCATCTACCTCATCCTCCTGGTCTGGTGGTCTATAGCAGACACTCACTACAACGTCATCCTTGTTGCTCTCGCCTCTAAACTTAACAGGTTTTTCTCCAGTTTCATACTGGAGTTCTGAGCAATTATACTGCTCCCTTACATACAGTGCAACTCCTCCACCTTTTTCCCTCCCATCTGTCCTTCCTGAACACTTTATACCCATCCATGACAGTGCTCCAGTCATGTGAGTTACCCCACCAAGTCTCTGTTATTCCAATCACTTCATAGTTCCTTGAATGCCAGGACTTCCAGGTCTTCCTGCTTGTTTCCCAGGCTTCTTGCGTTCGTGTACAGGCACCTAAGATAACTAGTCAATTGCCCTACTTTCACAGTATGAATCAGGAGGCCTCCCTTCTTGCACCCTACTCTTTGTGTTTCCTTCTGGTATCCTACTTCCCCACTTACCGCTGGGCTTAGGTCACCATCCCCTGGTGAACCTAGTTTAAAGCCCTCCTCTCTAATGTAAGCTGGGAAATGGTCCCGCTATTGTGGGGAACTTTCCTGGATTATACACTACCCTGGTAAAATGGGCTAGCAACAGGATCTGAGTCCTCGCTCCCACTTCCTTTACCCAGAGGCCTGCCTGACCTCAAGGGCCCCCCTTCCACTCTCCTGTGTGGCAGAGTCCTCATAATTCCAACAAGGCTGGGCCCAGGATTCCTGTGGGGCTCAACCCCCAACCTTGTCATGGTCACTTAGGGCAGGGGCTAGGGTGTCCCTACTCCGGGATGCTCTCTCTGCACTGGATGCCTCCCTGACCCACTGATCATTACATACAGTTCAAAGCAAATACAGTTTTGTCATAAACAGATAGTTAAGGGTTAATGTCTCTTTTACGTGTAAAGGGTTAACAAGCAGTGAACCTGAAACACTTGACAAGAGGACCAATCAGGAGACAAGATACTTGCAAATCTCGGTGGAGGGAAGCCTTTGTTTTGGGCTGTTTCGAGGGGTTTTTGTTCTCTCTGGGTTCTGAGAGGGACCAGACATGTAAGCAGATATCTCCAAATTTCTGAAACAGCCTCTTCTGTTCAATTTAGTAAGTACCAATTAGGAAGGCAGTTTAGTCTTTTTGTTTGTTTTCTTTATTTGCAACTGTGTATTTGCTGAAAGGAATGTATCTTTGTTGCTGAAACTTGTATTTGTGCTGGGGGGAGGATTTTCTCTAGTGTCTATAAGCTGAAAGACCCTATAAGGTTTGCCAGCTTGATTTTACTGAGACAACTTTTACTTTTTTCTTTCTTTTATTAAAAGCTTTTCTTTTTTATAACCTAATTGATTTTTGGCTATCTTGTGTAAGACCCCAGGGGAGGGAGTCTGCACTCACCAGAGAATTGGTGGGAGGAAGGAGAGAAGGGGGGAGGAAAAGCCTGATTTCTCTCTCTGTTAAGATTACTGTCTCTCTCTCAGGGAGAATCTGGGAGGGGGAGAGAAAGGGGGGGGGAAGGTGAATTCCTCTCTGTTTTAAGATTCAAGGAGTTTGAATCACAGTGATCTTCCAGGGTAACCCAGGGAGGGGAAGCCTGGGAGAGGCAACGGTGGAGGAAAGGGTTTACTTTCCTTGTGTTAAGATCCAGGGTGTCTGGGTTTTGGGGTCCCCTGGGAAGGTTTTGGGGGGACCAGAGTATACCAGGCACTGCAAGTCCTGGTTGGTGGCAGCACTACAGGATCTAAGCTGGTAATTAAGCTTAGGGGGATTCATGCTGGTACCCCATCTTTTGGACACTAAGGTTCAGAGTGGGGGCTTATACCATGACAAGTTTATTAAACAGAAATCAATTTAAAAAATAATGAAAAAACGGGAAAGGTTAAAGGAAAACACATCACTCCACTCTGTGGCACGGAGACGTCACAACCAGTGTCTCTGGCATGTAAGGGAAGTTCAGTCTGTTCCTCACAAGTCCCAGGTCCCTTCTCAGGTGCTGGCTATGCTGCAGTGATGCTGCAGGTCAGATATTTATTCTGGTGGTGGCCATATGCTCTCAGGCTCTAGGTGGCAGGACCCTTCTTCCCAGCATTACCCCCACCCCGTCGGGGTTACGATCCCCCTCCAAGTCTGGCCTGGGAGCATCTCCCTGCACTGGACCCGCTGCTCAGGGTCCCCCTCATTATCTCCAGATGCTCACTGCACCCAGCTCCAAACTGCTCCAGCCCCAGCTCCAGCACTCTGCCTCAGCTCCAGCTGCACTCTGTCTCAGCTCCGCTGCTGCTGCTGCTTTGCCTCTTGCTCCCTGGGCTACTTCTCTGGCCCCTCTAGCTCTGGTTGCTGCAGCTCTTCTCCCTGCACAGGTCTGCTCTGTGGGCTGCATCTGTGACTCTGCTTTCAGCACTGACCTGCTTCCTTGGCTCATCTGGCTGGCTGGCTCTGCTCCCCAGCTCAGTTTGGGCCCCTCCTCTCTCCTTAGCTTGGCCCCACTCTGTCTGACCCAGGCAATTCCAGCTCACACAGAGGATGGGACCCCCCTGGCCTCTTGACTCCCTCATTAGCTTGCCATCCCTGTCAACCAAGCTGACCTGGAGCATTAGCCTCTTCCCATTGTTCCTGGGGACTGTCAGTCTCAGAGTCCTGGTTTCCCATTGACCCTTCCCCTTTCTTTTGGTACTGGGAACTTGCCAATCAAAATACCCCCACTGAGTTTTAGTAAGGGAACAACAGTCCCATTACACTAAATTAACAAGCCTGCTTGTGAAGATGTTCTTCCCTCTCTTCGTTAGGTGGCTCCCATCTCTTCCTAGCAATCCTTCTGCCTGGAACAACATCCCATGGTCAAAGAATCCAATACAGGCCAATGTTAACTACCACTAGGATTGGTTTGCCCTTCTCATCTTGATGACTTTGCCCAAGAAAAGGAGATTAGAAGCCCTGCAGTAGCTGACAAGGTTGTTGGCATCTAGCCATAATTTTCTGAGTACTAGCTAAATTCTTACATGCTTCAGCATAACTATAATGTGATACCAAAAAAGTCTTGAAAGAAAAGGTGGACAGCAAATTAGCTGTATTTGCAATGTGACATGGTAACAAAAAAGCAAAAGAGCAAATGCAATTTTGGGCTGCATACTGAAAGCCATTGATTTAAAGAACAGAGACATAGTTTTCCCTCTCTTTGTGGTTCTGGTATGACCTCAGCTGGAATATTTTGTTCAGTTCTGAGTACCTTATTACTAGAGACAAGGTAATAAATGGGAGGATTTCAGAAAGGGCAGGGGGGAAATAACTGAAGTCTTGAGGGACTATTTTATGAGGAGAGATTAAAGGAGTTAAATATGTACTGCTATGCTAAATGATGACTAAGTGGGGAATATGATAGCAGATAATCAATAATGGGTCTTGTGATAATCTGACCACTGTATTCTTGTAGTACACAGACTCTGCATATCAGTCATCTTTAATTCACTGTAGAAGCTGCTATAGGTTATGGTAAGAATTAAAGACATAAATATTGATTTAGAGTACAGCAGTATCTCATCAGGGTATGAGTAGGAAAATTATTCCTTTAGTGTTGATGCTTCAGTAAAATACAGGATTTGAAGCTTTTTTCTTTCAAGATTTAATGGGGAAAATCCGTTTATCCCTTTGATCAATCATGGATCATTTAGCCCTTTTTTGTTAAAGTCTTTGAAAATCCATCTGTATAACTTTCTTTATGCTTTTAATACCTTTCAGACTTTAAACAGATTGTAGAAAAAGAGGAGGAAGGATTCTCTCATTTCTCAGTACTATCAAACACACTGCACTATTTGGTAATTGCTTAAGAAAATTAATTGCGAGAACTTTATAACTCACAGTCAAATAGCACTGCAATAATATAATTTACAATGATAATACTATGTTAAATATTTGTCATCTTGCAATTTTCATAAGATGGTCTTAACATAAAATAGAAAGATCTAGTCTTCGTTAAGGATATTATGAGCCTTGAAGTTCTCATTGAATTTAGGGATCCAGAAAACATTATTGGATTTGTAGGACCACAATTTATTATTCACTTTCTTGCACAGGCGATAGGAATCTCATACCAGATTTTGACAGAGGTACTGCTGAGTAGGTTTCAGGCTAAAATTAAGAATTGCTTTTTTAAAAGAAAAGTTTTAGGAAACCCAATATGCACTGGAATTTTTTCATTAAATTTAAGAACCAAAAGCAATTAACGAAAAACAGCATTTAAAAACAATCAACATTTTTCTACAGCATTCAAGCAAAAGAACATTTTGCTAGAAAAGGAGTCAGAAGGCAAAACTGACTATAAACAAAAGTGGAAAACACCAATCTAGTATCATTTTCCAAAATGACCAGAATTTGAAAAGGAGATGAGCCTTTTTTTATTTGCAACTTGCAGACACAGTAGTGTAAGATATTGTTAGTAACACAGCTAAGGACACACACACATATGAAGACATATAGTATAATTGTTTTCGTCTTGACTACCCTCCTGTATAGACATTTAAAAGTTCACTGTCGGTTAAGACTGTAGCTGCTTTATACATAGTATCTGAGTGTACAGTGACAGGATTTGGGGGAATCTGCATTAAAGCTCTGACTCTGCAGTTTCTTGCACATAGGGAGTCAATGGGTCTCTGTGTAGGCACAACTGTCTACCCAAGTACAAGAAGTTTCCAGACCTGGGCCTAAAATACTTAAGTAACATGGAGGGGTTGATGTTGATGTTTAGGGCCTTGTGTGTGGTGCTCAACACCCGCCCACTGACTCCACTGGGTCCTGTTTGCAGGCTAGGGCGCTTTGAGGGAAGCCATCTGATCTGGGTCATCAAAGTTAGTCAGCAAACAACCAGTCTGGAAAGAGCCATCTTAAAGCAAAGTAATATGAGTTGTGTCTCTCTGCTTAAGGAGCACCCTGTTTCCTCTCTGACTGTTTTTGGCTCCTTGTGTTATCGTTCTGAATTTTAAGAAATAAAGTAATGTTACATTGCAATCTTCTAGCAAGAATATTTATGTTTTTGATCTAATTTCTCTGGGTGTATGCTATGAGGATAACAAGATCCTGCTCCCTGTAAATCCAGGGCTTTTGACTTCAATGGCAGTGGGATTGGGGATTAATAGTTATTCAGTGTCAAATACTAAGGACCCAGGGGCACATTTTAAAGGTATTTAGGTGCCTAAAGCTGCATCCAGATGCCTTAAAATCAGTGGAAGGTGGGCACCTAGGTGCTTTTTAGAATCCCACTACACACCTCTCTGCAACTTTAAGCACATAAATGCTTTTAAAAATCTGGCCCCTGCCATCCTTATCCAGTCATTATTAAGGCAAAACTCCCTTTTATGTCAGCTGAATCCCACTCAAGTCAATGGATCTGATTCTCCCTGCCTTACACTTTGTGTAGCCATTGCCACTTGTGTAATGTGAATCCCAACTGAGCGTAAAATGCTACCACTCTAATATGCTAGCATTTCACACCCTGTTGTCAGGGGTGTAAACACCTATATAAAATGCAAGGCAGTGGAGAATCAGGCCTGTTTTACACACTACCTAAATATTTGTGTATGGCATATGAAATCTCGGTATAAACGACTGCCTCTTACAAACTGCACATCCATACAAAAGGCTAACTAGACAGCCTAGAGATGGGATGAAGCTGAGTGCTGAACAATTTGAATAAAAGAAATTTAAACCTAATCAGTAAAAATCCAGCACAAGTCACTTGGTGAAAGGGAAAACATGCCTGTCTTGCAAGCAGCAGAGTGAAACATGCGACTCTACAAGATGAGGCTGACCAAAACTGTGAATGTGTAAGACAGACTGTGAGAGTTTGCTAAGGAACATGACCTTCATTACCAGACCCCCACAGCAGGCTGGCAGAGGAAATGGTGAAGCAGAACAAAGTGCATCTAAGATAAAATGAGCATTTGAAGCTAATGGCCTTAGTTGGTTTTCACTCTGTCCTTCCTCAGCTTTCAGTGGGAGTTTGCCAGTGAAGGGACTGTGTGAAAAGTGGATAAGGACTTCCAGACTTGGCCCCTGGAAAAGACCTCAGAGTTACCAGCCATGAATGAATTATGCAGTGTTAAGGAGAGATAAAGTATTTTATCCGCTGTTATGTACAAGCACCAATAAATGATTGTGTAATTAGAACCAAAATTGACACTTGGAGCTGCACTTGCATTATTATCAGATAGAGCACTGAGGCTGAAAGGGAGTAACATTCTCCAGTGAATGGGCCAAGGAACTGGGAGTCAGGACACTTGGTTCTGAGCCCAGCTCCATTCTACCTTGGACAAGACACTTCACTGCTCTTTGCCTTAATTTCTCCATCTGTCAAATGAGGCTGGTTGAACTTTTTTTGTAAAGCATTTTGAGATCTGTAGACTACAGATAAACAAAGAGTTGTTATCAATAAAAGGTTCTCTCAAGCCGCCTGAAAGCCAACACAAAAAGCCACATTATTTTTTCAGATACAACCACATAACTAGAGGGTGGCAACAATATCGATTTCAGTACAGTCACTCCAGATGCACATTGGTGTCCTGCAGCCCCACTTCACAGCTTGATAAATGGCATGCAGGCTGAACCGCAACTGAAATCATTAATAGGAGGGTCAGTCTTTTTCATCGTTACCTCACAAATACCAAAGGTATGAACTAGTCACAGTCTGGGGCGGGGCGGGAGGAGGAAATTGTGGAAATCTTAGATATTGCCTAGGATTAAACTGATGGAGTGATTAGGAATTTCCAGTCTTATTAAAGTTGCCCAACACATCCTGTTATAATAGGAAACACTAATTAGGCCTATCTATAATAAAAAAAAAGGTGCTATAAATGTTTGGAGGAACAACTGAAGACATATATAGTCACCATGGTTCTTTCAGCCTTTTGCCTGGCTGCCAGCCACTAAGCATGAGAGCTGGAAGGGGAACACACAAAAAGGGGTGTTAGATCTCCTCCAATCTCCTTAGGATGAACCATGGAACTTGAACTGCAATTGGCAGAGGGAGATAGAATAAGGACTCAGGTGAGAGCTCTGTGCAATTCTGTCCAAGTCAGCCTTCATCTGGAGTTCAGCCTATCTCCCCATCCGAAAGCCAGCTGTAGGGTGGATGCTTTTAGGGACTGGGGATGATTGAAATAACGGGGCTGAAGTAAAGTGTAAGACTGTGGAATTCTTTGATGGATGAAGTAAGGTTGAATTTGGAGAGGTAAGGAGAAGAAATAGAAGGTTATTGGAGCAGCGGGTGATGAAAACATCTGTGGGAGGAATGAGAGTGAGATCCTGGCTCAGTAAGACATCTCTGGATAGAAAGTAGTGTTTTGTTGATTGATTTGTTTGTCTTTGGAATGCACCAGATTGAACTAACTGGGAAGCATTTACCCTGCCAGGGCTTTATCCTTCCCCTCTGCTACCTCAACTTGATTTTCCTTCTTCCTCCGCCTTTATATCTTCAAATTACTCACTATTATGTGATATGGTCAAATAGTTGCTCAGGTTCTTTGTAGATACTTGCCAGTTTGGCCCTGGCTACTCCAATGCAATAGAAATAAACAATCCCCTCTTTTCAATGGAGGACTTCTATTGCATCCCAGTTGAAGTTGAAGATGATAGAAATGCTTCATTGGAAACAATGAAGCCAGGTCTATTGGATGTGAACAATCAGCATGCTACAGAAATATCGTAGAAGAGCTTGGGGTCTAGACTGATCAATGGGTTAATGCACTAGCCCTTAACCTCTGGAGGTCACATGATTTAAAGCTCACTTAAGTAACAACTATAAATAGGGTAGGTTGTCTCCTCTTCATTTTGGGTGAGCATTTATCTGTATAACAAAACCATCATATAGTTTGGCATCAGGGCTGATGCAAACATTTAGGTGACCTAGGCGGTCGCCTAGTACACTAGGATTTGGGGGGCGCCATTTTCTTCAGCAGTGACTGCAGCGGCCGGATCTTCAGCCACCCTGATCACTGCCGGAATTTAGGTGGAGGGAGCTGGGGCAGGGGAGCGCGGAGAGGGCCGCCTGCAGCAAGTAAGGGGGAGGGTGGCATGCAGGAGAACTCCCTGCCCCAGCTCACCCCTGCCCCACCTCCTCCCTGAGCAGTGCCTAAGCTGATTGACGCCTCAAGCCTGGGAGGCGGGAGAAGTGAAGCAGTGGCGGGGTGCTCGTGCTCGGAGCAGGGGTGAGCTGGAGCGGGGGAATGCCTCAGGGTGGAGGGTGGGGGGATGGGGAGCTGCTGCAGGGAGGGCACCTCAGGGCGGTGTCTTGGGGATGGGGGAGGGCGCAAGGTGGAAGTTTCACCTAGGGTGCAAAACATCCTTGCACTGGCCCTGTTTGGCATAATTGGCAATCTCTACTCAGGAGAGTCAGAACTAGAGTATTAGAGGAATACAGGTGTATTAGCATAGCTGTGTGTGGAAATTTGTAGCACACCTACTTACAGTAAGCGTGACTCTCGCCCCTATGAGAATCTCATGAGAATTGCATTCACAAGAAAAAGGAGGAGATGAAAGAACTCCTTGGGGCATTCCTCCTGAATCCACACAGCTAATGAGCCTGCAGGTCACATTGACTAAGCTGCACTAGAGATTTGTTAGAACTCTGAGCATGGCTCTGATGTGCTTTTTAAAATATTCTCTTTATGGCTATCCTTCATCTTTACCAGGTTCTGAGCAGTAAAGCAGATCAAATGTATAGAACTTTCCAACAGAATCCAGAGTATGACTCCCAAACAGAGGAAAAGCTACTAATGAGGAAAACCTTCATCTGATAAACATAAACATTCAGACATTTTGCAGCTATCTTGTTTTCCAAATATATATGTGCTTGGAGGCTAATCTTGTATCCTCACCAAGGACATGCAAAATGTCAAATGCAGTGGAAATGCTGGGCCTGATTCTGCTTTGCTGATTCTGTATTTGCTGTGAATGGCTGGCTGATGCATGCCAAATGCCAGCTGTACATTCCTGATAGGGTGACCAGATAGCAAGTATGAAAAACTGGAGCACTTTTTTGGGGGGGAGGAGGGGCTATAGTTGCCTATGTAAGACAAATTCACTAATAATGCGATGGTCCTGATAATATTGGGACATCTGGTTACCCTAATTCCTGATTTTGGCTGGAGGTGACTGGTGCGTAGCATTACTCCTCTGAATGGGCAGAAGTCCATAGCTGGGGAGAGTCGACTTTTTCCAGCCATCCCATTTTCTCCTACAGATGAGAACAAAGTGGGAGGATCGTGGTTCAGAATCTGGCTTGCTGTGTGTCTAGACTCTATCGTATGGGTAGGAAATGGCTGAGCAGACAAGCTGCAGAGAGCAGGTGACAGGGGACTCTGCATTCTCCTGTGAAGTGAAACGGAACACGACATTTTGTGTTAAATCTTGGAGAGGCAAAGTAGTCATGTCATGTAGTTGTGGTGATTTGGCCAATGGGTCTGTGCACAGCAAGGATCCACTCAGATGTGAATGTGTTGGGGGGAAGGAAGAGAAGGCTGTTGAAATTCTCCTGACTTATGCCAATATAAATGAGAACACATTCTTTTGCTCCTTTTCCCATTGGTTTTCACTACCAGCCACTGTCCATCGCCATGATTATCCTGAATCTTATCTGCAGGTCTGGGTGACCTCAGTGGAATTTCCTGGTTTACACTGGTCTAAACAAGGTCAGACTTAGGGCACTATGGTATGAGTAACTTAACCCATTGTTTATATCTCTATAGAATTGACCCAGGAGTTGAGACTGTTTATGGCAGGAACCAATTTGGACCCACATTTCATAATAACTGTACAGGAAGAATGCTGCATGTGAGGCTAAACGATGTCAACATCATTGCCCTGCAAATCTGTAGGAGACTGAAATCTGCATAATTTTGTTAAGTGTTTGGCAAGAGAGATTCCCAGCCTCTCTGCTTAATGCTTTCATAGCATCTCTTTAATGCTCCATCATTCAGAGGTTAGCTCTCGAAGAGTGGGAGGAGGGGGCCAATAACCGTACAAAGAGCTTAGATGAAAGATGGGGGTAAACCTCTGTACAAAAAGCCTACATAGTCTTACACTAGGGTCTGCATGGTCTGTTGCACAGTGTACTAGAAGTGAGTCCCTGGGTAATGATGACAGTGTGACACAAAGATACTGTAAGGAAATGCCAGTTAAAAAAAATAGGGCTTTGAGCTTTGTGCTAAGCCTTTTGCCTCACCGAAGAAACGCACAATGGCATCTACAAATGATTTTTTCACACATTTTTATTAGTACTGTGCATGAAAATGGGCTAATACTTTCTAATAATGTCAGCTTAATCTTAACTATGTTACCCATGTCCAATGTGTAAAATGGCAGAAATCAAAGAAACACCCTGGGCAGTGGATTGAGACTGTTAGGAACAGGACTTTTTGTTGTGCAAATGACCTGTGAAGGATATTATTCCCATTAGGAGGTTTATAGATTAGCTCCAGAGCAGTTTTCCAATAATGAAAGTAAAAAGAAATAAAACAAAATAAATTAAAATAAAAAGGGGGAAATCGCTCTTTATTTTTAAAGTAACAAGCTCTTCACAATAGCTGAAGCATGGACTGAGCATGTTCAGTAACACAGCTGAAGCGGGCTACCTCACTCTGCCCTCCCACTATCGGCAGGCATGGGTCATCTCTGAATGGGGGGTTGTTAATTCTTTTTAGCTCTAATACCTCCCCTTCAGGCAGTCTTTGTTGTGCTATAGGGATCCAAAAGAAGCCAGCATTAGCCAGGAATAAATCCACATTTACTCTAATATTGCAGATGAACATTGACTGTGTTATTTATGAATTATGAAGTGCCATGTAACATACATATAATAACATAGGCCTCTATAACATAGAGGTTATAGTCTAACATCCCAATACTACAAATTGTTCCAAATAGGCACAAGTGTCTGCCCACACAGAACAATTTTCAGGACTGCAGCCTAAATAAATGGCATATAAACAAAGGGAGAGGAAGGGAGAGGATACAACACAATAGTTCGGAGGTGATTGTTTGTTTTATGTTTAAATACTTTAGAAAATATGAGTTCTTCAGACCTGTCCACATATACTGAGAGTGAGACACTAAAAACACAGAGAGTGAGACCTTGTCTATATTGAGCATTTAGGTTGCATTGAGTTGTACACATTAGTTGGTATGCAAGATGTACACTGTACTAATAGTGTGCACACAGGACAGCTGTGCCTTCTTTCAATTTGCCTTACCATGTACACGTCAGGAGCCTGGTGCATACTAAACATCAGGGACGGCTCCAGGCACCAGCATGCCAAGCGCGTCGGTTGCCACAAGGACGGCAGGCAGGCTGCCTTCGGCGGCTTGCCTGCGGAGGATCCGCTGGTCCTGTGGCTTCGGCAGACCAGCGGACCCTCCACAGGTAAGCCGCCGAAGGCAGCCTGCCTGCCGTGCTTGGGGCAGCAAAATGCCTAGAGCCGCCCCTGTGAACATGTGGCATTCCAGGGAGGATATCCCATTGTCCTTTGCTTTGCTGCTGAGCTGTGTGCATTCTGGGATTTTTCTCACTGAGCATTGTGGGATGCATGTGGAAACCAGTGGAATTCTGGGACTTGGGGTTAAATTAAAAAAAATCCTATGCTTCTGCTCACTTCTTTCCATGCCTCCCCTCTCTCTCTGGGCAGGCTAGCACCATTTTTGAATTGCTGTTGTCTAGAAACTGACCCAACAGTGCTGTAGGCCACTATGCAGAGTCTGGTTTGGGGCTTTATTTACACTCTCGGCACTGGGTGGCTTTGGTTTTGGACTTGGCTTGCCACACCACCAAGCAGATGACATGGCTGCAGCAGAGGCTCTTCCAGCAGCATCAGTGATGAAGGACGGAGGAGAAGGATGATGAAGATACAGATGACGCCAAGCAACTGCTGCTACACAAGCTCTTCCTAGAGCAGCTTAACACAGTACAGTACTATTTCTGGGCACAGGGAACCAGTGTGGATTGGTGGGAAAAGATTGTACTGCAGACCTCAGATGACCAGCGGTGGCGGGAGATGTTCAGGATGATGAAGGTAACCTTTTTGAGATCTGTGCTGAACTATCCCCAGCTGCTGCAGCAGTGTACCAACATGAAGTGCCTCATACTCATTGAGAAGTAGGTCGCCATTGCCATCTGGAAGCTGACCATCCCCAAATGTTACCACTTTGTCACCAGCCCTTTTAGCATAAGGAGATTGAGTGTTGGGGCCGTTTTCATGCAAATACGTGACGCCATGAATAAAGTACTATTGCATAGAGTTATACTGTTTGGTAATACTCATAAGATACTGAAGAGCTGTGCACGCATGGGGTTCCCGAACTGTACTGGGGTAATTGGTGGGACTCACGTGCCTCTCGTTTGCCCCCTGAACCAGGCCTCAGAGTTTACAAACAGAAAGGGGTATTTCTCAATAGTGCTCCGGGTCTTGGCTGACCTCTGTGGCAGGTTCACAAACATATATGCAGGGTGATCTGGAAAGGTCCTCATTGCTAGGTTATCTCAGAACTCAGCTCTCTTTACCTTAATGAATAAAGAAGACTTTGTCCCCAGAATCACTATGGATATTAATGTAGTGAAGATTGATCCAGTTATCCTAGGAGACCTCTGTTTCCCTGGCTAATAAATGCCACTTTGCCACAAGAAAGGAACTATTTAACTATTGCATCAGTAGCTGCAAAATGACCGTGGAGTGGGCATTTGGCCACCTGACAGGAAGGTGACACTGTTTATGGGCTAGGTTGGAAACTGCAGGGAAAAAAAACTTGCTGGAGATTATATCTGCATGTTGTAATTTGCACAATATTTGTGAGAGGAAGGGAGGAAGCCTTAACAGTGACTAGGACACTGAAGTGCAGTGATTTTTCTCAGCAGTTGGAGCAGCTTGCAGGATATCCTCTAGAAAACAGAAGTAGCCAGGGAAATACTGCTAGAGATTCCTATTACTCTTATTTTGAGTGTCAGACCTGACAATGTGCAGCTGAACATCCAGATGTTATTCTAGGGGTGGAGGGAAGGATGGAGGTGGGGAGAGGGAATGTATTATGAGCACTGCAGTGTCATTTATGGGT
The DNA here is from genome assembly GCF_007399415.2 of Gopherus evgoodei. Classification (NCBI taxonomy): domain Eukaryota; kingdom Metazoa; phylum Chordata; order Testudines; family Testudinidae; genus Gopherus; species Gopherus evgoodei. The sequence continues at coordinate 113,463,264 of NC_044322.1, read as the reverse complement.
TGTAGAACTCGCATGTTGTGGCATTCCTTATTTTATATTGTGTCTATGGAGCCTTCGTACTTGTGTATAAACCTATGCCAAGCCAAATGTATGGCTTTTCTGTGCACCATGCTCTGCGGACTCTATAAATTAATTTCACTGGGCTTTATTACTAAATAACAATCAGATAAACCTTAATTAAAATAACAATGAAACAAAGCTTTAAGCAACACAGTGCAATGGAGGGCAGCACATGACAATGAGCAGGGGGCTTCAGTTCACAGGTGAGTACATGTCTGGTCTCTGCCTCTTCTTCTTGGGCCTGAGCACCCACTGGTTTTTCTCCATGGGTGCTCCAGCTCTGGAGCACCCACAGAGTCGATGCCTGTAGTTGCAGTCGTGAGGGACCTGGAACAGAAGGTAGCACAGCAGTATAGTATGATAATTAATTGTAAAGATAGATACTTACATGCTGAGGTTCCCTTGATAGGATCTCCCTCCTGAGTCCCAGGCTGGGTTTTGCCTGGAAATAGGGTTGGTTTCATGTATTGCTGCCCTCAGGTTTCTGAGTCCTAAAGAGATCCTGGCTTTCTGGAGAGAGCTCTTCACTGCCCTCCACATGTTCCTTCTCCGCTGACTCTCACTGCTCTTTGGAGGCAATGAACTTGATCATTTTGTGAGTGTCCAGTGAAAGGGGCTGGACGCTGCTGAAGACATCTGGAGGGGGAATCAGGAACTGGTATTCACTGTTACCTACAAGGCCAGGTTTGAATGGCAGAGTCTCGAGGAGTTAGCTAGTGAGGTAGACAGACTGGAGTGGCAGTGAGCAAACACAGTCTAAGCCCCAGCAAAGCTCTCTTGTTGAGACAAAGGGATAATGTGGTGGCATACCTCTGGTTGAGAACCACTGATCTAGCCTATTTTGAAATTTCAGCTGACCCAACTGAGAGTAATTGAGTGGTTCTTAGCTAGCAGGGCAGGAAGACAGGTCTTCTAAAAATTGAAGAGAATTTGAATTCAGCAGCCTCATTTTCCATGATTCTACTATTCTGATCCATCGAAGTGTGACCCACACAACTTTGCAAACACAAATTTGAATTAGAAATCTAGACCTTTAATTTAAATGCTAAATGTAAAGGGTGTAACCCTGGCTTGCTTTCCATCAGCCACGTGTCACCTTCTGTTTTCTGCCCTGGCTTCAACCTATGACTTTTGTATTTGGGACCTTTATATTTAGGCAAGTAATGGTAAAGTTCTGTAGCTTCTCTGAATTGTTTTTCATTTTTGTCTTCCTGTGATGACAATTCACCACTAAAGCAGCTTTACATTGAGACTACAGGCTGCTGATACTACTGTTGCAATCAGTCATGTGTCTGAAACATCCTTCAGTTGCCCTTGTAAACTTAGTGACTCTCCATGGAATTCTTTGTTGTCTAAAAAGGAAGCTATATTGTTGATCAAAGTCCTCCATATGCTCAGTGCACATTTCAAGATACCTAAGGTACCTGGACACAAATGTAGAGAGACAGACTCTTGGCTCTCTAAATAGGTCTCCTTTGTGTCTCTCTGCAGCTATGATAATTTGTTTAAATTACTCATTTTTTTACTATATTACACTGGTCTACAATTTTTGAGAAGTTGTCTGCTTCAGAGATAAAATGTGATATTTATTATGTATTTTGATGTGCTGAACTCAAATATGACAATTAAAACAACTGATTGGCTACTGTTTCTAAGATATTTAAGTTTTTACATTTTATGTCTATGTATATTGTGTAGATAGTAGAGTTTTAATCATAAATTGTAAACCTAGGTCTTTTCATGTGTTTATGTGTTTGCGTTACATGATAATATTTCACCTGTCCTGTTTATGTAACACTTTAAAAATCAGCAAAAGGGTTATATAAATAAAATTTATTAAGAAACAAAAGGCAAAAAACTATTATGTACATAGTTTAGTCCTATTCAGTGTCTACTCGGCGCTTCTTGGCTTGTCTCTTGTGTTCATTAAATGGAGCATCTCTTGTCATTGTCCAGCAATAGTCTGCAAGCATTGATGGGCTCCATTTGCCTTGATAGCCTGCCAGGAGATTCCACTGCTGTAGTCTGCAGCCCAACAGCTCTGCCTTACTCTTGGGTAGTTCCAAATCCCTGACAAGGTCATTCAGTTCACCTTGTGTTAGGAGGTGTGGTTCAGAGGAGGAGGATGGGAGAAAATGTGGGTCCTGTGACATTGATGGTTCAGGACCAGAAGTTTCATCCTCTTCCTCTTCCTCATCTGACTCAAGTGAGAATGATTCTGGTGCATCAGGAACCAGCAGTCCTTCTCCGTGGGGTACTGGGCGTATAGCCGATGGAATGTTTGGATAATGCACAGTCCACTTTTTCTTCTTTGACACACCTTTCCCAAGTGGAGGCACCATGCAGAAGTAACAATTGCTGGTATGATCTCTTGGCTCTCTCCAAATCATTGGCACTGCAAAAGGCATAGATTTCCTTTTCCTGTTCAACCACTGGAGAAGATTTGTTGCACAAGTGTTGCAGCATATGTGTGGGGCCCACCTCTTGTCCTGATCTCCAGTTTTGCAGCCAAAATAAAGGTGATAGGCTTTCTTAACCATAGTGGTTAGACTGCACTTTTATGATGCAAAAGTCACTTCACCACAAACATAGCAGAAATTATCTGCACTGTTCACACAAGTACGAGGCATCTCTGCTCACTTTGGCTAAACAGAAATCTGTCCCTTTGCAAAATCAAACACTGACAAATGAGAGAGCATGACACTATATGATTTCTAGAGCTGATATAGGGCAATTTGTTCAGCAGAGTGATGTAAGCTTCGTTATGATTGCATCATCCATGACTTCTAGGAATAACATGATGCAATTCAGATCATGTATGATGCAATACCAGCTTCAGATTGCATCATTCATTATTTTGCCTAAAAAGCAAGTACTGTCCAAACCCAGTCATAGATTTATTCATAGATCCAGTCAAAGATGTATTTTAGTCATTTCTGGTTTCAACTGAGATCCCTTCCCTTTATAACTCACTTATCCTCCGCCATTCCCAAGTCAAGGGTCGTATATACTGACCCAATAGCATATCTTGAAAACTAGAGCCAATCAACAATTTTAAGCATCATTTTCGTTCTCAGTGACCCAGAATTAGTAAAGTTGGAATACCTTTATTTCAGAAGCATTTTGGCTGTAGAGCAGTGTTATCGATAACCTTAACACAAAAGAAGGTTGACGCTTTATTCCTATCAAATTCAAGTCTTGCCTTTCAGCTCTTTTCATGGCATGGTCACTGATTGATCTTTTCTGTGTTCAGGTGTTGAAGATGAACATAGATTTCTCCTAAATGAAGGTGATATTGAAGAGCTGATGGAAGGATTGGAACAGGGATTTAAATGATAATCATGACTATGTTTCAGTGAAGACAATGGCACCACAAGTGCTCACTCATAGGCTCATCAAACTGGGATCATCATCTTGCTTCTGAGGAACCAGTAAGTTCTGACCTACCACCCAGTAACCTACTAACAGTCACCAGAATTTGAGGCTAAACTCAGACAGAGGGCTCCAGTCCTGGGACCTGATTGGCAGAACTTGTGGGGGTCCTGACTGGTTCCATGATTTTATTTAAACTGAGCACAGGAATAGGAAGTTGTCCATGCACCTAGATTTCCCCTGCTTAGGACTGCTTCCCTTGTGCTACGTGTGTCTACTGACTGACTATGACCTCATGGTAACCTGATCCTGCCTATCTCCTGACACCTGACTTTTGGTCTGCCCTCTGGCATATCTCACACCCTAACCTCCTGATTCTTGACCTGGCCTGGTTCCTGACTCCCATTCCAACCAGTAGATCAGACTGCTCACTTTCTGGTCATGACACAAACACATCAATATTCTGTTTTCCAATTCAGTAGGCAAAGTTTCATGACATAGTTTGACATACTGGACCCCATGTAACATCCTGTATCCATATTCACCACTTTTATATGGTTATGTTATATTTTATACAAAGTATGCTTTCTCATTTGAAAACTCATAATCTGCTGAACATCAGTGTACTGTTATAATGTGTGTACCAACATTGTATATAGAGTTTAAGATTTTACTATATGACTGTTACTTGAAATGTGTTATGGTTCTGGGTAACATCCACAGGCCAATTTATCAGAGACAAAGGCACACTGGCTCACCAGCAAAGCATTGGATCCATTATCTGCTTAATCAGACATTCAACAGAAGGGGGAAGATATAAACAAAAGAATTTACAATTCATATGAAGGACTGAATGCAAAGCATGTACACCATGGAACTGCCTAACCCAATGACCCAGCAAGGACTGTTCCAGCACAGGGGGTTGGAGTATAAGAAGGGAGAACACACAACACAAATTACCTCTCCTGTTCATCTTACATCTCTCTGCTCATAACATCAGTGAACACTTGAAGGACACTGAAGGGGCATGGTCCCAGGCTGAAAGGAAATCCATCCTGTGAAATAAGAACTCTGAATTGCCCTCAGCATCTGGTGAGAAAGCTGTTTACTGCAGATCTGACTTAGCTTGGTAAAGTTTGGGAATCAGTTTGCAGATTTATCCTTTTATTTCTTGTGTAACCAATTCTGACCTTTATGCCTTACCACTTGTAAAACACTTAATATCTATCTTTCTCTAGTTAATATACTTGATTTATTCTTTTATCTAAACTAGTTTGTTTTGACTGAAATGTTTGGAGAATCTCTACTCAAGTTAACAAAGGCTGGTGCATAATCATTCCCTTTGATGGAATGACTGACTTTTAATGAGCTTACATGGTTTGGGGGGTGATCCTGAGCAGTGCAAGATGCATATTTCTGGAGTGCAAAGTTGGGATTTTGGGGTCAGGCCAGGGGGTAGGGATATGGCTCTTGGGACCCCCAATCTCCCAGCCGGGGAGGTGGAAGGTCCTGGGCTCCCCACAATAGCTGAGGCTCCCTGGACAGCTCTTACCATGGCCCAGCTCTAGCTTCTGGCCTGGCCAGGAGGCAGGGTCTCAGGAGAAGAGGAGGAGAAGGGGTGGGGCCCTGTGGCGAGTGAAGGCTAAGGTCCACCTCAACTCCCCTGACTGGGAAGAGGCTTGTGCCACAGTCAGGAGCTTTGCTTTCAGGTGAGGGAGCTGATCACCTTATATTGTGCCCCTGCCTGTGCCACTCTATGGCTGCCCAAGGCTTGCAGTTTGGTGGGGCAATGCGACCCCCTGCCCCACAAACTATATCCATGTTTTAAAATGGGTGAGTATAGGCCTCCTACTTTTAAAAGTGGGGGGTCATGGCCCCCCTGACCTCTTGGTTCTGGTGCCCCAGCATTACCCATATTCCCAAAATGTCTAGATTCTAGTAAACCAACCTCCACCCCTACTAATTTAAAATCCATGCACTCGCCCTTATTTAATATCTAATGACAGTTGATTTTTGCCCACTAGTCACTACACTCTATCATGACTAGTGACTCCACCCATTCTCCATCTCCTCTAGACTTGTATATCATTCTATAACTTCCTTACTGTTTCCTAAGAGATCTTGCTTTAATATTCTCTTATCTGCCCTTTGATCTTTACCATAAATGCTTCTAAGTATTATACATGTTCTTAAACAAAAGCAAAACTAAAACTATCAATAAAATATGAGAGAGAAAAAATGATTTTTTAAATTAATTATAAGATTTTATAGACCATTGGTAGACAGTGAAGAATACTAAGACGTATAAATATCATAGAATAATACAAGTTAAAAATGGAAAAACATTAGATTAGTTAATCTCCCTGCAAATGCACAGTTATTCCCTCTAGTACAATATATTTTATACTTTCTATTTCTGTGCTTTTTATTTGCCACAACCATTTGGATATACAGTAGAAACTAATTAATACTAATGACTAGGTGACCTTTCATGAATGAATAGACTTTGAGAGCAATTAAATAATATATAGTACATAGACAGTATTTTCTCACTGTAAAATTTCCTATCTCCAAAACAGCAAAGGACCAGCTGACAGTAATCCTGAGGTTTGCTTGTCAGATACACTTGACAGACACGGGTCTGATATGGGGCATGTAAGTGTCTGCAGTGCAAATTCACAGGTTTTATGTGTATGACATATTTGAACTGGAAACATTATAGTAAACTGTGGTCCCCCTGTGGATATTGAAGGATTGCAAGCATACGCAAGTCAAAACAGAGCCACCTGACACTGAAATTACAGTAGCTTAGTAACAGGAAAAACATAGTGATGATAGAATCAACTCAGAAATAACTTATGTTAAATTAGCCCAGTTATGGGCAATTAGCATGAATGCAGTGCATACAAATATGCCTCAGGTATGACAGCACTAATTGCTCAGAGGCTTTGTTATTCAGATATTTTCTGCCATTCGAATTTGTTTTCCAGTTTATAAGTTGTACGCCATATTGCATCTAGTTTTTATGGTTCAAAAGCAAGGATTCAAGTGAATCTCACTGAGAACCATTGTATGAAATATCTGGCTTGCCCTGGGTAAAGGTAGAAACACTATGTATACAAGTTACTGGAAAAGTAAAGTTATTATACTGTCCTGCCTTTAATCTATACATGCAACAGACATGTCAATGGGAGTGCAGTGAGTGGATCAAGGAAGTATATGACCCCTGTGAAGCTCAGTACATTTTGTATGCAGTGTAGTATCTGATCTTCAAACACTCTCCAAGCTCATCATCAGAAGTAAGCTCCCCACAGACCAGGCACACTAACTCTAAGGGGCACCAGACCTTAACAGAACAACAGATGGAAAAACTGCAGATATATCTTTACTGAACCCCACACAACACACCTTTCAAGATCCATGGGTCCTACACAACATGTGGTGTACCTCATCCAGTGCACTAACTGCCCTGATAACAACTATGGGGGTGAAACCAGACAATCACTACTCTCTTGAATGAACTTACACTTATACAATTGTACAGCATAAAAAAATGATGAAAGATATCATCATGTAAGCAAGTAGAACTTTGGGACTTGAAGAGAAACTGCTTGAAAGTAGGATCTCAGTGAGTAGCTGGGGTAAATTATGAACTACAATCCTTGAAATAAATTAAACCCTCCAACTAAAGGAAGCATTGAATAAATGTGTCATCCACTGACACTGTCCACTGGATCTCAATGTAAGCAGGAGAGAAGCTGAAAAACCTGAAAGCTCAGAGCCATTTGGCAAATAGTCAGTAGAAATCAGAGTGTGGCACCCTCTAATGTGCCCTGGAATCAGGATATATAAAACTGAAGTAACCATGTGGGAGTCCGGAGTTTTGCAGAACCTCCTTGTCTGGAGTCACAGGACAAAGTAGAGCTCACGGAACGTCTGTGTGGAAAAGACTCTCCCCTTCATCCAGGGTCACAGAACTAATGAGAGTGGACTGAATCCATGAAGAAGCTGCAGAATCTTCTGTGTGACCAGCTGTGTGGAAAAGACTCCCCCATATTCCAGAGTTAACAAGGTAAAATAAAGAGGTGAGATTTCATTTAAAAGACTGTATTTCTCCTTTTGTTCTTTAACATAAATAACTGTGGGCTATCTTGTGGAGTCTGCCTCTTTAGTGAGACCTTAAGTAACCATATTTTAGATCAGGAATCTGCAACCTCTGGCACATGGCTCGCTAGGGTAAGCACCCTGGCAGGCTGGGCCAATTTGTTTACCTGCCACATCCGCAGGTTCAGCCGATCGCGGCTCCCACTGGCTGCAGTTCACCGTTCCAGGCCAATGGGGGCTGCGGGAAGTGGCACAGGCTGAGGAATGTGCTGGCTGCCATTTCCTGCTTCCCCCATTGGCCTGGAGTGGCAAACAGCGGCCTGTGGGAGCTGCAATCAGCCAAACCTGCCGACGTGGCAGGTAAACAAACCGTCTCGTCCCATCCCGGTGCTTACCCTGGCGAGCCACATGCCAAAGATTGCCGATCCCTGTTTTAGATTTTAACTAATGCTATATGCATGCTCTCCTTCATAAGTCTAAACAAATTGGCCTGAGAGAGATTTCAATCATAACTTTAAAAAATTGCTTCTGATATTCTAAACTTGTCCCTTTTCAAGCCAAACCATTCAAACAGCAGGACCTACCACCACTTAAAAGGGCCTTAAAGGCAAGTGCATCCTTGGAGGATGTGTGATAAATGTACTAAAGAACTGATGATGATTGTAAGTGAGACTCGCTGGGGCTCGACCCACCCGGATGAGGAGGGGAGCCACACCGGCCTCGACTTGTTGCCTGCGGGTCTCGGTTCTCGGGACTGTCGCCTACCGCCCAGGTAGTCGGTCCCTGTGGATAGGACCAGGCAGTGGCACAGTCAACAGGGGCCCGACCCTTGGTTCAGGCGGGCACCAACACACAGTTAATTAGGAGCTCAGGCCATCTGCTGCAAGGCTGAGCAACAATATAGTCAATTCGGGGCTCAGACTCTCTGCTGCAGGGCTGAGTAACAATACACAGTTATCCCAGCTCCGGCCCTTTGGTTCAGGGGCAGGCTGGCAGGAGTGCAGGTTGCTCGGACCCTTTGGTACTAGGCCGAGCAGTGGCACAGTCAAAGGGGGCCCAGCCCTTGGTTTGGGCAGTGCACCAGTTACACACTAACAGAGGCTCAGACCCTCTTGAGTCAGGGCTGAGCAAACAAACAGTAGGCCTAATACCCGCTCCCCAGACCAGGGAGAGGGGGATTCTGCCACCTGGCTATGGGTGGCAGGGGGAACGCAGGCCCACTCACTCCATTGCATTCCAGCCCGGGGCCCTAGTAGTGGTGATCACCGCTGCAGGAGGTCAGTGGGGATCCTGACCGCAACACATTGCCATGGGTATCAGGAGGTCTGCAGCCTGACTCAGGTCGGCTGCCCCTGGGCTACTTCCAGTATCCCCCTCTGAGCCTACCTGGTTTGTGGGATCAGCTTCGGGTACGTCCCACCACATCAGCTCCTCACGGCCAGGGCTGGGTGGCAGGTCCAGCAGCTCTTCTGGGAAGTCCGGCCAGGTCTGTTCCCGAGGGCCCTCGGGGCCGCAACAGGGGCGGGGCGGGGCAGCTCCGGCAGCTCCTCATCGTAGCGGGGAGGTTCTGGCCAGTCCGGACACCGGCCTGCGGCCTCAGCAGCTTCCCAGTCAGGAGCTCCCGCAGACAGGTCTGCTCCTGATGGTGACTGGGCCCCAACTGAGGGTTGAGGGCCGGCTTTTATTCTTCCGGTAGCCGCTTGACCCTCTGAGGGGTGGGACTTCCGCTTAGAGGCCCCGCCCCTATGGATGATTGACGGGGCTCGACCCTCCCAGATGAGGAGAGGAGCCACACCGCCTTGTTACAATGATCATAAATAAATGTCATAAGAAATCACAGTTGTTTGTATTTGTCCTTGGCATAACTGCAGAGTCTCAACTGTACTCTGACAATTTCTTGCAGGACAGTATTGGTGTACTTAGTATATACCTAGAACATTAGTTGTGTGTACACTTGATTGATGGACTGTTGATTGTATATTGATGTGGTACTGGGTGAATTAATAAACTGTTTATTGGCTAAGAGTAACCAAATGTCCTGATCAGAGAAATATGGTTCAAGTTAAAGTCGACCTGAAAAGAACCTAGCATTAAATTAGTGAGCTAATGCTCCCTGGACTCAATAACAAGTGGTTGTTCAATTAGATTCCATTCTAACATTGGCTATAACCCTCATCCAATTGGCAGATCTAGTTTGTTAGATTTCAGCTTTAAAATCTAACTGGCACCTCAGCAAATTCATCAAATTGACCCCTTTTCACAATTACACTTGATCTGTCAGGGCACTAGGCTTAAGAGTGAGATTTTCTGTAGCTGGAATAGATCGTTAATGAGTGCTTCCCAGCCACTACAGTAATTTCATCATTTAATGATTAGAAGTTTCCAATATTTAAGCAGTGATAGAGGTATATTAATTAATTTTCCATTGAGGCATCTAAATTGCCTTCACATACAGCAAACAGATAAAATTGGCTGTAAAATCATGGTTTAATTATTTACCTAGCAACAACTTAGAATCAATATGTCATCTACTACTTACTGGCAGAACTTTATCTCCACTCTAGTCACTTCCTTTTATGTGACTATCAAGCAATCAGGAGACAAAAAGAGAAGATTTCATTCATAACATTAGAGCTCATCAGAATATTCTTAGTGAACAATTTATTTGTCAGATTTGACCGTTCTGTCAGTAAATTACCCATGAACTGTTCATGACTTTTACTGTTCTCTTGATGAATAGCTTTTTATAAACCAATTATAGCAAGTATTCCTTCAAGTATTGCTTATTCAGAATTCCCTGCTTGAACCATGTGATTGGTCAGCTCAGTCACCTAGTGTTTCCACTCCTTAACTAGAGGGCTTACCTTTATAAAGAGGAGGCCTAACCAAAGAAATCGGACTTCTTTTGGTTGGATCCTGTTGATTCTTTCAGGAAGCCTTATGGAGAAAGACATAGTAGGAGATAAAAAAGTTGTAGGAAATTTTAGGACATTTCAAATAATTTCTATTCTGTTTTCCATGTCACAAAGAGCATGTTGAATGATTTATTTTAAACTAAGGGAAACAAATCAAGGAAGACCAGGGGTAAAGATTCCAATGGAGAGCATAGTGGTGCTCCTCACTAATATGCTGCAACCACTGTGCCTCAGATTTAAAAAAAAATAGCTGAGTTCCTTCCTGCCTGTAGGAATTAGAAAAAGATAATTCAGAGATATTGACTGGGCAACTACTAAATTAACTGCCCAAAATGTAGGATAGCCCATCCTTATAGATTCATAGATTCTAGGACTGGAAGGGACCTCGAGAGATCATTGAGTCCAGTCCCCTGCCCTCATGGCAGGACCAAATACTGTCTAGACCATCCCTGATAGACATTTATCCTTCATTGCATGTATCTCCAAGCAAATAGTGGTTGAGTGGGAATAAAAAAAGAAAAAAGGGAACAAGATTCAAGAGTTTAGCTTGAACCTAAGAGTCATCCATACTACCACCAAATAATTTCCTAGTGTCTGGCTCTGATACAATTACCACATGATCAAATGATATATGAAGAAGATGTGATTGTGATGATGGCTTTGTATTGGATTTAATTCAAGACTAATCAGATATAAACACTGAAGCATTTTCAAACTAGTTGCTGAAGAGATATTGAAGCAAGTGAGCATCCACCATAGGGTTCTAACAGATAACAAAAGGAAAGTTAAAAGAGGCAAAAGTCATAGATTCATAGATTCCAAGACCAGAAGGATCCATTGTGATCCCCTAGTCTGACCTATGAAAATATGTGAAGTGCATTTGTCATATAATTATAGTAAATTTAACCTGGTTTACTGAACAGAATAGTTAAAAAATCCCACATTGAAGGCTAGGAAACATATGTGACTTGCTCTATTTGTATTCCTGCATACCTGTAGGGGTGTGTGTGTGTGTATATGCACATGTGTGTTTAGAGACTTCTGTCTGATGAGCTGATAACTCAGTTTTTGCTGACCACTCTCTTTATCTTATTGTTCCACTTGGAATGGAAATGATAACTTCCACTGGTGCTCACAGAGATCATTTGTCAGGAATGAGGGTCTGCAGCTGCTGCTACCCAGTCATCAGCTGGGTCACAGCAGAACCACCTGATTGGCTAAGACACTCAGGAGGCTTGCTCTGGAGCCCAGCAGTTGTAGAGGATCAGCAGCAGCTCAGTGCACATGCCTGTGGATTCTCTGCCTACCTGTGCTTGCCTCACTCAATGCCTTGCTCCAGCCTCGACCCTGCCCTGCTCCCAGCTTTGTTCCAGTCCTATCCCAGCCTTGGAACCAGCTCTGCTCCTGCTTTCCCTGGCTCCAGGTAATCTGGTTCTGACTCTGTCTTGACCCTTTGCTCTGGCATTTGGGCACTGACTTCAGTTCTGACCTTCATATCTAATCCCCAGCTCTGACTCTTCTTTGACCTTGGGCTCTGGCATTCAAACTCTGACCATTAGGCTTGACTCCTGCTCCAATGACTAGTTCTGACCGCCTCTGAAACCACTTCAGGGTTTGATATCATCATGTCAAGTAGACTGAGTCACTGTCAACTTCTCTCTGAAGAGGTATTTAGGAAGATTATTATGCTTATTTTTACATAAATCTGTGCTGTTGCTTATCTGTCCTCTACACAGCTGGCACTGCAGACCAAATAATTCCTTTCAAATGCTTTTGCAAAGAACACAAGCTTAATTTGTATTTTGGAACAGTAATGGTCATGCAAATTTAATATTTATATTCTAGCTCTTCTAAATACAAGGTCAGGGGAGAATACAGTAGGACAATACCAGTGTCACAATAAAGTATAAAGTTAGGAAGGAAGAAATGTTTAATACCCCCATCTAACCAATTAGATAGCCAGCTCATGTTGACAGCATAATAAAGATAGGCAAACTAAGTTAGATAAAATAAGACCTGACATGATTCTTCAAAACTTAAATCTGACTTTTTTGGCAGTTTAACAGTATTTGGATAACTTCTTTTTTAATTATTATTTTTCTTCCATTTCATGTACCTTTACACTTCAGGTATGAAGGCTGAAGGTAGCTTTTATGAGGCCCGATTCTCTACTGCCTTGCACTTGTATAGTGATGTGCAACCAGGCACACTGGGTGTATAGTGCCGCCAGCCCAACATGGTGATGATTTACACCATCTTTGCACAGGCTTACATGTCTAGCTGCACAAGGTGCAAAGCAGTAATGAACTGAGTCCAAGGCATTTCTGGCCATTTAAGAAACAAGAAGTACTAGAAATTTTGTGAGTAACCCTGTTCTTCTAAGAGTGCCAGCAAAATTCCACAGACTCATTCAATTCAAATGCTGTTTATCTAACACTAGAGCTGTGGGAAAATGCTCACTTTCAAATGCAATACTCAGGACTGGCACTAGTGTTTTTAGCACACTAGGCACATGGCCATTTTGCCACCCTGTGTGCTGTCCTGCAGAGAGGGTCCGCTGATCCGTGGCTCCGATGGAGCTGCCACAGCCGTGCGGGCAGCTGCTCCACTGGAGCCGCGGGACCAGGGGACCCTCCACAGGCACGACTGCAGCAGGTCCACCGGAGCCGCCTGCTGCCCTCCCCAGCAAAATGCTGCCCCCCAATAATCCTGGCGCCCTAGGCGATTGCCTAGGCCGCCTAAATGGAAGCGCCGGCCCTGGCAATACTCACCAGATTTGGGGGTCTGTTCCAATTTCAAAGTTCAGTCCGCGCTTACTGAATGATTTGCCTTGGTTTGTAAATATTGCGAGAGATCTGAGCCTCAACTTTATGCAGCTCCAATCTGGTTTATGGCTTTGTGTTGCAAATATGTGACACTCACGATTTTGCTTAGTTTTCAAGCAAAATCAACTGAACTTCAGCACTTACAATGCAGCCTAAGGTTCAAGGCTAAAAGCAAAAGCAAAACTCAAGGAATATGACCCCACAGGAATAAAAAAATATAGGATAAAATGTAACCAGTATTTCCTAATTTCATATAGTCATAAAAGAATAACCATGGACCAAATCCTGAAGGCTTTACTCAAGGCCTGATCATTCCTTTGTGATCAATGTGGAGTAAATTCTTCACAAGATCTGGCCCATTCTGAATGGAAGGAGTAAAGCAACTGATTCTATGGCACCACCTCTCCCTTTCTGGGACACCAGCAGGGTACGAGATCTGGATGCGGGGAAGGGACAAGAGGTGAAGGAAGAAGGATGCCCATGGAAACGTATACCAAACTCCACAAGTTCCTTAAGGAATCCTGAGTAAAGGTTTTTGGCTTTGACCCTGTGTGTCTTGTGGTTCCCTGAACAATGCCAGCTTGTTATTGGAAGGCTTTAGAGAAGCTTCTGTGATCCTCAGGCAGTCAGTAAGTACTTTATTTTATTGAGTGTGTTTCTCAATTCTAAACTGGAGCTGTGAAGGTCTGAAAAAATTCCAGTGAGGAATCTTTCTTAAAAAAACCAAAGATTTCCAAGGCTGCAAGTCTAGTAAGAAGAGATTAGTTAAGGTCAACTGAGAAATCTCCAAGAAAAAACTCCTCTTCTGAATTCAGAAAGTCCTTGTCTCTCCCTGGCTGACTCACTATCTCACTCTTAGATAAAACAGTTGAATTAAATATTGGCAGCTGGCCAGCTTGTCTTTCATCCCAAGCCCAAAGGTGAAAGACTGTGAATTTGCGAGCTTTTCAAAGCCAGCCTGTGAAGGGTTTGTTCACTAGAGATTAGATTTCTGGTGAACAGCTTGCTGCAGCCTTTGTCTGCCTGTGTTATCATCTTGTGTTTCCTTCCAACATCCCTCCTGATTTCCACCTGCACTAACACAAAATGACGGGCCTGCCTGTTTAGCTCTGCTGGCTGAACTTCAACTTCATTACTATGTATGAGGCCTGTTTTCACTGCAATTTAATGTTAATAGTCTAATTTGCCAACTTCCTAACTGAACCACAAATCTTTGAAATGACCATTTTATTAAGCTCCATTGGTACAAAGCAAATATTTACCATTTCTTCCAATTTAGTGTCTGCGCAAATGTCCTCCTTTGGTCCCGGGTTCATAGGTGTCACGGGCACTATATAACTTTACTGCTGTCTGATCAAATTAAGCTGATTCAAGGAATTAGTTGTAGCAAGAGTTGGCCCATGTTATACTTTGTGACACTACTTCCAAACAAAGACTTCTCGGTGACACAATTTTCCCTCTAACATATGCAGTTTCTGGTCTAGACATCCCTGCTCTCTCTCTCCAGTTCCTGCCTCTCTCAGATTCCAGTCCGCTCTCCCTTTCTCTAAAGGTATAGTGTGCTGTTCTGCCACTCTGTACGACAAATATTTCCTACATTTCATTTACAGTGAGTCTTTCATAGTGTGCTTGCCCTGCTACAGGGCTTTGAAAACATCTGCTTCTGGTCACCATTGCACAGCAGATATTCAACTCTTTAAAATTAATGTGTAAAAATTATTTTCCCTTTCACTGATGACCTTCATTAGCAGGTTTTATTTTATATTATATTATTATTATTATATTATTAATTACAGTAGTGCCTAGAGATCCCAATCAAGACTAAAGCCCCATTGTTCCAGGCAATTGACAAAGTATAGCAAGAAACAGTCCCTGCCCTGGAGATCTTACTGTTAAACTAGACAACACAGACAAGAAAACAGTGGTGAGGTGACTTGCCCAAGGTCACACACTAGGTCAGTGGCAGAACCAGAGTCTCCTGACTCCAACTCCAGAGTCCTATCCACTGGAGCATGCTGCCTCTCTAAAAGCACTCCAGTTGCAAGACACGTGACTTCAGGAATAAGGTTAAATTGTTTTAAAGTATTTTTCTCTCTTTTAAGAAAATAACCTAGCTGACTGTTTTTAAAAACACAGTAGATAAGAAGCAACTGCTTAGTCACTCTTTCAAAAGGCCAGCAGTAGGACTCAGCAACAGCAGCTGCAGTGGCAATCTTTTTATGGTATGTTGGGGTTTGGGGGGAGTGAGTGTTCTGCTTGATTTTTGTCATTCAGGGAGGAAGAGCCTTAGGATTCTGTGTCTGCTGTCAATCACTTTGTGAAATGGAATTTCATGTGGAAGGCAGGGAACTTTTAAAAAAGCCAAGCAAAGAGAGATGAAAGGTACTAACCTTGGTTACAAGTATCAGAGGGGTAGCCGTGTTAGTCTGGATCTGTAAAAGCAGCAAAGAATCCTGTGGCACCTTATAGACTAACAGATGTTTTGGAGCATGAGCTTTCATGGGTTAATACTCACTTCGTCAGATGCATGTAGTGGAAATTTCCAGGGGCAGGTATATATATGCAGGCAAGCTAGAGATAATGAGGTTAGTTCAATCAGGGAGGATGAGGCCCTGTTCTAGCAGTTGAGGTGTGAAAACCAGGGGAGGAGAAACTGGTTTTTTAGTTGGCAAGCCATTCAGTCTTTGCTTAATCCTGAGCTGATGGTGTCAAATTTGCAGATGAACTGAAGATCAGCAGTTTCTCTTTGAAGTCTAGTCCTGAAGTTTTTTTGCTGCAGGATGGCCACCTTAAGGTCTGCTATAGTGTGGCCAGGGAGGTTGAAGTGTTCTCCTACAGGTTTTTGTATATTGCCATTCCTAATATCTGATTTGTGTCCATTTATCCTTTTCCATAGTGACTGTCCAGTTTGGCCGATGTACATAGCAGAGGGGCATTGCTGGCATAGGATGGCATATATTACGTTGGTGGACGTGCAGGTGAATGTACCGGTGGTGATATGGCTGATCTGGTGCCAACTCTGCCCACATATCTACACCAGCGACACCATCACAGGACCTAACCAGATCAGCCACACCATCACCGGTTCATTCACCTGCACGTCCACCAACGTAATATATGCCATCATATGCCAGCAATGCCCCTCTGCTATGTACATCGGCCAAACTGGACAGTCACTATGGAAAAGGATAAATGGACACAAATCAGATATTAGGAATGGCAATATATAAAAACCTGTAGGAGAACACTTCAACCTCCCTGGCCACACTATAGCAGACCTTAAGGTGGCCATCCTGCAGCAAAAAAACTTCAGGACTAGACTTCAAAGAGAAACTGCTGATCTTCAGTTCATCTGCAAATTTGACACCATCAGCTCAGGATTAAACAAAGACTGTGAATGGTTTGCCAACTACAAAATCAGTTTCTCCTCCCTTGGTTTTCACACCTCAACTGCTAGAACAGGGCCTCATCCTCCTTGATTGAACTAACCTCATTATCTCTAGTTTGCCTGCATATATATACCTGCCCCTGGAAATTTCCACTACATGCATCTGACGAAGTGGGTATTCACCCACGAAAGCTCATGCTCCAAAACGTCTGTTAGTCTATAAGGTGCCACAAGATTCTTTGCTGCTTTAACCTTGGTTAGAATATGAAGTGGCTTTAGCAGAATTAAAGAAGACACATTTGCAGCTAGCATATAGTGTTGCAATGGCTGGTGACCATTCCATCCGACTATTTTTAAAAATTTAACTATGACAAATTATTAGGGCTAAGGAAGGTAAAAGAAGGATTCTTAAATGCATTGCAGTAATAAAACCTAATGCTGTCATTTAGAGCTTGTAAATCAGTTTGCTATAGTTCTCCTCTCTAAAGCCTTTTCTGTCATGATGGAAAAAAGACTGAATAAAGAGACTGATAAAATGCTGCCAGGGTCCTATGGCAGACATATATATCTTCTGTCCTTTCAATCAGTATTGCTGTTCAGCTCACTGAATCTCCTACTTCAGAGCATGAAGCTCTATTCATTTATTCTTATATCACAAGTACAAGGAACCTTATTCATATTCTCTTATCTCAATGGCACAAAGAACTTTATTCATATTCTCTTTTTTGTTTTGTTTTTAATCAAACACAGAGAGGTGACATACCTGCAAGCTTCATAAATGATGAACCAGTGGATTTGGGTTCATATAATCCTACAAACCAGCATCAAGATGAGAGCTTTCAGCAGGCAGAACTGTTTCTCACTAGGGTAGGGAAGGTCACTCCCAGACAAATTCAGACAGATTCAGATATTTCCAGAAGTTTTCTCATTTTTTACTTCACATAGCTACAGCCGATGACAATTTGCTGCTGCTTATTTTTTTGCAAAAATATACAGCTCTTGGGGCGCTACAAGACTGGAAACACATGCCGTTCACAAAAGCATTCTACATTGAGAGCAAATTTGAAATATTGGAAAATGAAAGGGAAAATAAACCTCATTATAGACTTTAGTAATTTTATTAATCTGTGACATCAGAGCTGGATTAAGAGTCTGTTGAAGTCTGATAGGAGTTTTAGCGCCACTGAAACATGCTGATTAGAAGAAGCATCCTTCTAACTAGAAAGTTGCAAAGGGAAAAATATTGAGACCACATTCTTGTCGGTTTTAAGTGCAATCTCAAAGTAACCTCTCAAGCAGCAGCAACTGCATACAGCCTTTTTATAAAATGAAATCTTGCAAAAAACCAAAGAGGCAACCACATTATCATATTGACAGAATTCCAGCTAACTGCCAAAGCTTAATGTATGAAGAAAGCATCTTCTAAATAGAACTAGGAACATAAGAACGGCCATACTGGGTCAGGCCAAAGATCCATCTAGCCCAGCATCCTGTCTACTGGCCAATGCCAGGTGCTTCAGAAGGAATGAACAGAACTGAATCATCAAGACCACTGAGTATTAGATATTATAGTATTATGGTCAGGAAACTAAACTGACTTTTTTAGGTGATGCAATGTGGCTAGTGGGAGCCAAAAAACTTGGGTTCTATAGCCAACTATGGCATTGACTTTGGCCAGACAGAAAGTTGAGGCTGAAGGAAATCAGCATGGTCAAGTGAACAGAGCACAGGGAGAAGCATCGGGAGATTTTAGGTTTCAGTCCCACCTTCCAAAGTTTGGGCAAGTCACTGTGCCTCAGTCTCTCACCTATAAAATGGGGATAGTGATACTTACCATCCTTTGTAAAGCACCTTGGGATGAATGGCTGAAAAAGGCTACATAAGAACTAAGTATTATTATTCCTGTTGTCTATGAGAGATGCGTACTTTCTGTCTCTGAGGTGATATATGTTTGAGTTGGTATATTTTAGTAATAGGAGAGAAAAAGTCTTCTATATCTGGTCTCTGTTTACATTTCTGTGAGCATCCTAATACTGTAAATCCTCAAAATCGGAGTTTGCCAATGGTTTTAGCTACTTAGAGATACAATAATAGACTTTCCGAAACATGTAATTACATAGAGGGGAGAAAGCCATCTTTTTGGAACAAACACTACCTACAATTTTTAAAATCACATACTTATTATCTAAACATTAAATTATCCTCCTTTAGTGAAAACAATTTTTGTGTGGTGAGGGAGTACATTTATCCCAATGTTTTTCGTAAAGCTAATGCATGAGTACATGACACTGTGTGGTATTTAATATGTGTGCTGCAGTGTAAAATGTAAACCAAATAGTGAAATAAAATATAAAAATTCTAATGTGATGTGATGCTCTGTGTATTACTAAAATCTCTCAATTAGTGTTCAAGGCCCTCAGCCAGCAAACCATTTAGGCATGCAGTCAGTCTTAAACATGTAAACAGTCTCATTGACCCATTGACTTCAGGGAGACAATTCATTTGCTTACAGTTAAGTAGGTGCTTTTTTATACTGGAGCCTAATTCATTCCTGCTGCTTGGCACTAGGGTTGATCTTCAGAGAGAGCCTCTTATGCTTTGTTTAGGAGGGAGCAATGTCAGGACTGGAAGTGTATGGAGGAGAAGAGGTGAGACACAAGGGGGAGTGGGCTAGGAAGAGAAGAAATGAGGAGAGGTAGAGGAGATGAGGAAAGATGTACCATTACATTTGAATCCCTGTGTTAATTAAAATGCAAGCACATTTTGAGTGATGGGGCTATAATTGAATTTTTGGCTTCTAGTGACTGTTCAAACCGCTTCAGCCTCACTCTGGAGGTTTCTGATATCCCCAAAAGCCTTCAGTAAAATTGTAGCTCTGTAATTCACAGTGCTTGTTAATTTATTATATAGAGGACTGTATGTATTATAAAGGAAAGACTGTAACAGGCTTTGAAAAAATATTCATCGCACAATTTATTTGATTAATTTTGCCATTAACAGTTTAATAAATTATTCAATGAATATTAATTGACCAGCTACAGAGCTGGTCAAAAACTACTAGAAATATTTGTAGAGCCAATTACTGTATTTAGCAGAAATCAGCAGCACTTGGTGAATCATGTATTTGAGTACTTCTAGTAGGTATTTAAAAAATGCATGTTTGTTCTCTTGATATTGTTCAGTACATGCAGCTATAAGAAGTAAGTGATACCAGGGAAATAGATAATTAAAGAGTCAAGTCCTAAAGTCTTTTCTCAGTTTTTATTCAGTCTTTTCTGAGCTAAAACTCTCATTGACACCAATGGAATCTTTGCCTCAGGAAGAACTAAGTAAAGATGTTGGGGTTTAGCGTAAGGCTCTTTATCCTTCTACAGAACTACCATTGACATTTAGGGAAATTGCGTGCATGGATCAAAAGGTCTATCAGATCTCAAAAGTATTCAAGCACCTAACTGCCATTAATTTCAATGGAAGTTAGACACCCAAATACCTTTGAAGTTCCGGGCCTATATCCCTTATCATGCACTCTAACTCACATGCTAAGTGAAGGGAAGAACTGTGGTAAAAGGCAGTGAAGTCTGATATATTGAAGGGAGAGAAGAAGAGAACAAAAGACATAAGCCATGTATAATGTTAAATATTATACCCTGGAGACTTCACTGAAAAAAAATTGAGTTTCTGCTATTCTGAACCAACCATTATTAGATATGGTTGGAGACACATTATTCCATTGATATGAGATCTGTGAATTCTGGGGACAGAGACAGCTCTCTCAATAAATGTCAGAGCAGAGATCAATCTATGGCAGTCTGTGTGTGTTCTCACCATAATGTCTAGAAGTCATTCTTCTGGTGTACAGCTTCTGGTGGCACAAACAATGAATTAGATGTTGGGTAAGTAATGTAGCCACTCTGATGGCAGCAACATCCAGAGATGACAAGGTCATCAATCCACTATCAAGATGATATAGAGGGTAGTTGTTAATCAGATGGCATGATCTTTGTTCCTGAGATCTATGGGGGCAGGATGGGGAGTTTAAGAAGCCATCCCCCCCCTACACACACAGTGGCAAAGATGTAAAGTAAACCACATGTGACGCTAGTGTATCCTGTTATAAGAAAACAGGATCTTTTGGTTCTTATGGTTGTTCTGAGGTGCATGCAAGAGCTGATCTGGAGAAACAAAGGGATGCACATCTGAGCTGTTGATCTACCAAGAAATGCTCCATCAATCCAAAATATAGTCTTGCATCATCTCGGACAGGTTGTGTCTGGTGTACTGATAGAGAGGCTCAGCTATTTCAGAAAAGGGCATCTTAACTTTAACCAGTGTTTTTGATGTGGCTTTGAGATGAAATTGTGAAGTTAGCTGTCTTAATAGTTGGCTGTGCACAGTAAAGCAGCCAGGCCCTGCTCCCTGGAGGAACCATGCCAGCCAGGACCAGGAGGTTGGAGATTTGAGTTGTCCAAGTCGCACCAATGATGATACAAAGGGTTGATCATTGAGTCCAACTTTCCACAAGGACGGCTGGAGCACTATGCTGCCACTGATTATTCAGCAGGTGCAATAATTAGGACATTGTTAGATGTCCATAAAGCTGCAGTGCTAGAACCCTATGAATTGCCAGCAAGCCTTTGGAGGAGAGCAACTCTCATCTGGATTTTGATACATGTTGTTTTAATGTGCTGCCGAAAGGACTGAGGGTGGTCAAGCTTTTGCCTCCAAGAAATAGGGTATGGTTCAAAAATGACTGGCTGATTGTTCAGAAGAACCAGCAGCTATAAATGAGCTAATCAGTGGGTGAGATGGAAACAAATTAAACACACTGAAGACAATGTCATCTTAAGTTGCCACTACAAAAAAGTACTTAACTGAGGTGTCAAGGTCGAATGACAAGCAGAACTCCAGTACCCCAAAGCTCCTGCTGGCTATTGCTAGGCAGATGTCATCAGTGCACGTAAATTTAGTTGCCAAGGTGGGCAGCAGGTCATTTATACCTATATTAAAGAGCATTGGAACAAGTACTGATCCCTGGAGAAGGCCGTTTTTCATACAATTGGGGCAGTTTTAACCATCTCCACACTTGATGTCCACTATTCTGTTAGAAATTATCTGCATATTAAACTCTTGTGTGAGACCATGGAGTATCATTTTAGGACTAATCCCTGTTGCCACACTGTTGTATGCCAATGAAAGGTCAACAAAAACAGTGCTAATCTTTTGTCCTGCCTCAAAGGCATCCTTAATCAAAGAGATCAGTCTAACCACTTAATCCTCAGCACTGCAACTGGTTGGAACCTCACATGGTAACGAGGTAACTGTGGTCAATTAAAGGCAACAGTCGATTAAAACCTAGAAGCTTAGAAGTGACACTGATCAAAGCAATTGAGCGATAATTCTTCAGGTCATCCACCTTCCTTCCAGGCATAAGAAGTGTCATTACATGTGACCTTCGCCAGAGCTTTGGAACTCTACATCATTCCAGACAAGTACTGTAGAATCTTAGTAGAAAGTTGTAACAGGATGAGCTCATGTGATGCAGGAACTCCCCATGGATGTTGTCAAACCCAGGAGCCTTGTAAGGTTTTAAGATAGGAATAGCTGATTCCATTTCCTCCCTAGTAAATGGCTGGGATAAGCTGGAGTTGGCTGAAGGGATTGACTAAATCTTTCTGAGACCTGACAATACCTTCCTATCATGATCTCTGTTTGTGATCACTGGTTGGCTGTTGGCCACAAGATGAGAAAGACATCAGCATTCTAACAGGCTAGGAATCCTTAATCCTATATTGCACCTGCAACGGTAATTCACAGTAAAGGCAAGGATATTGATTAATTATATATATTCATGTGTATATATATGTCTCGTGATCAATATAAATTTTAAGAAAGATGGAAAATGACAATCCTCTATAATCACATGATCTAGAATTAAGCCAAATGAAC
Source organism: Gopherus evgoodei (assembly GCF_007399415.2). Lineage (NCBI taxonomy): Eukaryota > Metazoa > Chordata > Testudines > Testudinidae > Gopherus > Gopherus evgoodei. Next base: position 113,440,654 of record NC_044322.1, on the reverse strand, counting down.
TATGCCAATTTACATCAGCTGAGGATCTGGCCTATAGAATGTGTGTCTATGAAATTTCTATTTCCCACATCCACAAACAGCACATTAGAGGGACTTTTTATATAGCTAAAGGCACCTAAAATGCAGTAGCACGTCACAATAATTCTTCAGAAATCCATGCCCCTCAATCAGTGAGCCAGCCAGTAATATTAGGCCTATTTCACGTCCCATTGACATTAAGAGCTGTTTTGTCATTTTACTTCAGTATGAGCCAGAGCAGGGCCTTCATTTCTACAGCGTTTTTCCTGTATAGATGCATAGCATCTTAGACTGTTGGACCAATTATGGGCCTGTGTCTGCAAACCTTTGCTTCCTTGACTATACCCACAGAAGTCAATGAGCCTATTATGTGAGTAAAGATTATTCCAGTGAATCAAGCTTTCTGGATTGGGCTTTAAATTTATACAACATCAAATCCTTAAATAAGCTACAACTGCAGTGACTGAAATAGAGAAATCAAGTAATATACCCACAGATAATAGAAGAACAATGAGAAAGACATACTGGTGCTTACATAAATTACGAAGGGGCGATGTTTACTTGTTGTGCTTATGCAAATATATGGGACTTCTAGCTGGAGGTGAGTATTTGTCCCAAATTATTCAAGATGTCCACAATGTGTGAATAAAAATGAAGAGTACATTATATGAAAGATTAACCTGACCCTAAATGGTACTGTAAGTGAAAGAAGGGGATATTTTCCTTGTACTATACAGGAATTTACCTATTGAAAATCATCACTGATGTCCAAGGAAATTGTTTGGTTAAATTGCTATGAACTCCACTGGAAATTAATAGCTGTTACACAGCTAAATCTATGCATCACACTGCAAAATTCCCCAAACCTTCCAGGTAATCACCATTTATAATCAAATGGCAAATAATTATTTAGTGGCAGTTTCTGCTACCCTTATTCACCTGAATAGCAGCTTCCACCATAAAAAGCCCATTTGAAATGAATAGGATTGCTTGTAGAGTAAGGCACTACTCTGTGTCAGTATGGGTATCAGAACCTGTCCCTTAATAATCCACCACCAAAATATCCACCAACATACCTCCCCCACCTGTGCACACAATTCTCACTAACATCAGTGAAAGCTGTATGTCCAAACTGAGAGCAGAATGCAGCCCAAATTGTACAATGATGCTGTAACAGGCAGTGCTTGGATCTGATGGTTGCTTTTTGAGCTAGAAAGAAATAATAGTTAATATTTTATATAAATATCTTACAGATAATAAGCTCAGTCACAAAGTCCTTACTCAATCATTTCACAGGAAAAGCTCCCATTGATTTCACTGAGAGATTTTTTGTCCCACATTCGTTTATACCGCAGAACTGTTATTACAAAACAATCACTGCAAATGCAATTATTTTCAGGATGGCACAGCATAGAATGCCCAATTCCCCAATAAGAAATCAAACCCAATAACTCTGGTGGGGGGGAAGGTGAACACTCCAGAATGATTTGGTGAGTAATCACAAGTAACAGAAAACACAATTCATGCCAGTGAATATTATTCCACTTCAAATACAGTGGCAAACTCAAACACAAGAGCCAACAAGAGCTAGATGGATACAAACAAGTTGTCTTGATGTCATTGTGTTTAAGCAGTTACTAGTAACAGAATCTTTAAAATATCTGAAGTCTAAATACAGAAAACATATGAAATTACCAAGAGGGGAGGGGAATTTCTTTTCAAGCACCTGCAAGGCATAGTTTTCATAAGAATGTGTTTTCTTTTTGTCAGATTTTTAAAAGGTTGATTATGAATAATATGTCAATCAGTTTGTTTCAAACAAAAGCCGCAAGAGTTCCAAAAACAACCCACTCTTCTTAGATGTCACTCACTCATCAAAACGTAGTCTCGATACCTGATTAACTAATGCAGTAGTCTCCACTGGAGTCCTCCTACAAATCCACAAAAAAGTCAATTCTGTGAACCGTTACCATGCTGTAACCCCGAAATATCGGTTTTAAATATTGTATATGGAAAATATATAGTAAGCTCAGATACCACTGTTTTGTTGGAAAAATGCTTTCAGTGGCAGCTAAATGTTGCTACTCATAAAGAATTTGACTCTATCTGTAAGACATAGCCCTACATTGAGGGCAATGTGGAACCATTCCTGAGTTTACCTGTATACTTAAGAGCTGTGCAGGCTGCAAGATCCTATAGGATAATGGAGTCTGCTACACACTAAGGTACATGGAGAAGAAGTCACCACTTTAAGCTGAATGCAGGGACTGCCAGTTATTCCTGGCCTTTATGTGAAGTTCACAACATGGGAGGAAGATTCAAAGGAATACTAGTGGAGTAAGGCCTTTTTCATCACAAGTAAGGGTGGCAGTATTGAACCCCAAGTAATCAGGCAGCTGCATTCTGAACTAGCTGAAGACTGTCTGGCCTGTAAGAGTAGCCCCATATGAAGTACATAGCAGTGATCTAATGCAGATGTTACCAAAGGTAAAAGAGCTGCCTGCAGGCAACATGAAAGGTCAGTCTTCTTGCCAAGGAAGGATGAAAAATAAAAAACACACTTGGCTAATGCTGCTACCTAAAAATTCAGAAGCAGCTGAGGACACAACAAAGATCTCAGATTGCAAGTCTGTTAATAAATAAAGGATCTACCAAGAGAACAGATGTCACTTCCAACATGTCCTGCAGGTGTTTCTTTAATCTAGAATCACGTTGCTCTTATCCAGACTGAACCTTAGTCAACCAGCTATCATCCAAACTGAAGCTAAGCACTGGCAAAGACAATACATTCTACAGCTTTCATGAAAAGAAAATGTAGAGCTGTAGGTCATTCTGGAGGTCTCCTCAACATGCGTATGGTGGCAGAATCTTCTGCTTCTCTTGAAAAGCATATTACCCTAGTGTTACACAGACTGCACTGGTTTCAAGTTTGTTTCAGGTGCAAAGGATGGTCTTGCTGACAGAACCTGGGTTCAAACTTTGCGTGGGCTGCAGGCAGGGTGTTCTTAGAGGGGAGGTTTTGATGTTGCGATTTGCTTCCTTGTTCTGAAAGAGCCTAGGTTTGTTGATCTTCAGGTCAATCCTACCTCCTTCACTATGTACCAAAACAACTCACCCAATTATTATGTCTAAATTCTGCTCTCCGCTTCCCCTGTGTAAATCAGAAGTAACCCCCTAGATTTCAAAGGAGTAACTCTGAATTTATAAGGACAAGCTAAGAGAAGAAACTGACTCTTAATATGTAAAAATATAGGTGAGGTTACCTTCAAGATGTACATCATTGTTTTTAGCTTCTGGTTCTGCATACAAGGATAGTGATTTAGTGATAAAATCTATGACCACATATCTCTAATTTTCACTGCCCTCAATTAAAAATACAATGTTTAATGAATCAGGAATTAAGAGTCTTAATAAACAGTAAGATAAAAAAGATATCATGTTTTTCATTTTGATGTCTGTACTTAATATTCTCTTTCATCACTGTAGGAAGATAGTGATCTTGCCAAGAGCTAGAGCAGAGAGAGGGGAAAAAACTGATAAAGTGTCACCTCTCCACTCTTAACAATTTAGTTGCAAAATGCCATTAAAGCTGAATTTCAAGCTTCTAAAAGGCTCAATCTGTCTGCGTAAAGCATAGAAATAGTGAAGAATGGGCAGTTATTCCCCTTCTGTAACTCCCACCATACAATATAACTTAGTACTATCAAATCTCTCATGCATGACAGCTGTGGTGACTGTATTGGTGCTAGATCCATGACTGATCGACGCTGCTTTTTGGGGTGTGAGAATCTGGTGGTGCTCAGACTCAGGTTTCCAACTGGAACCATCTGAGCCCATAGAGGATGGATGTCTGGAAGGACTGGTCCTTGACTGCCAAGTCTTTCATCCGTATCTTACTGGTTGAAATCTGACCCACATTGGTAGTGACAAAGAGCCATTGCCATCTCTGTGGTGTTTGATGGCTTATGCGATTTATTAGATTTATATAGAGCCCAAACCAGTATCCAAGCTGCAAATTAACAGAAAAATACTGAACATTTGATTAGTTTCCTCTTCATAATAGAAGCTCTGCCCCCACAATACAGCAGCTGTCTCCGGTTAATTGGCTCCAATGAGCTCCTCTATGATACAATTTATACAGTTATTGTTCTTATTTTGATTATAGTTTCACAGTGGTGATGTGGTAATTGTGGTTGAGGAGGCACCTTCACTATAAGTCCCTAATTTCAGGCACTTCTAACTTTCAAGAGGGAAAAAAGCACCCTCTGGACTCAGATTTCTCATGGTTACTTTCAGTTCAGAGATGAGTTTGTTAGAATTCTCTCTGGCCATTTCTGAAACACATGCGTATACATGAACCTTTTACACTCTCCTTTTCCCCACAAAGCTAGGGGGATAGAAAGAGTGGGAAGTTGTGCTCCCTGCTACCACATCTCATTGTCATGGTATAATTCCCCACTCTGAACCTTAGCGTCCAAAAGATGGGGTACCAGCATGAATTCCTCTAAGCTCAATTATCAGCTTAGTACTTGTAGCGCTGCCACCAACCAGGAATTCCAGTGCCTGGTACACTCTGGTCCCCCCAAAACCTTGCCCGGGGACCCCCAAAACCCAGTCCCTCTGGATCTTAACACAAGGAAAGTAAACCCTTTCCCTCACCGTTGCCTCTCCCAGGCTTCCGCTCCCTGGGTTACCCTGGAAGGTTACTCTGATTCAAACTCCTTGAATCTTAAAACAGAGAGGAAAATGCACCTTCCCCCCTCCTTCTCTCTCCCGCTCCCAGACTCCCCCTGAGAGAGAAAGTAATCCTAACACAGAGAGAAATTAACTTTTCTCTCCCCCTTCCCTCCTTTCTCCCCACCAATTCCATGGTGGATCCAGACCCAGTCCCCTGGGGTCTCACCAGAATAAAAAAAAATCAGGTTCTTAAACAAGAAAAGCTTTTAATTAAAGAAAGAAAAAACAGTAAAAATTATCTTTGTAAATTTAAGATGGAATATGTTATAGGGTCTTTCAGCTATAGACACTGGGAATACCCTCCCAGCCTAAGTATACAAGTACAAATTAAAATCCTTTCAGCAAAATACCAATTTGAACTCCTTCCAGCCAAATACACATTTGAACTCCTCCCAGCCAAATACACATTTGCAAATAAAGAAAACAAACATAAGCCTAACTCGCCTTATCTACCTAGTACTCACTATTCTGGACATATAAGAGACTGTATTAAAGAGATTGGAGAGAAACCTGGTTGCACGTCTGGTCACTCTCAGAACGCAGAGAGAACAACAACCAAAAGCTAACAGCACATGCAAAAATTTCCCTCCCTCAAGATTTGAAAGTATCCTGTCCCCTGATTGGTCCTCTGGTCAGGTGACAGCCAGGCTCACTGAACTTGTTAACCCTTTACAGTTAAAAAAGACATGAAGTACTCCTGTTCTATTAACGCTTAACTATCTGTTTATGACACTCATGTTCAGCACAAGACACCAGTGATCCATTCCCCCTTGGGATAACAGCTTTCTCTTCTTCCTGTAGTTAGTTCTGTTGCTGAAATGGTAACAGTTGGTTCAGAGTTCTGACCCTGTTGCTACTGATGCATTGGGTGTTGTCATAAACAGATAGCTAAGAGTTAATGTTCTTTTACATGTAAAGGGTTAACACAGGGAACCAAACACCTGACCAAAGGACCAATCAGGAAACAAGACTTTTTCAAATCTGGGTGGAGGGAAGTTTTGGGTGTGAGTCCTTTCTTCTTGGTCTTTCTCTTCTCTGGGCTCTGAGAGTGATTTTTCTATCTCCAGGCTTTCTAATCTTCTGTTTCCAAGTTGTAAGTACAAGGATAGTAAGACAATAGGTTTATATTGTTTTCTTTTGTATTTACATGTGTGTAGTTGCTGGAATGTTTTAAATTGTATTCTTTTTGGATAAGGCTGTTTATTCATTTTTTTCCTTTAATGAATTGACCCTGTATATTGTCACCATATTACAGAGATCCTTTTATGTCTTTTTTTTCATTCTTTATATAAAAAGCTTTCTTTTTAAGACCTGTTGGAGTTTTTCTTTAGTGGGGACTCCAGGGAATTGAGTCTGCAGCTCACCAGGGAATTGGTGGGAGGAAGAAGTCAGGGGGAAAATCTCTTTGTGTTAGATTTACTAAGCCTGACTTTGCATACCCTCTGGGGGAGGGGGTAGAGAGATTAGCTCTCTCGGTACTTGTGTTTCCAGGACTGGAAACAGGGAGGGTAGAATCCCTTTGTTTAGATTCACGGAGCTTGCTTCTGTATATCTCTCCAGGAACCCAGGGAGAGAACACCTGGAGGGGAGGAGGGGGAAGGGAAATAGTTTATTCCCCTTTGTTGTGAGACTCAAGGAATCTGAGTTTTGGGGTCCCCCAGGGAAGGTTTTGGGGAGACCACAGTGAGCTAGGCACTGTATAATTCCTGGCTGGTGGCAGCAATTACCAGGTCCAAGCTGGTAACTAAGCTTGGAGGTTTTCATGCTAACACCCATAATTTGGGCGCTAAGGTCCAGATCTGGGAAAAAATGTTATGACAGGTGTGTGTCACAGTTGTATTTAATATCTTTTTAACCTTTTTTCTATTAAAATACCCTAGGAAATTGCACTAACCCCTCTCTCTCCAAGTTAAGAGACCATTGCTTAGATTGCAAAGTCAAGCATGTGAAAGTTAGGAAATGTTAAATCTAGGTTGCCTGGACAGTCCTTATTCTGCTCCCTTATATGCATGAATTATGATGCAGTCTTTAATTACATGGACAAGTACTATTTTTTTTCCAAAGGATCTTTGCCTTATTCAGTGCATAGACTGAATTGTGTTTAGAGAGTGAATCCAGGTTGTGCAGTGAAAAGGGTTCTACTTGGGGCCCCTGCCTCATCTGGTCTAGATATTGGAAGGAACGTCAAGAAGAAGATGGGGGCGGGGAGGAATATGCTCTTGTGTTAAGGCAAATGAATCCCACACAAAAGATCTCAGTTCTATTTCTGCCTTTATCACAGACTTCCTGTATGATTCAGAGCAAATCATACCAACATTTTGGCAGGTGGTTAGTGCTACTAATTTTGTGTCCTTCATTCTCTGGGCCCAGCTTAGACACCTGAAATCTGATCTGTAGAGGTGCTGAGCACTCACAACTGCAGCTGAAGTCAATGAGAGCGGTGGATGCTAAACTCCTCCAGCAGTGTGGTCTGGAGGAATAAACATAGGGTTGTAACTCAGACCGCTCTGACTTGTAATCCTGACTCTGCCACAAATTCACTGAGTATCTTCATGTAAGACTTTGTCTCAGTTTCTCCATCTCTTCTCCCAGGGAAAATGTGGAGATAAATTCATTAGTATTTGTGAAGCACTTAGCTACTGCAGTGCTGTGTGTCTTAGAAAAGACTCCGAGGAAAGGATCAATTCAGTGTAGGCCAGGGATTGGCAAACTCTGGCATGCGGCTCGCCAGGGTAAGCACCCTGGCGGGCCGGGCCAGTTTGTTTACCTGCCGTGTCTGCAGGTTTGGCGGATAGCAACTCCCACTGGCCATGGTTCGCTACTCCAGGCCAATGAGGGCAGTGCAAAGCCATGGCCAGCACATCCCTTGGCCCGTGCCGCTTCCCACAGCCCCCATTGGCTTGGAGCGGCGAACCGCGGTCAGTGGGAACCACAATCGACCGAAACTGTGGATGTGGCAGGTAAACAAACTGGCCCAGCCCACCAGGGTGCTTACCCTGGCGAGCCTCGTGCTGGAGGTTGCTGACCTCTAGTGTAAGATTTGCATGCTGTATAATAAACAAACTGAGGGCCACATACTATATGATGAGGATGAAAAGAAATCTTGAAGTACTGCACCATTTCCTGATCATCTTCCATCCTGTGCACTGAACAAGGCAGAGATCCTATGGAAAAAATAGTATGTGACCTGAACATATAATTGTGTCCTAATGCATAGGCACAAATGAGGCATACTGAGGCTGCCCTGGCAGCCTGAATCCTGACATTTTCTAATTTTTGACTTTGCTATCTAAATGTTTTCAACATATATGTAATATGTATATAAGATATCATGTTTCAGGGCATTATCCAACCATAAGGAAACATTTTTATGAGTAGGTTATTCCATAATGGTCCATTTCAGAATTTTTTGCAACTTTCCTCTGAAGCATATGACACTAGCCACTGTCCAGTACAGGATTCTGGAGTAGGTACACATTAAGCTGGTTTGCTGTGGAAATTACTACATTTCTACATACAGAACTTGATAGATTTTTATTTTGGCTGAATTTCCAGACTTTTGTATATTTTCAGTCTCAACTTTAGCATTCCATTAATATGGTCAAAGAGATGCTATCTCTAGTTTTTAATTCAGGCAGTTTCCTCAATGAAAAAAACAACCCCGCTCCAGCACCTCTCCTTTCCATATAATTAAAATGTATCTCAAGTATGCAATATATTTTATCTCTTCTATTACCAATTTATTATCTTTTTTTAAAGAAAACAATCCACTCTTAACATTTCTGAGCCCTGATTTATCTGATCATCATAGATGTCTCTATCTGATTTTAATGATTTATATACTGTAATGCAGTCTTCTATATTGCTGTTTTAATGACAGATTTTTTTTAGTAATCTTTGGTTTCCTAATAAATATTCCATCTCATATTGTTGTGCATCACTCTCTAGGCTTCTCTTCTTCAGCTGAAAGAAAATGAAACTTGTCCAGTTTACTGAAATGCAATATCTTAACTAATATGCTATGTGAGCAGAGTACAAATCTTTGCTAGTCCACTCCTAAATAAAAGAACTGAACTTCAGTAACTTCCACTGGGGAAAATCTGAGTTGCACTATAAATGGGAACTCTTGCAGTTAGACATGATCAGAATCAGAAACTCCCTTCTGTGAGAAACTCCAAAATTTTGAAAAACGCTTTGTTCTGATTTGGAAAGAAAAATAGACATTTTGGAACTGCTGCAAAAGCAAATTCTGAAAACAAATACAATTTTGAAATAATTGAAATGTTTTGTTTTGAATTTTTCAAAACAAAATTCAACCTGGGGGTTCTAATATCAAAGCCCTGAACTCAACCAGGGCTCCCAGGGTTTTCAGATTCTCTGCACTGCTACTGGGAGCCTGAAAATTTCCAGGTTCCCTGCTTCCTGTCAGGATCTGGATATAATGTGTGTCTACACTGCAGCTAGGAGAGAGTCTCCCAACCTGGGTATTCAGACATACACTAGCTGGGTGCAAGCTAGTATGCTCAAGATAGCAGTGTGGATGTCACAGGTCAGGTGGCAGCTGGGGCTCTCAAGCCTGCCTGATCCCCTAGGTCTGAGCTCAGGTGACTAGCCTGAGTTCCAGACCTCTGTCTGCATCCCAACGGCAGATTTGGCAAAATCAGTATGGTCTTGTGTCATGTTTTGATTTTGAATCAGCATCTTCCAACAGAAAAATGTTCCTTCATAAAATTTCTGACCAACTTACCTGTGGTCTCCTTTTCCCTCTTTCTCTGACCTATAAATCTCCATGAAGCAATTAGGTCATTTTAATATATATGGGCCTGATGCTTCTCTCACTAGTACCAGTTTTATACTGATGTAGCTCCCTTGACTTAATATGAGTGATTTCTGATGTACACCTCTGTGAAAGGAGAATCGGGCCCTATAGGCAGAGCCGTCCCTTGGGTATGGCAAATTGGGGTGTCCACCCGGGGCCCTGTGATTTGGGGGACCCCACACTTCTAAAATCATTAGGAGGTGGGCAGGGAGGTGAAGCAGGAGGCGGGTGAGTGAGCAGGGTGAGGAGGCAAATGGAGAGTGAGCGGCAGGCCAGCAGGGATGGGGTGATGAGAAATAGCACCTCTGCCAGAACCTCCCCCACCCCCCAGTGCCTCCTGCCCACTGGCAGGCTTTGCCGATCAGCACCTCCCCCTCCCTATTAGCGCCTACTGCCTGCCACGGATCAGATGTTTCATAGTGTCAGGAGGTGCTGGGGGGGATGGGAGAGGAGCGAAGGTGCAAGCGCGCTCAGGGGAGGGGACAGAACTGGGCGGGGAAGAGGTGGGGAGGGAAGAAGTGAGGTGTGGTCTGGGCAGATCCAGGGGGAGCACCCCCAGCAGATTAGAAATTCAGCACCTATGTCCCAGGCCCCGCCCTCCCCCAGGGACAGCCCTGCCAATAGGCTTATTTAAACTTTTCTTTAGCCCTTTTTTTCACCACCAAAAATACGAAAGGGAAACATTGATCATGGTTTGACGTAATATTATAAACAAGCTTGAGTCTTGCTGTATTAGGAGCCATTTGTGTGACTAGTACTCACAATCATGAGTTCTTAGATCAGACAAGCACTCCCATTGGCGGCTCCTTACTCACATGACAGCCACTGTGAAAGGTTGCACAATTGGTCCCTTTCTGTCTATTCAATAACTGTAAGTGTGCATAGTGATTCTCAAGCAGAAAATCCAAAGGCCAGATCCTCACATGGTGTGAATTGGCATAACTCCATTTATTTTAACAATTGACTATGCTGATTTCCGTCAGCTGAAGACGTGGCTCAAAATCTTTTCCCTAAGTAGCTTACAGTCTGAGGGGCTTACCCTGCGTTCCTTGTACCTCCAAAATTCCCACTGAACTCAGTGGAAATTTTAGGCACTTAAGAAATGCAGGATAAGCCCTAAATTAAACTATTGAATGCAAGAATGAATTAACAGATCATGACAGAGTAGGGGAAAGGAGGAAAAAGACGAGGGCAAAATTACTCTTGAGAGATAATTTCAGGAGCATAGTTTGTCACGGAAATGCATCATAAATTGCCTTTTGCTTTGTACATTCCTTGTGGGGACTGATTATTTTTGTTGGTGTTTACAATGGCTGGGCATGGGAGTGCTGAAGCAGAAATCACTGGTGGAATCACCATCATATTTTCTTCTGTTTGCAGGGTTACTAATAAGTACAATCTGTGTGTGTGTGTGTGTGTCTGTGTCTGTGTGTGTGTTCTTAATTACTACTTAAATATATTGTTGGAATTTGTGGTAACCTTACAAGAAAGTTGAACAGAGAATCCTGGCAGGCACATTTGTGAGAGAGTGAAGAGGGGAGATACAAGTGAAAAGATGGAGAAGATAGGAAAAACAGGTGATAATTTAGCCGTTGGCTAGCAAACATCTGTGAAACATGCCTGAAATAAAAAGCTAAAGTCTCTGTCTACTGTGGAACAAGATGTAGACCCTGGAGACAAAGATGGCATTGACTGTACCCCTTGGCCATGGAAACTATACCTGCTGGTAACTGAGAGTTATTGTTGTCCTGTTATCATGACTAGAGCTAAGGCTCTCAGTGCTATTGGAAACCTCTTGGTAAAGGTACTTCGGGGGATCAAGGAGCAGAGCCAGCTCCAGCTTTTTGGCCACCCCAAGAGGTGAAAAGAAAAGAAACACCCGATTAAGCTGCTGCTGAAGAGGAAGACAGGGAGTGAAGGACACACTGCCGAATTGCCGCCAAAGCTGGAAGCGGGCCAATTGAGCTGCCTTCAAAATGCTGCCACCACCGACCCGATATGCTGCCCCAGCAACAGATGAACTATTTGCTGCTTCCTTCACTGGTGCCTGGAGCCAGCCTGAAGGTGACTCTGTCAAGGAGGAAGCATGGGGAAGGCAATGAACAGCAAGCATCCTGAGGGCTAAGGAAAGGAAACTTAGAAGATTAAGGGGGTTCTGAAGAATGAGTTGAGTTCATGTGAATAGAAGTTCTGACTGAGTTAGGATGAGGAAGAGACACAGATCACAGCCCAAAGGCCCAATGAGCTACAAAAATTTAACACTTGTTATGACCAACAGTCTGAGAGCAAGAAGATCCAGATTTTCAAAATGCAATCATATGTAGATGGAAGAGCCAGACATCATGTTGACATCAACTGTCCTCTGACCTCAAATCAATGACGCCTGGCAGCTATTCTATGCAACACTCTAAAAACATCCCTAACACTTGCACTACCAAGACTTTGTTGAAATGATCTATATTTTCTTCCAATCCACCTTTTTTTTTATCTGCCATACATGAACAGAGTGTGTTGCAGTGGTATACTCTATAAATTTTGCCAACCAGTTCTGGTCATGGGTTGGCTCCTGCTTACCTTACTCAAATTAAAACAACAAGGAGTCTGGTGGCACCATAAAGACTAACAGATTTATTTGGGTATAAGCTTTCATGGGTAAAAAAACCCACTTCTTCAGATTCTTGCACTGGAAGAAGTGAGGTTTTTACCTACAAAAGTTTATGCTCAAATAAAACTGTTAGTCTTTAAGGTGCCCCGGACTCCTTGTTGTTTTTGTGGCTACAGACTAACACGGGTACCTCCTGATACCTTACTCAAGTGATTAGTTCCAATTATTTTGTTTATACTAAAACCACATAAGATTAAAAAAAAAGATTCAGTCTTATTTACCTAACTAAACCCCTCCAACTGCAGCAAGAAGCCACAACTAGAAATTTTAAACTGTGCCCATATCCATTATGAAAGGAATGTTATCAATCACTGCAGTGATATGGTTGAAAAGACATTGCTTAATCACTTTACATAGATATATCACTCCCACATTCAATGCTCAGTTAAGATACACAATGGGGGAATATTAACGGGTGCTTCCTTAAATTCTGAATAGAGCACCAGAGCTTTGACAAATGTTCCCATTACACTGGGCATTCATTTTAAATCTATGTATTGTTTGAATACAGATCAAAAAGAGGATCTAGTAGTCATGCAGGTGTTGCTTTCGTTAATGGATTAATGTGATGCATAATATACTAACTGCCATTAAATCAAACTTTAGTAGATTAGCTGACATATTTAACAAACCTAGTCATTCTGTAACTAATGGTAATAAGATGACTCAGGATTATGACATTTAATAGACAGGGGAGGCAGTAATTACAGACTGCAGGAAAGCTGGCTTGGGTGCATTATCTGTTTTTAGAAGTACCTATATGATTTCACTGAATTATCTTGAAGTCTATTGGCTTATGTAACCTTAGACTTAATTGTATGACATACCAAGAGTGATCAGGGAATATGGGGGAAATATTTTCCTATAAACATTCCTCTATTTGGAGTTGTCATAAACAGATAAGTAAGAGTTAATAGAACAAAAGTGCTTCATATCTCTTTTGCCTGGAAAGGGTTAACAAGAACAGTGAGTCTGGCTGTCACCTGACCCGAGGACCAATCAGAGGACAGGATACTTTCAAATCTTGAAGGAGGGAAGTTTTTGTGCTGTGCTGTTAGTTTTTGGTTGTTGTTCTCTCTGCGTTCTGAGAGTGACCAGATGTGCAACCAGGTTTCTCTCCAATCTCTTTGATACAGTCTCTTATATGTCCAGAATAGTGAGTACTAGGTAGATAAGGCGAGTTAGGCTTATGTTTGTTTTCTTTATTTGCAAATGTGTATTTGGTTGGAAGGAGTTCAAATGTGTATTTGGCTGAAAGGATTTTAATTTGTACTTGTATCCTTAGGCTGGGAGGGTATTCCCAGTGTCTATAGCTAAAAGACCCTATACTTATTCTATTTTAAATTTACAAAGATAATTTTTACTGTTTTTCTCTCTTTAATTAAAAGCTTTTCTTGTTTAAGAACCTGATTTTTTTTAATTCTGGTGAGACCCCAGGGGACTGGGTCTGGATTCACCAGGGAATTGGTGGGGAGAAAGGAGGGAAGGGAGAGAGAGAGGCTAATTTCTCTCTGTGTTAGGATTACTGTCTCTCTCAGGGAGAATCTGGGAGGGGAAGAGAGAAGGAGGGGGGTAGGTGCATTTTCCTCTCTGTTTTAAGATTCAAGGAGTTTGAATCACAGTGATCTTCCAGGGTAACCCAGGGAGGGGAAGCCTGGGAGAGGCAACGGTGAGGGAAAGGGTTTACTTTCCTTGTGTTAAGATCCAGAGGGTCTGGGTTTTGGGGATCCCCAGGCAAGATTTTTGGGAGGACCAGAGTGTACCAGGCACTGGAATTCCTGGTTGGTGGCAGCGCTACAGGTTCTAAGCTGGTAATTGAGCTTAGAGGAATTCATTCTGGTACCCCATCTTTTGGACGCTAAGGTTCAGAGTGGGGAATTATACCATGACAGGAGTCCCCTCCCAAGTGGCATAAGAGACCTGTTTCTCCACTACCTTGCTCCTTGTGTAGCTATTTATATCTGTGCAAAGGGGTGTAAGACTCTCCCAAATCTAAATAGAAGCCAATTAAAACCATATTGCACTCACTTTGTACAAAGTGGCAGCACAAGATGGAAGGAATTCTTATAGAAATTCAGTGCTTAAAAACCCACAAGTATCTTTGAAATAACTAAGATAGCACCATTATTTCTTTAAAAACACAGTATAGTTTATGGCTCTTAAATGATTTGATATCTGAAAAAAAAAATCAGTATTGTGGCAAATTGCCAGCACTATTATGATGGGTCCCACACTTTCTCTTCTTGTGGGGGTTCAGGGCACCGTTTCTCACCTCTGAGCTGGGGTATAAACTGTCCCGTTAGTGTCTCAGAAGAGGGGAGTGGACAGGGAGGGACCCGGGGCACCCTCTACTCGGGGTCCCAGCCCAGGGGCCCTAGGAATAGCGGTAAACCACTTGAACTAGCAATTCCTTCCCCTGGGCTACTTCCCTTTATGGCCCTTCAGCTTGTGGGGCTTCCTGCCCTCTCTCCGCTTGGGCCAAGTTTCTCCCAACTCCTTGTGTCTGCAGAGTCTCTCTGCTCTGCACAAGCCGGGTTTCCCTTTACCTAGGGTCTTGGTCTTCTGGCCCGGCACAGCATTTCTCCAAACTGCTCTCCACTTCAACACCAAACCACTCTGCTTCAACTCCTTCAAACTGCTCTCCTCCAAACTATTCTTTGCTCCAACACCAAAGCACTCTGCTTCAATGCCTTCAAACTGCTCTCCTCCAAACTGTTCTTCACTCCAGCACCAAACCACTCTGCATCAACACCTTCAAACTGCTTTCCTCCAAACTGTTCTCTGCTCCAACACCAAACCACTCTGCTTCAACTCCTCCAACTGTCTGATTGATGCAGGGGGGTTTTATCAGGTGACTGGCTTCAGGTGCTCTCATTGGCTTAATTGGTTTCAGGTACTCTAATTAACCTGTAGCAGCCTCTCTTCCCTCTATAGGGAATAAAGCTCTCATCATCCTGGGGCTTATATATCTCCCATCTATCACTCTCCTGCTGCCCTCTGGCCGTGCTATATCACAGTGTATAAGTCACTATGTAAGTTTTAATGTATTCTTGCATTTTGTGTGAATCCAAGGACAAGTGAAACATACTATATGTGGACTTGTTTAACCAGTGTGTCCTTGAAAAAGGAATTTCTGTCTTAATGGAAATATACTGATGATATAAAATTGTATAAGATGAGATCTTGGAGATATCTCTAATATATTTATAGTAGAGTCTAATGCAAGATTTTACAGGGCAAATTCTCCTAAGACTCACTCCAACCATCCTTCATTATCCTGAAGTCTGTCACAGCAATGGAGCAACAGTGAGATTTTATTTTCTGAATAGCTATAGAAAACTACAAGATATTTATATCATGGAATACCAGAACTATCTTCATATGACACTGTACCATGAAAAGTCAGCAGTTAGGTTCCACTTACAAGATCTAAGATATTTTCATTTGGCCAAAATATAATTTGAAAGGATTGGAAGTGTCTATTAATGAGAGAAATCTTAGCTCAAGTTATACTCCATCAAGAAAATGATGTTAGGAGAATGTTAAGGAGAGCCCTCAAAAGACAGGAAATGATACAGTTAAAGCCATATGTACAGCCATGCCTGTGTCCCCTTGTAAATATATTCAAATTTTAAGTATATACAGTATTTGTTTTGTGTAAGTATATGTTTTCACAGATATGTTATGCACTCTGGGATTTTCACTGAGCTAGGCATTGGACCTAACTCAACTTCCGGAGAAATCAATGACTGTTTAATCATCAACGTTAACAGGAGAATTTAGTCCAACATAGAGCATTTTTGAAAATCTCACCCATATTGAATTAATTGAGAAACAGTGTATAAGGATACAATGGAAGATTATATAGTAATACAAAAACACAAGAGTTAGAGTAAGAATTGCACACTCAACTCTTCTATTTCCTGATCTGCGTTATAACCCAACAATCTTAATGGTTTTAGCTTCCATTTTTCATAAAGAATTCCCTAGGTTTTTCTGAACAAATAAAATAAAACAGATTCCATTATTTTGAAAGGTTGGTATCTTCCATTCATGACCCTTTCCCTGTTCTATGGAGAAGGTATCTTCCATCCCATCCAGTTAGTATCCTTATCAATATGCTTAATAGTCATAAAAACTGTCCCAGTATGCAAGAAACATATATGAACTGGCACTATAAGCCACAACACTATTCTTCAGATGTGTCATTCATCTTCTTCTTTGCATCCCCAGTATATGATTTTGGAAAGAGAATTTCAAGCTTTTGTGCACATAACTCTAAAATCTCAATTAAATAACCCCTAAAAATGTTAAGACATGCTTTGACTTTTTACCCCTTCAGAAGGAACATTTGTCAGCATGATCTGACACTGGGCCGTGTATTGCACACTAGTAACTGTGATTACTATTACAATGCATGACAAGAAGATGCTTTGCAGCAAGCTATCCAGGCAACTCAAGGTTCCAAACTTCAATTTACAGCTGGAACTTCATTTCTCTTCAATAACCTGCAGTAATGGATCCCACAGAGCAATTCCCTTTTGTTGCACTCCAGCTGAGATGGACTTCTCTGATCTAAATTTGTCTCTCTAGCTTCAATGGTCCAGACTTGGTCCTGATCCTATATTGGCATCTGCTGGCATAGAGGGCCTCTGAGGCAGAAAGTCAGCCATGTGGTGGAGGTTTCAGCAGCACAAAGCAGCTACAAACTTCCCTTGGCAGTCAAACCCTTAGTTGGCTAGCACTGTCCAGAAGATTAACAGCACAGGAAGGAGTGATGTTCATAGGATGGGTGTGAGATGTGCCGATTACATCTATTCAGAGCCTGGTAGACTTTACATATACCACCTATTTTGTGCAGTCTCAACATACAAGTCAAAAACTGCATAAGCACTTGCTTCTCATTCCCATGAGTAGTCTCCCAAGATTAGCATTTGGAGGCACACCAGGAGTGGGGCAGCATCACTGCAAACGTTATATTTGTTCTGCAGATAAACAGAATTTTGTTTCCAGTTCTGTAAATCTACCACATGTTACAAGCAGTTGAAAAAAAAATCACCGAATAAAAAGTGATTCTTTTCTTTGTTTGGATTATTAATAATAAATAGAACAGCAACACTGCTATTTAGCAGAACCCTATTGTCAGAATGGTTTAGTGCCTTGAGCTTTAACAGAAAGGCCTGCAATGTGTCATTGTAGCCAACATCCTGTGTGTGTGTGTGAGAGAGACAGAGAGAGAGAGAGAGATCAATACATGGGAGGCAGGAAAAGACGTTACAGCAAATCCTGCACTCCTTACTCAGGCAAAACTGCCACTGGAACTAATAGGAATTTTGCCTGAGTGCAGAGTGCAGGATTTGACCATAGAGCTTTATATTGTTGGGTTTACAGTTTATTCAAAAGAGTGTACCTAAAATAAAGTGGGAGGGAAGGGAAAAAGAAGAAAACAGGCTCTGGATGGTTGAAAACCAAGCTTGAATGTATTCACTTATTGTAAGTGGGGCTTTCTTTCTCAAATTGACACAGATTTCTCCCACAGTTACTTGATAATATATAGGATGCACCAAAAATGAGTCAGGCTGTATGTGGGCACCCCCATAAACCTCTAGGAAGAAACAGTTAAGCCAATTAACTGTGTGTTTCTTGAGTAGTAAACACACAAAGGGGAGGCAGAGTTTACCAAGGAAATGGGGTACTAAACTATTCAAATTACATTTATTTGAAAAATGGTAAATTATTATTCTAAAACACTAATTTAAACTTGGCTGAGGTAGGTAGGTGTTCTGGCTATTTATGTGGCTAATCAATAGATATTCATCACATGATAACCCCAGGATTATATACTTGTGATATAAAGATAACATACAAAACAGAAGCAGCTACTTCCTTGGTGATTTCCTGATCCCAGATAACGTTCCTATGGCAGGATTATCCTCCTGTGGCATCTTCTGTCAGCATATCTTTTTATGCGTGTGTGTGTCCCTTTAAATTGAGCAGAGTCAAGGAATTGTAGTGGCCATTTTGCCAAGAGGCTTGCTGAATCTTCCTCTTTCAGTTGCTAAGGGCTTTTTGTCTTATTTTTCCGCCAGTTTTCACTTTTCTGTTTCAGAAGAGATCATAGAATCATAGAATTGTATATGTTTCTTAGCATGTTCTCATAAAGTATACCACAGTTAAACTAAATCTGAGATGGAAAAGATCTTTTTTCAGCCCAGTGGGGGACTCTATCTTGGGAAGCAGTGACTCTGAGAAATGTCTGGGGGTTGTGGTGGATAAGCAGCTGAACATGAGCTTCCAGTGCAATGCTGTGACCAAAAAGACTAATGTGATCCTGGGATGCATAAACAGGGGAATCTCAAGTAGGAATAAAGAGTACATCTGTATTTAGAACTGGTGAGACCTCGGCTGGAATACGCTGTCCAGTTCTGTTGTCCCCAATTCAAGAAGGATGTTGATAAATTGGAGAGGGTTCAAAGAAGAGCCAGGAGAATTATTAAAGGATTAGAGAACATGCCTCATAGCGCTAGTGTCTGTAGCCAACCTGCTGCAGAGCCAGTCTCCTGACAACCTGATGAATACAGCTGGCCCTGACAGAAGCTGTCTGACTGAGGCACTTGACAGGATACAGAAGGCTGATATCTAAGCTCAGTAGTAGCAGCAGCCCAGTAGCTGCTCAATGTGTTCCTCGCCTGCAGCTGTGCTCGGTCCTGTCCCTGCCTCTGCTATCTTTAGCCAGTACCTGCTCCTGTTCTCTTTCTTCTCCAGTCTTTGCCTGTACCTGTTCCTGCCACAGCATCCCACTCCATCCTGACTTCTGACCCTCAGTTGAACCTCCTGGTAGTGACTCTGGTTAACCCTGCGGCTTCAGCTTTGTGTTACGACTCTGGGATCCAACTATACCTCTACCTCAATATAACGCTGTCTTCGGGAGCCAAAAAATCTTACCGTGTTATAGGTGAAACAGCGTTATATTGAACTTGCTTTGACCCACCGGAGTGCGCAGTCCCGCCCCGGAGCACTGCTTTACTGCGTTATATTCGAATTCATGTTATATCGGGTCGTGTTATATCAGGGTAGAGGTGTATTGGTTACACCTTCTGATTGTAACTCTGGCTTACCTTTTGGCTCAGGCTTTGGCTTCTGACTCCCAGCTCTGATCTTTGGCTTATCTCCAGGACCCCACCCTGGCTGGATTCAGCTCTAATTGGGAGGCCAGACTGTTGCTCTAACCATTAGGCTAGACCGCACAAGACTTGGTCTCTGACAGTTTGAGCAGCCCAAAAAGATTGAACAAAGATGGGTAAGTGGATAGACTGCCTTTCAGATGATTCCATAAGGCCGTGTTTCTCAAACCGGGGTCGCCGCTTTTGTATGGAAAGCCTCTGGTGGGCCGGGCCTGTTTGTTTACCTGCCCCGACCGCAGGTGTGGCTGATCGTGGCTCCCACTGGCTGCCATTCATCACTACAGGCCAATGGGGGTTGTGGGAAGTGGCAGCCAGCAAGTCCCTTGGCCCATGCCACTTCCAGCAGCTCCCATTGGCCTGGAGCGGCGAACCATGGCCAGGGGGAGCCGCGATCAGCCAGTCCTGCAGTTGGGACAGGTAAACAAACCGGCCCGGCCCACCAGAGGCTTTCCCTACACAAGCAGGGACCCCAGTTTGAGAAACACTGCCATAAGGACTGCCTTGTCCCTGCCAGACACTTTGGGAATCCTGCAGACCATACAGTCCCATGTTATGGCCCTGCAGGTACAAAAAGCAGCCCTACAGGCTCAAGCCATTCCACCTGTGTCTGCCACTCTGGCTTCCAAGGAGCCAAAGATTCCAGCGTAGGATACATTTGATGGGGATGATAAAGAGTAAACCGGTTTCATGAACCAGTGCCAGCACCTGTCCAGGCTATGGCCCCAATCATTCTCCACTAACCAGACCCAATAGGACTTACTATTAATCTACTAACTGGCGAGGCCTTGGCCTAGGCTTCTCCCTTTCTGGAGACTGCTAGCCCCCTGCTGGGGTTTGAAGAGTTCATTGGAGCCATGGAAATTGTGTTCGACAATAAAAATCACATGAAGTCTAAAGCGAACTGGCTTCAGGGGATGTGTCAGGGAAACAGGGCTGTCACCAATTTGCCTCTGAGTTCCGGCACCTGGCAGCAGACACCAAGTGGAATGAGGCAGTACAGAGATACCATTTCTGACATGCCCTAAGTGAGGAAATCAAAGATGAGCTGGGACAGGTGGAGCTGCCGCCCAACCTGGATGCCCTGGTCAAGTTGTGTATAGGTACTGATGGCCACCTGACTGAATGCAGCCTGGAGGGAGAGTCAAGTTCCTGACGCCATTCCACATTCTCATCACAGAGGTCGAGGCAGATCAGCTGGGTTCAGCCTTGCATCTCTGATTCAGAGAAGGACTAGCATCATGTTTGGCATTTATGCCTGTATTGTGGGCAATCTGGCCACCATGATTTGGGATGCCCTGTGAAGAACCAGGCTGTGTCTCAACCCGAAAGGCTGCAGACCTCACCCCTGATAAGGGCATCTGGGCTAAGACTGTGTCCACTCCTCACTCCAGAACCTTGCATCCCTTTCGTATACTGGTACCCTAGCTATGGATGGACACTGTGCCAGCACCCTCCGACTGCCCGTCTAGCTACAACCTCCCATTATGGCAGAGGTTGAGCTGAGGGCGCTTCTGGACTTCGGGGCCTCTGACAATTTCTTGGACTTAGCCGTTGCCAGAGTTCACAATATTCCAACCAAGCACAAGAGCATCTCTGATTTGGTGGAGTCTATTGATGGATCCCCCTACTCCTCTGGCCCAATTACTCATCAAACTGAACCTTTAGTTGTTACCACACTCCAGGATCACGGGGAGGTTCTACAGTTTGTTTTGATCAATACACCTCACTCCTCCATCATCCTAAGTATTTCCTGGCTCATCACCCATGATCTATGCATACAACTAGGGGACAGAATCAGGACATTTTGATTCAAGACTCTGCCATCAATTTTGCGTCCCAAAACAATGTGAACATAAGAACATAAGAACGGCCATACTGGGTCAGACCAAAGGTCCATCTAGCTCAGTGTCCTGTCTTCCAACAATGGCCAATGCCAGGTGCCCCATAAGAATTGAACAGAACAGGTAATCATCAAGTGATCCATCTCCTGTCATCCATTCCCAGCTTCTGGCAAACAGAGGCTAGGGACACAATCTCTGTCCATCTGGGCTAATAGGCATTGATGGACCTATCCTCCAGGAACAAATCTGGTTCTTTTTTTAATCCTGTTATAGTCTTGGCCTTCACAACATCCTCTGATAAGGAGTTCCACAAGTTGAGTGTGCATTGTGTGACAAAATACTTCCTTTTGTTTTAAACCTGCTGCCTATTAATTTCATTTTGTGACCCCTAGTGCTTGTCTTATGAGGAGTAAATAACACTTTCTTATTTACTTTCTCCAGACTAGTCATGATTTTATAGTCCTCTATCATATTCCTCCTTAGTCGTCTCTTTTCCAAGCTGCAAAGTCCCAGTCTTATTAATGTCTCCTAACATGGCAGCCGTTCTATACCCCTAATAATTTTTGCTGCCCTTTTCTGAACCTTTTTCGTTTCCAATATATCTCTTTTGAGATCGGGCAACCACATCTGCATGCAGTATTCAAGATATGGACATAACACGGATTTTATATAGACGCAATATGATATTTTCTCTCATTATCTATGGTTTCAGAGAACTATCCACAATGACTCCAAGATCTCTTTCTTGAGTGGTAACAGCTAATTTAATTTCATATGTATAGTTGGGATTATATTTTCCTATGTGCATTACTTTGCATTTATCAACATTGAATTTCATCTGCCATTTTGTTTTCCAGTCACCTAGTTTTGTGAGATCCTTTTGTAGTTCTTTGCAATCTGCTCGGAACTTAACTATCTTGAGTAGTGTTATCATCGGCAAATTTTGCCACCTCATATTTACCATTTTTCCAGATCATTTATGAATATGTTGAATAGGACTGGTCTCAGTACAGACCCCTGGGAAAAAACACTATTTACCTCTCTCCATTCTGAAAACTGACCATTTATTCCTACCCTTTGTTTCTGATCTTTTAACCAGTTACTGTTCCATGAGAGGACCTTCCCACTTATCCTGTGACAGCTTATTTTGCTTAAGAGCCTTTGCTGAGGGACCTTGTCAAAGTCTTTCTGAAAATCTAAGTACACTATATCCACTGGATCCCACTTGTCCACATGCTTGTTGACCCCCTCAAAGAATTCTACTAAATTGGTGAGGCATGATTTCCCTTTACAAAAACCATGTTGACTCTTCCCCAACTAATTATATTCATCTATGTATCTGACAATTTTGTTCTTTACTATAGTTTCAGCCAGTTTTACTGAAGTCAGGTTTACTGGCCTGTAATTGCCAGGATCACCTCTGGAGCCATTTTTAAAAATTGGCATCACATCATTTGGTGCATTTGGTCCTCCGGTCACTTGGTACAGAAGCTGGTTTCAGTGATAGTTTACAAACTACAATTAGTGGTTCTGCAATTTCACATCTGAGTTGCTTCAGAACTCTTGGGTGAATCCCATCTGATCGTGGTGACTTATCACTGTTTATTTTATCAGTTTGCTCCAAAATCTCCTCTAATGACACCCCAATCTGGGACAGTTCCTCAGATTTGTCACCTAAAAAGAATGGCTCAGGTTTGGGAATCTCCTTCACATGCTCAGCTCTGAAGACCAATGCAAAGAATTCGTTGAGTTTCTCCACAATGTTCCTTTAGCATCTCGATTGTCCAGTGGCCCCACCAGTTGTTTAGCAGGCTTCCTGTTTCTGATGTACTTAAAAAAGTTATTGCTATTAGTTTTTGAATGTTGTGGACAAGAAGCCCACTGCAATTTCCCACACCTGCCCATTGTCCGTTTGACCAACAACTTGGAGCTGAGAACTCCTTTGGCTCGATATAATCCCTCCCAGAACCTGAGCTCCAGAAGCTCTGTGAGAACTTGGAGAAAGGTTTCCTTTCCCCCTGCACCTCTCTGTTGGGCACACTGATATTCTTTTTCATGATGAAGAAGCACTGACTATGGAATGCTGAACAAGGTGACGGAATCACAAACCCTTGCCACTTATTAATGAACTCTTTGAGAGGCTCCACTCAGACAAGAATTTTACTAAGATGGACCTTTGTAGGGCCTATAACCTGGTTTGAATCAGAAAGAGTAACAAGTGGAAGCAGCATTCTGCACCCAATATGGACATTTTGAGTATCTAGTTATGCCTTTTGGATTGTGTAATGCTCTGGTGATGTTTCAGCATTTTGTCAACTATATCTTCCAGGACATATTGGATCAGTTAGTGGTTATTTATTTGGATAATATTCCTGGAGGCATTTTTTTTCCTGAAAACCAGATGCTGCATGAACAACATATATACCACGTTCTCAACAGACTCTACCAAAACTATCTTTACACCAAACTGAAGAAATATGAGTTTGACAAAGATACAATTGAATTCTTCAGATATATTATTTTCCCTGAAGGGCTGACAGTAGATCCACAAAATGTATCTGCCATTTCTGGATGGAACACCCCGAAAAGGATGTAAGAAGTATTTCAGTAGTTTCTGCCAGTTTCAAATTATCAATTTCTTTCACCTTGTAGTCCCAATAACTATATCTCAGAAAGGGGGTCCACTCTTTCTGGTTGCTGGAGGCACAGTTTGTATTTGATCAGTTAAAGAAATCTTTTACCTCAGCTCCCATTCTTGTACATTTGGATCCTGACAAGCCCTTCACCATAGAGGCAGATTCTTCAAACTTTGCTGTCAGAGCTGCTTTGTCACAATATGCAGGCTTTTGTAACAACTCCACCTCTGCACCTTCTATTCAGCTAACTTCCGCTGAAAAGAATTATGTTATCTGGGTTAAGAAGTTATTTTCTATTTTTCTCACTTGGATTTCAATTCCAATTTTTAAAGGATGACTTTTTGCGTCTAACTGCCTCCCTTACTCTGTTGTTTATCCATTGTGCATTTTTTGGTCCTCTTATTATTTTTTTTTAACTTGGGGTATGCATTAAATTTGGGTCTCTATTGTGATGTTTTTTAAAAAGTTTCCATTTACTCTTGTGACTGTTCCTTTTAATTTCCATTTAAATAACTTCCTCATTTTGGTATAGTTCCCCTTTTTTTTGAAGTTAAATGCTACTGTGGTGGGCTTCTTTGCTATTTTCTCCTACACAAGAACGTATTATTGTTGCTATTACTGAGCGTCTCAGCTATATTCACCTCTTAAACCAGATCTGTGCACCACTTAGGACTAAATCAAGAATTGTCTCTCCCCTTGTGGGTTCCAGGACTAGCTGCTCCAAGAAGCTGTCATTAATGATATCTAGAAATTTTATCTTTGCATCCCGTCCTGAGGACATATGTACCTAGTTAATATGGGGATATTTGAAATCTCTCATTATTATTAAGTTTTCTAATTTTTTAGCCTCTCTAATCTCCCTGAGCATTTCGTAATCACCATTACCTTCCTGGTCAGGTGGCTGGTAGCGTACTCTTACTGCTATCCTCTTATTGTTCAAGCATGGAATTTTTGTCCATAGTGATTCTATGGTACAGTTTGATTAATTTAAGATTTTCATCTTATTGGTATCTGTGCTTTCTTTTACATATATTGTCAATATCCCACCATCATAATCCACTCTATCATTCTGATATATTTTGAACCCTGGTACTACCATGTCCCATTGATTATCATTGTTCTACCAAGTTTCTGTGATGCCTATTATATCGATATCCTTATTTAATACCAGGCAGTCTAGTACACTCATTTTAGTATCTAGACTTCTGGCATTTGTCTACAAACACTTATAAAATTTGTCAGTATTTAGTTGTCTATCTTCATGTGATGTAACTGAATGGGACTCTTTCTCATTTGCCTGTTTGTCTTCAGCTGCTACCTGGTCATCACAAATCCAACTAATTCTCAAATTCTTCACTACTGTTATCAGTCTTTTCCTCATAACTGAGATCCCCTTCCCTGGAAGAGTATCCTCAGTGTGAGAGGATACTGTGACATCATCTGGAAGGAAGGTCCCAACTAGGGGATTGTTTCCCTCCACTCCAGTTTGATGTTCTTCTTCCCCAAGACTTTCATCCTCCTCAACAGCACAGAGGTTGTCACACTGGAGGTGGTACTGTTCTGCGTACCTCTGTGTCTCCCTTAGCAACTCTATTTCAGCCACTCTGGCCTCAGGCGCCTATACTTAGTATCTGAGGGCCACGAGCTCCGGGCACCAAATGCACACCACACATACGCCACCTGCCCACAAGGCAGATAATCGCACAAGCTGCTTTCAGTGGAATAAACTGGCTAGCCCCCACTTTGCTCCATCATTCCATCATTAGCAATTTTTAAATCAAATTGGCTGTTTTTCTAAAATATATGCTCTAGGAATTATTCTGGGGAAGTTCTATGGGCTTGTGTTATACAGGAACTGAGACTAGATTGGCCTTGAAATCTGTGAATGTATGAAACCCGACTTTCACAAAGCTGTAGAGTCAAATCTTGACAACCCTCTGAAAGGGACATACCCACTGAAGGGGTGGTTTTCAAAATCAGGATTTTAAGAGGTAATGCCTAATGGCTTGGCTAAAAAAAAAAAAAAAAAGATCTAAGTTGTTGTTGTTAACATAGGCCCCAACTTCTGCCAGCGCCAGTGTGTGCTCGATCAGCCTCTGCCCCCATAATTAGTTACAATAGGCATCATCAATATTAACTTCAAAACAGAGGAACTTTCCTTCTCAAAGTGCGAGGACTTTGTTGGTGCCAGCGTAGAGTAGTTTGCAGAGGAAGTTGAATGGATGAGAGAGGGTAAGAGAAGTAATGGTGCACATAAGCAATTCAGGTTGGTTATGTTTTTCAAAATTCACGGCTCCACTTATTTTTTGAATAGAAGTTCAGCTCCTCCATGTCCCCATTGCATTCACTGCTTTACATGTGTGGAGCTGTGGAGCGCTTGTGCACTTCTATAAATGAGAAGATAAACAGATCAGCTTCTCACAGGCAAGCCGAACTGCTGTGTATTGAGAATATCCATTAAATAGATTTCCACAATAGGATTATTCTTTTACTCATTATAAATTCATAATACACAAGCTCTCTGTACTTTCATGCTGACTCCAGCTTTGTACTGTCAAAGCTATTTAACTATGCTACATTGCCTCAGCACTTCATTTTACTGCAGACTGGTTGTATTTCACTGCTTGTTCTGTACTTCTCAAAAAAAAAGTTACCTCATGGTAACATAACAAATAAGCTTTATCATTTTTTTCCCCTGAGTAAGTCAAAATTCTTTTGAAAGGAGCCGGCTTTTGAAAACTCTTGTGTATTTGCTTCCCCCTCATTTTTTTTGTTAGGAGAACTAGGCAAAGAAGATTCTTAGTAGAACACATTCTTAATAGCTAAGGCTCGATCTTGCAAAGATTTACAGACATGGTGAAAGTTAAGGACCTGAGTAATCCAATTATGAATTTATGAGGAGTTAAAAATAAAAAAAAACAACCTATTGACTTCAGTTAAAAACATGCTTAAAGTGAAGTGCCTGTGTAAATCTTCGCAGGACGGGGCTCTCCTCAGAAAATTTGACACCTGTGTTAAGGAGAGACAAAGTTAAAATGATCATGTATGTGTATTATAGTCAATAAAATATGCGAACTTCAACTCCTCAGAGACCCTCCCCCAAATAAGGCTTGTTTCATTTTTTTAAAAAATCATTCGTTTTGGTCTATTGTTTTTACAGCATGCAAATCATGGCAGGTGGTTTGCAAATAGAATATATGCTGTGCCCCCAAGAGCTTACAATCTAATCAGATCTACACTGACAGACCACTCAGCCCATATGGAACCCCAATAAAGTCAGGAGCTCTGTGAAGCCACATGTCTGCCTTTACAGACTTGGTTGCAGGATAGGAACCTAATTCTAGCTGTGACACAATCTGTGGGGCTCGAGGGTGAGGAAGCATGGGTTACAGCAATGCAATCAGACATGTATGCAGCCTAGGCATACGCACATCTTGGTGGCTCAGCTGTTACTACTGATTCACTTCTTGTGGGCATCACAGGAGAGAGTCTTAAGATTTTACAGAAATATTTATTTTGGAAATCACTGCAGATGACAGGGTGTACAAACACCTTAGCAGGCTCTAATATGCCAGAGCTAACGATTTTTCTTCAGCATCCTAATAAGGAAAGGGAAAGGCTAATTAAAGGCAGGAAACTATTGTTTCACAAAGCAATGTGTAATGACTGCTTAGACAGCTAAATGATTAAACTGCCTTCGGAAAGAACGATCATGCCCTAAGGCCTCTGTCCTCCATGGAGCTCAGATCTCTTTCAAGATTTTTTTGCCCTCTATTCCCAGAGTGGGTTCTTGGCATCTTGCAGGTAACATTCAGCATCTCACAGCATTGGGAATAAAGACCATATGCGTGTTATTGGTATATTGTGCTCACTGAGCAATTTAGGCAAACACATCTTCCAGTGTACTTAGAATCTGATCTTCCAAGGCAGATCTGTCTGTGGCATAAATATTTTGTGGTTTTATTGCATTTATGAACCTGATCTAAACCTTGACATGCCTGACAGCTGTATCTGTGGGTAAATAGGGCTATTTGTAAAGGCATTTTGAGCTGGAAAGTTGAGAGATTCAAACATAACTGACACAGTTTTTCAGTCAGTCCAGTTTATCCATGGCAGGAAGGCTCTGGGTCTTTAGCAAGTGGAATCATTCAAAATGGAGGGTAAAACTAAACAACCTCTCCCACAAAACCAAACCACTGAAAAATAGGGAGCTGTGGAATTGCCTGAGAGCAAGAGAAATCATATAAGTTGAGCTCCACCCTCCCACACTCTACTGCTTCCAGCTTTTTATCAGCTCCTTATCTGCCCTGTGCTGATGAGGAGCTGATAATCAGGTGTAAGTGCTTAGACTTGCTGTGGGACAGTATTTCTGTGGAAGAGACGACCCAGTCTTCACTAGCAGGGAGGTTCCCCCACTGAGAGCTCAGCTGAAATCACTGAGAATTGGGTGGAACCTCAAAAGACCAAGTCGCAGAGGTCACAGTGGCAGATGGCAGCAGAAGATGATGGCACAGGGCCATTGGCAACAGAGCAATGGAGTGAACAGTGGCACAATGAACATCAGTGGCCAGAGAGAAAAGTGAGTAGCTGGAGGAATGAGCAAGGCAGCTTCTCACCCGCACCTGGGAGGTGAACTCACGTGAAAGCGCCTCTGAATTCTGAGTCTCTATTGACCAAGGACAACACTGGTGAGTGTTAATGAGGCTGTTAAGAATGCTGGAGACACAACACAGTTCATGCAAAGAAACATGGCAGTGGCATCATACTTTCTATTTAAGCAAGAGATACCGCACACTACAAACTGGAGGCCAGTGTCGAGTGCATTGTCACTTGTTCATCCTGAAGTTGAACACTGGTTCTGAACAACACCAGCAAATGCTCACTATCTTTCTGCAAGAAACTCAACTACTGGCTAGAAGCATGCAGTGCAAGAGTGAAAGACTCAGCAGCTGAAAAAGTGAAGAATTCTCTCACCACATTCAGAAAATTTCCATACATGGCTGATGAATGCACCTCTGCAAATGGGCATCAAGTATTAAGTCATTGTTATCTTGATGTCAGTGATAGGCCAGTACATGCATTTCTAGATGTTCAAGTTATAGAAGACAGATCAGCTGCATTTGTGACAATCCACATCTTAGAAGAGTTAAATGCTTGTCAGTTAGACCCCAGATGGATGACTTCTTGTGCATTTGATGGAGCTGCAAACTTCTCTGGAAGATACGGTGTAGTACAAGCTTTGCTCAGAGAAAAGTGTAACTCCTATTTCTCCTATACACACTGCAGAGGCCATCTACTCCAACTAGCACTAGTACAAGCTGCAGACTCTTCAAAAGACATTTAAAAAGCTATAAATTTAATGTCTTCATTATATTCTTTTTTCAGCAAGAGTCTAAAAAGACTGAATATCTTGGAAAATATAGATGTTACACTGGGTCTGAAGTTCAAATTAGTCCAACCTGGGAAAACCCTCTGGCTTTCTCATGAGTGATTCTTGGCTGTTGTCCACCAGCCGTTATTACTGGTTTTCGAAAGTATCTATCAAGATGGGATGGATCAAGTAATGAGGCTGGTGGATTACTTTTGCTACTACATTCAGAGAAGACTATTGCCATTCTCACTCTTGTAAGTCTAATGTTGAAACCACTTGGGTCATTAAACAATGTCATCCAGGCATCTGCTACAACAGTAGTAGATCTTTGTCCAGCAATAAAAGCTACATTTGGATCAATCAGAGAACTATCCACTGAAAAAGTAATGGAAGAAGCAAAGACTTCAGTCCAGAAGTTGACTAATGAAGGAATTTATATTGAATCCTTAAATGAAAAGGACAAGAAGTCTTTGTTAAGACAACTGAAAAAGTACACAGACTCAATTCTTAAAAATCTACAACAGTGACTTCTAGATTCTACTCAACCTCTACGTAGCTTTTACAGATCCCTGTCCTATAAAACACCGACAGTCGAGTGGAGTGAAGCACTACCAGCAATGAGGCTGCCATGTGCTCAGGACAGAATAGAGAATTTGAACACAAAGTGGAATATCATATGACAAATGAATGAAGATTTGACTTCAACTTCTTTTTTATTATCATTAGTGGCTCAAGCCAATCTTTGTGCTATTTTCCTGGGATGAAAGAAGTAGGAATTCATCTCTTGCTCCTCCCAGTAACAACAGCTACAGTTGAGGATTCTTTTTCATCATTGAGCAGAATTTTGTGTTCTAAAAGAAGTCGCCTTCTGCCTGATCATGTGACTGAACTAATAAGCATATCAATTGAAGGAATGGAAGTACCAGACACACAAGAAGCCACCACAGATGAATGCGTTACATTCAAGAAGTTCATTAACAGAGCTGGGCAAAATTTTAACAAGAAACCAAGAAGGATGTAGATGTAGTGCTTCATAGAAGGCTTGAGTAGCCAACTTTAATTTGTGTGAAGATTTTAAAACATGAATTAAATCTAATAAAATGGTCGTGAAACATTTTTCAGTTTTTTCTATGGTGCCATACAGCCCACCTTCACCTTTATGGTCTCACCCCTCATCGGCCCTGACCACCTCCCACCCCTCCCGTAAATTCCAACAATTCCTGGGGAAAACACTGGCTGTGAGACTAGTGAGACTTTTCAGTCCTCTTGTTTGGACTGAATCAGTTCAAATAAGCATTCAAACTATTTTTTCCCCACTGCTTATACAAATCTCCAAAACTTTTGACAAGGCCACATCCTCAGTATCCATGGGAAAGATTTCCTCGTACCCAGAGGTGCTTGTATGAACTAAATTTGTTCAGTTTTTTGTTGTTGGTTTTTTTGGCACAGCCCTTTTCTCTGGTTGTTTCAAACAATACCTTTATATATACCTGTGTGTGGGCTGTACATAGTACCTATGAAAAATGGGTAGCTGGAGAATGTGAAGCTGGATGCAATGCAACTTGATAAAACACTTTCCATCTATCACTATTGCTCCTGAACACTTGATAGTGGTCCTTAATTATACTGCATGAAGATTCAAGGTAAGGTTATGGGTCACTGTTGCAACATTCAGGTAGCCCAGGAAAGCAAATTTATGCATTTCTAGTCAGCTGAATTAGCCTAGGGAATTAACTGCAAACATGGATTCCTCCCCCGCCCCCGGATTTATAATATTGAATTAAAAGGAAATGGGAGCTACTTACCTCCACTTTTGCTTAGATGGTATTTCTGCTACATATTTTATGCAGTATATTGTACAAGAGACATAAATACAACCACACAGATAAGTTGATTCAGAAACAGAGATAAGGATTAGAAAATCTTCAGAGCTTGGAGAAAATCATGATATCACAAAATCTCTTTTCAAAGTTCTTGTGTTTTAAAGCAGTGTCATAGGTGGGGCTGCTCTGTAGCACCCTCTGAAGGGCCAAGTGCGGGTGCTCCTATAAACTAAATTGTGACCATCTGCTTGGAGTCGGATAGCCTGTGCCATAATCTCGGTTAAACAAAAATAAACTCAAAATTTCTCTGCCTGCACCTTTAAAGAAACAGACAAAACCTTGAAGGCAAGTACTTAGTTGTAGTGCTTGAAAGCCAGGCTGGGGCTAGCGCTCAGGAACTCCTTTGCCGTCCCCGCCTCACCCAGCTCTACCCCTAAGAGCAGCATGCAAGCCTTTTTAACTGGCCTGCTGGTTCTCGATTGGTCGGCATTTCCTGGCCCTTCTAGGTCTCTGGAGGACTGGCTCTTGATGGTAGCTTGGCCTGAGTAAGGCGGGGGTGGGGTTGTCTGGGCTCAAGGCCGGTGCAAGGAAGCTTTGCGCCCTAGGCAAAACTTCCACCTTATGCCACCCCCCAAGCTAACTCCTCCCACCACCACCCCGTGGCAGCTAACCAAGCCCACCCGCCCCTCCCACCCGAGGTACGCCCCCCCACGGCAGCTACCCCCCCTTGAAAGCCCCCCCTCCACAGCAGCTAACCTGGCCCAGGGAGCACCCCCCGCAGAAGCTAACCCTGCCCCCCTCCATGGCAGCTAACACCGCTCCCCTCCGCGGTAGCTAACATTGCCTGCCACAGCAGCTAACCCACCCAGGGAGCCTCCCCCCGCAGAAACTAACCCCTCCCCCCTCTGCGGCAGCTAACATCACCCACCGCAGCAGCTAACCTCGCCCAGGAAGCCCGCCCCAGCTCTCCTCTGCTGAGCACGCCGGCACTGCTCTAATTCTCCTCTCCTCCCAGGCTTGCAGCGCCGATTGAAGAAGACTTAGAGCGGGGGCTGTGTGCTCAGCAGAGGAGGCAGAGTGGAGGTGATCTGGGGCAGGGAGCAGTTCCCCTGTGCACCCCCCCCCCCTTTCAACTTTTGCTGACTTTTTATAAACAATTTTATGTAACAGGCTGATTTTTGTTATGTTGGACAAGTTAAACTAAAGGCCCCACATAACACATCTTATTTTTATCTCTAGTTAAGTAAGCATCAAGATTAAAGGTCTGTCTACAGGCACCGTGCCTCAGTGAGTCACAGCTGAGAATATCAGATTCAGGACCAATTGCTGAGAAATGGGGCAGACCCACTCCAAACTGGTGGTTATTCTTCCATGAGATATACCAAGTCAGTAACAAAAGTAAACTTCTGTCTCCCCTCACTGGTTAACAAATCAGACATGCAGTCTTCTTAGGTATCCTAGCCGTTGTTTCAACACCAGACACTATACTTAATGATGAGTGGCTATTTAACACCAATTTCATTAAACAAAGGGTTCTTCTAATCCCAAGAGATCAGCCACACAGCCAGATCAATACGTAATTCAGATCTTACCCAATAATCATGCTATTGCCAATCATTTAGTATCTAGTACCTAACAGTTTATTTATAAGAAAAAAGAAAAAGGAGAGAGTTACAATGATTAAGGAAATCAAATACACACACTCATTGCAAAGTTCTTGGATCACGTTTGTAGCAGTGATGGAATAATGTTTCTGGTAATTTCCAAAAGATTGGAAGGTCCTCAGTCTACTGAATGCTCCTTTTAGTGTAAGTCCAGAGATCAGAGCAGGAAAGAGGCAAAATGGAGATGCTTCCAGGGCCTTTTATACTTTCTCCCAAGTGGAGGGAAAGCTCTCAGCCTTAGTTTGTGGGAAATCACAGCCACAAAATGGAGTCCAGGGTCACATGAGCTAGTCACATGCCCTGGCATGCATTGATGGTCATAGGAGCAGTCATTTCCACAGGAAGGCCCATCAGACAGGAATAAGCTTCTATTGCCCATTGTGTTTGTTAATGAGGCACCAGCTTGAATGGTCCATTCACAATGTGCTTGCCAGACTGGATGTGAATTACCCTGTGGGTATTATCCCAGGAGCAAACACATTTGAAATACAGTTATAAAATCAATATTAATAACTTCAGATACAAAAATGGCATGCACGTACAACCAGGAAAATCATATTCAGCAAATCATAGCTTTTCCATTGAAACTTTACATGACATATGTTGTACAAGATTTGTTGCAATTGTTTAACAGAGGTAGCAACAACGATATACATGGTCATATTTTAATCATACAACATCACACCTTTGTACCACTTTTAATGTAAACTGTCCAGTTTGTATTAGTCCATCTGTCTCAACTTTTGCTGACTTTTTATAATCAATTTTATGTAACAGGCTGAGTTGGATTTTTATTATTTTGGACAACTTAAAGCACAAGCCCCAAGTAACACATCTTATTTTTATTTCTGGTTAATTAACCATCAAGATTAAAGGTCAGTCTACAGCAGGGATCGGCATGCGGCATGTAAGCACCCTGGAGGGCTGGGCCAGTTTGTTTACCTGCCACATCTGCAGGTTCGGCTGATTGCAGCTCTCACTGGCTGCGGTTTGATGCTACGGGACAATGGGGACTGCAGGAAGCGGCGCGAGCTGTGGGATGTGCTGACTGCCACTTCCTGCAGCCCCCATTGGCCTGGAGCGGCAAACCACAGCCAGTGGGAGTAGCAATCAGCTGAACCTGTGAACGTGGCAGGTAAACAAACCGTCCCAGCCCGCCAGGGTGCTTATCCTGGTAGGCCGCATGCCAAAGCTTGCTGATCCCTGGTCTACAGTAGGGAAATTTGAACCACTCAGCATAAATCCTGAAGGTGAATGCCCACTGCCGGTGTAAAACAGGGCAACTTACTCTAACAATTTACCAGAGTGTGTTGCACCAATAAAAATCTTGATTTCCCCCAGTGCAGCACAAATATATTATGTCCAGCTATACTGGTGCAAATTTCTCTAATATAGCCCAAATCTCAGATCAAACCTTGTGGGCTTTGGATTTAATTTCAAACATTCTCTCAAACTGCATGCTTCTGCATCTTAACAGAATTGTCTGGTGTCCATGGCAGTGCAGGTCTTCAGTATGTCTGTTTGTGATCTTAGAAGTTAGAATCTATGTATGTAACAGCATTTGAGGATAGTAAATGTAAAACACATTTGAATAATAATGATTTTGCTGTTTTAATGTTAATTAAATCTTCATAGCAGAAGCAATTACTGAGTATATCCCTTCATGCTACAAAAACCTTTATTTTCAAATCTGGGCCATTAAGAAAAGATATAAAAGATTGTAGGGGTTTTGGCCAGAACATGCACATAGGGCAAATTAAAGCTGAGCAGTGCTACTGATCCTCTCTAAAGCAGCAGCTAGCGTATCTGTGGTCCAATCACAATCTGTCAGACTGTTTCCAGATATTACAATTGTCTTGGCACAGCAACCATCCATAAACTCTCCATCCCTGTGTGGAACACAGTTTTAAATTGGCTAATATTTCATTCAAGTTCTCTTAGGGTAATAGCTATCACTTGTATACAAAATGAGGATCTAACATAAAACACTGACCAACATAAAACTGAACCCAGACAACTTTAAAATGCATAAATATGATTCTGCTTCTCCTATGCTCTAGCAATGCCTCATTACTCTCCTGAAGCCTTGTTCATATATACGCTAAGGTGACATTTATTGCTTTCTTCCTTACATGTATTCAAATACTTAGAAAAGTTGAGATCATGAGTTTGGGTGTAAAAGTTGTGAGCCATTTCCTGACTGATTTTCTTATTGTGACTCTATAGGGTTCAGACCTGTTGGAGGGGTTGTCATTGCCTGCTTTGTAACCCTGGATACCTCTGTGCTGTGCAAGCTTTGGTTCAGAGCCCTAAACCCAGCATCTTCCCAGTGCCACATTTTCCCCAAACCATCTCCCTTGTGGTGTCCATTCCTTCTGACTGTAGCACTCACAGTACTCACGAAGTTTGCTGCTCCCTTAAAGAGACATTTCCTTATTACTTAACTGGGGTTAACAAACACTGAATTTTAATCAAAGCATGGAACTGATTTAATGTAAAAGTAAAACAAGGTTATTAAAGAGTCATAGATTAAGTGATAGCAGGTATAAGGAATAAGGCTAGAAAGGCTTACAAGCAACTAAAAGTAAAAATAAGCTTCTAAGACTAAGAACTGATTTAACAAACTAGAATCTCTTGTTCAAATAAGTGTTTCTCACCAAGTCTCTTTTCCAGACTGGCTGATCAGATTTTCTGGGCAGGACCTTTCACAGAGTTCAATGTGCTCAGTTCCTGTGTCTCCTGAAGTGAAGGATGCCAAATGGCTTTTTCTCTCTGCTTATATCTTCTTAAAGTTCATTGACCCAGCTTCAAGAGGAAAAAAAGCTTCCTGGGGGTGCAGTTTCCAACGCCCTCTGAGATTGTTAAGTGCTCAGCTTTCTCCACTAGCTCTCCTAACGGATTTGTTTACCTTGCATGTAAATGTGTGTGGGGGGGGGTGTTTGTTTTTTGTGTGTCTTAGGTCACACTTTGCTTAATTTACATTGGAGATTCATTCAAGCAGGTGGAAACAGATGTGGCTTAGGCACTGCTTGCCAAATACTTTTAAAGAATTTATTTCTATATCTATAAAGTCCTTTGTGGGTTTACCATACGTACATCATGCAAAAAATATTAATGATCAGCGAATTATTAGTTTTCCAACGATCTGTTACATGCCACCTTTGGGGCATATATCATGACAATAGTATGCCAGCTGGCATTGGAGTGCTTTTAGGGTCACACTTCACCCACTTATAAAACCAGAAGAGGGTTAGCCAGTAGCTAACTCATAAGCACCAGGTCAGGAAAACTCGTTCCTGGACAGGGCATCTGCCACCACGTTTGCTTTCCCTTTACACAACCAATCTCCACTTCATATTCTTGGAGTGTCCTGCTTCATTGTAGCAGTTTGGAGTTGGAGCCGTGGTTATGTGCAACCAAATCAATGGAGAGTGGTCACACCGGATGCCTGATTGTCAACACTATGGCATAACAGTCTTTCTCCGTGACAAAGTAATTCTATTCAGTGGGTTCAGTTTCTTGCTTAAGAAAGCAATGGGGTGTTCTTAGGGTCATACTTAGTGTTTTTCTTTTAGCCTTGTCCTCCATTTACCAGTTTTCTTTCTTCTATCTTCTGAGGCCAGGTTGCAAACAGCCTTTTTGCAGGGGGAGGAAGGGAAAAGGAACAGGAGTTGCAAAGGAAGCCTGCTGTATGGCCCATGTATGAGACAATCACAATAGCAGCCTCTATAACTAGGACCTGCTTGTCACTTGCCTTGGGGTTCCTCCAGGGAGCAAAGCACCCAGAAAAGGAGACAGAATCATGACATGATGCCCTGCTCAAAAAGCAGGGCCAACACAACTGGAGAAACAAACAGTGCACTGAATAGCTCTGAGAGTCTGTGTTGCTTTCCTGGTGCTCCTCAAAGGTGGTGCTGCTCCACACTGCTACCCACACAGGGGCTTCTTGCCAATCATCCAGTGTTGTCTTTGAAGCAGTCAGCCATTTTCATGTCGTCACTGATTATTTTTTAACAAAAAGAAATGACAAAAAGAAGGATTCATTTGGGGCACCTCATCGGTTAGGTACTGGAAACCAGGAGCAGTCCAGATTCAAACCTTTCTCTGAACCCCCTACATCTGGGGAGAGTCCAACAATGAGCTCTGGTTATGGCCCTTTGCTGTTTCAAATACAGATGGGCAAATCTCTGGTAGTTATTGTGACATTACACTCCATATTCTTTATGAAAATATGCTTATGATATGGATATGACATAACTGAGATATACTTTATGCAAGATGGCTCATGTAAGATATTGTTGGAAAGGTTATGATTTACTGAATTTGATTATCCAGCTTGTATGCATATATCGTTTCTGTATCTATAGTTAGGAATATGGACTATGTAACAATTACAACTGAGTGTGTATTGGAAAGACACACACCAGATAATAGGCCATCAGATTTGATGGGCTATTAGGAAGAAACAACAAGACTGTGAAAATATTAATCTCTGTCCCTCCTGGGAGGTGTCCTGGGATGTAACTGTGACACTACTCGGTCAGGTGGTCTTGTCACCTGCTACTAAACCTTATATTGGAATTCTTGTAACTTTCCACTAAAAGAAAAAGGAGGGGTCAAGTTTTGGAAACAAAATATTCTTATTTTAAGGGTGGGGAGGAAAGCAAATGGGACGCTCTCCTCCATGGCCTACCCAAGAAGAAGGGCTGCTGGAAGAACCTGAAGGGGCAAAGAAACTAACCTGAAGGAAAAGACAGGGGAGAGTCCAAACTGAGACTGGGGTCCAGTCTGTAAGAAAAAATTACTGGAACTCGGAATTACAGAAACTCTGCATCCTGCCTAATTCAACTTTTAGGGTGAGAAACTACATTGTGTAACCAATTTCTTTAATGAAACAAGCTTGGTTTGCATGTTTTGTTTTGTTTGCTTAGTAATCTGCTTTATTCTGTTTGCTATCTCTTTAACCATTTAAAATCTACCTTTTATAGTTAATAAACGTATTTCTTGTTTATAATATAACCATGTTTGTGCAAATCATAACTGCGGGGGGCGGAGGATCAGAGGCTGTGCCTACCTTCCTCCACCTTGAGGGAGGAGGCGGATTTCATGATATACCTTTGGGTCTGTCCTCCTAGGGAGGTGTGCACCTGAGTGCTGGTACAAGACCCTTAAATTGAGTCTTCCCAGAGCTGATCTCCTGGTCTGTGTCATTCTGCAGTTGGGTGTGGCCCTGCCTGTGTGTGTGCTAGAGGATGCTTAAGAGCCTGGCTCAGCAAGACAGGTAAAAAGGGGGCCTAGGCTGGCAGAACAGGTGGGCTCAGTGGTATCTCAGCACATCAGGTGGCATCTTAAGAATGGACAACCCGTCACAGTTATTTTTGTTTTTCAGAACCTCATTGGGTCAGTTATTGGTTTTGCAAAATGAAAATGGTTCCCAAGCAGATAGCAAGGTGTGGGGAGAAAATGGGATGGATGTCAGATAGCAGTCTGCAGTTTGGACGCATCTCTGTTTACAAGAATTTGTGAAAGTATGTTTAGTCCCCACTGTATAAACTTGTATTGCCTATTGCAATGGGGAAGCCCAGAGTAATGAATGTTTCTGACCATCCCAGACACAGTATTTGAGAATCGCCCTTTTTGTTTTCAAATTAAATGAATGATTCACTGTTCCACTTAAAGTAACTTCTGTTGAGCCATTCTAGTGTGTGTCCTGCTAGGTAGTGTGGGAGTAGTGTGCTGGGACCCTCTGCACTGTGTTTAAAATATATATACTTAAATCCTCCTCAGAAAGAAACAACCCCCCTTGTTCCATTCCCCTACTGTTACAACACATCTGCATTGGCATCTTGTCCAGTCCTCTGTTCCTGACATTATTTGGATTATCCTCTGTATGGGGGAATTAATGGAAAATGTAACAAGAGGAGGGGACTGGTGGAGAGTAACAGTTAGCCTGCCCATATCAATGATGAAAGGGGCAGCTGAAGAGTCATCCTTTATCCCATAAAAACAGATGGCACCAAAGACCATATATAGTGTATACAGCCACATTGCCTATGCTCACCTCTAAGCTCTGAGGGTAGCTTGAAAAATCAAATCCCAAAATATCAACAATAAAGCACACTTCCTGGCAGGGTGAGTCACTCTGTAGAAAGCAATTATCAACTGATTTTAAGTGGAAGCCCGCTGCATTCTTAAATGATCTACTATACAGAGGGAATTTTAGGACAGGGCACAATCCAAACATTAAAAAAGAAAGAAAGAAACAAAGACAGACTTCTTGATTTCTGCTTTTACAATTTCAGGTTATCAAAGAAAATAAGTCTGTGTGCCCCATCAAGAGCAGATGGATGCAGGAAGAATTGCATTTTAGCTGAAAGGTTTAACCTGATGTATTAAAAAAAGAAATAATGGGAAAAAAACTACCTCACTGTTTACACAAGATGATTTTATTACTTGTGGTGCTGGATTGGTACTCTAGGAAAGCACAGCTTCTGTGTTCTGGCTAAAATGATGCGGATTGCTTTTTGCTATACAATTGCCTTGAAGTCAACTATTTTACCAATAGGTTTTATATAGGTTATTTCTTAAAATGCTTTAGCATGTAACAACGTCAGGCATGTTAATGGCAGAATCATTATTAGATCTAGGATAGATCTATCATTGAGGTCAAAATGGCTGCTTATCCTTGTTTAGATGGTTCATTGGTCTTCCAAACAGGAATTTGTACTGACAAGGCCACACATCCGCTTTAAATTAAAATTTGGGGAAAGTGGGGCCTAGTTTGTCTGAAAATAGAGATTTTTTGTTTCAATTCTGTTTCAGATCCTCATGTTCCATATTTATAGGAAACTACTGAAGAAGGAACTACATGCGACAGATACTAGTCATGCTGTTTAATGCATCAATTGGAAGTGCTCAGATACCACAGTGATGGATGCTGTGACAAATATTGCAACCCCATGCAATATCTTTGGAGATCCTATTGTATTATGGTTATGAATGGTTTCTGCATTATTGTGTTTTACTCCATGGGAGAGGATTATCACAGCTCCTACAGAAACTAAAACAGCTGGGGATAATTAAGGTGAAGAACTGAGGTTGGAAACACCTCCAGCGAAGTAACACTGCATGGGAAGGCTTGCGTATATTGATTCAGACTTGGTTTTCTGAGACCAACAGACAAAGAAAGGGCTTTGGGTATAAAAAGGCTGCATTTGAACTGAGTCAGAGCCTTCTTCTGATCCAGCAAATGGAGAGAAACTTCTGTTCAATAGAGGGGCCCAAACCTCCTTTATGCTGAAGGGTTGGAAGGACATTGAACTACTAAGGCCCATAAGACTGATGATGGATGAACTCTGGTAAACTTTTAGCATGCGGATAGGAAATTTTATTATTTTTATGTTTTCTCAGCAATGGTTTTACCTTAAAAATTAGCATTACTTAGCAAGAGCTGTGTGGTAACTTGTAACTGCTGGCAATACACTTTTCATAGCTGTTGGAGAGAAAGCAAAGCACCGGTGTTGGCATCGATGCAGATTGGCTTGTTTGGGATATCACAGTATAAGCCATGGAGCTTTGAGGCCTTAAAACTCCTGGTCAGAAGTGAGTGAGATTTGGGTCTCTGCCCAAGAGATGTGATGGCTGGGTGCCAGAAACCTTAAGTGGGTGCCCCCAAGGGACCGCAGCCCGCAAATACAGGTGCAGTTACCCTGAAACTGTGACAGGTGGGATATTGAAACCTGCATAGAATAGAATCCTAAATAAAATACAAATGATTACAAAAGACTGAAACAATAATGCAATAAAGCAGAACTTTTTTAAAAACATAAGGTTAAACAGAAATATCAACATACAATAAATTGGATAGTATAACAAATACTCATGCAAACCTATGTACTATAAGACAAGAATTGTGGATCGGTAATAGTAAGATGAATGTATGAGAAATGAATGACCAAACTACTAGACAAATTGTTGGCTGACTACTGTTTCCTTACACAGATATGTTGAGTGCACTAAATTCAACCATCCATTTTTGCTCATTTGAAAGACATTGTTCCAGTGCAATATAATTATTTGTATTACTAGTGCGGGCAAACTAGCCGTTATGATTTGGAGGGGGATTATTTATTATCATCTTATCATCTGTCTTCCGGAGTAACAAACCTGATTATTATATATCAAAAAAGAAAGCTCTGATATGTGGTAGCTAGACAATTGATAAAATTTGAAACTTAGGTGCAGAAGTTAACCATCAGGGGACACAGAAAGAATGCCGGCAACAAGGCACTTGGATGCCAATATTGCTCTGTGCAATATGAAATACTGAATAAGGTTCAGGCCAAGGATACAGATATAAGGTGCTTATTGTTTTACTCCATTCTGACTTCTAGACATTAGTGTCAAGGTTGCCTGGGAGATGCATTTGCAAGGCGGGGAGTCTCTGAAATCTGCCTTCAACAGATTTTTCTAAAAGCTTGTTTGTGAAAGAGGGGGAAAGAGCATATCTGGCAAATCAGTTTACATTTGTCATCAGTGTCAGTTATCATTTAACTAATAAGTCTCCTTCCAGGAGGCTATCATGTAATTTCTCATTGGATAATATGTGGGGGGAAAGTCACCAATGTGTTTAAGCTACATTTCACTAGCAGGTCATCACAAAAGAAATAAATTAGTGGAATATTAAATCCTTTCGGTTTTGTAATTCTGACTTTAAAACATTGTTTCTTATAATGTGATTTTTAACATATTTTATAGTGTGTGTTTTTTCCCAACTTGAAACGGTAGCAAATAAATACTGCTAGTGAGAGGTAAAGAGCCCCTGCATGGTTTGGTTTGGAAGGGGCTTTTGTACTAATTGCTGGGGCTTCAGCTTGAAAGGGTGGCAAATTGAACCTTCAGGTGGAACCACTCTCACCCCTGCTGGTTTGGCGCACCTTTACTTGAATTCTGGGGTTGTGCTTGGGACTGTTTTCAGGGTACCCAGGACTGTGAGTCACCTTGTTACCACCTGCCTCCGGCGTGAGGCAGTCTTAGCTGTGGTGGCTGCATGTTAGCTCACTCACATCACCACCCCTTCAGCCACTCAAGCACTCTCCTCTGGGCTATGCCAGCCCTGTTTTTGCCTTGCAGGTTAAGAATAAATGCACCCCAGTCCCGAGTCCCCTTGAAGTGTTCCCCTGTGACAACCAGCCCCCGACAGTGCTACTTACAGAAATCCCAGACCTTTACCTTAACTCGCTGCTCCTGTGTAACACACAGCACTTGTGAGCACTTATAATAAAACAAAAAAGGGCTATTTAAGAAAGAATAGAGATTCCACTAGAAACAAGAGAGTGATGTAAAAGCAGCAAAGAATCCTGTGGCACCTTATAGACTAACAGACGTTTTGGAGCATGAGCTTTCGTGGGTGAATACCCACTTCCTCAGATGCATGCATCTGAGGAAGTGGGTATTCACCCACGAAAGCTCATGCTCCAAAACGTCTGTTAGTCTATAAGGTGCCACAGGATTCTTTGCTGCTTTTACAGATCCAGACTAACACGGCTACCCTCTGATACAAGAGAGTGATGGAAGCAGATGGTTACAGTACAAAACAAAATCAGAAAATGTGAACTACCAGGGCCCATACTTATTAATAGCTCCCTTTCCTATCTAACAAAGTGGGTTCTCTCCCCCACCCCCCAACATTCAGTCTGTTGAAGGGCTGTCTGGATTCACAGGAACCAGGATCCAATCTTTCATGAGTTAATGAAGTTTCATGACATTGGTTCATGGAGTTTCATGGTCCTGCTTTGAGCAGGGAATTGGACTAGATGACTTCCTGAGGTCTCCTCCAGCCCTAATCTTCTATGATTCTATGAGACACCCACACTCAGCAAAATGTCTCCTTAGTGGATGGATGCAGAGTGCCTTTCTCCATGCTGTGATATACTGAATCAGGTTTTTGTCATTATTCACAGACACTGTGAGCTTTTTTTTTTACCTCCAAGTAATAGTTTTCCACTGAATTTTCTGAGTTGATGCAACAGTGGACAATTGAGCAAGACATTATATAACCAGCTCGCCAGAGAGGGGTGAAAACTCCCTCCCACTTGAATGGGCCTGTACTGAGACACATGATTCCCTGGTGGCTTACTTTCTCTCCAAGTTCATAAGGGCATAATTCTCAATATAGTTACATTATTCCTTAAATAATTGCAATGATTATGAGTATCAATAACTTAGAAGTGTCCAGTAGAGACCTCACATGCTACCCTTTAGGGATAAATACCATGAAAGCCATGTATTGGGTGTAGTGAGTTTGCCAGGTTTGAGACAGGTGTTGCTTGTAAAGAACCACAAACCCTTTGCCTGTTGCCGCTAATGGGGTTCTGTGTCACCATGTTCTGTACTGGGGATGGGTGACCCTTCCTATGGCTTCAGGGCCATCTCACCATCTTTCACTGCTCATTGAGGGCCATTTCCCCCTCCCCCACACCACAAGCAGAAAACAGGGAACCACAATGAAATTGGAACGAATCTTCAGGTGCCAGGAGCTGGTCCGAGCCCTCTCACCTTAGGACAATGGGCCTGGGGTGTGTGGAGACATTTCTTCCCCTAAAGAAGATGAGTACTGGTCTGAGGCAAGGACAGATAGTCTTCCATAGTCCATAGCACAATCGGTACTTGTTTCCTAGCTACTGTATTCGGCATTATGAAGCACTAGCTGCCCCTGCCTCAGTCTCGCAGCTGCCTGAAGTGAGGAGAGGGATGTGTTTCCTCTTTTCCACTGTCCTATGTGTGGTCAGGCCACTTCCTGCTCCCCAAAAGACGCCCTCGCTTAGGCTAACTTCAGGATTCTCACTAAACACTGCCCTACTTATGTGTGTCTAACACTGGAAATCTTAACATCTATTTTTAATCAATCTAGGTTAGTGTTCTACCTCAGCAATTCATTGTTAATATTTCTCCTGCTATGCTCCTGACACCAATGGGAATAAAAAGCATATTTTGACAGTATGTGCAGTCAGTATCTGGATTTCATGGCATTTGAAGGATTTTAGGGAAATGTTAAAGTCTGTTTAAAACCAAATGGTAGTGTAGGCGAGCCCAATTTACTTTAAATTTTATTTTGTATTGCATTTATATTTAATTAATTTTTAGCATTATTCCCAGTGAGTGTCCCTCTTTGAACAAAGTACTTTGAGCTCCTGACCTTACCCTTTCTTTCTTCTCCAGCACAATAAATTCTTAACAAGGTGCTTACAAAATTATAAGTTCTATGGTATATATGTGACCTTTTCACTTCACCTGCCCCAAGGCACAGTCCCTCTGGGGTAGATGGGGCCACCACAGCAATACCACACTGCAGTTTATGACATGAATAGAGAATGCATTAACCACCCGAAGAGGCAGGGGAATTTAGATATTTGGAATGTACTCAAGTTGGAACTGAGCCAGGACATCATGGGTAAAACCACTGCTCTCGCAGAAAGTACCACATTTGGTTTGGCTTTTAAACAGCTCAAAATGAACTGGGCCTTGGTGTCAAATTTCACCTCCTCCAGCAATTGAATGCTTCCCTGCACCATCCCAGGGTATTATTTCACTCTGACTCAGCGTGTTGAATCATGGTCACCTCACGTTTTCCCTAGGGTACTAATCTAGCCTGATGCAGTTTAGCTAATGAGATATGAGTGGACTTAAGCCCAAAGTTGTATGGTGTAAATCTGTAAACTACACTCCGATTATCAGCGCTTCACAACAGAGCATGAGATTATGTGTCACAGTTGTTAGGTTGTGACACATATACAGTAAAATAGGTTGAGCATATAGAGGGTGGCTTTGATAATGAAAGTCAAATATGGTCTAATGATCATAGAAATTGTTTTTGGACTAATAGGGTTTGGTAGCCAAGAGGTGTTTAACTATGAAAAGGGCACATATGTAAACTTGTGCTGAATGCAGATTGGAGCAGCAAGTTTTGTAGCTCTGGTTGGGCCTTTTAGGTGTGGGGGTTCATTTGTCAGAAACTGGGTCTGATAGATTGAATCACAATTAAATTTACATCAGTGTTAACAGATAACGCAAAACATGAGGTAGCCCTCTAGAAAGCTGTTTGGTTTTCTTGGTCA
This sequence comes from Gopherus evgoodei, assembly GCF_007399415.2. Lineage (NCBI taxonomy): Eukaryota > Metazoa > Chordata > Testudines > Testudinidae > Gopherus > Gopherus evgoodei. The sequence goes on along the minus strand of NC_044322.1, from coordinate 113,395,780 downwards.
CAAAAAAACCTCTGAAAACCCCAAGAAAGTCCTGTCATTAAGGAAAAGATCTACCATATTTAATTGAATGCAGCCAATAGAACTGAGTTTTATTCATTATTATACAAAGATATAATAGGGCTATATAGAAATATATAGAAAAATGTCAAGAACTTAAATTAATAAATGATATAGTTTCTATAAGCTTTTTCAGAGTTTTCTATAGAAATCTATAGCTTGGATATACATTTGTATTAAATTCTGCATAATGGTTAAAAATTATAGAAAAAATATCATTTTTCTATTAAGTTCCACAAAATTTGTACCTTTTACGTGGAATGGGTTTCAACTACAGGAAGCATCACTGATTGAAGATTGGCACAGACTTTATTGTTGTTACATAAACAATTTTGCTGACCATTTGGAAGCACCCCGGGAAGCACCACCATTCAATAGGCCACTGCCTGAGAACAGATATCACCTGTGAACCAGGCACTGTAGCGGGTTGGTCACCCACTCCGGCTCGAAAAGAGTTAAAGCCAGCCCTGGGAGAGGGCTGAGGATGCGAGCTAAAGGCTTGCTGATTGGGGAAGCAGCCACAGCTGGGCCATGCCCCAAGCAGGCCACAGTTGGCCCTATAAAAGGCCAATGAGCCAGGAGCTGGCAGAGTCTCTCTCTGGCCATAGAGAGAGAAGGACCTAGCTGCCTGGAAGCTGAGCAGGGTGCTGAGAGTGGAGCAGGGCTGGGGGAAGGCTAGAGGAGCTGGGGAGCTTCAGCCTGGCAAACTCCCAGGCTTCAGGCCTTTGATGAAAGGCCAGGAAGGGTACTGGGTTGCAAGAGTGCAGCCCAGGGTAGGGCAAGGCAGCAGGTCCAACCCCCTCTTGCCAATGATGAGTGGCCTTTACAGACTTCAGGCTGCCCGAATGAGTGGGGGCTAGATGGTGACTGGCGGTAGCCGGTGAGGTGAGGTGAGGATAGAGGTTTCCCCTGAAAGGGGAGACCCAGATTGGGGGTTGCTGTAATAGGCAGACCCCCTGGATAAAGGGCACCAGGATCTGGGAGGGACATGGGGACCAGCGGCAAGTGGGATATCCGCCAGCAGAGGGTGCTCTGGAGCTGGAAAAGCTGATTCCCTGGTCGACCAGCAGGAGGTGCCGTGCTGGTGAGTCGCCACATCATTACAGGCAGCGACAGATAAACAGATAGAGATACCCAGAGATGTGATTAGTGGTCTCCAAATGGTGTTAATTAGCAAGGTATGTGATATTTACACAGCCCTTTACAGACAACTCAGGACTGCATATGCATTGCATGTGATAATATGGCATTGAATGTAACATAAACAAAGCACTGTTGAGTGATCTTAAGAGTGTGCCATTACTCTCTCACTAGGATATGGCATAAGAGTCTGGAGGTGGTAATGAGCCTTAAACCTCTCTTTTAAGACATTAACTAATCCATTGGATCGGTTAATGGGTAAAACATGCTGTATCCATTTGTTACTCCATGAAATAAGATAGGTAAGACCCTAACCCTTATTGCAGAAACCAATCATGTTTTACTGTTCACCTACAAAGGAAGGCTGTCTCTGAGTGTGGAGGGAGGTGTTCACAGGATACTATTCCACTTCAGTTTCAAATTGATTCAATTTAGAAGACGGGGAGCTGACTAAAACAAATGGACTCATAACATTTAATTTATGGGTGAGAGTTCTGCCTGTAAAATGGAAAGTAAATTTCCAATATTAATGTGTTTGCTCTGATGTGAGCAAGGTGTTCCTTACAGGGCTCGACTGTAAAGGTGAATTTCTCCCTTTTATTAGCAAGTTACAGCTTTGCACATCTACCCAAGTCTGAGAGGGTGACAGGAAACTAACATCCCATGGAACTCAGTGAACAGACATGTCATTTCATAAAAATTCAGGGCTACAACAAGAACAAGTGCCTTTATGGCATCGTTGTTCAATGCCTTTTCTCCATTTCTAAGCTAAACCATGAGTCCTCCCTGTAAAAGTACACAGTTAAAATGGTTGTCTAGAAAGAGTTTCTGACCAGGAATGTGTGTGGTGTTTTGGTTTGTGGTGTTTGGTTGGAGCAGGGGATTGTGTGCAAAGATGTGTATATTGGAAGCAAATTCTAAAGACTAGTGGAGATTATGAGGACAACGTCAGACAATCAGATGGAAAAGGGATTTGAAGGCCAATATGATTTTTCCAAAAATTGATATGCAATAAGTTTAACATTTACATAGGGATTTACTTTTTCAAAGTACTTTGCCAACTTTAACTTATACTCACACCACCATTGTGAGTTAGATAAAGACAATATGGCCCAGAAATACTGTCATTTGGTCCTGAGTAATGCAAAAGGGATGGAAAACAAGGGAAATCTCCCTAGGAGGGAATTCCACCAGTGTGGGGAGTACCTAGCTGGCTGCTACTCCAGCCCCCATTCTTTCATATCTATTTTCAGCTGGTGAATGGTCCTATTGCCTATATCTCTGTCTGTGTCATTCAAGGTGCTGGAGCATCTCATTCTTCAGTGCATCTCCCCAGAAGTGGGGCCAATACTCAGCATTGAGCAAGCAGGCTTTTGGAGAGGTTGGCGCACAGGAGATCAAATCCGAGTTTTAACAATATTCATCAAAAACAGTTTTCAGAAAAACCTGAAGACAGAAACCATATGTCTGAACCTAACAGTAACATACAACATGGTCGAGCACATGAGGTTCTTAGTCAAATTGGCAAGTGCACTCCCAGCATGGATAGTCAATGTCAATGACCTTCTCCTTCACAACAGATGTTTCCAAGTACACATGGGAGACAGAATTAGCATGTGGAAAAGACCAAACCAATGACACTCCATGGCTCTCTGACGGCACCAATGCTTTTTAACCTGTACACAAATGACCTTGCACTCATTCAGTCCCACAAGCTCACATATGCAGATATTTGCTTAGGCATCCAGGCATGGTCATTCCCAGAACTTGAAGACACCCCAAACGCTGACTTGATTAAGATGGTTGAATAATGTAGTTGGTGTCATTTACAACCAAGAGTGACCAAAACAGTTCCAAGTGTTTTCCATCTTTACAACACCAGAGAAGAGCTGAATATCTTTCTCAGAGGACATTGTTTGAAACATGATCCCACCCAGTCTACCTCTGAGTAACCCTAGATACAGCTCTCATATATCTTACCCACCTGAAGAACACTATGGCTACAGAAGACACTTAACAAACTTCTAAGCAAACTGGCCAGCACTTCATGGGAAGCAAACACTCAAACTCTGCAATCATCTGGCTTAGCCCTCTATTACTTGGCAGCAGAATACAATGCTCTGGTCTGGCTCTATTCATCTCATGTCAAGTTGGTTAACACACAGCCATGCACATCATACCTGGGACAATTCAACCCACACCAGTACCATGGCCCCCAAAGTTAAGCAACATCACTTCTCCATACATCCTTCAGGAGAATGCTACAGGCAGAATGGTTGAGAAGATCAGGGCAAGCCCGAGTTTACCACTATCCACAGACCTCTTCAACCACCCCAAGAGCACACTTGTCATCGAGGCACCCACTGTGGGCCCATTTGCCATGCCTAGATTTCTCTGCGATATCAATGTGGCATGAAGAATGCTCCACAGCTGACATCAACAGTGGTTCAAGTAGGACACCATGGTACAGTATGCCAGACCAGTGAGATATTTATAGCCAGCACGTTGTACTGGAAAGACACAAGAGGAGCCGAACATGGGGCTGCTGGGCGACCCCAAGCCAGCAGCTCCTCCAGCACAGCTGTACCAACCCCAGCTCTGCCCCCAGCCTTTCCACACAGCTGTCTCCTGAGTCCTGTCTGGGGTCTGTGCAGCAGCCCCGCAGGAAGACAGGGCTGGGGGCAGAGCTGGGGACAGTACAACCATGCCGGAGGAGCTTCTGGCATGGGGCTACCCAACAGCCTCACGTTCTGCTCCTTTCGTTGCTGTGGTTCCAGTGCAGTGGGGGGAGGACAGAGTCCCCCATCCCCCCGACACACCAGGTAACATGGAATGGATTATGGGGAGGGGAGGAGAGGGGAGGGGGAAAGCACAGGGCCCAGGGCTCAGGTTGGGGTGGGGAGGAGTCAAGTGAGGAGTCAGGTAGGGGGGTCATGTGCCTCTCCTTTAGCTGGTGCAGCATACTGATAAGAAATTCATTCTACTTGCACCACTGGACATCAGAAACCAGTCTCTTATAACTGACCCAAGCATGTGTGTACCCAGTATTGTCACACTATTCATGGGCCTGTCTGAACCATTTTTGAATGGGCCAGTGCGAATGTAAAGCCAGCCTTCACACCTGGGGCCAATGACAAGCTCCTACATGTAGCTGTGGCCAAAGACAGACAATATCACACATCACTATGTCTGTCCTCTGACCAGATTTGATGATGGTCTAAGTGCTCTGCACTTTCATTGATGAGGCTGCTGCAAATTGGCTTGGCAAACCCTACATCCAACAAGGAGAAAAATGGTCCTCTGGGGAGCATAGCAAACTGATGTCATGAAGAACAGCCCTAAGTTCAGTACAGAGCCAGCTCAAGGGGGAAAAAAGAGTACAAACCAGCTACACACACACACACACACACACACACGCTGACCACCACCCTCCGGACAGCCCAGCAGCAACTGGGCACAGCACAAAATATTACAAATGGCAGCAATTCTGTATTGAGATAATTTCTCTCCCTATTTACTTCCCCATGCCACTCTCTCTGCAGCTCCTTTCTATGGCAACTCTCCATCTTGCCACGCCATCCAATTTGAACATTGACCAAGATTTCAATTCAACCCCCCACTTGGCCATGGTCTAGTTACTGCTGCCCTTTGAACCAAGAAACAGCATGGTGCGATGCACTTTAAAAACTAATAGTGACTCTGTTGGATGGTAGTAGAATGACTTAGTCAACATTGCTATTATTTATATTACAGTCATGTCTAGGGACCAATTGAAAACTAGGCTCCCTTGTGCCAGTAAGTGCACAAACACAGAGTAGCAAATGATCCCTGCCCCAGAAAATTATATTCTAAATAGCCAGGCATAGGAAGGCTAGGGAAAAGAATATAACCTACAAGCAAAGTGATGGTCTGCAAGTGTCATGTTCGTTCCACAATTATTTTGATGGGGTAGGAGGACAGGATTGGTGGTGGATTTTTCGGCTGTTTGTGTGTTTTAATTCTTTGTGTTGGATGGATTTAGCTAAAGAGAAAGACAAATGAAAGGAAAGGGGACACTGATGGATGGGAGATAAAAGAGGAAGGATAGGGACAAAAGGTCAGGAAGGAAGAAGGGGAGCAAAGAGGGTGGATGGAGTGAGGCTGATGTGAAGAAATTCTGTTTGCTCTTGCCCCTACCTCCTGCCACAATCAACTCAAGGGAAAGAATGTCCAGAGAGAAAACTTTGTAGAAGACTGTGGTTATATCATTGGTGTCTGACCATATCTGCTTGAACTGCTTTTGCTAGCTAGAGATAGGGATGGTTTAGAGGGTTGGATGCTGTTATGGGTGTAAGGCAAACTGGGCTCAACTCTCCGCTCAGCCATAGAATTTATGTTATCTTGAGCACGTCACTGATTCTATACTTGATCTCAGTTCCCCATCTGTGAAGTGGAGATAATACATCCTGTCTCACAGGAAGCTGTGTTGTGAGGATAAAATCCATTCATACCTGTGAGGCGCTAAGATAGAAGGCAGTGAGGATGGTGTGGATTCACACTGAGAGTTAAATTATATTTATGTGAAATTCTGAAATCTGCCTACTCTAAAGTCCTGTGTATTTTATATGAGGAATGTTTGTGACCAAACATCTGAGAATTCAGTTTCAAATCTTATTTTTCCTTCCTGCTTAGTGGCTGATTGATATTTTCTCACCCCTTCAGCTGCCTCTGATTGGAATAAAGCTAAGTGGTATTTTGAGGAGGATGGTTACACAGGTTTTGAGCCGATATGCTCGTTAATGGAGCATCTTTCCACCATCCCTCATTCCCTCCCCACCTAACACACAAAACACACACACCACAAGATCCTCCCAGAACCACCCACTGAGGTGAAGAAGTCACACACAACATCTGGTCAGAGATGCCTTTTTTGGTGCCCAAGGTCAGGGCTGGTTGAACAAACATCGGAGGTGACAGGGATGCAGTCTCTCCTCTAGGAAGTGGGAGTTGTGTTCATCTGGATGCAGAGAGAAGATTCTAACTTATGCAGAGCATTAACTGAATTATCAACCTCGGCTTCTGTTCCTCCCTGGAACAGTTTTAGCATCCAATCCTGCTTCCCTTCAAGTCAATAGCTTTGCGATTGACTTCAAGGGGATAAGGATCCAGCCCTTAATTTCAATTTCCACTTATATCCTCACCCTAAGCACCATTGTCTGCTTTGTTAATGAACTTTCCTAACTCATTATTTGTTCCAGCACAAGTAATTGCTCCTCCTCTGTTCTATGTAGTAAAATAAATGGAAAAATCCAGCCAAATAATTGATAAATATGGACTGAGTTATTTATAGCCTCTCTGGAAAGCGGTGAGGAGTGAAAAAGCGGCTGTCATTGCTGAAGCATGAAAAGCTTCAACCTAGGCAATCTGAGAATGCAAACATGTATCTCGGCAGGAGGGAAGGGTGCACTGGCTTTCTCTCCAGAAAAAGAAATTAAAGCTTACTGTGTTCAGCAGCTGCCTTTGGACCATCTAAAATAAAACCCCTTTTCACTGATTCTTATCTAGCTCAGCTCCTATCACCTTGAAGAAAATCAATCTAAGTAAAACACCAGCCCCTTTTTTCATAATTTTTCATAAGCTGGAAATTCTGCAGTTTTCCATTCACTGCATTTTCATGTCTAGTCTAGCAGCTGAACAACCTAGAGTTATCTACCAGTAGGGCTGTATGTACTGTACAGTCCACCAGGTACACCAGGGATAATTGCAGACACAGTATGCTGCAATGCAAAATTAGCTGGGTTCCATGGCTCCATCTAGGTACAAAATAAACAGCCTGAAGCACTCTCTCCTGTTTTCATTAGTGGCTAGAATTTTCAAGGCAGCTCAAGGGAGGGAGGTACCCAGCTCCTACCGTAACAGGCCCAGGCCCTTTGAAAATCTCAGCCATTATGATTGTTCTTCTTTCCTGGCTATGGACCTCTTTGCAAGAGCTCTGACTGAGTCCCATCCTACTATATTCAGATAGAGGTGTTCCAAACAGTCCTTTCCCTCAGTCTGCTCTCCAGCACCCATCCCATGTTAAAAAAACAAATCATGCATAATATCAGTGATCTGCCTGGAAGAGTTGAGAAAGAAATGAACCTCTTGGGTCTGAGTTTTAATTCTGGACCACACTTAGGTACCACAATGATAGGCACTCTCTCAAATCTTAAGCAAGAGGCAGAAGAGAGAATTCTACTACAGCAGAGGTTCTCAAGTTGTGGTCCATGGGGCACACTCTAGCAAACTGCAGAAAACAGGCTGGTCACATGACTCTGGCTCTCCTCCTTGTTTTTAGCAGCTATGTTGCATTAGTATACAGGTAAAATGTATTAGATACTTTATTAATATGGCTCTTCTATATCAGCAATTGCTGTGATTAGCATAGGAATGTCATGCTATTGTAAGTCAGAGGGGAAATGATTCACACAATTATAATGGAGGATAATTGTCTGAGAAAATGTAATCTGTATTTCCTGTTAACATTGACATAGGGTAGCAAAGGTGATTGAGCAAAGATTATATCCTTCAGAATGATCCTTAGTACAAGTTTCCTTCTAACCCTACCTCCCCCAAGCTGAAATTCTAAATGCCTTTTACGCAACCACTTCCTTGGGCTGTGCTCTGCTCCTGAATTAGGGGATGTGTTCTTGAATTTAATTAATTCTTAAGAGATACTCATGGCTGAGATATGAGGGAAGACACAACTCACAACTCAACCATGGAGGGTGAGAAATTTTGGTCCAAAAATTTATCATTGAGCCAGCACTGAATGATCCTGAATTCCCAACCAGTGTAATTGGCGGGTTGGAGGCAGGGGCAGGAATTCTATACATGGGCGGAAAGAACACCAACATCTTTCCTCTTCCCCTCCATATGAACACCAAAGATTTATTCAGCTCCTATCACAAACTCCTAATATAGGTTCCAATCCCTCAAGTATTGAAGTCAGTAGGTGTTTTGCCTTTTGACTTCAAATGGCAGCAAAATCAGGTCCCTACCTTTCTTCAGATCAAGTGAAGAGAGTTTTACAATCATTTTAAACCCTTCACTACACACGGATATCAGCTTCCTTCAGTTGTAGGCCTCTCAGACATTGGATGGTGTACCTTTGTGGCAAGAGTAGATGTACTCACCGGCGTAACCTGCTGTAGATGTGGTTTAAGACGTTTGAAGCCACAAGCAAAACTCCAAACTATGTGAGCTTTAAGACGTTCCTAGTCACCAGGAGTCCTGCACCAAGTCTGGCTTCTCCCAGTCCCTTCCCTGTGTTGCTTACTCTGGCTCTGCAGGCTCAGGTCCTTTTAAAGAAATGAATGCATAATTGTTCCTGCTGTAAGACCTAGTCCAGTGGTTCTCAAACTTTTGTATTGGTGACTCCTTTCACACAGCAAGCCTCTGAGTGCAGGCCCCCCATGCCTTATAAATTAAAAACATTTTTTTTATATTTAACACTATTATAAATGCCGGAGGTGAAGAGGGTTTGGGGGTGGAGGCTGACAGCTTGTGACCCCCCACGTAATAATCTCACAACCCCCTGAGGGGTCATGACCCCCAGTTTGAGAACCCCTGGCCTATTCCTGTCCTATCTGTCAACTCTCGCCTGCTCTTCTGAGTTTTTTGTTTTTATATTTTTATCCTTTTCCTCTTTTTTTTTCTCTGCTTATTCTTTCCCTCTTTCCTCCTCTCCAATATACCTATAGGGTGGGATTTTCAAAAGTGCACTTTTGTTCCAGTCCCACTGAAATCAATGGGAGATTTACAACTGACTTCAATGGGAGCTGAGGCCAATACTTTGTAAAACCTGACTAGTATTTTCCTATTCGTTCCCTAGTCTTCAGGCTCAAATTTTCCCACCACATTCTCTGTAACTCTTATTCATACTTAAATGTTCAGGACTTTGTTTTCCCTGCTGCCTCATGAATTGGTTTTCTTTTGTCCTCCCACTCCCTGCCACAGTCCAGTGCTTGCCTCTGTTAGCTACCTGAACATTGTGGCTGTTTGGCTCAGTTGACTTAGGCTTGCCAATTGTGGAATGGCCCAGGGTCAGTATAAGGCATTGTTTCCACTCTGACTGGATTTGTGGGGTGACTGGGAAACTTCTGAGAGGGAGGTAAAAGTGTAATGCAACACAGAATAGCAGATTCAAGAACTGAAGAATGAGTATGTGTGCATATGTGCATGTGCGTGCTTATTCATTCTTTTTTGGGGAATGACCATACTCTATTGCTTACAATGTCCTCATTCCTAGTGTGCTCTCATGCAAACATTCTCCTAAATTCCAGACAGAATAACTCCAAGAAAAAATAACCATCCAAGTACTCCAAAATAGTCAAAGGTACCAGACCTGGTATGGGCCTTATTAAATTAAACAAACTTTGAGCTGCTATAACAAATAGTCTGAGATAAAATGTTCCCTCAAAAAAAAAGAACAATTTTCAAATAGTGCAAAATCTCTGCTTTTTCAATATCTTATACCTAATAAATGCCTTGGCAATTTTCCTCCTCATCCCCTCTGCAGCCCAGCTTTAAAAAAAAAAAAAAGAAGAAGTCTTCTGCCAGAAGTGTGCATGAGACATTTCTAACAGATCAGTTGAGTTTTGGAAAAGTTGGGGAGGGGCAGAAAATGAGGCTAAGTTGCACAAGTTTTACGATGGAGAAACTATCGTCTCTGCAAAAGATCATGGCTTAAGTGTCATTGAACAGGGAATCTGAAAGGAAAGCTAATGAAATGTGGATTTTGGAGCACTTACAATAGTTCTGAAACACCTGGCAATCAAGAGTAGAAATGACATGTTTTTATTACAAAATAAAAGTTAGATTTCAGATAATCTTGCCATAAGGGAAGGATTTTACAAGTTTTATAATGTATTTTTGCAGACCTTTGGATAGCCAGAAAAAGTATCTGAATTTTCCATTATATCTAGTTACCAGAGCTATGAGGAACTTTTGTTTAAAAAGCCTATGAAACTATGAAAAATTCATAGACAAAATGAAAAAGATCTATTTGCTCATATAGTTCATCACCCTGCCAATGCAGGATTATTTCAAACAGGACATTTTCTAGCACTTTTGCTCTGTCTTGTTTTAAAAGTCCCAAGAAATATAGCTTTTACCACTTCCCTATGCAGGTTGTTCCAGAATTTAATAGATCTAACTCAGAAATTTTTTTTTTTTTAAATATCCAGTGTGATTTTTCCCTTTCATAATCTTATCCTTCTCTCTTTGGTTCCTACATCCTTTCAGATAGTTGTGTCCTGATACAATTCCCTCATTTGTTGCTTAATTAAATGATACATCTCTAACTTTCATAATCACCCAGCCTTAGAATTTGTGACTTCGCCTTCTGAAATTTGTTACTATCTTTCTGCTTATGAGCTGTACAAACTAAATACAATACTTCTTGGACAATTGCATGGCAACCATAAATGAGAGGACTGTCATCTCCCTGTTGTGTGAAATGGCTTTGCTCATACAGCCCAAATTTGCACTGGTCTTTTTAGCTGCCGTATCACATTACAAACACATTTCACTAGCATCCCCAGGTTTCAGTCAACATTACTGACTCCCAAGTTTCTCTTTTCTCCCCATTCAATATGTGTTCTGGGTTATTAGCTAGTTTTATTAGCTTTGCTATTTTCTGTCCATGCATCTAATCTCTCTAGGGCCTTTATATTAGGTCTCTCTACTTAGTGGTGTTTGCAGCCCCTCCCAATTTAGTATCATATGCAAATTTCACTAAAGTACTATTTACTTGCTTTTTTAGCTCATTAATGAAGATGTTAAATGAGATTAATCTTAATACCTATGCCAGTAGTATCCTACTAGATCACCTCTCTACAACTCAATAATTTGCTACATATCAATATCCTTTATTTACAGTCTTATTGGCAATTTTCAATCCATATGATAATTTAAGAGTGGCTTGGATGGAAACTTATTGTTGAATTAATATCTTGAAAAACACAGTGTTAAATACTTAACTAAAATCCAAATATACAACATCTGCTGTGATCCTGTCTTCCACTGGTTTGGTGATTTAAAATAAAACAGTCGAGTTTGTTGGGCAAGATTTGTTCTCAGTCCTTGCTGCTTATTGCTGGTGGTTCACTTGGATTTTGTAACCTTTACTCATGTTTGAAACAACCTCATTCCACAAGCAGTCCCATAAAAATCAATAACACTACTTATGATGTAAAGAACTGCTCATGATTAAGGGCGGAAGAATCTGTCCCTATATGTTCAGTGGGTATTTTCTATGTATTTGGCTTTATTATTTTACTATTGATAAAGTTACATCTAGGGTATGATGTGTGCTAGGACTGCTTTTCTTTCCTCTTTTTTAAAGATTACTATTACACTTGCTTATCTCTAGTATCTCCCCTGTTATCTATAATCTTCTCTACTCCCCCAAAATTGCACCAATTTAACTTAAATTGATATTTTGGTTTAATTTCAACCAGTTCCTAATCAATGTAAATTAAAGTGAAATTAACCAAAATAAAAGCAGCCACACAGAGGTTTGCATTAGTTTAACTAAATTAGTTTACAGTAACATCATCAGTTAATCTGGTGCAACTTTCTACTGTAGACCAGGCATGTGACTTATAAAGTTCAATTGTCAGCAGTTAATGCCCTAGGGCAGTGGTTCTCAAACTAGGGCCACTGCTTGTTCAGGGAAAGCCCCTGGCGGGCCAGGCCTGTTGGTTTACCTGCTGCGTCTGCAGGTTCGGCAGATCTCGGCTCCCATTGGCTGCGGTTCGCCGCTCCAGGCCAATGGGGGCTGCAGGAAGTGATGTGGGCCGAGGGACATGCTGGCTGCCGCTTCCCACAGTCCCCATTGGTCTGGCACGGCGAACCACGGCTAGTGGGAGCCATAACCAGCCGAACCTGCAGACATGGCAGGTAAACAAACTGGCCCAGCCCGCAAGGGGTTTTCCCTAAACAAGTAGCAGCCCTAGTTTGAGAACCACTGCCCTAGAATATCATTAAAATTAACTGACTTCTATCTGTTCACATTTTCCAAGTTATTTTAAGCAGTTTTCCTGACTTATTATTTAAAACTTTCCAATATTGTGGAAAGGGACCTCCTTTGCCTGGCCAGACTTAGCGTTCCTCCCTCCGGCCATGGGCAGGCCTGAAGTAAAGCAATCCCACTCTAGAGAGTTTTTATTCCTCACTTGGATTTATTTTCCAGTATTTACAAGGTGAGCCTCAGGGCAGGCCCGAGCAGTATTCTTCAGCTAAACAAAAGAAACTAGATCATAACACAAAAAGGGAATACTTTTCCTACCGCCTCTCCAGGGTGCTGCCCTGTTATGCTAGTTGACCTGAGGTAACTTCTTTTCAGCTCTTAGGCAAAGAGCCTTCACCATTCTAGGACTGACATTCCTGTCTCTCTCTTATAGCTGTCCGGCCTGACTTTGTCACAATATTGTCCCTGCCTGCAGGTACATGGGATCTTGGGGAGCAATTACCACACAGGTGGGGTGCCAATTAATTTCTTTATTAAAGGAAAAAGGAAGTGGTGGGAATTTAACAATGAAATGCGATGGGATGGGGTGTATAAGATATTTACAATAGACAATGATAAGAGGGAGGGGTTCTTATTGAACAGTGTAGGGAGTTTTAACAGTGGGGTACAGTAAGTGGGGTTCAGCACAATGGGATACAGTACAGTCAATAAGCAACTCAACTTTATATAGGAACAACTCTAGATACAGTGTGGAATGCAAAATAAAATGGTAGCTTCTATATAAAAATGGTATACAAAGTATATTAGAAAAATGGAGGCAACTAATGGGGTGTTATAACCACAAGTAAAATGTGAGTCACAGTGCAATAATACAATATGGATGATAAGTAAAATTATTCAATGTAGAAAATTACTGACTTAATTTGTGAGGCTGTGATAGCAAGAGTGTACCTAAAAGCTGGGTCAAGAAGCGTGAGGGAGGAGGGGAGTGAGTGATTAGTGGTAACTAACGAGAGGAGAGTGCAGCTGCAAGCAGCGAGAGACTCTGAAGCCCTGTGGGGTGAAGCCCAGAGCAGCAGTCTTCAGGAGCCTGCGGGCTGGAAGTACGGGAGACAAGAGCAGCTGGAGCGCACTTAAGGGAGTCTGGGAGCAGCACGAGAGGAGGGCGCTGAACGTGTAAGCAATGGTAAGGCATGTGGAGAATGGGGGAGATGGCTGAGGGAAGAAGCAGGTTGCAGCAGCGGTGAGCACTTCAGGGAAGTTGCGGAGCAGCGGGGTGAAGACAAACGGAGCAGTGTGATGGTGATCTTCAGTAGGGGAGGGGCAGCGGAGGAGCGGGGGCACGAACACAGGGGATACAGGGAGAGGCAGCAGAGAGGTGTAAAGAAGGGCTAGAGGGACACCCAAAAAAAAAGGGAAAGAAGCGGCAAAGGGTTTGGGAAGTTACAGAGGGGGTGGGGAGTTACCACAGGGATACACGAAGAAGTACACAGAGGGGGAGATTGGAGCGGGGGAAAAATAGACACAGGAAAGTTCAAGGAGAGATAGGGACAGCGGGAAGATGAATTCAAGCAGTAAAAACCTTACCTATCCCTTAACTTAATTAAACTTATATAAATTACAAGCAGCTTATACAAAGTAATAAAACAAGTACAGAATACAACCAGGCAATGGTTTTTTTTAAATCTATCTTAATCAACGACTAGGCAAAACAACAAATATCACAATTCTAAGCAAACTATAACAAGCAACTATACAGAGCAACAAAACAGCAAACTATAACAAGGCCGGTGAAACTTACAAGCTCTACAATCTTAGCAAACTATGACTTATTAAACTAAAAAGCAAAACCTTCAGTGCACCTTATGCTATGGGGAAGTCACAGAGGGCAGAGTGGTATGTGCCCAGGATACAGCTCCCAAGGCAGCCCCCAAGGAAGCCAAGAGATGGTGGCTGCAGCAGTGGATACAGCTGAAAGCAGGAAGCAGAGCTTAGCAGCGGCACAAGCTTATTTTTAGCAGCAAAGCCCTGCGGAGTTTAAGAGAGGTTTTAAGACACAGACCAAGGTTTAGCTTGAGTCTGTGTGCTAGGGAAACAGAGCCAACAGCTAAAGTAATAAAATAAAAGTATGGAAAGTTTTACAGAGGGATTCTTACCAGTCCCCAAGGCAGCAGCAAAGGCAGAAGCAGCAGTAACATCAGAAGAAGCAAGGAGGGCTTGGTACGGTCTTGATAATCAGGAGATCTCTCAGGCAGCACTTCGTTCTTCTTGGAGGGTGTTTAAAAACCGGGGGTATGCTCGAAAATAAAACGAGAGCGGAAAAAGGATCCCCCAAAACCCCTGGCTGAACAGACCAGGCAGCAATGCAGGAACCTTTCTGATGTTTGTTTCAAAAATGTCTGTTTTTAAAGGCAAACTTAGGCAGTTTCCCACCAGTAATCCTGATAGGCTCCCTCTGTCACAGGGGAGGAGACACAGGGAAAAAACTGCAGGTGAGCACGGAGACATGCCTGGGCAGAGTCCTGTGCAATAGGTGACTCAAAAGCACATGAGGCCTATGACTCATGCCCAGGATCTTAAAAACACAATAGGTCTTGCAGCTCTGGACATGCCTGCCCTACACCATGCCCAGGTTCAACAAGGTGATAACAGGACTAATCCTTTGAACAGGGCAGTGGTCCCACTTAGCACGCAGCACAAGTGGCCATCCCTTTGAGAAGGGCAATGGCTCTTGGTAAACAACTTAAGGGGCCTTCCCTTTGAGAAGGGCAGTGACCCTGGTAAACAACTTAACAGCCAGGGAAGGGTGGCCACAGGAGGAGAACAAAAACAAAATGGAGTATGGAGACAGCTGTAAGAAACAAAATGGAGTAGAGGGATAGCTGTAACAGACAAATATATATTATTCTTGTTGATGACAGATTTGATAACAGTGTAAATTATCTCAGTCTCTTTTGCAGCACATTATTTATTATTCATCTTCATTTATTAATGGACCTGCTTTCTCCCTTTTCTCTTATTCCTCTGATACATTTCTACAAGTCCTTCATATTCCCCTCAATAACTCTGGCAAGCATTAATTCATTTTGCTTCTTTGTCGCCTGGTATCAGGTTTCGCTGCAAACCTGAAACTTAGCAGAGGTTCATTGAAAGGTTCATAAACCTTCCAAATAAGGCAAGATCCAGTTTCAAGTGAATTTGCTCCCATTTATGGATTTCTGTCAAAGCCAGACAAAATTTGTTGTGGTAGCAATAAGCCAAATTTTTCCCTGAGGTCAATGGAGTTATGAATTTGGTCCAAGGTCTTCTGACAAAGCCTTGCATTTTCGCTTGTTTTTTATGCACAACTAGGTGTGATTTCTGACTGAGCTTTGTTTTGAATTTTAGAATTGTTCAAACCCAAAGCTCAGAAGGGAAAAAACCCATGCAGATCAGAACTGAAGATAAGGTTTGCATGAACCCCTATTAATTGTAATTTCACCCAGCTTTACTAGTTACTGAAAGATCTATGAGCTCTCACAGATATTTGAGAACTAGTCTTTGCATAAAACCTTTATATTGATAGGTCCAAATTATGCCACCTAAAAGGCAGATGTGCATCCGACGAAGCTGGTATTCATCCACGAAAGCTCATGCTCCAATACATCTGTTAGTCTATAAGGTGCCACAGGACTCTTTGCTGCTTCTAAAAGGCAGAGGTGCTCTGGGAAAAGGAAGAGATGCACCACCCAATCAGCGGCTGGAGGCATTATGCCTGCAGAAGCTACAATGCCTCCCTGGGGCCAGATTTTCAAAAGATCTCCTTTCCCCTACAGGCATCTAAATGAAGTGGTGAGATTTTCAAAAGTGCTCAGCACCCAGCAGCTCCCACTAAGAACGATTGGGAATCCCTGCCTTTGGCTGCTGAGCACTCTGGGAAATCTGACCGTTGCATTTAGATTCCTGAATGGGAGTTGAACTATTGTGAAAATCTGGCTGTTAGTATAGCTAGCTCTCTCCTAATCCTGCCAGTATGAAGGAGGTATGTTTTCATCAAAAAATGTCCCTTTGGGACCAGCCATTGCTGCAGGCATTATTAGCTATTCCTTCCTGACTCAGATGTTTGCACACTGGAATGCTGAGAGCCACATTATGTCTGCCTTTTTTGGCTTCCGCCCAATTTCCCCCAACTAGTGAAACCAGCAGCGCTAGTCTTAATTTAGCCTTGATTGTTTATACATTCCATGTAATGATTGGCCCTGATTTTCCACCTGTTACACCAGTTCTGTGCCAGAATAACTCCATTGATTTGTACACAAGAGTGAAGAATTGGGCCTTTTGTAGTAAGAATGTTGTATCCATTAGGAGGTGTGTGTTGAAGGAAAGGTCTTTATTTCTGTTTGCTTTCTCCCTAGTTTGTAATTAGGCCAATCAATGTACTTAGGCAAAAAACAAGGAGATAACAGCATTATCATTCTTTGGTGAATGAATCTCTGTTCTGGTTGAAACCATGTATCATAGATTACTGTATATAATTACTATTGTTTCTGAGTGTCAAGAGATTTTACAATTACCTTTTCAAATGAAAATTGAACAAGGCTGAATATCCAAGGAAATGAGAAAGAAAAGTTCAAAAAGTCTGTTCTAGGAGGCTTCAATGTATAGTATGAGGGGGCTTAAAATGCAACTGTTATGAATTCACAGAGGGCCCAAGTGCTTGCACCGGTCTGCTGTAAAGGTTGTTTTAACTGGGAAACCATAATAAGACAGTCTAGAATGTAATAAAAGGGGGGAAAATGGCTACCTTTTGGAATTACAACAGATGGTTGTGTGGCTAGATTTCTTTCCTTTACTCCCATACAAACTAAAATCCATGCCAGGTATTAGTCATTTCACTTAAAATAACTACACTCATTAGGAAAAAGGTACAGCATATTTACATTATAATTGAAGACTTCTATCTGTCTAGACCAGAAGTGGGCAAACCACATCTGGCCCGCAGGACCCTCCTTCCCGGCCCCTGAGCTCCTGGCCCGGGAGGCTAGCCCCAGGCCTCTCCCCTGCTGTTCGCCATCCCCTGCAGCTTTAGCACATCATGCTGTCGGCCCAATGCTCTGGGCGGCCGGGCAGCGCAGCTGCAGTGCCCAGCCTGACCCGGTGCTCTGTGCTGCGCTGTGGCATGGCTGGCTCCAGCCAGGTGGTGCAGCTGTAGTGCCGCCAGCCACTGGTGCTCCAGGCAGCACGGTAATGGGGCAGGGAGTGGGTAGGGGTGGGTTGGATAGAGAGTAGGGGAGTTTGGGGTGTGGATAGGGGTCGAGGCAGTCAGAGGGCAGGGAACAGGGGGGTTGTATGCTGGCAGAGTTTCCGGGGGGGGGCAGTCAGGAAGGAAGAGGTGGTTGGATAGAGGACAGGTGAGTTTGAGGTGGTGGTCAGGGGGTGAGGGTGTGGATAGGGGTCGGGGTGGTCAGAGGGCAGGGAACGGGGGGTGAATGGGTGCAAGGGTCCCAGGGAGGCAGTCAGGAAGGAGATGGGGGGGTTGGATGGGGCTGTGGGGGGCAGTCGGGGTAGTGGTTCTGGGGGCAGTCAGGGGATGGGAAGCGGGGGGGGTGGATGGAGCAGGAGTCCTGTGAGGGACATCAGGGAGTGAGAAGAAGGAGAGAGGGATAGGGGGCAGGGCCTGGGCCACACCTGGCTGTTTGGGGAGGCACAGCCTTCTCTAACTGGCCCTCCATACAATTTCTGAAATCTGATGCGGCCCTCAGACCAGGGGCAGCTCCAGGCCCCAGCACACCAAGCGCATGTTTGGGGCAGCAAGCCACAGAGGGCGCTCTGCCGGGGCTGCAAGGGCGGCAGCCAGGCTGCCCTCGGCAGCTTGCCTGCGGAAGGTCCGGTGGTCCCACGGCTTCGGCGGACCTCCCGCAGGCATGCCACCGGAGGGTCCACTGGCACGCCTGTGGGAGGTCCGCCGAAGCAGCAGGACCACCAGACACTCCACAGGCAAGCCGCGAAAGGCAGCCTGCCTCCCATGCTTGGGGCGGCAAAATTCCTAGAGCCGCCCCTGCCTCAGACCAAAAAGTTTGCCCGCCCATGGTCTAGACAATAAGAGAGGGCTCTACTTCCAGGAATTTTTATTTTGGGATCCTCCTTGGATTGCAACATTTCCCCCTTTATGTCCTAATCCAAGGCATAACATTTAGGGATAGCTCCGTGGTTTGAGCATTGGCCTGGTAAACGCAGGGTTGTGACTTCAGTTCTTGAGGGGGCCATTTAGGGATCGGGGGCAAAAATCTGTCTGGGGATTGGTCCTGCTTTGAGCAGGGGGTTGGACTAGATGACCTCCTGAGGTCCCTTCCAACCCTGATATTCTATGATTCTATGAAAAGGATGGACATGGCTCCCTTCAGAGCTCATGAGTGTCTCTCCAAACCTCAGCCAGAAAGAGGATCACTTCAGAGTGTTCCACTTGGAGCTGAGCATGACAACAGTTCTGTATCATCCAGACATTCATGAGGATGATGGAATTTACCTTAAAAGATTCTGAGTGTGTCTTTGTACATTGGTTTCTCCCACTCCCATCTATGTCTTTTACAATAAATATGTCTTACAATATTTACATAGCATCTTTCATCCTCAAGTGATTTGCAAACTGCTTAGGGTCTATACGTCCTGCAGCTGCTTTGCAATGGAGGTCAGCAGCAGGTAATTGATACATAGCACACTATGCGACAGTGTAGGAGAATTTTAGCTAAGGACAGCCTACTTTTGTGAAAGGTTCCCAAAAACCTTAAAGAGCAGATGGAAGCTCCCCCAAAAGGACCCCTACTTCATGAAATTCAGATTCCGGGATGAAGGGCTGAGTCAGCCCTTCCAGAATTCACAGTTGTTTCAAGGAGTTGAAATATTTCCACTCAGAAAATTAGGCTCCTATCATCTCCTTTTTGGGTGCCTTCTCTCTCTCGCTTCTTTTTTTCTGTCCTCCTCTCTTTTGTTTTCTCTGTTCTAGTGATCAAACATGGGGAATTGGAGCCAGGAATCCCAGAGTTCTAATCTGGGCTCTCAAACTGATTTACTTCCTGGCTTTGCACCAGTTGCAACTTTTCAAAGGCAAATTCAGCAATGTTATAAGTCCGGGGTGGCCAAACCGTGGCTCATCTGCCAAATACGGCTCTTTTACAGTTAAAGTGCAGATCGCAGATCCCTCTACACTCCCCCACCATTTTCCACCTACCAGACTGGGATGGGGAGATAGGGGCTTCTTCCATGCAGTAGGGTGGTGGGGCTAGAGGCTTCTGTCAAGCGGGACATGCCTGCCAGGGCTTGGGGCTTCAGTAGGAGCAGGGCTGGAGCCCAAGCCCCAGCAGTCTCCTCCCATGGGACTGAAGCCCCAAGCTCCCCCTCCCCACAGGGCTGAAGCCCCTAGCATCACCACCCCACCCTAGAACTGAAGCCTCAAGCCCCAGCAAGTGTGCCCCATGGGGCTGGAACCCTGAAACCCCCTTCCTCATATGGCCCCCAGCCCTGGCACATGCCCCAGCTCTCAAACTTCTGAAGATCATCATATGCGGCTCAGAGGGAAATTTGGCCATCCCAGTATAAGTGGCAGAAAATAATGTTGCGGCTAACAGACAGTCCCTTGCATATGCGAGAACTGAATCTGGTCCCATGTGTCTGTTCCCAGGCTATAAAATCAGGGTAATGATTACAGCCAGTTGGAAAAATTGCAATGAAACATTTTTTTCAATCAACATTTTCTAATTTATCAAACTCAAAATGTTCAGCAGAGACAGTTGGATTTCTGACAAAGTTCCAATGGAACATAGGGAATTCTGAAGGAAATCCAACTAGTTTCCTTCCAGCTCACCTGCCCAACTCCTAGACAGCCTGCCTGGTGGAATGCCTCAGTCTGGGACACCAGAGCTTCCCAGGTCCATGGCTCCAGGGCAGCCTGGCTATGCAGACTGAGTTGGGGTCAAGGACCCTAGGACTTCCAAGGTTCATGGCTTCGGGGCAGCCCACCAGGTGACTCCCCCTAAACCAGGGCTCCATTCCCTTGCACAGATAATTTCATTTTCATTCTGAATCAGAAGAAAACCACATTTTGTGATATTGAAATCTTCTGCAAAATGCAATTACCTTTTTCTGCCCAACTCTAATAATGACACTTACCTAAGTCACAGAGATGTGGAGGACCAGTTAGTTATTGTTTGAAGAGTGCTTTGAAAATACAAAGGGCCAAGCATTAAGATTCCTTCTTTCTCTGTCTCTTGAGCCATTTTTCCTTTGTTCTTTCTCCTCTTTTTGCCCATTAGTCTTTTCCACACTCCTTTGTCCTCATTGCAGGTTCAGCAGCAATAATGCTCCACGCAGAATTGCTGAAAGTTTCCAGAGAAATTGTCTGGGATTCTAGTTAGCTTCACTCTCCAGCATCTTCTTTGTGTAAAGTTTGTTTATCCTTGATGGAAAAAATTGACTAGTAGAAGATTCTTTCATTTTTTCATCAAACTCTTATGTAAAGAGTTGACTTCAAAGGGAAATGTTAGTCTAGGCTCATCTGAGTGTAATCATCTTTCTGCAACCAGCTTCTTGCATAAATGTGCTCTGGAGGGAAACAATACCAGTACCCATTTAGATTTGGCACTTTAGTTAGTTGCCTATGCCACTTTACACTGCTAGAGCAGTGTATAATAGCCGTAATGTACTGAGAATCAGGCCCTTGCTTAATATCGTGCTAGTTAACATGTGTTCTAACATGATGTAATTTTTCAGTGTTGGCAGGATCTAAGTAAGTGGAAGTTGGCCAGTCAAATCTGCAAAGCTGGAGGTAGATGGAAGGAGAGGGCTGAAATGGCCACTCTTCCAGCTTCATGTTCCTTTCCTTAAACCTATTCCCAGCTTCCCTAGTGACATGTTCATCCCATTCAAACTGTCCTTGTCCCACCCATTCCCAGTCCCCTCTCCTTATCACCTTCTCACTGCTATGCTTTTCTCCCAAGCCTTACTCCATTTCCCTCTTATCATTTCCCCCCATTACCAGTGGCGTGTAGCCCCTTGTTCCATTCTTTCCTTCCATCCATTGAAAGGGTATCCCTTGCCCCTTACCCATCTCACATACACACACACACACACAAACATGTTTTCCCAACTCAAGCCCCCAATGCCAAAGCATTCCAAATACTACCTCCCGCCACCCTTGTGCCCCAGAGCAAGCTCTCATCCCCTGTTGAGTTACCAAACCCATAAGGCAATGTAGCTCTGCAGTGGCCCCTGTGGCATGAGGCCCCAGGCAATTGCCCTGCTTGCTACCCCCTAGCGCTGGCCCTGGCTTTTATATGCAGAAAACCAGTTATTGTAGCACAAGTGGGCCATGGAGTTTTTATAGCATGTTGGGGGGCCTCAGAAAGAAAAGGGCTGAGAACTCCTGCCATAAGGTACCATCATCTTCTGCCCTCTCCCCCCACTGCCACTTGTAAAACCTGCAGAAAAGATACCCTAGTCTGGTTTAAGGAGCCCAAGAAATTGATTTTTTTTATTTTCACTAATTCATCAAATTGAAGTTGGTAGCATATGAGGGGACCTGCTTCTGGGTATTCAAATACAGTATTTGTCAGAGACTATAGTGGGCTTTGGACTGCTGGGTGGTGAACACAAATCCTGTTTGTTTTAGGATGACCAATAGCTGTCAGTTAACGTGGCTGAGAATCAGTTTTGATTTATTCTTTTCAAATTCTCTTTTCTCCTTGTAAATTTAGCAGCAGCTGGGCATCTCCATTTGTCATGTACCAGGATCTACAGTTTGAAGCTTCTCCTGCCTCCCCAGCACCAGATGTACACGATCTGAAAAGGGCTACCCAAGCACCCTGTGACATAAGTTGTGTCAGTAGTTATTTTTATTGATCAGTTGAATGAAAGAGCACATGAAGCCCACACAGACATGGTGCCAGAAAGTACATTTTTCATTCTCTCCTGGAAAAACAATTACCAACTTAGGCCCAACTAATGCCTAGTTTAACCACCTGGCCTCTCTCAGAGTTACACCAGGAGTGAATGTGGCCCATCACACATAAAAGCTTATGTAAATGCATGGTTTTTCCCATCAGTGATTCTTTCTCCATTAGGCACTATGCACCTCTATAGTGGGTAAATGTGGCCTATGCACTTTCTGCCTTGACACATTAACAACTGCTCCAAGGAATAAATTGCACGTAATAAACTATGTATCCAGAGTTCCCAAAATGTTGTGTCTGATTTTTTTCTCCCTACTGGCACCTGGCTAGTAAGGGAAAAGGAAAAAACACAGGAAGAGATTTATAGGTAATAGTAATATATGAAAGGGAAACATAGCCACCAAAGACTTGATTCTCCACTGCCTCACATCTTGGCTAGTCATCTATACTTCTGTAAAATAGGTGTTAAATGATGCTGTCGCCACATCAGGCTTCTCCCCCAGCTCCTAAGCATGCACTGCCCACCCAGGTCTGGTCTCCATTACAGACCTCTGGGTGATGTCTTTATAACAACCTAACCCCACAGGCAGATAGTGCTATGTCAGCATGCGAGCTTCTCCCACTGACATAGCTCTCTTCCGTCGGCTTAGAACGTCTTCATTACTGTGCTACAGCTGCATCAGTGCAGCTGTGCTGATGCAGCGTTTTAAGTGTAGACCTGCCCCCAGTCTTTTGCAAGGAGGTTTATTTTCCTTAACAGAAGTTAGCAAACAACAAAAAAACAGTCTTTCAACTCCTTCCTTGGCCTCAGGCTTCAGGGCCACCCCGTGCATGGGTCTCTGGCACTCCTGCTACTGGTAGCTTCCCAGTTTCAGTCAGTTCTGCTCCCTTCCAGGCCAGCAGCCCTAGGGCTGCTTCCCTGAGTCCCAAGCCTCTTCCTCCAAAGACCCACCGCTAGCTCTAACTCCAATCCAGTATGACTTTTCTTCCCCAGGATGCGCCATCTCCTAACTGCCCACTAGCAGCCCTTTTAGGCTCAGGGGCATCCCAGACATCTTTAATGGGCTGGATTGGACTCACCTATAAGGTGGATCGAAAGCTGGCTAGATCATCAGGCTTAAATGATAGTGATCAACAGCTCGATGTCTAGTAAGCAGCCAGTATCAAGTGGAGTGCCCCGGGGCTGGTTTTGTTCAACATCTTCATCAGTGATCTGGATGATGGCATGGATTGCACCCTCAGCAAGTTCTCAGATGACACTAAGCCGGGGGGAGAGGTAAATACACTGGAGGGTAGGGATAGGGTCCAGACTGACCTCAACAAATTGAAGGATTGGGCCAAAATAAATCTGCTGAGGTTCAACAAGGACACGTGCAGAACAGAAGAATTCCATGCACCACTACAGGCTGGGGACTGACTGGCTAAGCAATAGTTCTGCAGAAAAAGACCTGGGGATTACAGTGCACAAGAAGCTGGATATGAGTCAACAGTGTATCCTTGTTGCCAAGAAGGCTAATGGCATATTAGGCTACCTTAGTAGGAACATTGCCAGCAGATCGAGGGATGTGATTATTCCCTTCTATTCATCACTGGTGAGGCCACATCTGGAGTATTGCATCCAGTTTTGGGCCCCCTACTACAGAAAGGATGTGGACAAATTAGAGAGAGAATCCAGCGGAGGATAACAAAAATTATTAGGGGGCTGAGGCACATGATTTAAGAGGAGAGGCTGAGGGAACTGGGTTTATTTAGTCTGCAGAAAAGTGGTGGGGGGGAATTTGATAACAGCCTTCAACTACCTGAAGGGGAGGTTCCAAAGAGGATGGAGCTCGGCTGTTCTCAGTGGTGGCAGAGGACAGAGCAAAGAGTAATGGTCTCAAGTTGCAGTGGGGGAGGTCTAGGATGGATATTAGGAAAAATTATATGATTAGGAGAGTGGTGAAGCACTGGGATGGGTTACCTAGGGAGGTGGTGAAATCTCCATCCTTGGAGGGTTTTAATGTCAGGCTTGACAAAGTCCTGGCTGGAATGATTTAGTTGGGGTTGATCCTGCTTTGAGCAGGGGGTTAGACTAGATGACTTCCTGGTCTCTTCCAACTCTAATCTTCTATAACTATGATTCTATGATTCTGTGCTCTGGTCCCGGTGAGGGCTGGGCTTTATCTACAGGAACGAGCTATCCTGTGATAGATACCAAATGAGAGTGACTGTTTTATGCCCACTTGACATTCACTTGTAGGTGATGACAGAAGGTTTAGGGTAGTGAAGAATCAAGCCTTAAAGTTCTTCAACCCAGCCAGTTTAGGCCTATGTTTTAAAAAATCCAGAGGCTTCCTCTTGAAAGTAAGATGCTTAAACTACAGTAGGGATTGGTTCACTTAAGACCCCCTGCCACTGCAAGTGAGGAATGGTAAGAATGGCAAGAGGTCAGGGGGACCCCCTTGGAGTTTCCCAGCACTTCAACACAAACAGATTTTGTTCAATTATAGGGTTAGTTAAAGGTCCAGGAGTTTCTCACTTTGAACGAGCCCCATCTCTCTTCCCTACTGTTGTGAGGTACTCAGAACTGTAAACAGTATTTTGTGTGCTGTTCTACCAGACTTTCATCTCTCTGCTCTTAAATGCTCCTAGATTTCTCAATTTACAATCCCAACATGCATTATTCTTTTTTGCTATCTTACTGTTTGAATACTGATATCTAATTTGCTGTCTTCTGTCACTACTCAGTTTATCATTATTCTTTACAGGTTTTTCCTTCTCATGACATATCTGTGTCTCAGGGTTCCTCCTCTCCCCTCCCCAGATGTATTAGTCTGCAATTTTCCAGGTTAAATTTCATTTTATTTCCTGCCCACATTTCTATTTCTCATGGGTCTGTCTGAAATTAGTGTTTTCAACATCTTCAAATTCAGCATCATCTTAGAGTTTAATGCAGTGTGTCTTCCTCCCTTTCCTATGTAATACAACTTCATAGCTTCTGACTCTGCGTTACAGTGATACCCATTTTAAACCTTCTTTATGCTGCCAGAGTGGTATAAAGGGACCTTAATGAAAATGAGCATCAATTCCAATGGTGTGCCAATGTGATTTACACACTTCTGTTCCCATGCCAACCAGTGTCTTCTCTATTACTGCTGCAAGCCCTCAATAGGGCCCTTACTTTTGGTAATATTCAATCAAGGAGTTTCAGATCTGGTACTGCGGGAGTCTGGCCAATTCAAACCTTTTCCAAGCCAAGGATGACCCATTTTGGTTTTGACCCCAGAAACCTCTGGGATTTAAAAACAATCAGCAACTTAAAAAGGATAGCTGGAGCTGCTGAGGCTCTGAGATAGGCTATAGCAAAATTAGGAGGCCCGCGTGGAGTCAGGGAAGAGCTGGAGGGAGGCAAGTACTTATTTAACTCATAAGGAAACTTGGTCATCAAAAATGTTTAACTGAAGGAACAGCTGATAATATATAAAACTGCAAACTAACTTCACTGGGAGTTAGGTGCCTAAAAATTTGAGGATCTGGGACATTATCCCTAGAAAGCTGCCATTTGTCCACTAATTTCCCTGTAGAAAATGCATCTCTTTTGTAGATTAGAGGGACAGAAACTGTTTCCCTATTGGTTTATTTTAAAAGTTGTCATTTTACTGATAATCTAAATAATTAATCTGTCTGTACTTC
The DNA here is from genome assembly GCF_007399415.2 of Gopherus evgoodei. NCBI lineage: Eukaryota > Metazoa > Chordata > Testudines > Testudinidae > Gopherus > Gopherus evgoodei. The sequence goes on along the minus strand of NC_044322.1, from coordinate 113,369,995 downwards.
CTAGTCATGGTTTCTGAAGTTGCAAGAAACTATTTCTGAAATGACCAGTAGTAATTCTCTCTGCACAGTTCATTAGAGATAAAGGATATGTAGGACTGCATTGTATTAGTGTAAAGCATCTGAGTGCACAAGATTTTCCAGCTAAAAATAGTTACAAACATGCCACCTCGCTTTTTATGTTTTACATGCATAAGAACGACATAATTAAGCTATTTAAAATAATTAAATCCCCAGGCTAAAAAAAATGCCCTCAGTTCAGTTCCTTGGGGAATTGCAAGATAACTGAAGTGGGCTAATGTGACTGCTGTATAGCATAGTTTTGCACACACACAAAAAAATCAGGGCACTGGAAAAAAACTTTTGGTGTAGGATATCACATGAAATAGACTTGCAATTACTTCAAGAACAACTCCCGCGTCATGTGCAGGCAGGGTTCTTTTGTACTTGGACTTTCTTCTTGCTATGATTTCACATTATTGCCTTTGTTATTATTACTTTGCTTTGATTTCCTTTACATCCTTTATTGTATGATGATTGCACTTTCAAGAAACTTGAGCTGCATGAAGGGCTGAATTAAGGAAATAGAAGACCAGGAGCTGATGTGCAAACAGAAATCTGAAGACAGAGTCTAACACCTACCCAAAGTTGGAGATATTTTGCTCTGGGCTTGGGCAAATTAATTTACTTCTTCTTTTTCTCCTTTATCCCCCTCTTTCGCACATACTGATTAGAGAGCTTTGGGTTTGCTGGATTATGTTACCACTTACAACTTCTATAAAATGGGATAGAGCTTGTAAAAAAAGGAACTGCATGCAGATCCACAATTACACTGCTTTAGCAGCACAGCTTGATATATTCTGCAAATAAAATATATTCTTCCCTGATGGTAGAAGACAAACTTAGCTTCCACCAGAGAGAGTGCCCTAATTTGCCCTAATGTTCTTTCTTTTTAGTCTTTCTAGTGATCAGCAGATTGCCAACCAAGGCTCCATGCTAAACTGAAAGGAGGCATATAGAGTTCAAAGCACTTCAGCCTTAATGCAAACCCCTCACTGAGAAACATGAAATGCACTATTTGATATGGTAAAGTTATGAGCAATGAAAAAGTGAATACAGTCTCTATAGAAAGTAGCATGTGAACAAAAAGCTTTTTTATTTTGAGCATTCCAGATTTTAATCCTTGCAGTGAATCATTTTTTTAGAACTAAATCTGCTGTGAAAAGACTTCTGGTTTAGGGGTTTGTTTGTTTGGGGATTTTTTTATATTTATTTTATTTTTAGTTGCTTTGTTTTATAAGGAAGGGGGAGCACCTTTCCAACTTTCTTAGTGCCAGATTCTGCTTTCCGTAATGAGACAGAGTGGTATCTCACCCTATTAATAGTCTCATGGCTTTCCCTGGACCTACCAACAAGTAAAGTACTACTCAATGTAAGTGGAGCTGAATCTGGTCCTTCTCACAAACGTTCAAATAAAAACAAGTGCTTGCTGGTGGCAAAAGTATGAACCACTGTGTCTGATTTTCAGGTTGCCTCCTGTGCTTTGCAATGAGAGGCATCAGTCAAAGCATTTACGATGTTATCTCAGGCCCATTTCCCGAGTAGTATCATATTTAAGCCAACTGCAGGGGGCTTATGCTAATTTAAATGAAGCATCTAAAAGACAGGCAGTGACAAGTATAAACCTATGTCAAGTGGATCTTGGATGTGTAAATTCCCCCCAAATGTTCATCATTAATAATAGCCCCTAACCATTCCTCTGGTAACAGTGCTCTTAAGTCTGATGAGCTATTGTGGCGAAGAGCAATCATTTAGCTTCATTTCATCTTCCTGGCAACGTTCCCTTTGAGTTTAGCTCACTGAAGAATCACTCCAAAGATATTCTCATCCCCAGAATTGTATACATTAGCTGAATGGCTTCATATAACATGCTTATTCTTAACTCAGTAGAATTAGAAAACATGTTCCCAGGACTATGCTGTTGACCTACATCTGGCAGTTTCCTTGGAGACATTTTTTTTAAAGCCTAAAAAAGTCTTAGGCCATGGAAGCATTTGATTCTTTTTATTTAGGAAAACTACAAACCCTGCAACATCTCTCATTAAACTAACAAAATTATGACATCTCTACCAAGAGGATGTATGTGTGAGTTAGGGGAAGGGTTTACATCATTTCTCTGGATAGCTACACATTTAATTCAGCCTCACTGAAACCATGTCATACCTCAGGTCATTTGAATGTTGAAGCAAAATACTCCCTTTAGAAATTTCACAAATATCAGCCCTAAGTTACCTGATGAATATTTTTAGAACTGTAAAATTGCTTCAAACCCAAGAGCATATTTTAGCCTAGTTTACTGTGGCCTTTCTGTCTCCTTGAACAGGGATCATCATTAGTGATCTGTCAGCTGTGGTAATGCAGTGCAATGCAATACCGAAACAGTCTACAGTGTCTCTTTTCTCAGTTTGAAAAACAGGAAATGAAATCCCTCCATACTGCTGAAACCTGAATAGAAATAATGCTTGTGAGATTATGCCATACTTAAATGAAGAAGCTTTTAAAGCCAAAGAGAAACTGTCCTCATGTGCTTCTAACATTAGCGAAGATGTTTTATACTGTCAAATACTAGGAATTCGTTATTGCAGAAGTGAATACGTATTAGAAGTGCATGAATTTTCCATAGAACTTCCACTGCTCTTTATCTAATCATTGAGTGATATTTATTTATGTGAAACTAATTTGCTTTCATTCTAGTTTCATGCAGCAAATGAATATCTTTGCAGATTGTCTATACATATATATCGTTATGGCCAGACAAAACTCCTTAATTTTTCTTATAAATGTGTTCTATTTTGGTGTAAGATTATTTTATTTTTCCTAATGTTCTCATTAGAACATTTCTGTTCTGATGATTCACAACTCTGTTTTACCATGCCTGATCTGTCTCCCTCTGTCCAATCCCACATCTCAACATGTCTCTTGCCTTCATGGTAAATTAAGATCAACTTAAAAAAAATGCCACTTAACCTGTATTTTCTCCATTCTTTCTCCAGTACCTTTATAATATCAGCATTTTCCTTGGCATCTGGAGTCATGTGGGGGTCACCTTTGATGCTGCCTTCTCATTCTCCCCCACACATTCACACCATGTTCTAACCTTGCCATTTCTTTCTCTACAACATTTCATAGATTCATGGATTCCAACGCCAGAAGAGACCATCATCTAGTCTGAGCACATATATATCACAGACCATAGAACTTTTCCCCAAATAATTGTCAAGCAAATCTTTTAGAAAAAACATCCAATCCTGATTTTAAAAATTAGTAGGGATAGAGAATTCACCATGACCTCCTTTGGTAAATTGTTCCAATGGTTAGTTACCCCCGCTGTCAAAATTTATACCTTATTGCCAGTCTGAACTTGTTTAGTTTCAATTTCCAGCCATTCGATCATGTTATACCTTTCTCTGCTAGAGCGAAAAGCCCATTATTAAATATTTGTTCCCCATGTAGATCCTTACAGTCTGTAATTAAGTCACCCTTTATCCTCCTCTTTGTTAAGCTAAATAGATTGAGGTCTTTGACTCTATCACTATAATGCATGTTTTCTAATCCTTTAATCATTCTCATGGCTCTCACTTGAGCCCCCTCCAATGTATAAACAGCCTTCTTGAACGGTGGGGACCAGAACTGGATACAATATTCCAACTGTGATAGCACCAGTGCCAAACGCAGAGGCAAAATAACCTCTCTACTCCTACTCGAGATGCCTCTATTTGTGCATTCCAGGATAACATTAGCTCTTTTGGCCACAGAGTCACATTGGGAGTTCATGTTTAGTTGATTATCCACTATGATCCCACAAATATTTTTCAGAGTCATTGCTTCCCAGGATAGAGTCCCCCATCCTGTAAATATGGCCTACATTTTTTAAATTTCTAGATGTATACACTTACTTTTAGCTATATTAAAATGCATATTGTTTACTTGCACCCAGTTTACCAAGTGATCCAGATCGTTCTGAACCAGTGACCTGTCCTCTTCATTATTTACCACTCCTCCAATTTTTGTTTCATCTGTAAACTTTATCAGTGAAGATTTTATGTTTTCTTCCAGATCATTAATAAAAATGTTAAATAACATAGGGCCAAGAACTGATTCCTGCATTATATCCTGGAATCACACACACTTTATAACAATTCCCTGTTTACAATTACATTTTGAGACCTATCAGCTGTTTTTTAATCTATTTAATGTGTACCATGTTAATTTTATATCATTCTAGTTGTTTATTCACATTGTCACGCAGTACCAAGTCAAAGGCCCTAAAGAAGTCTATTACATCAACACTATTACTTTTATCAACCAAACATATAAACTCATTAAAAAAATATTGTTAGTTTGACAGGATATATTTTCCATAAAGTCATGTTGATTTGCATTAATTACATTACCCTCCATTAATTATTTATTAATTAAGTTCTATATCAGAAATTTCATTATCTTGCCCAGGATAGATGTCAAGCTGAAAGGCCTATAACTACCCAGGTCATCCTGTTTACCCTTTTTAAAAATTGACACAACATTAGCTTTCTTCCAGTCTTCTGGAACTTCCCTGTGCTTCAAAACTTATTGAAAATCAACATTAACATTCCAGCGAGCACCTCAGAAATACAGACCAGAAATATGTATCAAAGTCTTTTGCATTTTCTGTATTATTATTGCTAATTCTACCATTTCCATCTAGTAAGACCAATACCATTGTTAGGATTCTTTTTGTTCCTAATATATTTAAAAAGCTTCTTATTGTTATTAACTCTGCTAGTCTTGTGTTCTTTTGCTTCTCTTATCAGTTTTCTACAATTTCTAACTTCTGATTTATATTCATTACTCTCAACTTTCCCTTTCTTCTATTTGTTATATATAGTTATTTATTTTTTTAGCTACCTTCAATTTCCCCTTAAACCAGGTCAGATTTTTAACCATTATGGCCTTCTTCCTTAATCATGGAATTGTGGCTTTTGGGACATCTAGTAAGATATTCTTAAATGATTCCCAATTATCATGCACATTTTTCTTAATAAATTCTTTCTCACAGCTGATTTGCATCATAATTATTTTTACCTTTTTGAAATTGGTTCACTTAAAGCACCAAGTATATATATTACTGGTCTGGATTTTATTCTGTGTGCACATTATAAGTGTAATCAAATCATGATCACTTGTACCTAAGCTACCATTAATTTTTAGTTCTATGATCAGTTCCTCTTTATCTGCTAGTGTAAAGTCTAATAAAGAATTCCCCTGTGTTGGCTGCAGCATTTTTTGAGTTAGGAAATTGTCATCTATAAAGTTTAGAAATTCCAGGGATTTTAGTACTGGCAGCATGAGACCTCCAGCATATGTCACTCAAATTGAAGTCTCCCATGAACATGCTGCTTTTTTCCCTATATATTATAGATTATAGATCAGTACATAATGAGGCACTTATCCTGTTCCCTAGTGTGAATTTGATGGTCTGTAGCAGACACCAACTAATACCCCATCTTGTGCTTTATCTGCTAGGACATTGGTCCATGAGCATTCAAGATCATTTTCTTTACAGTTATCAGTGAGTCAGAAACAGGTAATGTCATTTTTGACACAGAGTGCTACTGCCCCTCCCCTTTTGCCCACTCGATCCTTCCTACACAAGTTATAACCATTGATTTTAACATTCTGACCATGTGAATCATCCCACCAGTAATACCAATTAGATCAAATTTTAGCTCATAAATGAGCAATTCCAGTTTCTCTTGTTTGTTAGCCAGGCTCCTAGCATTGGTGTATAGGCAATTCAAGATTTTCTTCTTTCCCTCTCCTTCTAGATCTGACCCTTCCTTTCTGTCTCATATCTCCCTGCTCATGAACAAGCTGTCAATAACCTAGTCCCAGATTTGGACCTTAGCGTCCAAAATATGGGGGTTAGCATGAAAACCTCCAAGCTTAGTTACCAGCTTGGACCTGGTAAAGCTGCTACCACCCAAAGAATTAGAGTGTTTTGGGGCACTCTGGTCCCCCCAAACCTTCCCTGGGGACCCCAAGACCCAAATCCCTTGAGTCTCACAACAAAGGGAAATAAACCATTTCCCTTCCCCCCTCCAGGTGTTCCTGGAGAGATACACAGAAGCAAACTCCGTGAATCTAAACAAAGGGACTCCACCCTCCCCGTTCCCAGCCTTGGAAAACAGAAGTACCGAGAGTTAATCTCTCTTCCCCACTCACCCAGAGGGAATGCAAAGTCAGGCTAGTAAATCTCACACACACAGATTTCCCCCTGACTTCTTCCTCCCACCAATTCCCTGGTGAGTACAGACTCAATTCCCTGGAATTCCCCACTGAAGAAAAACTCCAACAGGTCTTAAAAGAAAGCTTTACATAAAAAGAAAGAAAAATACATAAAAATGGTCTCTCTGTATTAAGGTGACACATACAGGGTCAATTGCTTAAAAGAAATATGAATAAACAGCCTTATTCAAAAAGAATACAATTTAAAGCACTCCAGCAACTATAGACATGTAAATACAAAAGAAAAAAACATATAACTCACTCTCTGATCTTTTTGTACTTACAACTGGGAAGCAGAAGATTAGAAAGCAGGAAACAGAAATCACTTCTCATAGCTGAGAGAGAGGCAGACAGAAGACCCAAGAACAAAGGACTCACACACAAACTTTCCTCCACCCAGAGTTGAAAAAAATCCTGTTTCCTGATTGGTCCTCTGGTCATGTGCTTCAGATACTTCTTTCCAGGTGAAAGAGACATTAACCCTTAGCTATCTGTTTATGACACGCCCCCCCAAATTGCAGACAGTGGGGAAGCTCACTGGCAGTGATTTCCTCCTAGAACTTTAAACTAAACAGATTAATACAACACATGCACCGTTACATATACCACTAAGTATATAACTAACAGACTTCTACAGTTTAAGAACACTTTTTAACTACTGGATTCTGGGACACTCTCACGGGAGAGTGCATCCGCTACTTTGTTAGAAGCTCCTGAGATGTGCTGAATTTTAAAATCAAAATCTTGGAGAGCTAAACTCCAACGAAGAAGTTTTTTGTTGTTACCTTTGGCAGTATGAAGCCACTTTAGTGCAGCATGGTCAGTTTGTAGCTGGAACCGCCATCCCCAAACATATGGGCGTAGCTTTTCCAGGGCATACACAATGGCATAGCATTCCTTTTCACTGACTGACCAGTGACTTTCCCTCTCAGACAGTTTCTTGCTGAGAAACACGACAGGATGGAAGTTGTGATCTGTTGCTTCCTGCATGAGTACTGCTCCTATACCACGCTCAGATGCATCCGTGGTTACTAAGAATGGCTTGTCAAAATCCGGGGCCCTGAGCACAGGGTCAGACATGAGCGTCGCCTTAAGTTGGTTAAAGGCCTTTTGACACTCATCAGTCCACTTAACTGCATTTGGATGGGTCTTTTTGGTCAGGTCGGTCAGTGGGGCAGCAATTTGGCTGTAGTGTGGTACAAATCGCCTGTAGTACCCGGCCAAGCCTAAGAAGGATTGGACCTGTTTCTTTGACCTTGGGACAGGCCACTTTTGGATAGCATCCACCTTGGCCTGTAGGGGGTTTATGGTTCCTTGACCCACCTGGTGCCCGAGGTAAGTCACTCTGTTTTGGCCTATTTGACACTTTTTGGCCTTAACAGTTAGTCCGGCCTGCCTGATGCACTCAAAGACCTTTTCCAGGTGTAGTAGGTGTTCAGGCCAGGAGTCTGAAAAAATGGCCACATCATCGAGGTAGGCAACTGCATATTCTCCCAGTCCTGCTAGTAGACCATCTACCAGCCTCTGGAAGGTGGCGGGTGCATTTCGAAGGCCGAAAGGAAGGACATTGAATTCATACACCCCCGCATGGGTGACGAATGCTGACCTCTCCTTGGCAGGTTCATCTTGCGGTACTTGCCAGTACCCCTTGGTTAAGTCTATTGTAGAGATGAACTGAGCACATCTCAACTTCTCCAATAGCTCATCAGTGTGAGGCATTGGATAGTTGTCCGGACGAGTTACTGCATTTAGCTTAGGGTAGTCGTACTTTCCCCATCTGGTTTGGGTACCAGAACCACTGGAGATGCCCATGCACTGGTAGATGAGCGGATTATACCCATCTGTAGCATGTTCTGGATCTCCCGTTCTATAGCAGCTTGGGCATGAGGAGACACCCGGTAGGGTGGGGTTCTGATTGGGTGAGCATTACCTGTGTCAATGGAGTGGTATGCCCGTTCAGTCCCTCCTGGGGTGGCTGAGAACAATGGGGCGAAGCTAGTGCACAGCTCCTTGATTTGTCGCCGCTGCAGACGTTCCAGGGTGGTTGAGAGGTTCACCTCTTCCACGCCACCATCTTTTTTCCCGTCGTAGTAGACACCGTCAGGCCACTCAGCATCATCTCCCTGCACTGTAAACTGACAAACCTGTAAGTCTCTGGAATAGAAAGGCTTGAGAGAATTAACATGGTACACTCCGGGCTTTAGTGAGGAATTGGGAAATGCTATGAGGTAGTTCACAGTTCCCAGGCGCTCTTGGACCGTGAATGGCCCTTCCCATGATGCTTCCATCTTATGGGCCTGTTGCGCCTTCAAGACCATAACCTAGTCTCCTACCTTGAAGGAACGTTCTCTGGCATGTCTGTCATACCAGGCCTTTTGCTCTTCCTGAGCATTCTTTAGGTTCTCTTTAGCAAGGGCTAAGGAGTGTCGGAAGGTGCTTTGTAGGTTGCTTACAAAGTCCAGAATGTTAGTTCCTGGAGAAGGCGTATAGCCCTCCCATTGCTGCTTCACCAACTGTAATGGCCCCTTAACCTCGTGACCATACACAAGTTCAAACGGTGAAAACCCTAAACTGGGATGTGGTACAGCCCTGTAGGCAAACAGCAACTGCTGCAACACTAGGTCCCAATTATTGGAGTATTCGTTGACGAATTTACGTATCATGGCCCCCAAAGTTCCATTAAACCTTTCCACCAGGCCATTAGTTTGATGGTGGTACGGGGTGGCAACCAAGTGGTTCACCCCATGCGTTTCCCACAGTTTTTGCATGGTCCCTGCCAGGAAATTAGATCCTGAATCTGTAAGAATGTTGGAGGGCCAACCTACCCTGGCAAAGATGTCTGTTAGGGCCAGGCACACAGTGTTAGCCTTGGTGTTGCCTAGAGCTACTGCTTCTGGCCATCGGGTAGGAAAGTCCACGAAAGTCAGTACGTACTGCTTTCCTCTGGGTGTCTTTTTTGGGAAAGGACCCAGAATATCCACAGATACTCGCTGAAATGGGACCTCAATTATGGGGAGTGGCTGGAGAGGGGCCTTGACCTGGTCTTGGGGTTTTCCCACTCTTTGGCATACCTCACAAGACCGGACATACTTGGCCATGTCCTTGCCCATCCCTCCCAGTGGAAGGACTTCCCCAACCGGTCCTTCGTTCTGTTCACCCCAGCATGGCCACTGGGATGATCATGGGCTAAGCTTAAAAGCTTCCCCCGGTACTTAGTTGGAACCACCAACTGTTTTTGTGGCTGCCATTCTTCCCAGTGTCCACCAGAAAGAATCTCCTTGTATAAAAGTCCTTGGTCTATAACAAACTCTATCGATTAGAAGAGCTGAGAGGCGGTGGGGTGCTCCGTGCCGCCGCCCAAGCTTTCTGAAGGCTGTCATCTGCTTCCTGCTCAGTCTGGAACCGTTCCCTTGAGGCTGGGGTCACCAGTTCTTCCTCAGACTGTGGACTTGGGCTTGGTCCCTCTGGAAGCGATGTAGGTGATGGGGTTGTTTCCGTTGCTGGTGAACCGCTCTCCGCTGGTGCACCTGAGGGTATTTCAGGCTCAGGCTGAGCCTTTTGGGTATGGCCGTCTGTTGCTTCTGCCAGTTCTGGCTCGCTGGCGCCCTCTGGCGTTGAGTTTGAAGATGTGGTTGCACTTGCTGGTGCTGGTTGCTGTTCCAGTTCCGGGCCTGGGACTGGAGGTGCTGTTCAGTGGTTGGCATGGAATCCGGGTCCCCTACCTCTGTCTGGGTCTCTGGTAACACAGACGGGGCGTCTGTGGACGGCTCAGGAACAGGAATGGGTCGGGAAGCTTGCATGGTTTGGCTACGTGTAACCATTTCCACTCGCTTGGCCCGCTTCACCTGGTTGGCCAAGTCTTCCCCCAGTAGCATGGGGATAGGATAATTGTCATAGACTGCAAAAGTCCACATTCCTGGACAGGCAGTTGAGCTGTAGGCAAGTCTACAGCTTGTGACATGAAGGGGTAAATTGTAACTTTGGCCTTTGGGTTGATGAATTTGGGGTCTACGAAGGATTGGTGGATAGCTGATACTTGTGCCCCCATGTCTCTCCACGCAGTAACCTTCTTTCTGCCCACTCTCAAATTTTCCCTTCGCATCAAGGGTATTTGAGAGGCATCTGGGCCTGGGGATCTTTTGGGTGATGGTGGTGTAATGAACTGCACTCGGATGGCGTTCTTTGGACAGTTGGCCTTGATATGTCCCAGTTCATTACACTTAAAGCATCTTCCATCTGATGGATCACTGGGTCGAGGTGAGTTACTGGAGACTGGGGAGGTGGAAGAATAGTGTGTCTGTGGCTTTACTTGGGTTGTAGGTGGGGTTTTTGGCTGCCCTCGGTTGTAGGGTTTATGGTCGGTGTGCCCCCTGGGGTATTCGTTCCCCTTGACCGTAGCTTTCTTGCTTTCTGCCACTTCCATCCATCTGGCTCCAATCTCCCCCGACTCAGCGAGATTTTTGGGTTTTCCATCTTGTATGTACCGTGTTATGTCCTCAGGAACACCATCCAAGAACTGCTCCATTTGTATGAGTAGGTGCAGTTCTTCCAAGGATTTAACATTGTGTCCTGATATCCAGGCTTCATAATTTTTCCCAACGTAGTAGGCGTGTTTGGGAAATGACACATCTGGTTTCCACTTTTGGGTTCTGAAACGCCGACGGGCATGATCTGGGGTTATCCCCATTCTGTATCTGGCCTTGGTTTGAAAAAGTTTATAGTCGTTCATGTTCTCCTTAGGCATTTCAGCTGCCACCTCTGCTAAAGGTCCACTGAGCTGTGGCCTCAATTCTACCATGTACTGGTCTTCAGGGATGCGGTACCCAAGACAGGCTCTTTCAAAATTTTCCAAGAAGGCCTCGGTGTCATCACCTGCCTTGTAGGTGGGAAATTTCCTGTCATGTGGAACCATAATTGGCGAAGGGTTGTTAGGATTGGCTGGTGCATGCAGCCCAGCTTGCGCTAAGTCCAGTTCATGTTTTCTCTGTTTTTCCTTCTCTTCACTTTCTTTTTGTTGTTTTTCCATGTCTTGGCGGTGGGCCACCTCTTCTTCTTCTAGTTTTCTGTGGTGGGCTGCATTTTTGGCTTCTTGTTCTCTTTTATGGGCTGCCTGTTTGATCTGTTCTTCTCTTTCTTTCATTTCTAGTTCCTGTTTGTTTTTTTCCATCTCTCGCCTGTGCTCGGCGTCTTTGATTTGTTCTTCGGCCATCATTTTTGTCTTGTTAGGCATGGTTCCTGTTTTCTTGTGTTGGGGTGCCCTCCGGTGTTTATCTTCTGAACTGCTGGTTCTCTGTTGCCTCCTAGGGTCTGCCTAGCAACAGTGCCTTTTTCCCTTTCTTCCTTTAGCTAATTTTTTCAATGTAAAGTAAACCAGAAAAACCACTTTATTTGCATGAGTATAGTGCTGGTATCTGTCTCCTAATGGGAGTGCTATTGTGTGACAAAAGACCCTTAACAGCTCCTTAATGGTTTCTTGCTTAATATGCAAGCGACAACTGCCAGAGAGAGCAGAAAAAAAAATTCTCTCTGGTTCCCTTTTAAAACCAAACTGTTTCCTCTCTGCTAAAAAGCCCCTAGCAGAGAAAAGAAAAATATATATTCCTACTGGCTTCTGGATTCTATCCCACCACTGCCACTCATGTCAATAACCTAGTCCAAGATTTGGACCTTAGCGTCCAAAATATGGGGGTTAGCATGAAAACCTCCAAGCTTAGTTACCAGCTTGGACCTGGTAAAGCTGCCACCACTCAAAAAATTAGAGTGTTTTGGGGCACTCTGGTCCCCCCAAACCTTCCCTGGGGACCCCAAGACCCAAATTCCTTGAGTCTCACAACAAAGGGGAATAAACCATTTCCCTTCCCCCCTCCAGGTGTTCCTGGAGAGATACACAGAAGCAAACTCCGTGAATCTAAACAGAGGGACTCCACCCTCCCCGTTCCCAGCCTTGGAAAACAGAAGTACCGAGAGTTAATCTCTCTTCCCCACTCACCCAGAGGGAATGCAAAGTCAGGCTAGTAAATCTCACACACACAGATTTCCCCCTGACTTCTTCCTCCCACCAATTCCCTGGTGAGTACAGACTCAATTCCCAGGAATTCCCCACTAAGAAAAACTCCACAGGTCTTAAAAGAAAGCTTTATATAAAAAGAAAGAAAAATACATAAAAATGGTCTCTCTGTATTAAGGTGACACATACAGGGTCAATTGCTTAAAAGAAATATGAATAAACAGCTTATTCAAAAAGAATACAATTTAAAGCACTCAGCAACTATAGACATGTAAATACAAAAGAAAAAAACATATAACTCACTCTCTGATCTTTTTGTACTTACAACTGGGAAACAGAAGATTAGAAAGCAGGAAACAGAAATCACTTCTCATAGCTGAGAGAGAGGCAGACAGAAGACCCAAGAACAAAGGACTCACACATAAACTTCCCTCCACCCAGAGTTGAAAAAAATCCTGTTTCCTGATTGGTCCTCTAGTCAGGTGCTTCAGATACTTCTTTCCAGGTGAAAGAGACGTTAACCCTTAGCTATCTGTTTATGACACAAGCATATGTACATCCCTCTGTTTCAGAAAAAGTTCCATTTAAATCAGTGATTCCCAGACTTTAACAATCTGTGAAGCCCCTTTCACTGAAATGTCAAGTCTCACAAACCCCCTCCTAAAAATGAATATTTCAGGGATTTTTCTCCTTTACCTGAGTACAAATTATTAAAAGCAGTGATCTTGGAATATAAAAATATGTTTTTACAGCATGCTTATTACACACTATTTCTTATTAATTAATTAATTAATGTTTATCATTACAATATTTTTATTACATTATGAAAACAGCAACACTCTTCCAAGATCTCACTTTCATAGCTTGTATCACTTTGAATAAGCCTGTTATAAGACAAGGCTCCTATGTTTCATCAAGGACAGTGTTTCTCAAACTGGGGTCGCCGCTTGTGTAGGGAAAGCCCCTGGTGTGCCGGGCTGGTTTGTTTACCTCCCTGTCCACAGGTCCGGCCGATCACAGCTCCACTGCCTGCGTTCACCACTGCAGGCCAAAGGGCTGCTGGAAGCAGCAGCCAGTAAGTCCCTCAGCCCGCGCCGCTTCCAGCAGCTCCCATTGGCCTGGAGCAGCGAACTGCGGCCAGTGGGAGCTGCAATCGGCCGGACCTGCGGACAGGGAGGTAAACAAACTGGCTTGGCTCACCAGCAGCTTTCCCTACACAAGTGGCGACCCCAGTTTGAGAAACACTGATCAAGCAGTATCAGATGTGAAACAGCATGATGGTATTTAAGAAGCCAACTCAAAGAGTTCCTCCTACACAGGCATTCAGGTCTTGAGCAGTCTAGGCAAACAATGCACGTTACAACAAAGCTTAAACTTGTTCTTGATAATAATTAAAAAAAAATACTAGCTGCCTACTTCATTTTAAAAACAGCAAAAAATATCCACCTCCCTTCCCGTTTCTTATAAGGAGTCTTGAAGTTTAAATCTCTTCACTGTGATAGTTATGGTTACTTAGATCTGCTTAGCTCTTGGAAGTCCAGGGGCTCTGAGCTGCTGGCCTCGTGCTGCCCCGAGACCCTAGGAACAGCTCTGTCCACCATTAGGGAATTTTTTCCTGAGAACCTCCTGTAACATTCACGAACACCAGTTTGGGAACCACTGCTTTAAATGAATCGCCATGTTATGTGCATAGCTCAGCTGAGTAACTGCATGACTGTACTACTGTAGCCTACTCGCTTCCTCATACAATGCCCTTTCCAACACTTGCCACTCTGACTCATCCTGTAACATTCACAACTTAGATTGCAAGTTCTGGGCTAGCTACATTTTCTTTGTCTTCTTAAATTGCACATCTTTGGAAGCTGTAAAACATAATAGCAATAATAATAATAATAATAATAACCAGAGACAAAAGTATGTCTAGTAGGGTGCTCTTTGGCATTATTGTAATACTTAGTCCTAAATTATCAGATCAATGTATGTAATGAAGTCCCAGTCAGATCTGAAAAACATAGCAAAGGTAGAACAGCAGTATAGGGAATAGTGCCGCAACAGATGTCTTCAGTATAAAAATGTGAAACCTTTGCTGATGGAATTGGCATTTCATAAAGAGATAGAGGGAAAAAGCTGTCCACACATGGCAGATATTTCTGTTACTATAAACATGGAAATACCTTTAGCTACAGGCAGTTGCTAGACAAGAAGTGGATGCCTTTTCCATTCTTTGTGTAGAAATGTAAAGCTCAGACAGTTCTGTGATTATTTTTTTCAACAATGACTGCAGTGGGGCTAGAATATGACATTATTTGAATGTTGAGTATAAATGAATAAGAAGAAACCATTGCAGCTCTCATCTGGCAAACAGAAGTAGCCTCGGACAAGCTTAATACATTATTCACTAGCAAGTGGCAGAATCACAGAGCGAGCAAATGTAACAGATTCTTTGTACAGGATATTCATCTTCTGAAATAAAAGAATACTGCATGCTCCTTGGGTCCCGTTAAAAACATTAGTATGCAAAAATGAGAACAAAAATCTAAACAAAACTGTGCCCAAAATAAATTTGATTTAAGATTATAATTTCCTGGGTGGTTTTCATTTGCCTGGTTGTTTTAGTGGCACTACGAATGTCAAGTACACTTAATTTAGATTAAATAAAACAGTTAATTCAAATAAAATAAGTAACCAATTACTGAAGATTTATTTCATACAGAACATACATATAGAAAAACTATGTAACAGTGATGGGCTGTAAGTTCTGCACTGGCACCTAAAAGGCTAAAAGAACCTGAAAGTGCTAATAATGTCACTGATTACACCTAAGGAGGGCGTGGCCAGGTGAAGGGGTGAATTAGAAGAGAAAAGGATCATTTGGGAAAGGACTAAGGGAAGATGATGCAGTGAGTGTGCTGTCTGTGATGGGGCCTGCTGGAAGGGCAAAGACATAGATTGTCTACTCCTGAAGTGAGCATGAAATCTCTGGGAAGATCAGCTGCTGCTGTGGGACAATGGCCTGCCAGAAACCCTGAGAAGGTAAACTGTGCCAGCTCTAAGCTGGAGGTAAAGTGAGACACAAGAGAATGTGGACAGATGTGAAGAGGTCACATTATAGCTGCTTGAGTAAGAGACGCAGGGGCGGCTCCAGGCCCCAGCACACCAAGCGCATGCTTGGGGCAGCAAGCTGTGGGGGGCACTATGCTGGCGCTGTGCGGGCGACAAGCAGGCTGCCTTCGGTGGCTTGCCTGCGGAGGGTCCACTGGTCCCGCGGCTTTGGAGGACCTCCCTCAGGCGTGCCGTGGGACCAGCGGACCCTCCGCAGGCAAGCCGCCAAAGGCACCGTGCCTGACGTGCTTGGGATGGTAAAATGCCTAGAGCCGCCCCTGGAGAGATGGTGGCTAGCTGAGCCTGACTGGGGTTGGGAATTGGACAGGGGTGAGAATATTACATTCAAACTCAGGTGTGCCCGTAAAGGAGAAGTAGCTGAGCCTGATATTTTTGCTGGACTGGTTAAAGGACTCTGATCCCAGAAAAGGTGGAAACAGATTGTGGCCTGGCCAAAGGGCTGTGTCACAGGAAGAGGCAAACCACCAGAGTGTCTGTTTGCAAGGGGTGCCAGGTAGAGAAATACCCTAGCATGCCATGCCCATTCATGAGAGGGTACTCCAGCTGTTGAGCCACCTTTCTATAGTAACAAACTGTATGATGCTAGGTTTTTAATCATTGCTACTGTGAACCTGTCTTATCCCAGAGACTGAACAGCTGTTAAATCATATGAAACTACATTTTCAAATGCAACTTCTAATTTAGTCACAGAAAAACTGCATTTGCAAAAGAAAGGCCTTGTCAAACTGCTACATTTGCATCTCAGCTTGTTTAGTTATCCATCCAAAACCCTACTTATATGAAGAAAATGCTATTTGCACAAGCAAATATGGGAATAAAATTGGAAGCCAGATTAATGTGTATTGGGCCAAACTTTCAAAAGAGACATCTATCATATAGTTGTCGAACATTAAATGACTTGTAACTACCAATTGCCTCTCATGATCAATCCACAACCATTATGATATAATTTAAATTTAATACCACTTGAAACACTGAGTCAAATCATATGAATCCCTTCTCACATTACTACACACATAGGTGCCAACTTTCTCCGGCACCAGTGGGTGTCCCCGCCTCCTTGCCCCTTTCCCCTCCCTGACCCCACCCTTTCCCCACTGCTGGCCCCACCCCCATTCCAACCCCATCCCCAAATTCCCCCTCTAGCTCTGCCCCCTCCCTGCCCCTATTGGATCCCTTCTCCAAATTCCCGCCCTGGCCCCACCTCTTTCCCAAGAGGGAATGCATGGCATTCCTCCTCCCTCCATGCCCCATGAATCAGCTGTTTTGTGGTGCAAGTGCTGGGAGGGAGGGGGCAGAAGCAGTACATGGTGACATGCTCGCAGAGGAGGCGGAGGCAAAGGCAAGCTGAAACCGGGGGACGGGGCGGGGCAGGGAGCTGCCTGTGGGTGCTGAGCACCCACCAATTTTTTTCCATGAATGGTCCAGCCCCAGAGCACCCACGGAGTCAGCGCCTATGACTACACAGACTAATCATAGAGGAAAGATGGGCTGGGGGGGTGAAAGCTCTAAGCCTGTGAATTGGGAGATCTGGTTTTAATTCCCTTCTCTGTCACAGACTTCCTATGTGATCAAGGGCTAATCACTTACGGCTTGTATACATGGGGAAATTTACTGAAATAACTATACTAGTATAACTTCCAATGGGGATACTTTTATTTGTAATAATGTTGGCCTTTTGTTGTTGTTGTTTTTTAACTTCTGTCACAGAGTTCACATGGTATAGCCATAGCAGTATAATAGTAGGTGGCTCTTGGTCTCTCTGTTCCTCACTTTAGGAAACAGGGATAATAGCACTTTCCTACCTCACAGGGCATTGTAAGAATAAATGCATTACAGATCATGCTGTGATGTTCGCCAGGCATACCCAGGGTTGTTTGGCACCTTACCACCACCTGCCTTTAGCATGAGGAAGTCTTGTCTGTGATTAATGAGGATCAGCTCCCTAAAACCACCAGCTTCTGGCAATACAAGTACTCCCTACCTTCCAGCCCCCGCAGACTTCACTCCCTCTGCAGGTTAGTAATAGGCACACACCAACCTGAGAGTTCCCTGCAGTGTCCAGCCCCTCATCCATTGAACACTCACAGAATTACCTGGCCAGACATTCCCAAAGGAACAGTACACACCAGCTAGTAAGATTCAGTTATGGACTACATTTTGCCTAACATCATAGCACTTAGATATAGTTCTAGTGAAAACAAGAATAAGTTTATTATCAAAGAATAGAGGTGCAAGTGATAATGAGTACGATATTGGAAAACAATGGTTACATATAAAATACAACCATAACAGGCTTTCTAGACAGTAAACTAGCTGGTGATCTCCCTCCCAAGACTTTTCTCACCCAAGTTCTCTTCAGCATTTTTCAACCAAATCTGGCTGACTCCTCTTTTCCATGAAGCAAAATCGCTGTCTGTTTATTTCCTCAGTGAAGGGTATCTGAGTGTCATTTTTGTCTGCCAAACATAATAGAGCAAATCTTTGATGTGCACCTCAAGAGAGGCTTCCCTTCCCCTCCCCGCATTTATTCTTTCCCTTTACCTCTCTTTCTTTGCAGTTGTAATCCTTTATTTGCATTCAGTTAAGATTCGTGAGTAGTGACCCACTGTGAACTATACAATACTTGTTTTAAATTTTAAAAAGCCACATAGGTAAACAATTCTTGTCTGACAAAAAAAATCCGTTTTTCACCTTTGCTGGTGACCAGTCCTTAGACGCAGACTTTAAGCACACATTTTCAGTATATAACAGAACTCTTACCTAGTATCGATACATACATTTCACAATGATATGGATGACCAAAGTGACACAAGCTTTTATTAGAGACCTTGTATGGCCCTCTTTTGGTGAGATAAAATGTAAATACCAGACCCAGGAGATCCCCTTGCCAGTTGGCACTAAGAGGTTCCTGGGTCACAAGTGCAGAGATATTACAGCAGTGGAGGCCATATGAATACATTATGGAAGTGCTGGTTATGATTCCCTAGTTAAGGCTGTGTCAATAGCTTTCAGTTAACAGAACTTAAATTCTTTATTTTGCAAAAATCTTATTGAAATGGCAAAAATCAAAACAGTGCAGTAGTTTTGTTTTGGTAAAGTTGACATCAGACAGCTGCAGTGGCACAGCAGCCAGCAAACAGAGCTGTAAACAGGGGAGTTTCAGAGGGAGTTCTCTTGGAGAAGCCAGGTTTTTGTAGTTTGTGTATTGTATTGCGTATAGTTTGTATGTGTGGAGGCTGCTAGGGGCAGTGTGCTGGGAGAGCAGCTGAGCCCTGATTAGGAAGTGGGGCTTACCTGATTAGGGGTCCTATAAAAGTAGCCAGCCAGTCAGGCAGCAGCACAGCAGCCAGCAAACAGGGGAGTTTCAGAGGAAGTTTACGGGGGAGGTTGCGGGGGGAGACTGAAGAGACCTAGACAGAGGAACTGACAGGCTAGTAAGGGAGTGAGTGGTGGTCTGCCAGTGTTCTGGTGCCTGTTGGGGGTTTGTGTTGTGTTGTGTTT